>NC_082690.1:96608235-97248066 GCF_949987515.2 Delphinus delphis | reverse complement strand
GAATTAAAAAAAAAAACCTATAAACTGACAAACATGGAGAAATCATATTGTCATAATGTGCAACTCATAATGTCATGTCAGGCAGGGAAGTATTAATGTTATAGGGTGAAAATGAATTGTGCTACATAGTCATTAAAGGTTGTAGCCTTTGTGGCAAACCATGCATTTACAGATTATCAGCAATTATGTTTGGTAATATGCAATTTAACTATGAATATACAGATTAGTGATATTAATGCAGCAAGGTACGAATGCAACAACTTATCAATTACTTGACATTTTACATTCAAACTATTTCATAAAAATTAGTTAGCACTCACAATAACTCATAAAACAGCAACAGGGTCTCATTTAATCTAGTGGCAGAAAGATACAGAAGAGTTCTAATTAAAGGCAGCTGAAAACTCATGGGCTTAGAATTCCCAATCTTCTTTCTTCTGATTGATACTGCTTCTGTATGAAGGTGGAGATTCTTTTTCAAATGAGAGTCTCACATGTCAAATCCCCACTCAGAACTATGTCTACACCCTGCTTATGGGATATGGCTACAATAATGCTCAGTAATCCCTTTGAGTTTCTATTTTTGTTATGAAAGTAAAGGATGCTAACATAGATATTTATAGATGCCTAGAGGCCTAGGCCAAAGTGCACAAAAGTCATATGCGGTGAATGACTGGAACAGGATAGGCTAGACAGAGAGGCCCTAGTTTAGTTTACACAGGAAATTCATGCCATCATTTAACATATCATCTAAATTAATGGTGTGGGGACTTCCCTGGTGGTCCAGTGGTTAAGGGTCCACGCTTCCACTGCAGGGGTGGCGGGTTCAATCTCTAGTCAGGGAACTAAGATCCCACATGCCACACGGCACGGCCAAAACTAAATTAATTAATTAATTAAACTTTTTTTAAATGAAAAAGAATAAATGGTGTAAAACATCAAAGTACCCTATAAAAATATGCTTTGGATCTATTTTACCAGAGCCACATAATTTTTGACTTATTACTCAAATGATTAATGGAATGTTGGCATGTTGCAATGTCCAAGCCTACCTCTCCTGCCAGGCTCAACTCAAATGCCACCTGGTCAGGAAGCTTTCCCTGATTATCTCCCAGCCAGAAACAACCTTCCTTTTCCTGAACTTCCTAAATACCTATTCTAAATATTTCCAGTGGCACTTTCTACTTTGATACAGAGTTATTTCTGTTACACGTGTTACCTCCATTGTTAGACTTCCTGCTCCTTAAAGACAGATAGGTACCATAACTCATTTGTCTTTTATCCCCTATAACACTCAGAATCATTCAGTGTCTTCCACATACCAGTCATTCAAATATTTACTGAATGAGTACATAAAATGTATCACTATTTATAAACTGTGGTGCTATTCTTTATTCAACTCAACCATTTCAGGACTGTGCCTTCCAGGTGGGAAACACTAAGTGCCAAAACACATTCTGTTACAATATTAGGGTTCTTACAGGAAGCCATTTTTGTCCTGTTCTCAACCCTTCTTTCTGTTGCCTTTTTACTGTTCTGTCTCTCTATTCCAGTGAGAAAGTATTTGTCTCTTCCATTGTTACCAAGAGCCTCATTATGTTCAAGGTAAAGTGAAAAAATGCATTCGATGCAATTACCAGTTCCTCACAAATTTGGGGGCTACTTGTCATTTCAACATTCAACACGTGAATAAAAGAAAGTCCAAATTCTTTTCACTCCTAAGAACTATTTTCTTTTTTTCTTTTAGACAAAATGGAAGCACACAGCACAGGAAGCAGTTCTCAGTAAGCCACCGTTCATAAACAGCTTTGCTCAAAGCGTAACAAAGGTTCTGTTGTGCTCTTGCATGGCAGGGCCAGTAAGCAGCAGGAGCAGATGAACTCTTTAAGAAACAAAGGTTCTGTCTTCATGCAAATGTTTGCATTAATAAAAAATGAAGGAAAAGATATAGAAAATGCAGGCTAGCTGGACATAATGGGTCTCTAAACGGGAGGTTTTTCACATTTTTCAGGCGGAGTCAGCAGGTCTTTTAAAAACTTTGTCATTCTGAACATTTCACAGACATCACAAGAAAGACATGCAAATAACAGAAGCAAATCAAAGGACATCCCGCTGCTCTACTGGCGCCTCCCTCATCCATGCCTGGTTTGTCATTTTCTGTTAACCCTAGTGCCGGCTGCTGTTTCGTTGAGGAATGGAGTCCCTAGACTATGTGGCAGTACACGTCCAGCCAGCTGGCCCCTGCACTGATGACATTACAATGCAAGCCATGTACTACCACTCAGGGACACGTGCTGCCAGGCAACAAGTCTAGTGTCTGACTTTTATACACCCAGCTTGCAAATCTACATTGGAAAGAGCCTCTAGACTAACCACTTAATATAATCTTGAGTGTAAGCATCACTGAGTAGTTCTCTGAAGATGGACTTACTAAGGACCAGCCCTCCCCAGTGAAACCTACAATAAGGACCTTAAAATAAATATAGAAAATTTAAAACCTTGTGAGGGAAAAGGTTTACCAAATACTTACTATGTGCCAAGCACTATACTATGTGCTTACCATGTGTGTTATCTCATTTAATCTTCATATCCACCATTTAAGGTAGATACTTATTATCCCCATTTTACAACTGAGGAAATTGAGGTTTTTGAAGGTTATTCACTTGCCCAAGGTCACACAGCTTATAATGGCAAGCCAAGACTCAAAGCTGTCTAATGACAAATTTCTCTCCATTCTTTGTATTTTTCTCACCCCTTACTTCTGTGTCTTTTGTGATTGAAATCCAACTTACCCTGAAAATATCACAATGACTATATTCATCCACTGCATGACCACTGAAGTGTATTATTACTCTTTCTCCATTTTAATCACTTGGAGTCTTTATCATTCATATTTTAAGAGTGAGTGGCTTTTTGTTAGGTCATGATAAGAATCTAATTAAAGCTGCAAATGCTTCCTCAAAGAAAAATGGATATAATTTAATATGCTGTGTATAATTTTAGAACATTCAAGAACCTCCTAAGGCTCATCTATAGCTCCCCTGAGGGTTCATGGCCTACACGTTAAAAAAAAAATCCAGCACCCAAATCTCTCTTCCTAGACACACATGGTCAGTTTTCTTTCACAATGATGATCTATCAAATTCCAACCCGAAAATTCCTTGTCTTCCTCAACTTCTACTGAACACAGTATTCCTCTTCACCAGGACATGAAATCACTTATGTCCTTCCACAGATTGTTCCATTGGCCTCTCTTTTTGTACTTAATTTGGAATCAGTAGCCAGTCACTTTGTCACTATTCTCACCACTGCTCCTGAATTATAAAAGCTTAAGGAGTAGAAAGACTTTAAGATCGTATCATTCAACTCCAGTCATTTTAGAGATACAGAAATTGAAGTCATTCTTCATTCTTTTTACCCTTGATTCAGTAATAGAAAGTCTTTGGGCTTGCTCAAATGCATCCCTTAAGTTCTCCATATTTCCATCTATAACCACATTGCCAAAGTTTTTCTTCGTACAAACAAACAAAAGGAGGGGCTTCCCTGGTGACGCAGTGGTTAAGAATCCACCTGCCAATGCAGGGAACACGGGTTCGAACCCTGGTCCAGGAAGATCCCACATGCCGCAGAGCAACTAAGCCCGTGCGCCATAACTAAGCCTGCGCTCTAGAGCCCATGAGCCACAACTACTGAGCCCTCACACCACAACTACTGAAGCCCACGCGCCTAGAGCCCACGCTCAACGAGAGGCCACTGCAATGAGAAGCCCGTGCACCGCAACGAAGAGTAGCCTCCGCTCGCCGCAACTAGAGAAAGCCCGCGTACAGCAACGAAGACTCAATGCAGCCAAAAGTAAATAAATAAATTAAAAAACAAACAAACAAAATGAATCATGGTAGCAACTGAATTATTTTCAAATATTTTTTTCATACTCCCTGAATGGACCTAACTTTTTTAAAGTAATAGTCAAATGATATTATCCAGCCTTCTTCTATCTTTATGATAGTCCATTCAGGCCTCTGGTACCAATCATAATTCAGAAACAATTATAAAAAAACTGTTTTTGTCCTATAACGCTGGGCTGAAAGATAATCTAAGTACCGATAATCAGATTACTGAATTATACTGAACTCTTAACTGGAAGACAATCAGATGAGGTAAATTATTACATGCCTTTACGATAAAAGGCAGAAAAAGAGGGTATTCTAGAAAAAGTAAAGAAGGAGGCTATTTCAGGGGGAAAAAATGGCAAAGTTCAACAGTACTGGAAACTTGGAGAACCAAAATATAATCATATCAAATGGATTTAAAAGAGCTGGTTGAATAAAATAAAAGCAGTTGTCTACAGAACACATGAGAGGGGGAAAAGGGTAAAATGTGACAGGGTGAGAACAATTCCTCTCAATGTATGCCTTATTATATGTTTTGAACTATTACCTAGTCTATACATATACATATATAAAACATATATATAATAAACACGTATTAATACTGTGTATGTATACACACATTCTAAAAAGATTGCAGGTTGAGACAATGTTGACTCTTATAACTGATATAGTATTATTAATAAAGCATTTATACAATAGGACTTTGATTTCTTCAGAGATGAGAAAAGGCTAAAGTAAAAGGAACTAAAGACATTTATAGATAAGAGGGTTCAAAATTAAACCAGTATACCTCTTGTATTTCCTAGGGTTTTTCCTTTCTCATTTTTCTTTCCTTTTTTATTTACTTATTATATTTTTCAAAATTTAATGTTTTGACATTAGAAATATTGCTTTATACAAACATTGCCAAGTATAAAAATATATCCCTAGAATTTTCAGTTTTCCCTGCCCAAAGAACTTTGCTATCTCCCTAAGGAGATATACTCATTTTGATTCCTTGACTAATTCCTCCAATCCCCAGTGATCTCCTTTTCCTCCTGAACTCCTATTACTTCTTACATAGCACTTGATTTCATGCTGACTTAAAAGTGTTCCACTTATTTCATCTGTGAGTATCCCCAACTCACTTACAATTGAAGACATCCCTTTGTTTAATAATTATTTAATACCTAAGCATGGTCCTTGTCCTTGAGGAGTTTATTTACCATCTACTGGAGAAGCAGACATACAAATTAACAATGACAATAAAGTATGATAACTGTTATAAAGGAGATATGTAAAAAATGTAAAGAGAAAGAGTGCCTATATCTGTCTGGGAGAAAGAGTGTTTCAAAGGATCTGAAAAAATTTTCCAGGTGAATAAGTGGAGGGAGGAGGGACTTCCTTGGTGGTCCAGTGGTTAAGAATCCGCCTTCCAATGCAGGGGACCCGGGTTCAATCCCTGGTCGGGAAACTAAGATCCCACATGCCACGGGGCAACTAAGCCTATGCACTGCAACTACTGAGCCCCGCGTGCCACAACCAGAGAGAAGCCCGCACGCCACAACTAAAGAAGCCCCCACGCTGCAATGAAAGATCCTGTGTGCCGCAATGAAGATCCTGAGTGAAGCAACTAAGACCTGATACAGCCAAATAAATTAATTAATTAAAAAAAAAGTGGAGGGGAGATATTTAACACAGACATATCAGCACATGCAGAAGCATCAAGATGTGTAAAGCATGGTAGATCTGGAAAGCTAAGAATAGTTGAGTATTGCTAAGAGATAAGGCCGGACAGCATCATCACCATAAAGGGTCTTACAAAAGAGCACAGATTTCAGGAAACCACTGAAGGATTTTGAGCAAGAGAGTGACAATCAGATTACTATTTCTGAAAGATCACTCTGGAAGCAGTGTGGAAGAACTGAAGGGAGAAAGATTAGAGGTACAGATAAGAAGTAGGGCAGTTGTTGAAATAGTCCAGGTCAGAGAGAGTTAAGGCCTGAATTAGGGAAGTAGCAATGGGAATGACAGATAAAAGCAAAAGAGGAAAAATCAATGGAAGTTGGTAATTGGTGGGATGAGAGGTAAAGGATGGGAGAGAATTTAGGATTATTTCTGGGTTCCTTTCTTGGGCATTTGGGAATATGATGGTTCCATTCACTAAGACCAAAATACAGGAAGAAAAGTCTGTATTGTACCCCCTATGCGTATTTTGCAGCATCAAGCAAAGTGCTGAACATACACATAATCAATTCATTCCACTGGTCAACCGGCTGCCTTGAAAAAAGGCCACAGAACCTTTTGCTTAATGAGCTCAACCGGTTACTCTTCTAAAGCTGGCATCAATCACCATGCATTGACATGATTCCTGGGTACAGGATAGCTGAAATGGACTAATTCACCCAGGAAACAAGCAAAATGAAATAGGCAGCACTTACGTGAATGTGAGGTACGTGCGAGTGTGTGTGTATGTCTGTGTGTTGGGGATGGGGTGGGGGGGGCAGTTCATAACAGAAAACATCCATATATTTATATAATGCTGTGACAGAGACTGCTAGTTGCTGACTCTAGTAACCTTTTTCTCTAGAAACGTACTCCAATTTTTACCTGGGTACATGGCCACTGGCATAAAGATCACATTTCTCAGCTCCTCTTGCAGCTAGGCTTTAGTCATGTGATTAAGTCATAAAATATAAGCACAATATGGTGCGGGTCTTCTAGAAAGTCCCTAAATGGAACTAATTCAGCTAAAAGATGTCCCTTATTTACCTCAGAAGATAACAGAGAGCTACTTCAGTCCTCATGGATCATGAGGATCATGAGGCAAAAGATGGAATCTATGGGTAGGATGTTGGAGTAAAAAGACCGAAACCTGAGTTCCTGATTACACCTTGGAGCATACCATATCAGCCGTGGACTGCCCATCTTCAGAATTCTTTTCCACAAAAGAGAAATAATCATATAAGTCGCTCAAACCACGTTATTTTAGGTTTTTCTATTGTATTCAGACAAACCTAATATAAACATAAAACATCCATGTATTTGCCCAAAAGTATAAATGAAGGGATCAAACTAACATACCAATCAGGAGGCTCATTGGCCTATCCATTGATTTAGGTTAGTGCATGCTAGGCTAGCATAAAGTGTTTCCAGACATTATCCTAGCATCTGAAGAGATGTACTGTTCTCTTCAATGCTGGACCATTGTTGTAAACACGGTAAGGTCTTACTGACTTTTGTGACTTGAACAGTAACATCTGTAATGCCCCTGAAAGTTTACTAAATACTTTCACATACATTATCTCATTGAACCTTGCAACCAACCTAGGAGTCAGATAAGGCTGGGATTATTCTCTCCATTTTACAAATGATGAAATTGCCCAAGGTCATTCAGTATATAAATGACAGAGCAGAAACTTAAACTTTAATCTCGTAAGTGTAAACATAACCCACTGAATCACAGTGGATAATTCTTAGAGAAATTCTTAGAGATATTCACAAAGTTTAAAATGACCATGATTAATAACAATTAATATGAACATAAATACCTTGATTGAAAAACAGATCACAAGTCAATATCTTAGTATTTCACAGAACTTACATAAAGACATTTTAAAATTAATTTTTCCATTTACTAACCGAGGAAGCATTCTGTTCAATTTTAGAACTGATGACAGCACCATTTCCTTTGATCCTGCATTTTGCACTAGAGAGGAAAATGAAATGAGGGGCGGCACATGAAGTAAGTAAGTAGCAAAGGGGAAGCAGAACTTCTCTCTAATGGCCCCTTCTCTTTGGACAGCCTAGGTCAGATTCCATCTAGTTCCACCTGTTGGTGGTATAAGCCACTTTTACAATTGCTTCCAGAAATCTCTTATCAGGAAGTTTATACTGCTCAAATAATTCAACCCTTCAAGGAAAGGTGAACTGACCTTTAGTCCAGCTCTTAAACAGTGAATTGATCCCAGCCCTGCACTGCCATCCCACAGAGAGGCCCCCAGGCTAACAGCCTGAGCAAGAGGGTCTTGTTACATGAGCCCTGGTTTCTAATCCTTGTCTTATAGATGGCTCCATGGGGCATTATGCAAGGTATTTCACCCCCCTCCAAACTGAATTTTCCTCATTAGATTATGGGGGAGAAGGATACTCTCTAGAACTATTTGGAAGCCTGATTAAGCATTAGTGAACATTTTGCTTTTGTAACAGTTAATATAAATAGATATGGAGAATGAAATTACTGCATTCTCTTCTACTTCTCTGAATTTATACTTTGTCTTCCCAAAACAAAATGACTCAGTGCAGAGACTCATTAATGGACCTAGTTTAAGGAAAATATTAAACTAAGGAGAAAGATATGAATGGTGCTTGAGAGAGAAGGAAAAGATCAAAGAAACATGACTTTCAATGTCACTTTCTTAAGATTATAAAAGCATAGAGCTGACAGTAACCTTATTAGGCCATCTAGTTTAATACGTTTTTAAAATTAGAAATCAATATTGTTATTGCATTTTAAAACATTATTTAAACACAGAATTCCTTTATCTTAAAATAGCAAGAATTTACATATCTCTATGGTCCCTTCTCATTTTCACCAAAATCCATAGGTTTATATTTGAGTTCTACTTTTTAAAAAAAATTTGTACATGCTTTTTCACACACACGCACACACACACACACACACACACATATAGTCTTCTTAGGAATTATTTAATGATATAATAATATAATATCCCACTGTATTAATCTACCTCAGTTTGCTTCTGGATTATTTCCAGTTTTTTATTAAAAATAATGTAGCTATAAACATTTTTACACAATTTATTTTCTCTTTTGAATTACTTCCTTACGATATCTCCCAGAAGTAGGGCTTTAGGATCAAACGATATACTGATTTTTATGGCTCTTGTTATGCGTTGCCAAACTGCTCTCCAGAGACTATGCCACCTTCAAAAAAAGAAGACCAATTTCCTTGCAGACATCCCAGTATAAAGCTTTCTATTTTAACTAACTCAAAAATATCTTAATTTGCAAAGCTTAAATTATTGTTAATCTGAATATTTAGTTAGGTTATCTTTCCTCTTATATGGACTTTAAAATTTAATTGTAAAAGCAACACGTGAATGTAACAGACCAATACAGAAGGGTATAAAGTAAAAAGTGAGGCTTCCTCATTTGTAAGCACTTCCCTAATTCAATTTCTCAGAGTATTCACTGTCAACAGATTGTTCTACCTCCTTCCAGAACTTTTTCTATGTGTGATCATACATATATGTACAAACGTTAACTTGTTTTTTTACAAAATGTAACCACTTTGTACACATTCTGTAACTTATTTTGTCACTTAATACTTAACGTACATCTTTCCATATTAGTCTAACGCATCCTTTTCAACGGCTGCATGGTAATACCTATTATAAAAATATCATAATTTATTAACCATTCTCTTACTGATGGGCATGCAGATTGACTGTAATTTTTCACTTTAAATTTTTTTAAAGTATTTTAACTTTAATTCAACTAGAATTCATTGAAGCACATGGTATGAAGTGTGAATCTGAATTTATTTCTTCCATATTCCTTCCAATTATCTCAACTAATGAATTTTTCACATTATTTTGTTACACTTATTTTGTCACAAATTAAATGGATATGTACTTTGGCATCTATTTCTGGGACCTCAGTTCTATTTTACTTGCGTATCTTTAGGTTAAAAACTAAGTAACATAATTTTTTAAAACTTTCTATGAAAGTATCGTAGTATACAGAAAAATATGAATTTGCACTTATAATCAGCACCCTAGAAAACCTCCTAGAGTCTCCTGCCAGCTGTAAGCCCCCCAAGGGTAAATACATAGACTAATTTTTCCTGTTTTGGAAATATGAAATCATGCAGTATGCAGTCTTTTGTGTCTGGCTTTTTCCATTCAACATCATATTTAGGAGGTTCGTCCATACAGCTGTGAGTTCATTAATTCTCATTGCAGCATAATATTCCATTATTGAATACACCACAATTTATTTATCAATTCCCTGTTGACAGCATGTTTTCAGTTTCTAGTTTGGGCCTAATATGAATGGTGTGACTATGAGCACTCTAGCGTAAGTCTTTTAGTAAACTTATGTCTGCATTTCAGTTGGTTCTGTGCCTTGAAGTAAATGACTGCGCCATAGGGTATGAGTATGTTCAACTTTAGTATATACTACCAAAGAGCTTTCCTGGTTTGCAGATGACCACCTTCTTCCTCAGGGTGAAAAGAGCGATTATCTCTCTTGTTTCTCTTCATATGATCCCATGATGAAGCCTCCACCCTCATGACCTAATTACCTCCCAAAGGCCTCACTTCCAAATACCATCACATTGGTGATTAGGGCTTCAACATAGGAGCAGGGCATAAGGACATTTTCAGGTGATGAAAATGTTATATATCGTAACTGAGGTGACAATTACATGGCTATATACATATATCGAAGCTTATTAAATCTTACCCTTATAATTTGTGATTTATGGATGATAAATTACACATCCATAAAAATGACAGAAAAAAGAAAGATGAGTTTTTTCTGAGTTAATGACAAATTTTGTAATTTATGAACTATTTGTTTCTGAAAGCTCAAAAAAAATCACCAACTTGTTTGTGTACTTTTAGTTTTATTATTTAATTCTATTTTATATTTTCTTTGGTTTGCTACTTTGCTCCTTTTCTAAATTCTTTAAGCTTAATTACCTTTCTATTTCTTATTAATTTATAACAATAATTTTTCCTCAAAGTATTGCTTTTTGCCCATAGATTTTAATTGTGCTGGGATCAAAAAATAGTTTATTGTTATTTCTCAAATTTATTATCTAACATAGTTGTAAAGGAAAGTAATTTTTAAACTATCCTTGTGGTTAGGTAACTTTTAAATTATACTTTTATTATCTCTAATTTTATTTTATTATAGCTTGAGGATGCAATATATATAATTTCTACTTTTTATTAACCAAAAACTTCTTTGTATATGATAAATGTTTGTAAAAGATCCATATATTTTTTATTTCCAAATTTTCCCCTTTAGTCTTTTCCTAAATGTTCTAATTTTACCTTATTGTTTGTACATGTTGTTTGTACATACCACATGACTAATGTATACATACCATTTCCTTAGTGATGATAAACACTGAATATTAACTTAAGCAAAAATCATAGTTTTACTGGAAGGCTAGGAGGAAGGAAATTTAGAGGATATAAAAGCACTAAATCCATCATAAGGAGTCATTAGATAACATCTATAACTGAAAAATCAAGGAAAGTAGTTTAAGCATGTTACTTTAAAATATGTAGAAAAATATCAAAAGACATGGTGAAAAAATCTGTAAGTAGTCTTCTCTGAGGAGTAGGATTTAGAGGCGAGAAGTTTGGGTGGTATGGTACTATTGTGTTTTGTTAAAACTTTCATAAAACCATTTGACTGATAAAATTCTGTAGCTAATACAAATATACATTAAATTAAACAATTTTTGTTCTATTTGGATTTTCCCTCTTTACCCATTATTTGTAACATGTTGTTTTCCTAAAAGTTTTTCAATCATTTCATCTAATTATTACTTTGCAATATTTTTGTATTTTTTTCTTTTAGAATTTACATAGTCGACTTTGTTCCTATTTACGTGCTTTGTTGCTTCTTTTTTCAAAGGATTTATTTATACATCCTTACTTCAGATGTCTTAATGCTGCTCAGAATTCTTATACTTGTCCCTAGTCAAGCTATCTTTCTTCCTTCCTACAGCAACTTGTTTCTTCTTTTCCTCAGCAATACAAATTTTCTTTGCTCTCTTTTATGCCTTTTACTTTTGTTTCCCTAACTCTTAAGGAGATAACCTTGAATCTTACTTCAAAGACAAACACAAGGTTAAGTGGTCAGGTAAAGAACATCAACTTTCAGCTCCATTTCTAAGCTTAACTCTGTCCTTCACCATTTTTTTAAATTAATTAATTAATTTATTGTTGGCTGCGTTGGGTCTTCGTTGCTGCGTGCGGGCTTTCTCTAGCTGCGGCAAGCGGGGGCTACTCCTCGTTGTGGTGCGCAGGCTTCCCACCCTGCTGGCTTCCCCCGTTGCCGAGCACGGGCTCTAGGCGCGCGGGCTTCAGCAGTTGTGGCACGTGGGCTCGGTAGTTGCGGCACATGGGCTCTAGAGCGCAGGCTCGGCAGTTGTGGCGCACGAGCTTAGTTGCTCCGCGGCATGTGGGATCCTCCCGGACCAGGGCTTGAAACCACGTCCCCTGCATTGGCAGGCGGATTCTTAACCACTGCGCCACCAGGGAAGCCCTCCTTCACCATTTTTACTTTCTGTCTGTTGTTCAAATACAATTATTCTTTGTAGAGTCAGGATTTCTTTCTTTTTCTTTTTTATTGATATATAATTGACATATATTAATTTCAGGTGTACAATATGACGATTCAATATTTGTATATATTGTGAAATGATCACCACAGTAAGTCTAATTAACATCCATCATCATACACAGTTACAATTTTTTTTCTTGTGATGAGAACTTGTAAGATCTACTCTCTTAGCAACTTTCAAATATACAATACAGGATTATTAACTACAGTCACCATGTTGTACATTACATCCCCAGAATTTATTTACTGTATGACTGGAAGTTTGTACCTTTTCCCCACCTTCACCCATTTCACCCACCCTCCACCCTCCACCTCTCTGGCAATCACCAATCTTTTCTCTGTATCTATGAGTCCAGGTTTTTTAAAGATATTAAATATTACATACATATAAGATCATATGGTATTTGTCTTTCTCTAACTTATTTCACTTAAAATAATGTCCTCAAGGTCCATCCATGTTGTTATAAGTGGCAGGACTTCCTTCTTCTTTATTGCTGAATAATATCCTTGTAAAGTTGTTCTAAAGCCATCTTAGGACCTGATTTCTCACTTGGGAACTCCTGCTAACTGCGAAAAATCTTACCTATAAGCTGCTTTCAAATGTAATAAAATGTTTGTCCACGCTAAATATAACAATAAAAGTGACATTATACTATGTTTTATAAATGTATAATTAAACATTTACCTATAGTTCAGGGTCAATAAATATTTTATAGGCATCAAATATTTTCAAAGATCTCAAAACAGTTTATAGATTAGGCACAATGCCTATAGTGCCCAATGGATAAACATAGCCCTGATTCCGACCTCCAAAAACAAGCTTGCTCCTCTGCCCTTGATCCTGGAATTCCCTCCCACCTCTTCTGAAAAAGCGTTCCATCATTTAATTATCTTGTTCTTCTCTTGGATACTCTCTCTCTCCTCGGCTATGGCTCCCTTTCCTTCAGCCTATAAACATACTCAAGTCTCTCTGCCATCTAAAAACTTAAAAACAACAATAAACTCTCCCTACTCTTGCTATCACCCCCCCTCCTCCTTCCCCAATCCACCGAACTTCTGGAAACAAATCCAGCCTACCTATTGTCTCTAATCCCTCACCCTTCCCATTTACTCTTCAATCCAGGAAAATCTGGCGTCCTGCCACACTACTCCACTGAAACTTCGCACCTAATGCCACTAACAATCTCTTCTGCAGCTCTTATCTTATCTGACCTCTCTGCGACAAGTGCTATTACTGAACACTCCCTCCATCTTGAAACTCACTCCTCCCCCAGTTTCCGTGGCACCACATTTTCCTTGTTCTTCTAAAACTCTCACTCTCAGTATAGGAAGATAAATATCTTTATTTATTGTAAAACTAGCTCTCTGGAAACAAGATTTAAGTTCCTACAATGGGTCCAACTCCCACTCAGAGAAGTTTTATTTGGCAGCAAAGTAAACCCCAACACCCAGCAGCCAACACAACAGTAGAGAACTAAAACGCTAACATTCCATGTGCTCACTAAAGTGTAGAAAGGGACTCTTCTGATCAGTTGGAAATGTTTACAAAGGACAGAGAAGTGTTCCAAGAGAAATGACAGGAGACATAGAGTTAAGACAGAAAAAAATAATAAAAAGGGAGCAACCATGGGCTTCCCTGGTGGTGCAGTGGTTAGGAATCCACCTGCCAATGCAGGGGGCACTGGTTCGAGCCCTGGTCCGGGAAGATCCCACATGCCGTGGAGCAACTAGGCCCGTGCACCACAACTACTGAGCCTGTGTCCTAGAGCTGGAGTGCCACACTACTGAAGCCCGCGCACCTAGACCCTGTGCCCCGCAACAAGAGAAGCCACCGCAATGAGATGCCCATGCACTGCAATGAAGAGTAGCCCCTGTTCACCGCAACTGGAGAAAGCCTGCACACAGCAATGAAGACCCAATGCAGCCAAAAATAAATAAAATAAATAAATTTTTTTTTTTTAAAAAAGGGAGCAACCAAGCTCAGTAGTAGCATAAGGCAGAAGAATGGAGAACACGGACAAGGGATAAAATACTCTGTACTTAACAGAGGTAGAGGTAGGGGAGGAAAAGTCAAACACCTACTGATACATCTGTGCTTCGCTTCTGAATAAGGGCAAGCACCTACTAACAATACACATACCAGGTATGGCAGGTTATTGTTTGCACACCCCAAAATATGTGCTCCTATTCTTCTTACACACAATTGTCTGGTTGGACTTCAATTCCCAAGCTCCTCTGCAGTTAGCAGGGGCCTTATATTAAGTCCTCACCTATGAAATGTGAGCACAAGTGATGTTTGCAACTTCTGCCTTACTTGCTTAAAAGCTGTTTGCCCTGGACTTGCTCCTTCCCCTTTTCCTTTCTATAACGGGAAATGGCTACAATGGAGGCATCCTCAGAAACCATGGGTTTCAAATGGCTTGGCTGCCCTGCTAACCTGAAATCCCATGATGGCTTCCTAGAGCAGATCCTGCCATCCGCATCCTGGACTCAGGTTAAGTTAGAAAGAAATAAAGTTCTCTCTTGTATGAGCCATTGCACTGGAGGGGGCAGTTGTGGTGGTGGATCTTTTTATAACAGCTGCTCAACCATCACCCTGAGATCAGTGGCACAAAAGCACCTAGAGTACAAAACCTCAGTATACCTCAACATCTTACTGACGAAGTAGGAAACATTAGTCTGGAGAGAGGGGAGTTTTGAGCATAGGGGGAAGTTCTTACCATTAATTAATAACTATAAAGTCAGATTTAACTAACATTGATTGAATGGCACCCAAAGCACTAAATTTGGAACCAGAAGTACTAGTCAAATCTTAGCTCCACCTACTGCTATCTATTACATATAAACGTTGGAAATTTTACTTAAGTTCTCTGAGTCCCCGTTTCCTAGCATCCACCCTCATGAGTAAATGTCATAACACATCTACAGTACAATATAATAAATAATGTCTCAAATAATGACACCACAACATAAAGAAATGTTAAATTATGTTCTATTATACCAGAGAATCTGGGGAATATATCATATATTCTGTAGACATTTCTGTTAAAATATTAAGTTCTAATCCTTCAATCCTTGTGAACTGAATAGGAAAGAGGGCCTTGAGAAATCAGACCTAAAAGCAAAGCAGCTAACAACACAGGCTCTAGGGTCAGATAAACTTCATTCAAGCTTCACCTCCACATTTACTAGCTTGGTGACCTTGGGCAAGTTACATAACCTAAATTTCAGTTTCCTCATGGAAAAGTGAGTATCAGGCTGGTACCTGCCTCACAAATATCTTGTAAGGACTAAATGAGATTGCTGTCCATCTCCAGTCCTCCTGTATATGAGAATGACTCCAGCTGCCATACCAAGAGCATCTATTTGAATATATTTCCCACTTAAGACAGTATTTGGGGGGCTGGACTTACTTAGAAGTTGGAATATTACCTCTGTATTTAAAAAAATGTAAGAGAAATAATCTCTGCTAAGCAGTTAGAATTTAAATGAAATAGTGTTTCCCATTTAGTGTCATCTAATAGAAAATTAAATCTGGGAAGTGAGGTTACCCAAGTGTTACTATACTTGGAAACAACAGATGAAATTTTAAACTTGAAAATTACATGAGGGGGTCTTCTCAGGTTTTGTTGCCTAAAATCTTATGAAAATACCAACAAAAATGGAAGCAGAGATATTAGCGATAATTTTGTCAATTAAAAAATATAATTTCTCTTCTGATGTCCCTTCTCCTCTAAAGATAATAACCAAAGCTGGTTTTATTACTTGGCTGAGTTTAAGAACTTTCCAGTTAGGGAACTCGATGTCAGGTCCTTCAACAATAATTATTTTCTCTTAACTACTAAGAAATATGATAAGAAAAGTTCACAATGTGAGACAAAACAATCACTTCTTTTCCTTATGAGTTTGTTTCTTTAGAAACATGAGATCAAAACCAAATATTTACTGGAAGAACAAAGGTCAAAACAGTCTCTACCTATGTCCAGACATGGCAACAAAAATTAGCAAGATTCAGACTTCCCTGGTGGCGCAGTTGTTAAGAATCTGCCTGCCAATGCAGGGAACACGGGTTCGAGCCCTGGTCCAGGAAGATCCCACATGCCGCGGAGCAACTAAGCCCGTGTGCCACAACTACTGAGCCTGCACTCTAGAGCCCACGAGCCACAATTACTGAGCCCTCGTGCCACAGCTACTGAAGCCCACACGCCTAGAGCCCATGCTCCTCAATGAGAAGCCACCTCAATGAAAAGCCCACGCCCCACAATGAAGAGGAGCCCCCATCACCGCAACTAGAGAAAGCTTCCACGTGCAGCAACGAAGACCCAATGCAGCCAAAATTAAATGAATTAATTAAAAAAAAATTAGCAAGACTCCAAAGACTATTCATAGGCATAATCTGGAAAAGAAAAAAGGCAGGGCCATTCTTCCTGAAGACCTAACCTATTTTCTTCTACCTGTATATTCACTATCCTCTACCATGCCAATCCTTGAAGACAAGGCAAAAGACTGATGGCACATATAAGACTTTATAAGTTAATCATGTGTTTAAATATCAGGTTTGGTGGTCTAGAGACTATCAAGAAAGACTATCAATTTTAGGTCTCATTAAATAGTTTACTTTAAGATACTTGACATATATTAATTCATCCTCTCAACCCCCTACGAGGTAGCTTTTATCAACTCATGTGTTGGGGAAATTTGATGAAGGACAATAATAATGCTATTTTCTATTTACAAAATACCTTTCTTATAAAGAGCTCCACATGTTTTATCTTCTCAGTCTTCTAACATTCCTGTGAAGTAGGTGGTAATATTACCTTTTCCTTTCTTATAGGTAAAATGCTAGGACTCAAGGGGCTTAATGACTTACTCACATGGTAGCTTGTATTTTATCCACTAACTAGAACATACTGCTTGGGATTAACACTAGACCATGGACTCAAGTCTGAACTGCACATAATTCAAAAGTGTCAAGCTTCTAGTTTTCTCTACAGCCATCTTTCAACACATCACATTCCAAAAAAGAGTGGGGTCATGCTTGCTGTTTAAGCTCATGTGCTCACTGTTTATAAAGCTTATTATCATTTCTCTAAATTGCACTATTTAAGTTTTGTCTAAATGCCTGAAAGCTAAATTATTTTTTGTTTACTCTCTGTGCACTAGTATTATAAATGATATCATCAGGAATATACAAAACTGTTAGACAAAGCTGCAGGGCCAATAAAAGCAACTCACTTGGGCAAGAGTGTGCTTCTTCTTCTCCCCCCGCCCCCCGCCCTCCTCCTTTTTTGAAGTAGGCATCACACAAAAAGATGACTCATTAAGCCCAAAAGAGTTGACTATGCCATGTAAGGGCTTCTTATGCAGCCCTCCACAAAGAGACCTGAGTGGCAGCATAAGGCCTCCTCTTCTGTGCATTTTCCTCCAGGCAGAATGTGCATTTGTGTGGCTACATACACAATTATAATCTCCCCTGAAAAGCAATTCCTTCCATATGACAGGCTGAACAGTGGCCTGAGTGCTAGCCTCATGTTGCCTGTGCAGTTAACATGCTGAAATAGCAGACACATTTAATCTCTCCTTTCTGAAAAACTAAGATAGGACAGAAGAAGCGAAGCTGGAAAGAAATCCACACAGAGAGAAAGGAAGGCAGCCCAAGCGCCCAAACTCACTTTCTCATGGGCTGAGCTTCTTTGTGTGTTGCCTACTTACGTGTCAATTTGCAGGACTTTAGGGCATGAGAACCATGGAGCCGAGTGGTTCTGGCAGCCTCTCCATTTGACAAGCAAAGCCAGAGACATGCGGCCTTTTGGTACATTTCACATTCAAAAGTGTTATTGTTTCAAACATGCTTATTTTAAAATATATAATTTTCCCATTTAGTGCACATGTTGTATGTAAGTTGGCCACAGGAGGAGTTCTGCCACATGATCTTTAAAAAGAAAAAAAAATGGCAATGGCTCTAATGTAGCCCCATCCCTGCCAGATACCTCTGTTTACTGTGGGGGGCAGTGCGCTATCCCAGGTGAGAGAAGTCTGAATTTAACAAACACCTGATATGAAGGCTAGGGCACAAACAGATTTCTGTCTTAGATTACAGAAACTGAAGCTTGTGTTTTACCACAATTACCTGTAATCTCAGGGCCAGATAACAGTATTAACAAGACCTTGAGCTACACAATAGGACAGCTGGAAAAAGGCTCTTACTCTCTCCAAAGAACAGTGCTTTTAAAAAGCTAATTCAATGAAGAAAAAGAAAGGGCTCTGAAAGTGCCTTCTCAAACAATATTTACTTTTACTGCGTTCCTGCTAATCAAACAAAACTTAGTCACAAGCTTTTATGAAAAATACATTGGATGATTTCAGCAGTAATTACTTTGTTTAAAGAAAGGTGCTTAAGAGAAAACATAGCTAATGGGATCGGTAATTTGGTAAGTTCAGATGTGTATGGGAAAATCCCTCCTCTCTTTGATAAATCATTAAAATTCTGCTCAGATAAATGTGTTTTGACTTGAAATTCCAATCATAGAATGAGCAATTTCCTAAGGCCCGTAGGGAAGTAGCGCAAGGGCATCCCAACACAGTGGACCCAGGGATTAGTTGACAAGGGTAATTCCAGTCTTAAAGCATATTACTCTGCCCAACTGAAGATGGAATCTTAAGGAGATGCCCCCAAATTGTATAAAATTTCCTTCCTTCATAAAATATCATTTAAAAAAATGAATTAAATCTTACTGTTGTGTAACTGAAACAAAGAAAATGTGTCAACCATGAAATTAAATTTACTCATTTAGCAAACATGGTATTTATGCAAATAACAGTGATCCCCAACTTTGGGACAGCATTCAGATGAAAGATTTTAATCAGTCATCCTTTTTTTTTGTCAATGGAAGAAGGAGAAAAAAGCTTAGTGTCTCTCACACAGTAGGAATTCAATAACTATTTGTTGAACTGGAGTCCCTTCTCTCATTTGAAAAAAAAAATTATTTTGCTACTTAAAGCAGACTATTCATCTAACAATTGCGCACTTAACTTGGGCCAAGCACCGTGCTAGATTTTGGAGATACTGAGAGAATAAGCCTGCCCTTATGGCTTACATTCTAGTAAGAAACAGTAACAAAATATACAGATAGATAAATAAGATAATTGTGATAAGTGCTAAGAAGGCTATAAACAGGATAATGAACTAGAGATAAGCTAATGGCTCATTTTGTCTCTTCTCATCTACTATTATTAGTTTTTAAAACTTTAATTACCTACTCAGCTTCCTAAATTTACTCATTTAGCAAATGTGGTATTTATAACAAATAAAAGAGATCCCCAACTTTTGGACAGCATTTGGAGGAAAGATTTTAAGATTACTTGAATATATAAATGATAAGTAAAGTAAACAATTTACAGAACCTTAGAATTTAAACCCTAGAATAACACTGACATCACCTGCAATCAGTTACCTTGGAGAAATGGGGATGGGTAAGGGTCAACAACGTGCCTTAGAACTCACTTGCTCTTTTTTCTCCCCAGCAAAAACATTATTAGGGCTTCCCTGGTGGCACAGTGGTTAAGAATCCGCCTGCCAATGCAGGGGACACAGGTTCGAGCCCTGGTCTGGGAGGATCCCACATGCTGTAGAGAAACTAAGCCCGTGCGCTACAACTACAGAGATGGGAAATAAGTGTCATTATAGAGCAAGTGAACTGTATATATGCAGGTGTCTTGGCGATTTCCCAATTTTGTTGGCACTTATTAACACTGTCACTTTGTGTTACAGTCATTTATGAATATGTCTCATCTCCCATCTTTGGCATAAGTTTCCTGTAGGGAGGAACACTTCGTATTCATGCTTTGCTTTATATAGAGAAGGTATTCAGGAAGAAAGAAAGAAAGAAAGGAACAATTAGGAAGAAAAGAAAGGAAGCGGAAGGGGGGAAGAAGAAAGGAAGGAGATTGTTTTGTGAACACGTTCATTACTGTTTTTAAGTGACCAGCTTTATATATTTTAAACCTAGTTTCCAAAGATTAAGGAAGTCAGCGTAACATCTGTAATATTTCTTTTTCTTTCTGCAACAACCCAAGCATTCTAAAGTTCTAACAGTATTTCTGTTGACTTATTGTAAATAGCAATGTTTCCTAGCATAGGGTTGTGTTTGGAAGATTCACTCATTATATTCAAACAAAAATAAGTTTGCTTATCAGGATTCATCCAAAAGCAAAAAAAGAAATTGTGCCAGGCAGTAAGACAAGTAAATATCATGTGCTATGATATCAGCAAATGCAAAAAAATAAGATTAGTAACACTTAATAATCTTCAACATAGAAAGAATCATATGTCAGAACCTTTGTCAAGGCTTGAAAAAACTGTATCAACCTCATGACTGGAAGGGACTATATCAGTTACTGTTGGATGTTGTCTTAGTCCAGGTACTCTGAGAAGCAGACAACAAGACAGGATCAGACATGCAAGAGATATACTGAAAAGCCCATGAGGGAAAATGGGGAGGGAGCTGGAAGAAGCTGGGAGAGCTGACAGACCACAATGCAGGGTTGACCCTTGTAAAGAAGAGCGAGGGAGTGAGAGTATTAGACTGCAGTGCAGTGGGAGTCCTCAAGCCAAAGTCACCATCAGAGGAGTCACACTTCTCATAAAAGTGGGTCTTCCCCACCCAGTCATCCGCTGGGGGCAGCCTGCGGGAAGTGTGACCTCAATGTGAACAAGGTGTTGGATTGAGAGCTGGGGTTCAGAGTTAATTACCCTCCCCTCCACATAATAGGGGATCTGAGAGGCACAATTTCATGGCTGCCACAGATGTATTACATTTTTGTTAAAATGTAGGAGTAATAATAGCAGCTAATATTTATTGAGCACTACCCAGGTGCTCTAGAAGGAAAGGTATCTTACTCATCTTTGTGTATCCTCTTTTTACAATGCAGATACAATGTAGCAGCCAGGCATTGCTCTAAAAGCTTACATGTATGAGGTAAGTACATTTTGCATACCAGGAAACTAAGGCACAGAGAGGTTGAGTAACTTCTTCAAGGTCACACAGCTACACAAAGTACATAGATTATTGTCATTAAAACTCTCCTAAATGGTTTATTTTTAGAAGTTATCTTCCTTATTGCCTGCAATTGAGAGATGAGTCCAGTGGCAAGAAGGAACTGGAATTTTACTATTCCCTGATCCATCCTGGTTCCTAGTATGCCCCCTCCTGGCAGAAATGTTAAATTAAGCTCTTGGAGTCACCTGAACTTACTCCAGAATCCATGCAACCATTATAAGCTGGTCTATGCAATAGTTGGAGCCTCATTGTTGGAGTTGCTCAAGGTATTCATTGCATGGAGTTTAACAATGTGGACTCTGGAGTCAGACTGCTAGATTAGAATTCTGCCTCTAGGACTCACTAACTAGTTATTTAATACCTTTGTGCTGTAGTTTCCTCATATGTGAAATGGAGATAAAAATTGAAACTATCTTCGTGTGCATTAATGTTTATAAAGCACATAAAATGTTACCTGGTACATAGTAAGTACTTAATAAGTCTTAGTTATTGCTGTTAGCTGCTCACATTTGGGGGACCCTAAGGTCAGATTATTCATATTCAATTTAACACACGTGTATGTATAAAGTGTCTAGATTGTGAAAGGTAGGTATACAATGATGAGAAAGATACAATTCCTGTGTTCAGGAAACTGATTTGCAACTAATGAACTGTTTAAGAACTCCATTCTTAAAAGGGAAGCAAGGATCACTACCCTTTACAGGCAATAGATATTTTGGTTTGTTTATTTTTATCTTCTTGGTAGAGAGGAAAAAACAGGCATGGAATCCGATAAACCTGGATTTGAATCCCTGCTTTTATGTATCATCACCTATGTGACTTTGTACAAATCAATTAGCCTTTCTAAGCCTCAGTTTCCTTATTTGTAAAATGAGGAGACGATATTAATAACTACTAAATAGGACTAATAATAACACCTAACTGTATGGTGGTTGTGAAGATTAAATGAGTTAAGGCACAGTGCTAAGCATAAATGAAGTGCTCAAAAACTATAGCTTAAAAATAACTGTCCAGTTTATTGTGATTCCTCTAAAACTATAGCCCTCAAAGGAGAAAGACCATCTCGGATTTCCTGGAGTTATCTATTATGCCAATCCACTACCAGTCTCAGTGAGAATAAGCAGTATCCATAGAAACAGAAGAGGCAAATTGAAGCATGAGTGAAAGCAAGCACCTCACCAATTTAGGTGGGGTAAAATAATAAACCTCACACCCTCATGCTTACACTCAGGTCAGCACGTAGGTAGTGTGTTTTGCAAACCTGGGACCAGAACAGGCTGCCCTTCAGCTCTAGAGAACTCTCCACACCCAACCAGATACACAGACACACCTCAGCCTCTGGCAGAAGCTTCCAATAAGTAGCTTTCATAAAGTGGAAACCTTTCAAGGGCTCTATATTTATTTCATCTCCTTACCAGACTCTCCTCTCTCTCTATTCACGCCTGGGCATTAACATAGTTCCTATCACTCCATTCTGATGAGTGCAGGCATGAACATCATGGAGTCAGTTCTGTAATGATGATCTTAAGATCCTAAGCCATTCCAGGCCATGATTACAGGTTCCTAATCCACAAAGTCAGCAGGGAATGGATCAGTTTACCCAACAGGATGAAAGACTGTTTTCTTCACTAGTAGTCAAAAAGGCAAATATAAGCCCTGGCTAGCAGGCAGAAGGGAAAATCTATGGATATTCACTGAATAGGTATCCCTGTCGTTTATACCATAATACTAAAAAGAGGTCTCCAGAAACACTTACCAAGGGATATTGAGCTTTCACTTTTCTGATGCACTGAAAACCTAGAGCTTTTCTATCTATGCAATTTTCGTTTTTCTATGTGTATTTTCTTCTCTAGGCCTACACATGTGACTTTATAACTTATTTAAAAAAAAAAGAAGAAGAAGGAGAAGGAGGAGGAGAAGGAGAGGAGGAGGAAGAAAAGCCAAGCCAAAAATAACCCCTGGGGCTTCCCTGGTGGCGCAGTGGTTGAGAGTCCGCCTGCCGATGCAAGGGACACGGGTTCGTGCCCCGGTCCGGGAAGATCCCACATGCCATGGAGCGGCTGGGCCCGTGAGCCATGGCCGCTGAGCCTGCGCGTCCAGAGCCTGTGCTCCGCAACGGGAGAGGCCACAACAGTGAGAGGCCCGCGTACCACAAAAAATATATAAATAAATAAATAATAAAAAAGTTAAAAAAAAAAAAAAAAACCTCTGTAGGTATTTAAATTTTCAAATCAGAAAATATTTTATTAAATTAATCTATAAGGGGTGATTTTCAGTGGTCATTATATTGAGGGTGACTGCTTCAAAACAGCAACAGCATGCCTCTAAAAGAGACCAAACTGTAATGGGCAGGGTTGTTCTCAACTAAAGACAAATGCATTTCAGCAGAGTTGTATGGTCTGAGGAACCATGAGGAAGCCAATCAGTAGTATGACCCTGCTTAGGGCAGTATGAACGTCCAGATGGTGAATGGGACAGGAAGTTAAGGCACTTAAATATGCAACAGAACCTGAAGGAGGTTCAATAATCCAGGGTTCAATAATTAGATAAGTGGTTAGAAACTGAAGCTTTTACAACCAACCTGAAATCTTGATTCTGTTTATAGATTTATTATCAACATTGCCACTGAATTAGTGGCTGTAAAAAGCCACTTTTGGAGGGACCACCAACTTCTACTCACCAAAGCACCGGTATATTAAATATGTCAAGCCTTTGAGGCATATAATTTAAATATGTTAAGACTTTGACACAAACATCCAAGGAAGTGAACAATAGACTAGGCTTTTCAAATATTTCATAGATTAGTACTGAGTAAATAAGATAAAATACATAAAATCCTTAGCAAAAGTCTAGGCATTGTTAGACATTGATATTCTTATTCATTGGATGCAAAATTATCTGTGATATAACAATGCTCTCTCTCTCTCTCTCTCTCTCTCTCTCTCTCTATATATATATATATATATATACCCCTTTCAAAAACTACACAGCCCTTAAACCTGGTGAAAAGATGCTCAACTTCAGAAAAGAAATGCACATTAAATCTACCTGGGACTATTTGTCACTTAACAGGTTGAAAAAATCTGATGGTTTGAGTTTGATATACTTTGTTGGAAAGACTATGGGGAAACAGGCATACTCTTACATTGCTAGTGCAGTGTAAAATGGTACAACCCCTGTGAAAGACAATTTGGCAATATCTATCAATATTTAAAATGCATAGGTCCCTGACCCACCAATTTCACTTTGTGGAATTTATCCTTGCAGATATACTAGCAATGGCACAAAATTACAGGTTATTCAGTGGGGTATTTTCAGTAATAGCAAAAGGCTAAAAACAACATGTGTACCAACAGAGAATTGGTCAAATAAATTATTTAAAATACTATGTAGCTAAACATTTTTTTAAAAGAATGAGAAAGCTCTCACTGACATAGAAATCACTCCGAGATATATTGAATAAAAAAAGTGTATTCTCCCTTATATACCTAATAAACTAAACTCTGGAAGGATACACAGGAAACCAGCAATAGTGGTTACTAGTGGGAGGCTGAGGATGGTTGGAAACTGGCAGATGGGGGAAAAGGGGTTGGAAGAGACTTTTCATTATAAACTTCTTTATGTTTTTTAATCTAGTTTCCATATTACTAATTCAAAAATTTAAACTAGAATTGTTTTTCATTAAAAAATGTGTATAGGGCTTCCCTGGTGGCACAGTGGTTGAGAGTCCGCCTGCCAATGCAGGGGACAAGGGTTTGTGCCCCGGTCCAGGAAGATCCCACATGCCGCGGAGCGGCTGGGCCCATGAGCCATGGCCGCTGAGCCTGCGCGTCCGTAACCTGTGCCCCGCAACAGGAGAGGCCACAAGAGTGAGAGGCCCGCGTACCGCAAAAAAAAAAAAAAAAATGTGTATAGTACATCCATACAATTGAATATTATTCAATGATAAAAAGAAATGAACTATCAAGCCAGGAAAAGACATGGAGGGACCTTAAACGCATGTTGCTCAGTGAAAAAAGCCAGTCTGAAAAGGTTACGTACTCTATGACTCCAACTATATGACATTCTGGAAATGTAAAACTTTAGAGACAGTAAAAAGATGAATGGTTGCCAGTGGTTGGGGGACCGAGGGAAGGATGAATAGACAGAGCACAGAGGATTTTCAGGGCAGTGACACTATTCTGCATAATACTATAATGGTTGACACATGACATCATGCATTTGTCAAAACTCATAAAACTGTACAACACAAAGAGTGAACCCTAATGTAAACTGTGGATTTTGGTTAATAATAATGTATCAGTATTGGTTCATCAATTGTAATGAATGTACTATATTAATGTCACATGTTAATAATGGGAAGCTCTGAGTGAGAGAGAGAGGGAGTATACGGGAACACTCTATAATATCTGCTCAATTTTCTGTAAACTTAAAATTGCTCTACAAAATAAAGTCTATTAATTTTTTAAAACGTGTGCATACATGTATGTATATACATGTATATACATACATACACACAACATACATATATCCTTTTTTCATCCAGTAAATACCTTACACACTGAAGGTGTTACAGTGTGTGTAAAGTATTACAGCCACAGCCTTAATGGCCAAGAGCTCAAGCTCAGGAGTGGACAAATTAGGTTCTGATCCTAGCCCTACCATTTTATAGCTGTGTGGCCTTATTTGTGCAAGTCACCTCTTCGGCCTCAGTTTCGCTGTCTGCAAAATGGAAGAAAAACACAGTCTCCTCCTGGGGCTGTTATGAAGATTCAATAAAGAATGCACGTAAAATGCTTAGCATAGTGTCTGATGTAAAAGAAATGCTCAAAAATGTTAGTTGCCGCTATAACGGTTAAATGATTGTTCACAGAATGACTGATTTGGCACTTCAAGGTTCCAAGGTTACTCCACTGGCAGCATATCAGTAATACCCCCAAAGGCCCCTCAATTCTCAACTCCAACCTAGCCCACTTAGGACACAATCCACACTGTCTGAGCTCCAGCGGGTATACTTCAGCATTCTTTACTCCCAGATGGTGTTTTCCTCCTTGCTGGGCCTTACAAGTTCAGGCCCTGGACCGCCCCCACCCCGCCCCTCCCTAGCCCACCCTACCCGTTCCCACTCAGACCTCGCCCCGGCCTCCTCCCCAAACCCTGGCCTAATTCGTCTGCACTTCTTTCCTTCCCCGAAGCTGAAGGAAGCGCCTACCCAGATATTCGTAGTCCGGTAGGGCTAGGCGTTCCGGACTCAGCATCCTTTGACCAGGGTAGCTTCAGAGCTCCAGCTCTCCCGCTTCCGGAAGCCAGGTCGAGGGCTCTCTCTGTTGCCATGGCACCCACGCTGCGGGAGGAGAGGCTAGAGGCGGAGAGGGTGTCACGCAAACAGTCTCCGTATCGCAACGTCAAGCGGGCCACACTAGTTCCGGGAGCTGCCTCTTCGCGGCCGTCATAGTTTCTTTGGCCTCCCTTTCTTGAGGCGTTGGTTTTAGAGGAATTTGAGGTGGAGAGTTCCTTTGAAACCATCATATTTCCCGGTGTCGAAAAATTATTGCCAGCCCTCTATATACCCGCAATTTCTGAATTTCATAACTACTCCTTTATACAACTGTTATCCTAAGTCACAATAATAGCTCCCACCCCTAAATTCCCATAAACATTTACTATCCCATTACCTATTTTTATCTCCTTATTATTTATCATCTTAAATTACTACAAAGTGCTTTCACGTGCGTATATCTTGGCTGCTTCTTGAGGTCAGGGATGTGTCTTTTCTGCCTGTGACAAGTCTGGGCATCCAGAAAGTGCTCATTAAATTCTCTATGACTTCATTGACATTTCCTTTCAAATTCCTCTTTATCTTTATAGCCCCTCCTTCTACTTCTATCCCTTACTATTTGGTACCCTTCCCAAGTGTCTTTTCTTTTCTTTTTTTTTTTTCTTACAAAGACACTTCACTTCTTGGGGGGATGGGATGCACAAACAAGGACACCTATTGGATTTTTTCCCTTATATCCCTAATTGCTCACTTTTCCTTTAAGAGGGGACAGTGTTCATTGGTTTTCAAGTTCCCAGGTATCTGGATATTTCTCTTTTTGCACCTCTCCACGCCCAACAACGGCTTAGTGGTGTGTACCACTCGTCACAGTTCAAACATAGTAGAAAAGGTCACTCTCTCCTCACTTTTTTAGTTAGCTCTCCCCCCACATGAGGTGAGGTTTTGTGGAAAGAAAGAAAACAAAAATCATTCTATCAAAGGAATGATTGGGAAACCAGTGGACCACCTACACTGGGAGAAAAAGGAAAGAGGAGGTTCTTCTCTTTGTGTTCTGAGTGGTCTATTCTTAGCCTTCTCCAGTAGAAGCTTCAAACCTCCTAATTCTCTGTTTCCCTTAAAATTGTATATGTGTCTCATTTCTAGGCTCCGGTGAGTCACTCTGAGTTTGGATGTGGTAAGGATAAAGGGACAGAGCCGAACTCAGAGCAGCATTTATTATCTTGAGGTAATAAGTTAACTAATTTGGTATTTGATGTGA
This sequence comes from Delphinus delphis, assembly GCF_949987515.2. NCBI lineage: Eukaryota > Metazoa > Chordata > Mammalia > Artiodactyla > Delphinidae > Delphinus > Delphinus delphis. Next base: position 97,220,214 of record NC_082690.1, on the reverse strand, counting down.
AGTCCTGCATATCATAAAAAAATGTTTGCCTTCTACCTCCACCCTTGCCTCCCACCCCCTCCCCTACCCCATGCACCTTGAGAGTTATGGGAGTTTCATAACTTTCACACCTGTGGCTTTTTACTATATTATTAATAAAGTAATAGGATGATAATTATTAAGGATTACAATTTCATTTTATTTCCAAGCAACCTGAAGCTATTCTCAGATCATTTCATTTGTCCTCATAAAACTTTCTAATGCACTTCTCCCTTTTCTAAGTAGGGAAACCGAGGAACATGTCAGGAAAATGACTTGTCTAGCATCATCCAGCCAGTCAGTGGGAGAGCTGGAACTGGATCTCAGCGATCTCAACCTCCAGGCTAGTGGTCTGACCGCTAAACCACACAGCCTCTTTTTTTAGGGTTTGTTGGCTTGGGTTTTATTTATTTATTTTTCTTTTTGCTCTGCCCTGCCAGCAACTGGAAGCTCCCAGACAAAAGAAGAGAATTTTGAGTCCAGGCTGAACATTTGACATCCCCTTATTTGTGGGGCATTATCCTGGGACTCGGAGGGTGCTGCTGTTGGGGTCTGTGTGGTGGAGCTGGGAACCAGCCCCAAGAATATAGCTTTGTTTGGGGATTAACCCATTTGTGGTTATAATAATGATAAGTTTCAGCACCAGTGGCGCCCGACTGTTAATGACTCAAAGAAAGCTAAATAAGAACAAGATGTCATCTCTGGAGCAATTTGTAGGTTTTTCCTACAGCTCCATCCCTTCCATAAAAATCCTAAGGGCCCTTATATTTAAAGTCAGTCTTCCACTCAATGTCCTAAACAGTCTATTGAGGAGGAAGACTTAGAAAAGGGCAGGTGGTCGTTAAGCTAAGGCTTCAAGAAAATTTGGGGTTGCACAGAAATAGCAGGTAGCCTTTTTAATGGTGGTGGAATTACTGCTTACAATTTTCTTCTTTATACTTTTCCATATTGTTAAATTTTTTCTATAATAGGCATGCGCTATAACCTGAAGACAAACAAACAATAAATGAGTGGCTTAAAAATCTTTAAAAAATTTTTTAGCAGAAGTGATGACATTCCATATAGTGTTTGTTTTTCCCAAGAAGGAGCCATTACTTTTAGATTTCTCTTCTGCCAGTACATTACACAAATAAGTTTTGGCAACGGGTCAGTAGTGAAGGAAGTTTTTCAGTGAAACATACACAACATCAGGTCTTAAGAAAAGGGGAAATACACAAGAATTGTTAAAGTCAAGTGTATTTCTGTGACCCTGTTGAATGTAAGAAAAGGAAAACATGTCAGCCTTCAATTTAGATGTGCTTTTCAGGTTCTTAAATTATCATTACATAGGTCTGAAATTTTTATCTAAACAATAATCATCCAGATAGACCAGTAAATCAGAAATCAACTCCACAATCCTGAAAATAAGCAAGTATTATGAAATTGGTCAAAACATAGAGAGTGCTTGAGAGGCGACAGTACTACTGCATAAGGAATGGAAACATCAAACTCAAAACAACAGGAAAAATACCCACAAAAGAGGATATGCTGAGACACCAATTTATCAGATTATAATTCCTAATTTTAAAGAAAAAATTAATAGACATCTCTGGCTCTGCTGAGGACCTATGAAGAGACTGATAGGGAAGAAAATCCTCCCTGTTATTGAAAACCACAGAAGAGCAAATATAAATGTACCAAATAGTTTTAAACGTCAAGGAAACAATAGAAAGAAAAAATGCAGTATGACTTATTCTTACAAAGCAGGTTCAAGAAACTAGGACAAGCTTTTATCAACTCATCAAGCAGAAAGATGCTAAAGGCGAAGTAGCTACTAAGAAATGCAGGTCATGAAATTCATGCTGAGCTACTAGGCTCTTCTTCAAAGACTTATATTCCATAAAAGCAAAGCAGAAACTATGTGTGATGCCACTGTATGAGATTTACATGTTTAGTTTAAAATGCTATTTACAGACCAATCATTTTGGACTGCCAGAGGTCAACAGACCAGAGCTTTGGGAGAATTTGCAAGGAAAAATAAATGTTCCCATTTCTTGAGCAGTTAAAGAAAACTAATGCATTTCGAGAGAGTGGTTAAGAGGACATGCTTAAATTGAACTGGAGCTCAAAGACAATTACAGACTTTTACCTTCTTGTTATTTTATATTTTCAGTGCTGCAAAAAGAGTTGGGAATTACACTTTCATGTAGTGTAAAACGGAGGAGGATTTTCTGATCCTTCTTGGTAGCCCACAAAAATTAGCTGCGCCTTCCTCTGTCCTGGAGCATGCACAGCGATAACTATTTGTGTCATTTTCACTAAGGAAATAGTAGGACAACACGACTCATTTAACATATTAGGTAAAATGGAAAAATTCCTTGAAACCCAAACTAACAAGTTTCACTCAAGAATAAACAGATGGGGGGCTTCCCTGGTGACGCAGTGGTTAAGAATCCGGCTGCCAATGCAGGGGACACGGGTTCAAGCCCTGGCCTGGGACGATCCCACATGCCACGGAGCAACTAAGTCCGTGTGCCACAACTACTGAGCCTGTGCTTTAGAGCTCCGCAACAAGAGAAGCCACCGCAATGAGAAGCCCACGCACCGTAACAAAGAGTAGCCCCCGCTCGCCGCAACTAGAGAAAGCCTGCACTTAGCAACAAAGATCGACCTGAAAAGCTGTATATTTATAAAGAAATGGAATTTTTAGTTAAAAATCTTCCCACAAAAAGAACTCCAATCTTCAAAAATGTGATTTTGTACTTTTATAAACATTTAAATTTATAAACTAAAATAGAAAACATTATCTAATTTTCCTTTGGAATTCTTCATTGACCCATGGGTTATATAGAAGTGTATTATTCAAAATTTCCATATATTGGGGGATTTTCCAAAGGTGTTTCTGGTTTTTTGTTTGTTTGTTTTTGTGCAGCTTGTGGGATCTTAGTTCCCTGACCAGGGATTGAACCAGGGTCCTTGACAGTGAAAATGTGGAGTCATAACCACTGGACCACCAGGGAAGTCCCTGATTTCTAGTTTAATTCCACTGTGGTCAGATATACCTGGAGAAAACTTATATGACTTGAATCCTTTTTGCCTTTATTGAGAATTGTTTTATGATCTGGAATATGGACTACCTTAGTAAATATGCCTTAGTAAATGTTCTGGGTGCTCTTTGAAAAGAATGTATACCCTATTGTTGGGTGGAGTGTTCTATAAATGTTAATGTACACAGGTTATGCATGTGGATAAGGACTGGAAATGAAATTGAACCAATATTTTTAAAAGTAGACTTAAAAAATATTTATGTCATTAAAAAAAAACCCAATTTGAATTATCCTACTAGATTCTGAGTTCCTGGAGGTCAGAGACAGTCTTCATTCATCTTTAAGTTTCTAGAATCATACACAGTCCCTGACAGAATACGTGCCTGTTAAATAGACGTTTTTCCCCACTTTAGATTAAAAGTTTAGAAAATGAAAGCCATCCAATCCACAGGACTTATGGTTGCCTCACAGGAACCAGTTCATGAAACAAATTTATTAAATAAAAAGCCAAAATGGCAAGGCATCATTGAGAAGGAGATTAAAAATCAATCAGAAAGCATTGGCATCACCTCCTTACACCTAAATACTATGTGTGACAGATCACCATATCTTAAGAAATACCCAGAAAAAAAAGCAACTAACTCAACAAAAGGCATAGAGACGATGCTGCAAGTAGACAAGCTAAGGTAACTAGCTCAGGAAGATGAGAGGGAATCTACTTGGAATCATTAAATAAACTTAGGATATGAACTGGATGAACTGGAAGTTCCCAAGCTTTAGACTCTTAGGACAAAAAGCCGCAGTCTATGTGTCTATTTTTTCTCCCCCAAGCCATCCTCTACATTGTTACAAGAGTTTATTGTTCTAAATGTTAAATTTGACCATGTTACTGCCTTACTTTAAAAACATTGTTAACTCACCATTACTGGGATGAATCAAAATTCCTTAACATGCAGACATATATATTCCTTCACAGTTGGGTCCCAACCTACTTTTCCAGCCACTGTGCCATTTATTCTTCCCTACACACTTAATTCTCTAGCTATGCCTTTCTACTCACTATTCCCAAACATACTGAGCTCTTTCACACCCTCTTGCTTAGGGATAAGCTCTTCTCTCTGCCTAGAATATACCTCTCCCACATTTTCTGCCTAGTAAACTCTTACACATCCTCTAAGACTTTGGCAAAATGGTACCACCTCCAGGAACCCTTATCCAATCTCCTATATAAAACAGGGTAAAGGCTGAGTGAGAACAAGGCAAATGTAAGATGGTAAGCTCTGAGGCTATGACATTGAGCTGGGAGCGGCCATGGAAGGGTCTGGGGAAACAGCATTCTAAACAGAGGAGACAGCTTGTGCAAAAGTTGTAAGAAATGATAGCATGTTGCAGAGCTGAAAGAAAACCAGTGTGGCTAGAGTAGAATGAGTAAAGGGAAAAGTGGTCAAAGAATTAGGCAAAGGCCAGCTCATGAAGGACCTCAAAGGACATGTAAGAAGTACAGCTATTATTCTAAGTGCAGTAGGAATCCATTGGAAGGTTTTAAGCCTGGTAATAACATGACCTGATTTGTTTTTTAGGAAGTCACTGTGGCTGCTGTGTAGAAAGTGAATTATAAAGGGGCATGTGTGAAACAGACCATTTACATAGATGCTTGAGTCATGTTTGTTACTAAATGAGTATTTATTCATTGATCCATTTATTTATCCACCATTCTAAATTCATCTTTACTACTGAAATAAGCAAGACATACTGACTTGTTTGCTGCAAAAGCTCTATTTATACCTGCCAGGTGTGTGACTATCAAGCTTCTAGGAGATTAAAAAAATATATCTAGGAAGTCCCACTTTTCAGGGTGTGTCCCAAGTTATGCCATGGAACTGAATCAGCCATGGTACCCAGATCCTGGCAAAAATACTACTGCTGAGCTGGAACGTGAAAAGTGTTGGTACTTGAAGTGGTGGTATGGAGGGTTTGCAATTAAAGAAGCACAAAAATGCAAATCAGACTATTCCCTTATACTTTCTTTTTTTTTTTTCTTTTTTCCTGGTCTCCAGTAGTAGCCCCCTGAACCTAGATAAAAGCATACCATTGCTAAAAGTTAATTATATTTTTCTATAAATCTTTCCTGGCTCAGGGCCTTTGTACATACTGTTCCTTCTGCCTAGAAGACCCACCTCATCCACACTTAGCCTGATGAATCTTACTCAGCATGCTAGTGTTAGTGCCTCTGACAGGCCTTCCCTGAACCCCCAAATCTAAATCAAGTCTATCCTTTCATAGAACCCTGTACTTTTCCTTGAACACCCCTATCATTTGTAGCTTTAAATTCATTTGTGAGATCATTCTTTTAATGCCTCTGTATACTTGTAGCCTCCCCAGCCATCAGAGTGTAAGTTCCAGGGACCCAATATATCTGTTTACTACTGCCTCTACAGTGTCTGGCACATAATATACCCATAATAAATACTTACTCCCACTAAGTGAGTTAATATTGGAAATAGGCATCCCTAGGCAGATAGGTATAGGACTCTTTTAGCTCCTTTCCTTTAGCTGTGCTTTCTCTTGTTTCTCTTGTTTTCCATTCTATAGCTTTAAGAACTCCTTCCTCCATTCACACAAGAAAGTGATCCTAGAGATGGAGCAATTCTTTTTTTAAGACTCATGTTCTTAACTTTTTAATCAGGGTCTCTCAACCTCAGCACTATTAACATTTTGGGCTGAATAATTATTTGTTGTGGGGAGGGATGTCTTGCTTATTGTAGGATGTTTAGCAGCATCCATGGCCTCTACTCATTATTTGCCAGTAATACCTACTCCCCAAAATGTCTCTAGGCATTGCCCCATGTCAGCAAAAATCACTCCTGATTAAGAACCACTGTTTTAAAGTGTGGAAATGTCAAACCTTTTACTCTTTTAGAAGAATTATGTTTAGAATTCAGGTTGTTGAATGATGCCTGGGTTGTAAGAGGATTCTACCAACCCAACTGGATCAAAATAGTGCCCATTTCTATCTTGTTTCTGTAGCACCCCCAGGGTATCCTTTCAAAAGGCCATTAGTGATGGTCTAATTCAGGGCAATATTCTGATCTTAGAAATTCAGTCCCCTGGTCTGTCCTTCAAGGATGAGGAAAGGGGTGGTGTTTCTGAGGAAACGAATGTCTCTGAGACACTTCTGGAATTGGCAATCCCCTACAACTTTCCTAGGGGCATGTCCCAGGGGACAATAAAAGGGAGACAAACAGCCCATTCTGGCATGCTTTTCAGGATCTCTCACTCCAAACAAGACAGTCTGAGAGGCCTGGTAAAAATAAATATGGCTTAGCACTCCTGGCACAAGAGCAGTTTCTGACAGCCAAGACTTAACTCACCCTAGGGGGTGACCCAGCCAGGGACTATGCATGAAGTTCATTTCTCCCTATTGATATTCCCAGTGACTCACAGCAGCCTGGGATTGCTCTGTGCACCAGAACTGTGCTGAACCATGGAGGAGGAGGACTCGGGATGCACACAGAAAATTCAGTCTCTTGAGCCTGAGTCAGACAGGGACAGCCAGCTTCCCTGTTCCTCCTCAATCCCAGAAAAACAACACAAATCATGCCTTCTGGAAAGGAACCTGTCTTTTGAATACAGAGCGGAAACTGTTTATAAATTCTTAATCCCCTGACATTGAAAGTATGGTGACTGCCTGTTCTGGATTTTTTGGGGCAAATGTATTCATTATACCACATGTCCTTAGTTTTCATTGTGGGAAAAAAAAATGCTCTCCAGAATCCTAAGGTCTTCCTCAACAGGTCAAAAAGCAAGTCGTCGTAAGCAACGTATATTGAAACCTTGAGACCGACGAAGGCTGCATCAAAACGTTGTGGGGAGGAGGGATTGAGAATCAGCCTCTACTTTTTCACCCTTTTCTCCTTGGATTTTAGGCTAAGATGACATAGGCCTTAAAGGTTGACTTTTTCCTAGCAGTAAGATCAAGTAAGCCTGACCTGACTCGACTGCCGCCTTCAGTCGGCAAAAAGAACTACATACACAGAAAATGCCTCATGGTATTTGTTACCATGGTGACGTTAGTTCAACATTTCATCTGCATGAAAATTTTAGGCAAAACAGAATAGAGAAATACTGGCTAAGAAGCAGTTAACAACGCATTTTTTCCTTGCTATTGCAAAGTTAACGTTAGCTTTGGTCAAAGATGGTAATTTGAAGTGAAAGCCTTTGAAAAATTGCAGACGAGCGAGGATGAAATGGCAACCAATCCATTGGAGAAATCTCCCAATATCCTCTTTGCACTGTAACAAATTACTCTCCCCTCAGCTAACATGGCGCATTTGGGGCTTCCTCATTCTATTTACTAGTGAGAAGAAAGTGGTTTAACAAAATTGAAGATGATCCAAAGCCAGAAACTGTTGGCATACCAGCTTGGAGGGAAAAGCGATATACAGGACTCTAAGGAAGTTGGGGACTTGGACAAAAGTAGCAGGACAAGATTCAACCTAGAAAATGGCAGGTGGTAACAAAATTAATCCACATTATTAATATGCACTGGGGAGAGGCGTAGGCCACAAAGCTAAGACAAGAGAGGAATTTATAACTTTATGTACTAACCCAAAGGTTAAATATTGCTAGAAGGCCCTAGAGACTGAAGCTGGGAGGAGGCTGAGGTCTCTGAGAGAATACAACTGCAAGCGAGGGCTTACTTCCTTACCCCCTTCCTTTCTTGCCAGGATCTTAAAGTCAAAGAAGGTGAAGAGGCTAACTACGCTGATTTACAAAGACAGCCAGGAGGAACTACGTCTGGGCCAATTCTGGACGTCCGAGCGGGGGCGACAGGACCCAGACAACCACCTCAGGAAACGAGTAAACGAAAAAGGGAGGTCGTAGAATTATTTAGCTCTAGAACAACGCTGCCTAGGCGGGGGTGGGGGGAGGGGTGGAGAAAATCTCAGGAAAGGAATTTTGACAGTGAGAACGCTAGTTAAGACACAGCACTCCAGGCCCCCGATGCCCCTTGTTTGATGTCCATAAAGACCGAGAGGATTATGCATTAGCAAGCCTTGTGTATTCTGAGACATCAATAAAGTCTGGACTTGGGGCCGGTAGGGGGGCCGGGGTCACGTCCAGGCGACTTGGGTCAGCCTGGGTGCACTTCTCTGGCACAGAACTAGAGTGAGCGGGATCCGAGAGTTGCTGCTAGGATAAAACCTTTTCTAAGTTAAGGACTTTAAAGCAGTAGTACTGGGGAGAGTGAAGGGGGGCTCTCTTGAGGGCTAGGAACGTGGGGGCGGCTTGAAGAGGAGCTGGGCCAGCGCTGCAGGCGCCGGCGGCTGGGGTCTGGGGACCGCGGGGCGGGGGCCGAGGGCGGAAAGGGGCCGGGCCGGCGCTGGGGGCGGGACCAGGCGTGGTGGCCGTGGCGGGGGCTGCGGCGCTGGGGGCGGGGCAGGGCGGGGCGGGGCGGCCGGGCCCGGGACACCCCCTCCGGATCCACTGGTGGGGCGGCTTCGGCTTCTGCAGCACTGGAGGCGGCAGCGGCCGGAGGGAGACTTGCGGGGCGCGCCCGCCACCGTGGACCGGGACGCTTCCCCTAGGGGACCCTCCGTCGACACCCTCCGCCGCGCCGTCCCGCAGGAGCCGGCGGGACCCCCGGCCGGCAGGGAGCGCCGGCGGCGGCACCATGAGGCGACCGTGGGGCGCGCTGCTGCTTGGCGCCCTGCTCTGCGCACACGGTAAGCGGCGCCGCCGCGCCTACGCCGACCGGCCCAGCGGGAAAGTTTTTCCCTGGGTCCGGCCGCGGCAGGAGTCACCTCCCGAGGGCGGGACGGCGCAGGCTGGGGCCTGGGACCCCTCGCCCTCACTCCAAGCAGGAGCCCAGAGGTTGTGTTCCGGGGAGGGGACCGGGAGCTCCCACAACTCCTCCAGTCCGAGACGGGACAGCGGTGGAGGAGCACTCCGGGCTCGGGTCTGGGCCAGGCTGGGGGGAAGGTCCGAGGCGCTCGCTCGCCTTCCCTCGCTGCTCTTTGAAGAGCTGGGGTGCTTCCCTTTTCAGGTTTAGACAGGGTCTCTGTGTCTTTGGTGCGAATGAATGTGGGCGAAGAAAGGGAGGCGGGGAGGGATGGTCGCTAAACCATAAATTGTAAATAGCCCTCTTTTCAGGGGCTGGGGGTCTCGGGCGGATTGCGGAGAGGCTCCAGAGGAATCTGAATACTTGAGCTCTGGGGATTCCTCCACTCGAGGAACAGTTCCTTGGACCCCGGACCATGCTCCCGCCGAGGGTCCTTGGGCACTGCCTGCTCGCAGCATCTTCACTTAGTGGTGTTTTGGGTTCCCTCTCCTGGTTGTGACCAATCAGCTTCCTGCCCTGGATCCTTCCCGGAGGGGGGGAGGGGGAAACAGGGTTGGAAAAGGGGCAGAGGAGGGACATAGGGAAGAAACTGCTGGAAGGCTCCTGCAGATCCGCCCTGGCCGGGATAGCTGGGCGGGTATCGCCGAACCTCAGAAGGCAGCCTCGCGGCCCGCGCGGTGGCCCTCGGGGAAGCTGGAGGGATGGCAGCAGGACTGCTGCTTCATCTGCTCCTTATTAATAACTTGTTTGGTACCGGTACGCAACTGGTGTGTGTGATTAGGGCTCCAGTGGAATCTGTTTCTCCGCAGCCGGCTAGGACCGTGGGTGCACTCCGTGATTTAGCAGCTGCCTCTAGTTTGTGCCCAAAGATCAAAGAACTTTGATCTTTGAATCCCAACCCTATTCACCCACCGCTGTTCAGCCGGGGGAGACACGAATCTTCCCATTCTCCCCGCTGCTGGGATGAGGCGGTGGGGTTCAGAATAATGGGGTCTGTAGACCACGGCCTTGAGCCAGTTCTTTAACGTAAAGGGAGCTCGTGTGGAAATAATGCAAATTTCGGAACTTGCCTGGCGGGGCGTGGAGATGCCTGAGCACTTGTTTTAAAGGTGTTTACCTCCCAAATCCAAAACAGAGTTCTCTTGTCTGTTATTTAAATTCCCCGTGGGTTTTAAATGACTTTTTCCATGCCCACTCTAACCCGACCGAGCTCTTAACTCTTCCTCTCGGAGTAGTAGCCTGGGCGACCCACGTTCCTCTTTGCACCGTGCTCTCCCCCTCCCGAGCTCTCTCCTAGAAGGTTATTTGCAGCCTCTCTGGCGTGTCGGGACAGCGGCCCTACTGGGGTAGGAATGTAGCTGCTCTTCCCACCGCATGGGCCCCTTAAAGGGACAGCTATGCTTTTTGGGGGCTTTTCCCCTTCGGGCTGCAAGGGAAGAGGATGGAACTTTCCTCTCGGCCCCCTGGAGGAAGTTTTGAAAAAGATCAAGGGAAATGGCACGGCACTGAAAAAAAAAAAGGGCCAAAACGGATACCAACAAAGCCAGAGAGGAGATTGTCGCCTTCTGCCCTAGGGAAAGGGGAGCTGGAACGTTCCGGGCTGAGACTGGCCAAGAGGATTTTATCGCTCCAGAGCTGTCAAAATTGCCTAACACTACATCTGCATTGAGAACGGGGGTAGAAAATTATGTATATTTTATGCTTCACAGAAGAAGGTTGGGAGGGTTCTGGGTAACTATTTGGGTTCTTTTTAAGGACAAAATATTTAATGGAAACTTCTAAGCATGGCAGGCTTTCTGTGCATGTGAATAAGGACACTCCATGGCACCAAGATCTAAACTTCGCCTGGCCTGATGCTGAGCCATCCTCAGAGGCTTGGAGGGGACAGATTCATGGTTCATCAACCAGTGAGACTGAGCAGTCGCTCAACCAAAAATATCACCACAAGGATCCCGCACTATGTTCCAGGGGCTCAGGGAGAAGACAGTGTGTCATAGTAGATCGGTTAGGCAGATCTGACCTCCGCTAGGAATGAATTCAAGACAATAAGATATAAGGTGCTTATTTGGATGCTGCTAGTACTTGGGGCTTTTCCTAGAGCCTGTGGGATTGGCCTGAGCCTATATAATACTCCAACCTTAAAGATTTTGGAAGGGAACTTGATTGCTGGTAATAGCCCTGGGTATCTGCCTATTGAGGGTTGACGTGAGGCCTCAGACAATCCACCACCATTTGAAGAGTGGAAACCCTGTTTGTCTTAGAGATCTCTTCCAGGTAAGCTTTGGTAGATAGAGGGTTATATCTGAGGATGAGTGCAAATGAGTGGAGCTGAGACTGGTTTCTTTTCCATCTGGTGTTTTCATGGTGCTTGGTTGACCTTGTCCCTGATCTTACTGGACTTGTGAAAGATGCTTGGCTTGTCACTGACTTTGGATTTCCTCTTCTGTCCCCTGTTGCATATCAGATAACATCTTTGGGACTGGCACATGGTATTAAGAATGACAGGTGCAAGGGAACTGAGTATGACCATGTCTGATACAGAGCACGTTGGGCATGTCCATTTTCTGGGCCAACAGAGAACACAGGAAATCACAGAGGACAGGATATTTTACACGTCTTTCTCATTCTTTCTATGGATTGACTGCTAATCTTGATCCCTAAGAAGAAGGAAAATGGGAGAGACTGGCTATGTTGCTTCTCCTTTGAAGAGAAGATTCATCCTAGGGGCTTCCAAAATAGGAACAGAATTTTGGAGACTACTTTAAAAAGTAGTCTTGTCTTTTTTTGTGATTGGACACATCTCATAATTTCGAGACAGTTCCATGCCCATGGCTGACTAGGTCTGTTAGCCTGTTCCAGCCACAGTCTCTACATTCCTTGACGCAGTTTAGCCATGAGTTTTGTCACAGTTGCCTGGACATGGGGCATCTGGCCCCAGACTGTGTCTGGATTACCATCTCAGCTTCAGCATTGGAAGACCTTTTCCCCTTCTCAGCCTGGTGGGATTCAATATCCCAGGAAAGCCTTCCTGCCAACTGGTTGGCTGGCAGAGCCAGGCTTTGGCCCTATAAATAGCTCTGATGAATGCCTGTACTTGCCTCTCTCCTTCCAGCTTCGAGCTGACAGGGTCAGTTCCTTCTCCCCAGCACACTCAGGAGCATTCCCTAAACTGGGCTCTGCACCCATTCATTTGTTCATTCATTCCCCAGACACACATTTGTCAAGTGCTAATCTAATCACTGCATACATAGCTCTGTGATCAAGAAGCAGAGGCAGGCCTGGGTTTGAATCTTGGCTTCGCCACATCTTTGTGACCCTGTACAAAACACTTTATCACCCTGAACTTCGGGGTTCATATCTGTAAGTGGGGGGCGGGGGTGGAGTAGTAATAAATTATCATGTGAGGATATTGTAAAAATTAAATGAAATAATAGTATGTTCAAACCATTCGGCACAGAAGCTGACAACTACTCTGTTACCACAGGTCTAGGTAAATGTTAGTTGCTTGTTAGCATGCTTGCAGAAGTGGATTAGAGACGGTTCTTGCCTTTGGACTCGGGGAACCAGACAACCGTAGTTATACTACAGTGTCATGTGCTAAAATGGAGGCTCAGCCCTTCATTTCAGCTGGTTTTTTGCTTTCTTTTTTTAAAGATCTTGCCCTTTCTTTCCCCCCTTGAAAACCTAATGAAACCTAAGCATATTTCCATCCTGTCCACACTTCAAAAAAGAGATTAAGCGATACCATGAGTCTAGGGGGCCCACTCTGCCTTAGGTCTCCTGGGAGAGGGCCTGGGATGTGGGGCTTTCCTCTGAGAGCTTCCCTGTTAAAAGCATTGTGGTCAGGGATGCAGCCAGGCATCTCACCCTAAGGTTGCTGTGACCCGGGGTGAGAGGTGCTGGCTGAGGTCTCTTGTAGCTGGAACAGTTTAGAATTCCAAGCTCTCCCTCCCACTGGCCTGGGAAAGGAGTCAGGCCCCAGAGCTCATAAGATAGTAATTGCCCCAATTTGGGGGCCGGGCGTTGGGGAGCTGCCTTCCTTCATGACTACTGTCTTCAATCAGGAATCCTGTCAGCGTGCAAGGATAATTGATTCAGGTCTCAAGCCCAAGACTCGCTCCTCCCTCCCCCCACCCAGCCCCCAGCTCCTCCACCCCCAAGTTTGACCCCTGTTGTCTCTTTGTTTCTTCCATTTAAGTTGGTGCCAGAGATGTGATGGTTTTGGGGGCTGTGGAAAGTTGACCATAACCAAGAGCAGCCGTTCAAAAGAGCTGATTCTCTAGCTTCCCTGGCTGTCGTTTGACTCCATTTTCTGTTCTGCATTTTTGATTTAGCAAGAAGCAAACATCCTTGGTGCCCTTGGGCACCTCTTACGCCCTTCTGAGCAAACTTTATTCTTTCACGGCACGTAGGCATTCCCATCCTTGCTCACAGCTGAGTGGATTGCCTGCAAGCTTCCCTAATGCTCTGCTCCCCTGCCCATTCAGGTTAGAGTGAGAAGGGGAAGGGCGCTGCCTGAGCCCCAGCCGGGAAAAGCCTTGCCGGAGACTCGGGACTCGCTGCAAGCCCGGACATGGCCTACAGGAGCTCCCCCCTCACCTCTGTGCTGAGCCAGGGAGGATCGGAGTTGCGAGCAAAGCCGGAAACAAAAGACTGGGAGCAAACCTCCCATCTGGCTGAGAGGCAGCACAAAGGTGCTGCTGCATAATTTATCACCGGAGGTTTTCTGGGGCCGGGAAGCTCCTGGCTCCAGGCAGCACCTTTTTGGAGGAGAGGGTCCCTCCCCCTGTCCCATCTGGGTGCAGGGCCAGGCAGGTACAGATTAGGGTATTGGGAGAAACACCTGATTAGCACGTGAAATAAAGAAGCTTTGAGGTTGGAAGCACCTCCAGTGATCTCTCCTCGCTCTGCAGCTCCGCTTCCTGCCTGGCCTGCAGGGCAGGGGTGGGGGGGAAATGCTCCAAATGTTCCCTTCGTTGGCCCCAGCCTTGGGAACCCGACTGTCACCGTGGCATGGATGAGGACAAGAGATAGTTTCACTGTTAGGGACTACAGCCTTCTGGAAACCAAATACAGATGCCAGCTTCTAATATCCATAAGCCTAGTAAATAAGAAAGGGGATTTCCCTCCTTTTTCCACTCCCCTGCCACACTCACTGTCAGTTGAAGTGAGAAATTTCAACCACAGGTTCAGAGAAGCAGTAAAAGTGAATGACTTTAAAATATACCTCCCCCAAATGAGAATTTCTGCTCCTCTGGGAGTGATCTCTGGTGACCATTTTTGCCCAACAAGCTGGGGACGTGTGGTCTAGAAATTACAAAGGTATCTCTGGGGCATTTCACATTTGTGAGTCTTTTGCTGTATTGCTGGCGCTCCAGGTGTTAGCGTGTTTTATCACATTTACTCCTCACCGTATCCTTATAAGGTAGATTCTGTTAGATTCCTGTCTTACAGATGGGAAACTAAGGCTTAGGCCATTTGCTATCACACAGCTAGTGAGTAACTGACCTAGGATTTGAACCCAGAGCCTAAACTGTTAACTCTCTAATCCATACTGCCTCTTAGCATAGAATCTTCTGTATCTAAGCTATACCAGAATGTCTTGGTCGGGACTGTCTGTATTTTATCTTAGATTGCCCTCTCCTCTGTGTTTTCGGTCTTCATCGTCTCAGGGAATCCCAATTCTCATAATTCTTTATGAGAATTACCTTTCAGGTGCTTCTTGATGGAGTGAGGCTTAAAAAAGCTCCCAGAAGGGGAGATATGGTTTGTTGCTCCCTGAAGCCACATGTTACTCTGTGGACCTTGGGTTTTGAGATGTAAGGGGAGAGGAAACAGTACTTTGAGCAGCCCCTCAGAGAGCACAGCCACATTCAATCCCTGTTGGATTTGTGAAATCTGTTGACTAAGCTTCTAGGCAGGGTAAGAAGCCTGTATGGCGAGGTAGCTACGTTACTGGGTTGAGAGAGAGGACACAGATGAAGATGATGGGGTTAATAACAACAACAACAACAACAATAATAGCTGCTTATGTATTATGTATAATAGCTACTTTATATGTATTATTTCATTTAAACCTCCCAGCAACCTTATGAAATAGGTACTATTATTACCCCCGATTCATAAAAAAGGAAACTAATCCATTTCTAAATTGCTCTGTAATTTAGGTTCTAAATGCTCTTTTCTATGTTTGCCTCCTAAGAATTGGTTGATGATAAATTAGGTAAGGATAAAGGATACCATGTACTTCAAGCTCCCCCAGAGAAGGACAGTAAAGCAGGACTCTTGCCACAAGACTCTCTCCCACCTCTTCCTGTGGTCACTCATGCCACCAGCTTAACCCATGGGAACAGCACTGCAGCTTGGCGCACAGTTGGATTTTTCGACATCTCAAGCCCTGAAATATTAGGACTTAATCATGGGGTGGATGGATAAGACAGTCTGGATGAGTCAAATTCTATAATAGCAATAGTAGGTGCTACCATTTATCAAGAGCTTAGTATATGCCAGGCATTATGCTAAGGGCTTTTTATGAATTAAGTAATTCAATTCTCATAATATCCATGGGAGGTAGGGGCTCTTATTATCTCAATTTTCCAGATGAAAAACTAAGGTATAAAGAGATTATACCTGGTCCAATGGCCAGGAATTAGCTTAGTTTTGTTTCCATGTTCTTAACACTATGCTCTTCTGCCTCATAACTTTGGAAGCTGACCATTAAGGACTTCTTTTCTGTGTTTAAAAGTGGCAAGAGAAGGCTGACCTTGTTGGGACCAATAATCATGTGATTTATGGTATCACTTTAGAGGGGGCCCACTAGGAGAAGACTTTATCAGATAGATTTTCAAACCAGGTAAGGCTGGCCTCTAGGGATCTAGGGACAGAAATAAGGAGAGTCACGGCATGTCAGTGTCACAGCTTGATAATACAGCCAGTGAAAGGAACTCTTGTTGGAGAAAGGAGTGAACTTAAGCTGGATAGAACTAGGAAGCCACCTTAAAAAGAAGATTCCTGTTTTCTTGAGTATAGGGTAGGTAGGAAATAACCACTTTTATTTCTCATATTCTGGGCTTCTCTTTTCCTATGACTCCCAACTGTCACAAGATTCTAATGGAATGTGTCATTCATTCGTTTCACAAACTTATATTGATCATCACTACATACCAATCACTGAACTGTGCACTGAATACAAAGCTCTGTATCATACAATTCCAACCATCAAGAGGCTTCTGGTCTAGTAAGTGAACAATGGTCCCACAGTGAGCTAAATGCTACCGTAAGAGGAGACACCAAGGGCCTCTGGGGCACACAGCAGGGGCTTTCAATTCAGCTGGGGCTTTGTGGGTCCAGGTGGGGCAGCATCAAGAAAGGGTTCATGTTCTGGCCTCCTTCTACTGCCAGCCATTTACCTTGTTTGGTGTTGGTTCCAATGTTTTCTGTGCAGGCTCTGTCCCCTCAAACAGTGGCTGTATAGCTACCCAAGTCTCTCCAGACTGCAGGTATCTCTTGGGTGAGACTAGATCCATTTCCATATGGCTTTTGGCTGTCACCCCTTTCAGTTGTGTTAGTCTTGTCTTGCTGCATGGACTTCCCTTTCAGTGAGAGACGCCTACTGAGTAAGCTGCCCAAGGAGCTGAAATCAGTGGATTGGTCCCTTGATTGGCCTGGATGTAGTTCAAAGTCATTCCAAATAACTTATCCTCATTAAATAAGGTTTATATCTTCACCGTTGCTGCCAGTTGTTAGGAGAAGAGAAGAGAGCTTTGGTATGTTATGAAATAAAACATCCTTCACTTATATGAGTGATGATTCCTCCCTTTCCCATTGTAATCCCTTCCACGTTGGGGTAGCTGTCATATCCCAACACTCACAGAACACCCCTTAAGCCTTCTCATTTCTGGTTCAACTTGAAAAAGCTGCTCTGTAGCTGTGTATAGTCACTGTACACCTTGGGCCTCCAAGTGACAGGTGTGGTCCACCTTGAGCTGAGCTTTCTGTGGGGCGATCGGGAGCAGTGCCTCTCTTTTTTTTTTTTTTTTTTTTTTTTTGCCTGTGCCTCATGACTTGTGGGATTTTGGTTCCCTGACCAGGGATCGAATCTGGGCCCTCAGCAGTGAGAGCACAGAGTCCTAACCATTGGACAGCCAGGGGAATTCCCAGCAGTGCCTCTCTAACTTGAGTGTGCATCAGTGGGAAGCTTTATTGAAAGTCCAGATTCTGAGATCATATTAAGAGAAGAATATTGGTCTAAGGGTCCGAATGGGGCTGCCATCCTGGCTCTCCTACTCACCCCATGACCTGGGCCAAAGTAGGTGATCTTACCAATTAAATGGGTAGTCCTGTAATGATTAAATGAGAACGCAAGTGTGTATGCAGACGTAGCTTGCAAACTGTCAAGAAAAACTGCAAAACATAATCATTTGTTGTCTAAAGCCCTGCCCTTTTCTGGACCCACACAGTACCGAGGCACTCTTTCGAAGGGCTAGGGTTCCATACTCTCCTTGCTTTACTACTTTACCTTAGGGCAAGGGAAATTGGCCTTTAGCCTCAGCAGTAGCCAGAAGGAGAGGTCACTGCTTGAGATCCATAAACTCACCGCACATTTGCCAATCCAGAATGCAGAAAGGACCCCCAAATCCCAGTGTTATAAATCCCCTTTTTTGATCTCAGGGTATTGGAAATTCTCATAATAGCAATACCACTTATTAGGAGGCAGTATTCATGAAGAGATTAAGAGCAGAGGATCTGGAATTGACCTGCCTGTGTGTGAATGCTGGCTCCAACCCTTAGTATCTGTGTGACCTGTCAACAGACTTCCCCTCCCTGTGTCTCAGTGTCCTCAACGGTAAGGTGGTGATAATAATAACAGTGCCACTTCCCAGGGTTGTTGAGAGCATTCAGTGATGTGGCATAAGAAAAGCACTTAGAAAAGTATTTGGAGGGCACATGGTAAGTACTCAGTAAATGATGGCTGCATTTTTATGAAGCTTTTGCTGTGTGCCAGCCCTGCGCTAAGCAGTCTACATGGATTATTTAATCTTTACAAAACCCTTTGTGGTAGAACTGTTGTTATTCCCATTTTATGGATGAGGAAACTGAGACTCAGAGGCATTAACTAACTTGCTCAATGCTGTAGAGTTAGTGTAGAACCAGGACTTGAACTCCAGCCTCTCTGACTCAAGAATCTGTGTTCTCTCACGTATTACACTGTGTCTGGTAGTGTCAGCAGATGGGCATTTCCCTGCTTTCCTTCCGAAGAAAGCAGTGAGAAAGTGGTCAGATGGCTGAGATTTTGGTTAACCTCCCAGGAAGGCCCTATGAGCACATTACCATGTATCCTAAAAACTGAATAACTTGATGATCAGGGATAGTGAACACTTTGGGAGGAGGTCTTTTCCATGTTGAATTGCATTAGGTTGAAGGTTCCATGCCCTTTGAGGCCACGGTAGCTTGCAGCGTGGCTGGCAAATAGCTTTCAAGGCCAGAAGCACAGCTGAGTGTTCTAACTGAACACTTCTTAAAATGAAGTCCGCGTTTTGCCACCCGCAGTCATTTGTATCCTTTCTTCACTCACCATTCTTTTAGTTAAGAAGGGTTAAAAGCTGTCCTTTATGATCACAGCCAGGACTTGAGTGAAAAGGCAGAATTCCACCTCCCAGGATCCCAGAGGGGCAGCAGTTGTCCAGAAGAGCTGGGGTTTGGAGTATAATGTGTCTGTTTACTGTATGAACACCCAAGCCAAGAGTTTGCCTGTCGCCGGCTGCCTGACCTTCAGATGTTGCTCTGACATGCAGGAAGTCATGACTCTTCAGCAACTAACTTGATGCCCACTGGATGGAATGCTTTGTTCCTGAAGTCTGCAGGGGGAACTCAGGACTTCTGCTATCACTCAGCCAAAAGGGGGCCGGGGGGGAGGCTAAACAAAACCCTGAAGGCTCCGCTTTTACCTTGTGGATTCCTTTTGACTTGCATGCAGCCTGAAATGCTGCTGTCCTTGATCTCCTGATCCTCGTACTGAGGTTCTTAAAATCAAGGCCTTTCAGAAAAAGCTAGCCCCCAAATCCTCATGCCTGCACACCCCCAGCATGCATTTCTGGAGCATCCTTGGTGTTCCCAGGCAGGAGGTTAGCCTCTTTCACATTTATCTTCATGTCCAACCCTTGCGGCTTTTTTTACACACAAGGAAACAGGCTAAGGGGCTATGGGATTCGTACAAGGGGGCACAGCTGGTCAGTGGGACCCAGCTCTGTGTGCTCCAGGTCCAGTGCTTCCTCCTCCTCTCCCCCCAGTGCCCCCTCTTCCTCTCCATTCTTGTCACCCCCTTACCCTGATCTCCTCCTTGGTGTGGCCCCGCTCCCTGCTGTGCGTGGCTAGCAGCATTTCTCAACCTCCGTTGACATTCCAGGCTGGATAACTTCTTTGTGGTGGGCGCCTGCCCTGTACATTGTAGGATGTTTAGCAGCATCTGTGGCCTTTATCCTCTAGATGCTGCCGGTACCACCAATCACAACCAAAACGTCATCATGCATTGCCAAATGCCCCCAATCTTCAACTGAGGCCAATCTTCAATGAAGGAGAAAAATCATCCCTCATTGGGATGACTTTTAGCTTTATTCTTAGCCTTATTCTTCCTCTTCACCATTCTTCCCCGAGAAAGAGGTCAGCGTGTTGGTGGTGAGCCCCATGGCATGGAGTGCTCTGGAACACTTAGTCATTGCTCTTTCATCCCAGCCAGAGTTCCCTAAAGCAGTGCCTATCGCTGTGATGAGCTGGTCAAACTTACAAAAGTTCCTCAGGCTCTGGTGCCCAGGGTCTGAGTGAAAAAAGCCCTCATCCCTTCTCAGTGCTCTCAGAACAGGCCCAAGAGGATGGGACTGGGTCTTCAGTGCTTCCCTGGGAAGAATCCTCTGTCCTGTACTTGCAGAGAGATCTGGAGAGACAGGAGTGCTGGGCTTGGAGTGGGGCCTTCCTATGAGGTATAGAGATGCTGCTCCTTTCAGATGGATTCCCGTGGCTTCTGCAGGAAATCCTGCATCTTTTCTAGGGCAGCTGATTCCCTTAGCATGTGGAGGGGGAGGGCAAGGCCTCAGTTGAAGATTGGGTGAAAGCTGTGGTCCTTCACTCCAGAAACGTACACTTTGCCTGTCATTTCAGGGGTTCACAGATACCAAAGGTTGGCCGTCCCTCCCATCCATTTGCAGGTTAGGGGCCCTTGCTTTATGCTTACACTTATCCTTGGGGTTGAAGTGGAGAGGGAGGGGTCTTTGGCTCCCCTTTTGCTTTTGGTGGGAATAACAGTCCACCCTTTCATTCTGGGCCCTAAACCCTAAGCTGGCTTGAGTAATATAATACAAGGTGAGGATGTAGTCAAGGAGATGAGCCGAGAGAGAAGCTGGGCCCTGTAAATAGGAAAGGAAGCGGGATGGCAATTCGGGAGCTGACTCCTTCCCTGTTCCAGCCCAGCCTGAGGGCAAGGCCCAGCTGAGGGGAGGAAAGGGAGGAGAAAGCAAGCGGAGGAGATGAGCAAGGGAGAGGTGACCCCCTTCTTTCCCAGCTGCAGCAGCCCAGCGGGTTAGATGAATGCTGGGAGGGGGGAGGGTGACCCTGGCAGAACCCTTTGTTCCAGCTGAGGCTGGAGCGGGGGCACCGAGCCATTCACACGCCATCCCAGGGCATCCTGCTGGGCACGCTGGGGAGGGGGCACAGCAGCCGGTCATGGGACTTGGCCAGGCAGATAGCTGGATGCTCAATAGGGAAGCCTAGCTGCGTGCTGCGGAGGCTCCGGGAGGGGCTGCTTCTGCCATCCTTCCTCCAGGCTGTGGCCGGTCCCGCAGACCAGAAGGCCTTGACTGGTCCCAGTCGCTCTGCCCTGAGGCAGCCTGGTTTCCCGGTCCCGCTTCTCCTGGTCACCCTCCTTAAAGCGAGTTCTAACTCAGGGACTCACAGCAGCGCCTGTTGCTCCCTGCTCCCTCGTGTGATTTCTTATCCCTAAAGGGGCTCCAGCATTTTAATTCCGCTCTTATTTCTTATTCTCCCTGGCCAATGTCCTGGTCCTGGATAGAGGCAAAGGCATCCATAACTCCACCTACTTTTGGAGGGAAGGATATGGAAACCTTTCTACGTCGCCCATGCTGTCCCTGGCTCCCCTTCCTCAAGACCACCAGCCCTCTAGGTGGCATCATTTGTCCCTAGGCCTTTGGGGGTGTGTGCAAAAAAACCCTGTCATAGAAGGGATACTGGACTGTTTGTGAGCCCAAAGTCAGAGGGTATCTTCTTGACCATTTGTGCCTTGGAGGAGGGAGAAGGCACGATTATATGGTCCACACCTCCCTGCAGCATCACTGTGGCCTCCTAGGTGACGGTGCTCCTAGACTTGGCTCCTCTACCTTGCCCCCCTGGAATGGGCTTTGGTTGCGTGGGAGCTGAGCCCTCACTGGTGCCTCTTCCCTCTTCCCAGGCCTAGCCAGCAGCCCTGAGTGTGCTTGTGGTCGGAGCCACTTCACGTGTGCAGTGAGTGCCCTCGGCGAGTGTACCTGCATCCCCGCCCAGTGGCAATGTGATGGAGACAACGACTGCGGGGACCACAGCGATGAGGACGGATGTAGTAAGAACCTCCCCATGGGACGCTGGGAAGTGGTAGAAGGTGTGAGGGAGCAAGGACAGGTGTGATGGCGTGTTCTGTGCATCAGCTGTGTCAGACTCAAAGTTGGACTCTCTCGAGGGTGACAGATATTAACAGATGGGTGGTTTCTTCACAATATATATGGCTTCAGCCCTCCCATATTTCCATGCATGTATGGCCAATAAAACAAACTTTGAAACAAGTACAGGAGAAAACATTTGAAATTACAGGTGGTCTCTTTAATTAAATAGATCTCTCTGTATTTATGTGAATGTGTGTATCTATTGCATATTTGTGCATTTTAAAATGTGCATACTATACGTGGATGCCGAGGATTTCTGTGTTTCTTATGTTGGTATTCTTTGTAATCACACCTTTTCAAATAACATAAACTCTGTAAGAAATCACATATTCTCATGAAATCTCCCCTTTCCCCTAGTGTCGTAACATGCACAACAGGCTAGGGTATCCTGTCTTGGATATGTAGTAATATTACCCCTGAGCCAGTTACTTGTCTGGATTCAGGGGTGCAGTCTCCACCCTGCAGTACCTATATCTGAGGGAGGCTAATTAGTCTCAGAAGAGTGAAGCTACAACCCGGACGTTATTAACCCTAACCAGTTTAGCTAATTGTGATGATGGTAAGTGGCTCACTTTCATGTAGCACTTTGGAGGTGTCAAAAGACCTCGCTGAGTCAATTATAATTATCCCCATTGTACAGTCAAAGAACCTGTAGCTCAGAGAGGGTAACTGGTTTGTGTGATAAGTGATGAGTTCTCGAACTTGAAATTGAGCCCAGGTGTGTCAATCCTCATTTGATAAGAGGAAATGGGGAAAAATACTTTTGTTTGTCTTTTCATGTTTTCCTTAACTGCTCTCCTAGTGGTTTTGAGCTCCTTGGGCTCTCCTGCCTTCTGAATCCCTGACCACCACTCCCTGAGAAAGCTCTGGCTTCTTAACTGCTGTTTCTGCTTGGTTCTCCATCAGCTGGGGGCAGGCGTAGGAGTCTGTGAGGAAGGACTGTAATTCAGACAGGGAGTTACCAAAGGATTTCTGGCCCGGTTGAGCCTGCCTGAGTAAGTGCACCAGACTGACACTCGTTTCCCTTCTTTTGCGGGGACTCAGTGCTACCCACCTGCTCCCCTCTTGACTTTCACTGTGACAATGGCAAGTGCATCCGCCGCTCCTGGGTGTGTGACGGGGACAACGACTGTGAGGACGACTCGGATGAGCAGGACTGTCGTGAGTGCTGGCGGGACTGGGCAGGTTCCATCAAGCTCTGCTGGGAAACAATTTTCAATCAGAGAATGATGCCACAGGGGCTTCCCTGGCAGTCCAGAGGTAGATACTTGGCCTTCCAATGCAGGGGGTACAGGTTCAATCCATGGTCGGGGAGCTAAGATCCCACATGCCTCGCGGCCAAAAAAACCAAAACATAAAACAGAAGCAGTATTGCAACAAATTCAATAAAGACTTGAAAATGATGCCCCAGCCCGTGGTCTTTGGCTCTTGTCCTTCCACCTCTTCTCTTGGTCAGATAAGCCCCCGGAGACAGCCACCTCCTAGGCTCCCTTGGGAAGCATCCGAGCTGCTTGCCTGCTCTGCTCTGCAAGGCTTTCTGCTGGGCTCCCAGGCGCTGGCTCCACTGCCTGTAGCAGCCTGACCGCTCTGTGCCCACAGCCCCGCGGGAGTGTGAGGAAGACGAGTTCCCCTGCCAGAATGGCTACTGCATCCGGAGCCTGTGGCACTGCGATGGTGACAACGACTGTGGTGACAACAGCGATGAGCAGTGTGGTGAGCGGGGCTCCAGGGAGGCAGGCGGGGTGGCTGGTGGATGGCATGGCCATGGGGAGAAAGAGCAGCAGGGGCTCTAGCACTGCCCGAACCTTGAACTGCCCAGGTGCCTGGAGCAGCTGGAGGAGAGCAGGAGGGGCAGAGCAGCCAGACCCCCCAGGAACCACAGAATAGGAGCCTGAGGCCCAGTCTCTCCAGGGCTTCGGCTTTCCCCTTGGGAGTCTGCACCGAATCTGTGGTGTCTTGCAGGGCCTGGGTCAGACTCCCAGGGGCAGTGAGGATGGGAGTCAGGGAGGATTGCAGGAGGGTTGCCGGTGGGGCTCCTGCAGGATTGTTGTCCCATTGCGTCCCCCCAGACATGCGCAAGTGCTCCGACAAGGAATTCCGCTGCAGCGATGGAAGCTGTATCGCTGAGCACTGGTACTGCGATGGTGACACTGACTGCAAAGATGGCTCTGACGAGGAGAGCTGTCGTGAGTGGCCCCAGAACTCAGGCTCTTGGGCTGGGATGGGGCAGAGGGCTCCATGCCATGGGCTGAGGGCCAGGCTGAGGAGTGCATGAACAGTGGGCAAGGAGTGTGGGTTCTTAAGAAGCGGCTCCTCCTAGGTTGAGCCAGGGAGGGAACAGGTTCCCCAGGTGGGAAGGGAGGTCTCCCTTTGGTCCACCAGAATATGGGAGTCTATAAGGGCCATCCCAAATGAAACCTGGTTTCTTTGTCTGAGCATCTTGCTCCTTTGAGGAGTCAGGGCCCCTCTCCTCTGTCCAGGACTGAGTGTATTCCCCTCCTCGCCCCTGCCCTCCTTCCAGCCTCGGCAGTGCCAGTGCCCCCCTGCAACCTGGAGGAGTTTCAGTGTGCCTACGGCCGCTGCATCCTCGATATCTACCACTGCGATGGTGATGATGACTGCGGAGACTGGTCGGACGAGTCTGACTGCTGTGAGTGCTCTGGCCAGCTGGGTGGGGGAGGGGAGGCCAGGCTGGGAGGAACTCCTGGGGTGGCAAGGCACAGGTGCCACCTGGGTCAGGAGCTCAGGGGACAAGCTTCTGGTTTCCCTGGTCCCTACTGAGCAAAGATAGAAGAGCCTGGGTGCTGGGGCTGTGGCTTTCTGGTCTGCCATGGGACACTGGGTGCAGGGACTAGCTAGAGACAGAAGCCTATCGTGTTTCCGCAGCCTCCCACCAGCCCTGCCGCTCTGGGGAGTTCATGTGTGACAGTGGCCTGTGCATAAACGCGGGCTGGCGCTGTGATGGCGACGCGGACTGTGATGACCAATCTGATGAGCGCAACTGCAGTGAGTGGGGGGCGGTGCCGACGGCCTGGGCTGGAAGTAGAGAGAGGCCACCACCGGCAAAGCTTGAAGACAGTTAGGACAGGACCACCATGTACAGTCGTGTAGGTTGGGCATGGCCCAGAGGTGCCAGGTGCAAAGGATGCCAGTCCCACAGTAGACATATCTTCCTTGATTCTGTAGATTTATATAGTCATCATGGCAGTTTCCAGCAGATGGCAGTAAAGTGTCTTGAGGAAAAGGCACCTTTTTCCATTTCCCACAGAGATGCCATATAGACCAGCTGTGACACTGCTGTCAAGAAGAGTGGCGTGGGTGCTGGCATAAAGCGCATTTTGGGGTGTCAGGGTGGTGCTTTGGGCTGACGTGGGGCCCGGCTTTCATTAGACCTTTGCTTTGCCCAGCCACCTCGATATGTACGGCGGAACAGTTCCGCTGTCGGTCAGGCCGCTGCGTCCGTCTGTCCTGGCGTTGTGACGGGGAGGACGACTGTGCGGACAACAGCGATGAAGAGAACTGTGAGAACACAGGTAGAGTCTCCCAGGGGTACCCCAGGCCCGTTAACCCATAGGTGGGTTGGAGGATAGGGGTGGGAAGAGGGTGTTACTGCTGCCTTTCCATTTGGGCCAAGGTGATGCTTTAGTCAGATCTTGCCCATGACCTGGATTTTTCCTGCTCTTCTCAATTACCAGTGTCAAATCCAGGTGCATCTGTTGACCTGCAGTCTCATGGCCTGGAACACAGTATCAGGGCTGGGAGTTTCAATGGCCTCTCACATCTTAACTCACACATGGCTGGTGCCTAGTGCTCTGGCCTCGTGAGCAAGGACTGCTCTCTGGCTGACAGCCCCCATGCCCCCTCCCCTAGCCACACTGGTGCCGGACACATGGATGTGCTCTCTCATTCTGTCCCACACCCCTCACCATCCCACTGCGGTGTCCTGGGGAGAAAACACATGCAGACATTCAGCCAGCCCTGTCTGAGCTGTTTCCTGCCTTGGACCCCGACCCTCCCACCTTGAGTCTCATCTGTCTCCAGCTCACCCTAGAAAATGACAGGCTCCCATCCTTTTGCTGACCCAAGCCCTGCCCTGATGTGACCTGGGTCTCCCTCCCTCCTTCCCCATTTTCCTCCCTCCCTCTCCAGGAAGCCCCCACTGTGCCTCGGACCAGTTCCTGTGTTGGAATGGGCGCTGTATCGGGCAGAGGAAGCTGTGCAATGGGGTCAATGACTGTGGGGACAGCAGCGACGAAAGCCCACAGCAGAGCTGCCGTGAGTGTCCCCCCGGGCGCGCCCACCCGTGGTTTGTGGCTGAGCCCCGCCCATATGCTTCAGAGAGAAGCCTCCCCAGTGACTCTTGCAGCCTCAGGAGCTGTTCTTCGTGGTCCAGGTGGAATGCCAAGTTGGCTGTCTGGGGGAGGATTCTGGGCTCAACTCCCATCTCTGGCCTGCCTGGCACAGGGCCCCGGACGGGTGAGGAGAACTGCAATGTTAACAATGGTGGCTGCACCCAGAAGTGCCAGATGGTGCGGGGGGCAGTGCAGTGTACCTGCCACACAGGCTACCGGCTCATCGAGGACGGACGCACGTGCCAGGGTGAGCTGGGGCCTGGGTGGGAGCAGGGCCAGGCAGCTGTGTTTCCGATGGGTCAGGCATTTGATGGGCGTAACCTCATATCATGATCACAGTAGCCTTGGGAGGTAGGGATTGTTATCCCTCCCATTTCAAAGGTGGGGGAACGGAAGCTCAGAGAGGTGAGTTAGCAGAGTTGGGATTCCAGCCTAGCTCGGAGTGAACTCAAAGCCCTTGACCGCTTGTTATATAGTCTTCCCACTAGGCCTGGAAAGTGGATGGGTATGTGGGCAGGGAAGCAGCTCATCAGCTGGGCAGTTGGGGTGGGAGGATGGCAGAACAGAGATCTCCTGACCACGTTCCGTCCTCACAGATGTGAATGAATGTGCCGAGGAGGGGTACTGTAGCCAGGGCTGCACCAACAGCGAGGGGGCTTTCCAGTGCTGGTGCGAAGCAGGCTACGAACTCCGGCCTGACCGGCGCAGCTGCAAGGCTCTGGGTAAGGGGTGTTGGCATTTGGCTGGGTGGGCAGAGGACTGAGCCTGGCAGCCAGGTGCTCCAGTGCTTGGAGATTTGCCGAGAGTTAGCTGTTTCCATTGCAGTAAAATGGAGCTATGAATTGCATCCTGAGCCCCAAGCAAAACCCTGCTGGGGTGGGATGTGCACTTTGCAGGCTCCCACCCTTCTAGCACTGATGCTAACAGCTTGGGACGTGCCCTAGAGGGCTAGGGGCCCCCTGGAGCTGGGGGTGCATGCTGATGTTGCCAGGGGCAGCTCTGGAGCCTGGCGGGGGCCCCATTTCTATGCCACGTCCCAGGGCCGGAGCCTGTGCTACTGTTCGCCAACCGCATCGACATCCGGCAGGTGCTGCCGCACCGCTCTGAGTACACACTGCTGCTCAACAACCTGGAGAACGCCATCGCCCTCGACTTCCACCACCGGCGTGAGCTTGTCTTCTGGTCCGATGTCACCCTGGACCGGATCCTCCGCGCCAACCTCAATGGCAGCAATGTGGAAGAGGTTGTGTCTACAGGGCTCGAGAGCCCAGGTAGGGAACGAGGCCCCATGGGGAGGGGCAGGGCCACACCACATGCAGAGCCATTGAGGAAAGAACAGGCAAGTGGCTACAAACCTTAGGCAGCGGAACATCTTCTCGCAGTGAAATCTTGGATGGAACTCTAATATGGAAAACATTCATTAGTCTACCTTCATTTTATAGGTTCAGGTTTATAACATCTGCTGGTTGTAAAGCAAACATGAGCTCAATCAGCAAGAGTAATGAGACCGTTTTGATGAATGTAACCACCTGAAATCAGAGATTTGTGGAAGACCGTTACAGTTCTCTATCAGCCTTGCATCCAATTAAGTTCTGACTTTTGATTGCTTAGTATTAGGAATATTCTGATCAACCCAGATAAATATATCCAAATGTTTGCAGATTAGAAAAACAATAGCTCACTTTGCAATCTCAGGCCATTCTACAAGCAAGGGAAGTGGGTTAGAATTTGGTATTGAGCACATTTGACTCAAATGCTTATGGGACTTCTGATGTTCCTCTGTGAACCCCTGAGCCACAATCTGTAAACCCCTGGGCCAGTGCAGTCGGGGACCCTGGGTGTGGGTCAGGGAGCCAGGATTCGTGAAGTGGCATGTGATTGGCTGCGAGGAGGAAATGCATGACCTTGGACAGTTACTTGACTTCTCTGTGCCTCAATATCCTCACCTTCATGGGCATTATAGTACCTAGCTCACACAGCTGTTGTGATGATTAAATGAGTTAGTGTGTGTAACATGGTTAGAAGAGTACCTGGCCCAAGAAACGGCTTTGTGTAAGAGCTGCCCTTGCTTCTACGGCACAGAGGAGCCTGGGCTGAACCCCTGACATTTTTCCATGGCCTCTTTCCACTAGGGGGCCTGGCTGTGGATTGGGTCCATGACAAACTCTACTGGACCGACTCAGGGACATCAAGGATTGAGGTGGCTAACCTGGACGGGGCCCACCGGAAGGTGCTTCTATGGCAGAACCTTGAGAAGCCCAGGGCCATTGCCTTGCACCCCATGGAGGGGTGAGTGAGCTGTGGCTCAAGCTCCCAGGTTCCTCATGCAACCTCCAGGGACAGTTCCCCCCGCCACCTGGGCCAGACTTTATTGGTAGGGGGTGGGGGCGGGGGGGCGGGCATCCTCACAGGGTGATGTTAATAGCCTTGGCTGTGCGCTCAGACACACCTGGATTTACAGCTCTTCAGTAATTGGCTGTATGGCCTTGGGCTAATTAATCTCTATGCCTCCATTTTACTCATTTCTAAACTGGTGATCGAAAAATATACCTACCTCACAGCTGTGTGAAGATTAAAGATTGAATGAGATGATGCATTTTAAATGGCATAACACATTATATAAGTGGCGGATGTTTAGTTTTTTTGTTATTAGTTCATAGCGTTGAACTAATTAATAAAAATTAATAGGGGGCTTCCCTGGTGGCACAGTGGTTGAGAATCTGCCTGCCAATGCAGGGAACACAGGTTCCATCCCTGGTCAGGGAACTAGATCCCACATGCGTGCTGCAACTAAGAGTTTGCCTGCCACAACTAAGGAGCCCACCAGCTGCAACTAAAAAAAAAGTGCAAGTGCTGCAACTAAAGGAGCTGGCGAGCTGCAACTAAGACCTGGCACAACCAAAAAATAAATAAATCAGAATAAAATAACTTAAAAAAAAAACCTGGCAAAGTTGAATGGCAAGAAGCTGGCATTACTTTAAAAATAAAATAAAAATTAATAATTTTATTATTAGAAGAAAGGTCTCCTGAAATGCAAGTTCTTAGCCTCTGGTTTTTAAAACTTAAATGCAGGGACTTCCCTAGTGGTCCAGTGGTAAATAATCCGCCTTCCAATGCAGGGGACGCAGGTTCGATCCCTGGTCAGGGAACCAAGATCCCACGTGCTGCGGGGCAGCCAAGCCCGCGCGCCACAGCTACTGAGCTTGCGTGCCTCAACTAGAGAGCCCACGTGCCACAAACTACAGAGCCCACGCGCTCTGGAGCCCATGTGCCCTGGAGCCTGTGCGCCACCACTAGAGAAGAGAAAACCTGCACACCACAACTAGGGAGAAGCCCGTGCGCCCGAACGAGCGCCACAATGAAGGCTCCCGTGTGCCGCAACGAAGACCCCACGCAGCCAAATGAATAAATATTAAAAAGAAAAATTTAAGTGCAGTCAATCAAGGGGGGTGTCCTCTAAGATCCTACAGTTGCAGGTCAGCTGTTTTAGAAACACCGTGTGTGTGTGCGCACATGCGCGCGCATGTGTGAAATTACAAAAGGCGGTGGTAGACATTATGACAAAGAAGAAAGTGCTTGTCCTAAGTCGTATCACCCTAGTATATTGTCAGTTCCACAAGGTCAGGATTTTTGTCTGTTTTGTTCACTGCTGCACTCCCAATACCCAAGATAGATATGCCCTGCTCGTAGCAGGTATTCCAAAATTTTTTTTGTTAAATGAATACATGCCCTGACTAGAGACATTTAAATTCAAATATTGAAAAAATGCTCTGCAGACCAAACAATGTGTCTCCTAACAGTTGGAGTCACCTGGTTTAAACCAATAAAAGCCCCCTGCCTGATTACTATCCTGGGTACTTACCCACCCTCTACTGCCTTCCTTGCAATGTGCTTTTTTCTATTCCCAGTACCATTTACTGGACAGACTGGGGCAACACCCCCCGCATCGAGGCCTCCAGCATGGATGGCTCTGGACGCCGCATCATCGCCGATACCCATCTCTTCTGGCCCAACGGCCTCACCATTGACTATGCCGGGCGTCGTATGTACTGGGTGGACGCTAAGCACCACGTCATCGAGAGGGCCGATCTGGACGGGAGTCACCGCAAGGCTGTCATTAGCCAGGGTGAGGCCCTCCCTTCACTCTCCTTTATCTCTCATCCTACTTCCACTGGCCCAGCCCCCAGGAGCCTTGGCAGAGGGTGAGATTTGTGCAGTTGCTGGGCCTGGGGGCCAGGCAGGCCGTGTCTAGACTGAGGTCATCCTGGGCTTTCCCCCAGGCCTCCCGCATCCCTTTGCCATCACCGTGTTTGAAGATAGCCTGTACTGGACAGACTGGCACACCAAGAGCATCAATAGTGCTAACAAGTTTACTGGCAAGAACCAGGAGATCATTCGCAACAAACTGCACTTCCCCATGGACATCCACACCTTGCACCCCCAGCGCCAGCCTGCAGGTAAAAAACCGCCCACCTGGTGGGCCTCCAGTGCTTCTGAGAACCTTCCTTGCACCTGTCACAGTTGCCGTTGTTTCTCGCGGGGAAATTTGAGATTAGCACTGATGTGGGCGAATCCCTCCCTCTGCTGGAAATTTAGGGTAGTACAACGTTGAGACTCATGAAGGACTTTCAATTTCACTGTCCCCATCTAATTCATGCAGACATTTCCTGTGTGTCAGGGATTCACTCTGCTTACAGGTGGGGCAGATATAAAAACTAATAAGGCCTAGTTCCTCCCTTGAGGGAACTCATACCCTTGCTAAACCACTACTCACTAGTCTTGGGACTAGTCTTCTTCCAACCTTTGGTCTTACCCGACCTTCTTGCTCTGGGCTTTTTGAGCAGGGAAAAACCGCTGTGGGGACAACAACGGAGGCTGCACCCACCTGTGTCTTCCCAGTGGACAGAACTACACCTGTGCCTGCCCCACTGGCTTCCGCAAGATCAGCAGCCACGCCTGTGCCCAGAGTAAGTGGGTCTAGGGCACCTGCCTCAATGGACATGCCTTGTGAGGGTGGGTGGAAGGAACAAGGGATAGGAGTTCAGGGATTGCCAGTTGTGGGGAGGAGCCGGGCTCCTCAGGTAGCCCCTGGAGAGGAAGAATGTAAGAGGCTGAGGGCTCCCATGTCAAAGCTGAGGGCTGGGCTTCCCTGGTGGCACAGTGGTTGAGAGTCCGCCTGCCGATGCAGGGGACACGCGTTCGTGTCCCAGTCTGGGAAGATCCCACATGCCGCGGAGCGGCTGGGCCCGTGAGCCATGGCCGCTGAACCTGTGTGTCCGGAGCCTGTGCTCTGCAGTGGGAGAGGCCACAACAGTGAGAGGCCCACGTACCGCAAAAAAAAAAAAAAAAAAAATGCTGAGGGCTGAGGGCCCAGCAGTAGTCCCTGAAGGCTCAGTGACACCACCCAGTCAAGTATGAACTGCTGCAGCCAGGCTTGTGTATCATTTCACCCAGGATGCTTTGTCTGTAGGCAGCAAGAGGGTTCCAGGCCCTTCTACAAAGCAGGGGAATGGCTTCCTAGCTCTTTACCTTTAGCCTCACCCTGTTACAGACTTTCTCTCAGCCCCTAAACCATAGAGTAAGATCGGGACTTCTGATGGTGCTCTGCATACATAAGCCCTGGATAAATAAGTGCCTAGTGAGTGAAAGATAATGGGATTCCCAGGGGGCTCCCTGAACCGCTACTCTGGCTTCCTTTGAGCTCCTGAAGGTGTATTGCCTTGAGAGGGTGGCCTTGTCTAGCTCAGTGGTGCAGGTGCTTTTTCCTAAGTATAGTCCAGAGAAGCGTGATCCAGATGTATAGCACAACCAGCAAGGGGCTGGGGTAATTTCTCACACATCACAGCTCTTCTCATTTACTGCTGTATGCCCACTGATCCTCTTATCTCTGGTTAAAATCAAATTTCTCTTGGGATCTAGGTCTTTTCCAGAGAGTGAAATTAGGAAAACTATTCAGAGGAACAGGGGCAGTGGTCATTCAACACTTTGATTGAGAACCTCATTTCCTTGCCTTCTTTTGTGCCCAGCTATTCCCACGTTGTCTTAATGAGATGCAAGGAACTTCCCCTTAAAGGTTTCCCAGAGCTTAAAAGAAGATAGCTGATAAAGTTAGGCAGGAAGTGCCTTTCCAAGCAGAATAGTATATGGGGAAATATTCAGACAGACCAGAATAGGGGCAGGGGATGGAAAAGAGCCAGCTGGGAAGAAGCTCTATAGAGGTGTGGCCAGAGCTCCATCTCTGGAGTCAGACCTGAGTTCAAGTCCCTGCTTCGGTGCTTTGTAGCTGTGGGATCCTGGACCAGTTACTTGGCCCCTGTTAGCCTCAGGATTGCTTATCCAGAGAATAAGAATAAAAATGGCGTGAACCACAAAGGGTTGTTATGAGGGTAAAGGAGACGAGGCAAGAAAAGCACCAAGCTTGGTGCCTGGCAAGGAGTAAGTGCTCTGCAAATAGTCATTATTGGCTGAAGTCATGAAGAGCAAGAAGAAGGGATCTAGATGACGGAGTGGAGCAGAAGTCCTGAAGCGGACACGGAGGCAGAGAGGCAGGGTGGGGTTGACAGTGACCTAGCCAGTACACCAGAGGAGCCTGAGCAAAGTAACAGGAGAGGCAAGCTGAGATGAAGCTGACAGGCGCTTAAACAGGATGCACCTCTGGGCCCTGGCTGAGTCTACTTCCATTGGATCTTAAAGTCTGATTGTGCCAGCACGGGCTGCCCGATGCTCAAAGGGGGCCTGAGGTGTGAAGAGTAGGGGACAAAGGGCACCAGACCCCAGGAAGTGTGATTGAACCAGATGTCACACAGGTGAGCGTCTGTGTCTGTCATTGTTATTGGATTTAGAGCATTAAAAGAAGACCCCTTTCGGCCTTTGATCAGGTCTTGACAAGTTCCTGCTTTTTGCCCGAAGGATGGACATCCGTCGGATCAGCTTCGACACAGAGGACCTGTCCGATGATGTCATCCCACTGGCTGACGTGCGCAGTGCTGTGGCCCTTGACTGGGACTCGCGAGATGACCACGTGTACTGGACGGATGTCAGCACTGACACCATCAGCAGGGCCAAGTGGGATGGAACAGGACAGGAGGTAGGGCCCAGCGTGGGCCCAGGCCCTTGGGGAGGGCAGAGATTGAGGGATGGAATTCACCTTCTCCTGGGTAAGGGCTTCCCCTACCTTTGCCAGCCTGTGAATTGGTGGAGTTTGGGCCCCCGAGCTGGGGTGTAAGTCCAGTTGGTGACAGAGCTTTGCTTCCTGCCTAGGTGGTAGTGGATACCAGTTTGGAGAGCCCGGCAGGCCTGGCCATTGATTGGGTCACCAACAAGCTGTACTGGACAGATGCAGGTATGTAGAGGACAACTATGGCCTGGCTCTCTGGGATCCTCTTATTTAAACCCCTGGCCTCGGGTACAAAGGGCCCAGTGCCCCTCCTAGACCATTTCTGTCTTGACCTGAAGTCCTTGGTAGGTCAGGAGTGGTTGGGCTGCTGCAGAGCTGAAGTTAGCCGCTCACATCTGAGGGTTGGGCCTTTGCTATTCAAGTGGCGGCTACTTCTGCTGTGCAGCTGATGCTTGAGAATGCTTTGCGTCATTTCAGATAACGCCCTGTGGTTTTCCTTCCATCGCTGTCTTGGTAAAAGAGGCATTTTCTATTAGGCAGTTAAATGTGGAAGGTAAGGGGAATGCCTTAAACCAGAGCTATCAAAGTGTGGTTCCCAGCAGAATCAGCATCAGCATTACCTGGGAACTTGGTAGAAATGCAGATTCTTGGGCCCCACGTCAGACCTGCTGAATTGGAATCTTCGGGGGTTAGGTTCAGGAATCTCTACTTTCACAAGCTCTTCTGGGTTTTGTGCACACTAAAGTTTGAGAAGCATTGCCTTAAATTATAGGACAGAGTGGGTTGCTTGGGTTGAGGAAGCCTTGCTCTTCCACGAAATGGAACTGATCACTTCCTTGAATTTCTTCTTGATGTTCAATTCACTAAATATCCATCGCACATTTATCACAAAGTATTGCTTGAGCATCTACGGCATGCCATGCTCTGTGCTGGGCATGGGAGGTAAGAGGGCGAATGACCAAGACTAGTTAACGTCTTTGCCCCTTACTTCTTGGTAGGGACAGACCGGATTGAAGTGGCCAACACGGATGGCAGCATGAGAACAGTACTCATCTGGGAAAACCTTGATCGTCCCCGGGACATCGTAGTGGAACCCATGGGCGGGTGAGCACCAGCCCCTTTGGAACAAGTTCCCCCCACCCCCAGATCTGAGTGCTAGGGGGCAGTCTGGAGGTTAGAGAGAGTGGCTAGATCTCACGGGCGCACCAAGGAAGCAAGAGCAGCTGTAGAAGCCACAGAGCATCGTGACAACTCTGTCTCCTTCACGGACAAGGAAACCTTTTACATTTAAAATTTTTTTTCTTTTTCTGTTTTTTTTGTTTGGTTGGTTGGCTTTTTGGTCTGCTTACCAAAGTAATCCATTGTTTTTTTAAAAAAAAAAAGTCTGTAGAAAGTGAAGATTCCCTATAATCTCACTCTCCAAAAATAACTGTGGTTAACAGTTTACGGTATTTTTTCCTGATTTTCTTCTATGTGTACGCATACATGTAGCGGTGGAGGTGATGGTTTTGGTTTGACAACAATGGCATACTCTTCTGTAACTTGGATTTTCACTTGGCTATATATATTAGCTATCTTTCCATTTGATTATATAGATCTATTTTTTTCTTCTTGGTGGTTATATAGAATTCTGTTAAGTTGATATACCATAATTATTTAACCCATCCAGTCAAGGAAACATTTAAGATCCTCAAGTACTTTTTGATAGGGATGTGAGATACAAGACCAGAACCCAGAAGGGGGCTGGGAACTGAGGCAAGAGGCTGGGGTAGCTATAGCAAGCAGAAACCCTCAAACCCTAGGAACCCTGAATCCCCACTGGGTATTAACTGGAAGGCTTGTAAGACCTCCCTTGCCTGTGCCCAGGTACATGTATTGGACGGACTGGGGTGCAAGCCCCAAGATTGAACGAGCTGGCATGGATGCCTCAGGTCGTCAGGTCATCATCTCTTCTAATCTGACGTGGCCTAATGGATTAGCCATTGACTATGGGTCCCAGCGGCTATACTGGGCTGATGCCGGCATGAAGACGATTGAATTTGCCGGACTGGATGGCAGCAAAAGGAAGGTAAGCATGGTGCTAAGGCATTCTCCCACGGCCCTGACAGCCTCCAGGGTGGCGCTTCCTGGCTGGCAGCTAACAGGACCCAGGGAAGCCTAGGGGTGATCCAGCATGGTGCATTTGCTATTTCTCTGAAACTGCGGCTGTGCTCCAGAGCCCGGGGTCCCTGCTCCTTGATGAAGAAAGGAAACTAGGGATCATGTGGCTTGTGGGCTGAGGGTATAAGTGCTTTCCTGATAACCATCAACACTAATGCTAATTAATCACCAGTTGCATACTGGGCCCATGACCTCTCTCTTTGTTTTTATTGTTTATTTTGATATAATTCCAAACCTACAGACAAGTTGTAAGAATAGTCAAAAGAGGGCTTCCCTGGTGGCGCAGTGGTTGAGAGTCCGCCTGCCGATGCAGGGGACATGGGTTCGTGCCCCGGTCTGGAAAGATCCCATATGCCGTGGAGCGGCTAGGCCCGTGAGCCATGGCTGCTGAGCCTGCGTGTCCGGAGCCTGTGCTCCTCAATGGGAGAGGCCACAACAGTGAGAGGCCCGCGTACCGCAAAAAAAAAAAAAAAAAAAAGAATAGTAAAAAGAACCAATAACTAATATTTTGCCACATTGTTTTTTTTTTTGATAGTAACTTTGAAGGTAATTTTTTATTAATTTTTATTGGAGTATAGTTAGTTGCTTTACAATGTTGTGTTAGTTTCAGCTGTACAGCAAAGTGAACCTACTGTATAGCACAGGGAACTCTACTCAGTGCTTTGCCACATTGTTATATCATTCTTATTCTCTCTCCACACACACACACCACACAATTCTTCTGAACCATCTGAGATTAAATTGGAGACATCCTGCCGTTGAACCCATAATAGTCCAGTGCATATTTCCTAAGAATAAGAACATTGTCTTGCATAATCCCAATATAATGATCAATACCAGGAAATTTATCATTGATACAATATTACTATCTAATCACAGTCTATATTCAATTTCACCACCAATTGCCCCGATAATGTCCTTATAGCTTTTTTTTTTTCATTTTTCTTTTTTAGTCCAGGATCCAATCCCAGATCACAGTTGTTTTTAGTAATCATGTCTCTTTAATCTGGAACATTTCCTCAGCCTGTCTTTGTCTTTCCTGATCTTCGTATCTTTAAAGAGTAAATGCCAGTTATTCTGTAGAATGTCCCTCAGTTTGTCTGATGTTTCCTTATGATTAAGTTCAGATTATGCATTTGGGGCAGAAATACTACGGTAAGTAAAGTTGTGTCCTGAGTTTTCAATGTGCCTTATCAGTAGCCACCGATGTCAGCTTGTCCCATCATTGTGATACCAACTTTGGTGGTACAGTTAAGGTGGTGTCCACTGTAAAGTTGCTATTTCTCCCTTTGTAATTAATAAGTAATTTGTGCAGAGACACTTTGAGATTATGTAAATAATACATGATCTTTTACAATCATCACGGAACCCTTGGAGCCAGGCACTGTCACGATCATATCACAGATTGGCTGACCAAGGCTCAGATTTTATAACCAGCTCTAGCTCAAGGTCACACAGCAGGTAGTACTGGCAGAGCTGCATCCTGCCTCCTCACCTGAGCCCTTGACCACTGCTCTGTACTGTCAGGACTTGCTGGGGCATGACACAAGTGCTGGGTCCCTGGCAGGTACTGATTGGAAGCCAGCTGCCCCACCCATTTGGGCTGACCCTCTATGGAGAGCGCATCTATTGGACTGACTGGCAGACCAAGAGTATTCAGAGTGCCGACC
Organism: Delphinus delphis; assembly: GCF_949987515.2. Taxonomy (NCBI): domain Eukaryota; kingdom Metazoa; phylum Chordata; class Mammalia; order Artiodactyla; family Delphinidae; genus Delphinus; species Delphinus delphis. The sequence continues at coordinate 97,183,325 of NC_082690.1, read as the reverse complement.
GGCTGACGGGACTGGACCGGGAGACCCTGCAGGAGAACTTGGAAAACCTCATGGACATCCACGTCTTCCACCGCCGGCGACCCCCAGGTAAGCAGCCCTTGGCCCACACTTGCTTCTCCTCTGCTTCCCTCTGCGATGGTCCTTCCCATTGACCCATTCCTCTCCACCCAGTGTCCACACCATGCGCTACGGAGAATGGCGGCTGCAGCCACCTGTGTCTTCGGTCCCCAAATCCAAGTGCCTTCAGCTGTACCTGCCCCACAGGCATCAACCTGATGCCTGATGGCAAGACCTGTTCACCAGGTAGGTCTAAGCATCACAGACCTAGATAGAGCCTCTCTGGGAGGAGCAGTGGCTCTCTTTCTTCCCTGCAAGTGGACTCTGGTGTGGTCTGAGAAACCTAAGCTTCTAGAGGCTTAGGGGCGAGATGAAGCTTTTAGAAAAAAGAAGAGGTCCAGAGGAGCAGGTAGACAGGATTAGAAGCAGGATCCAACTAGGTCTCATGGTGTCTTCATGCATATTAGAAAAAGATGCTCCTTTCTCAGACACTTTACTTTTATCTGTTGGGAAATTGTCGTAATATACTGGTTCGGTTAGAACAAGTCAGTTTTGTTCCTTCTGCCCAAAATCGGTATAGTAAATACTAGAACATATGATATCTACAATTGGATGGTACCTCCTTTGGAAATGGCACTTTTGTGAGTACACACAACCAGCACAACCTTCGTATAACCTTAATTGAAAGGTCTCAGAAGCAGGACCTGGCTGCCCAGATGTTGGATGTTGAGGTTTCTCCCTAGGGGCTGCTGCATGGTAGGCTGCATTTGAACCCTAACTTCCTGGGGAATTAGAGCAAGAAAGGAGCTCTGAATTGTGCTTCTCAGGTTGTGGGTAAAGCCCTCCTTCACCTAACATGAAGTTTCTTAAACTTCATGGTAAAAGGTCTTTCAAAGAGATTCATTTTCATGATATTGATAAAGAGTGATGACTATGTATCAGACCCAATGCTAAGGGTTTTCTGTACGTGATCTCTTTTATTCCTACAGCCACCCTGTTATTGTCCCCATTTTACAGATGATGAAAGTGAGCCTTAAACAATTTAAATAATGTGCCCAGGATCACAGAACTAGAAACTAATGGAGACAGGGCATGAACTTCAGTTTGCCTTACTCCAAATGTTCTTAATGGCTGTGCTAGGATGACTGTCCTCTTTCCTTCTCTCCCCACCTGGGCAGGCATGAACAGTTTCCTCATCTTCGCCAGGAGGATAGACATACGCATGGTCTCCTTGGACATCCCTTATTTTGCCGATGTGGTGGTACCAATCAACATTACCATGAAGAACACCATTGCCATTGGAGTGGATCCCCAGGAAGGTCTGTGTGGCCCTCCCTTCTCTCCTGGCCCACTGTCCCTGCCTTACAGCAACTGCTGCCCTTGCTTTCCCACCACCTTTGCCTCCTGGTAAGAGCCTGGGGGCTCCCCGTTCCCTCTGGCATGACCCCTGCCCCATCTCTATAGCACTTTCTCTTTGGTTATGAGGGCATGGGGTTTGGGAGCCTTCCACTTCATCTCTGCCAAGAGCTATCCTGCTATGATATTTCTATATTTCCCTTGATATCCTCTGCTCAGGGGTATAGGGCTCTCTGACATGCCCTGGTGTCTCAGGGCATGTTAACTGTGTGTGTTCCTTTGGGGGGCGGGGTGAAAGTCCAGGCTGAGCCAAGGCTTCCCTTTCCAGGAAAAGTGTACTGGTCAGACAGCACGCTGCACAGGATCAGCCGTGCCAATCTGGATGGCTCACAGCATGAGGACATCATCACCACAGGTGGGCCTTGCTCCCAGCCCAGGGACCACCTGTCTGGCTATAGAGCTGGGGGAGATATCCCATCTGTTTTAAGGCAGGAGCCAGTGTGCTGTCTTGACTTCCTGCAGGGCTGCAGACCACAGATGGGCTCGCAGTGGATGCCGTTGGCCGGAAAGTGTACTGGACAGACACGGGAACCAACCGGATTGAAGTGGGCAACCTGGACGGGTCCATGCGGAAGGTGTTGGTGTGGCAAAACCTTGACAGCCCCCGTGCCATTGTACTGTACCACGAGATGGGGTGAGAGCAGCTCTGTGGCTCCAGGCTGCGGGATGGGCTGGCTCAGCTGGGGCGAAGGATGGGGTGAAGGGGGGCAGTGGAGAGCAAGCATGCTTCAAAGGAGCACTGAGACTGACCTCTCTGGGGCACTTCCACTTCCTTGTGACTTCTCTCAGGGTGGCAGTATAGTGTAGAGGTTAAAAGCATGAACCTCAGAATCAGAAATCCAGGATTCAAATTTCTTCACCATTTATTAGCTGCGTCTGTCACTTTGGGTCCAATATTTAACCTCCCTGGTCCTCAGCTTCCTTGCCTTTAAAATGGAGCCGACAATGAAAATGCATGCCTGTGGACCTTGTGAGGATTAAGTGGGATAATGCATGGAAAGTACTTTTTTTTTAACTGTAAAAAACATAACATTAAATTTACCATCTTAACCATTTTTAAGTGTACAGTTCAGTAGTGTTAAGTATATTCACATTATTGTGAAACAGATCTCCAGAACTTTTTCATCTTGCAAATCTGAAATTCTGTATTCATTAAGCAACAACTCCCTTTTGTGCATGTAAATACTTTTCACAGTGTTTGGCATATTGTTAAGTACTCACAGTAGACAGGAACTGTGGAAATAACCAGCTAGTATTGTTTCTTGCCCAGGTTCATGTACTGGACAGACTGGGGGGAGAATGCCAAGTTAGAGCGGTCTGGAATGGATGGCTCAGACCGTACCGTGCTCATCAGCAACAACCTAGGGTGGCCCAATGGACTGACTGTGGACAAGGCCAGCTCCCAGCTACTCTGGGCTGATGCCCACACGGAGGTGAGGGTCCTGCTCCTGCTGCTTTGCAGAAGCCTGGGGATATGGGAGAGGCCTATCTGGAAGCTCCGCTGAGGGCTCCCAGTCTTCTGATAGCCACCCCGTACCCTCTCCTTCCTCTACAGCGAATTGAGGCTGCTGATCTGAATGGTGCCAGTCGGCACACCCTGGTGTCACCTGTGCAGCACCCATACGGCCTCACCCTGCTCGACTCCTATATCTACTGGACTGACTGGCAGACCCGTAGCATCCACCGTGCCGACAAGGGTACTGGCAGCAATGTCATCCTGGTGAGGTCCAACCTGCCAGGCCTCATGGACATCCAGGCTGTGGACAGGGCACAGCCACTGGGTGAGAAGATCCCTAGGGCTGTACGCCAGAGCCTCTGACTTCCTGGGGGTATCTCAACATCAGAGATATATCCAGAGCACAGAGATGCCTTTACAACCCGAGAGACAGGGACCTGCCTAAGCCCCCTTGCAGGATCAGGCTGTGTTCCCTCTGGGTATGGCTGGTACTGCAACAGCAGGGTGCTGTCACCTTCAAAGGACTCCTGGAGACACCCCTGCTCCTTCTGCCTCTTCCCTGCCAGGCACCGAATCCTGTTATGTAGAATAGCAGACAATCAGGCACAAAAAACTAGGACCTTTACAAGATTCAGACCATATTCCAGGCTGGGTGTCAAAACTCGTGCTTCTCTTTCTCAGGTTTTAACAAGTGCAGCTCGAGAAATGGTGGCTGCTCTCACCTCTGCCTGCCTCGGCCCTCTGGCTTTTCCTGTGCCTGCCCCACTGGCATCCAGCTGAAGGGAGATGGGAAGACCTGTGACCCCTCTCCTGAGACCTACCTGCTCTTCTCCAGCCGCGGCTCCATCCGGCGTATCTCACTGGACACCAGCGACCACACAGATGTGCACGTGCCCGTTCCCGAGCTCAACAATGTCATCTCCCTGGATTATGACAGTGTGGATGGAAAGGTCTATTACACAGATGTGTTCCTGGATGTTATCAGGTATGAGGGTCCCCGAAACCTTCAGGAGACACAGACCTGCTTCTGACCTTTGATGGGTGAGGTTATGGTCTGTGTTGACCTCTAAATGGACTAAGTGATTCCGCAACTTGGATAGTGAGTTCTGACCCTGAACTGTATGCTTTATAGTGTTATCACTTACAGCAGAGTTTCAAACTTTTGTTTTCTTTTGTTTATTTAAAGATGATGAAGTGTTTCAAGATTCTTTTTTTTCTGGTCACGCCACTTGGCTTGTGGGATTTCCCAACCAGGGATTGTGTCCCCTGTGGTGGAAGTGCCGAGTTCTACCCACTGGACCGCCAGGGAATTTATCTATTTAAAGATTAATAGGGACTTCCCCGGTGGTCCAGTGGCTAAGACTCCACACTCCCAGTGCAGGGGGCCCAGGTTCGATCTCTGGTCGGAGAACTAGATCCCACACACATGCCGCAACTAAAAAAGATCCTGCATGCCGCAACTAAGACCCAGCGCAGCCAAATAAATAAATAAATATTAAACAAAAAAAGATTAATAGAAGCCCAGTATGTAAAACAAACAGATAAAGTCAGGCTGGGGACCCGGAGCTTTCTACCTCTACCATTGGGCTCTGCAGGAGCTCCAGTGGTCCTCTAAGACTCATTGATCAGTTGGCCTTGTAGCCAAACCAAGTATCTGTATTATAATGCAGGAACGCTGGCCAAATGCCAAGGCTTATGGTTATTTACAAGGTTGTGTTGGGTTTTGTTTTTTAATATTTTTTGTTTTATTTATTATTATTCCAGTTTTTTACCCCGACACAGCTGAGGAATGTGGTACCCTGTCACTAGTTAGAGGGTTTTACCATGGCAGAGATTCTCACGTAGAAGAACAGGAGCATTCCCTTTTGTTCTCCCTGAGGGGTGTATTAGAATCTGGGAGCTGGTGGGCATATGTAGTTTACAAAAGTCCCCCGTGTATTTGTGACATGCCCCCCATTCTGAGGTTGAATTCCCTGGTGTAGGACTGCTATAAAAATGCACAGTAGATTTTGGAAAAATTTGCCCTTTCTCATAATCACTATCTAGCAATCCTTGTCTCCTCCTTAAGGTGTATGGGGTTTATTAACCTGTCTTTTGGCAAGACGTGGGCCCAGATGCCCCCTACTTACAGCAGGAAACACTCTGTCCTCCCAATAATTTATTCAGTTTGGCAGATACTTTGAATACCTACTGTGCTAGATGCTGAGGAATGTACTTATACATACTTGGTCCCTGCCCCTGTGGGGCTTACAGTGTAGTGGGAATCCAATTATGGGAACATGGATGAAAGGGGTATCAGCCTATTGCTGATCTGGTCAGTCATCCAACCCTGGGCTGTTCCCCAAGGCGAGCAGATCTGAATGGCAGCAACATGGAGACGGTGATCGGGCGTGGGCTGAAGACCACCGATGGGCTGGCAGTGGACTGGGTGGCCAGGAATCTGTATTGGACAGATACAGGCCGAAATACCATTGAAGCATCGAGGCTAGATGGTTCCTGCCGCAAAGTGCTGATTAACAACAGCCTGGATGAACCTCGGGCCATTGCCGTTTTCCCCAGGAAGGGGTAAGTTTTTTGGCCAGCAGAAAAGAGACCCAGGGAAGAAGGGCCTGATGAAGAGGCTCTTGAAAGATGCCTGTATATTAATGGTATCTGGGTGTCCCTGTATTCTCTCGACTTCTGGATGCCATCTTCCCATGCCTTGCTGATGGCGCTCTTGTGTCCCAGGTACCTCTTCTGGACAGACTGGGGCCACATTGCCAAGATTGAACGGGCGAACTTGGATGGCTCTGAGCGGAAGGTCCTCATCAACACAGACCTGGGTTGGCCCAATGGCCTTACCCTGGACTATGATACCCGCAGGTGGGAATCCTGTCCCAGACAGCCTCCTGGAAATCAGGTGGGCAGAGGAGAGGATGGTTGAGATTGAAGTAGTGAAAACAAACAAGTAGAAAGCTCCTTGGTAGGTAGGGAAAAGCAAGCAGTGAGAAGTATGAGGGCACACATTCTTGGAGCAGGTGTTGCTGAATCCAGCACTCAACCCTCAGGCGGGGATTATCTGGTTTTCCTGTTTTCATTTGAATGCTTTAGCAGAGCAGATCCCACCACCCCCATCCAGTTAACCGATTCTTTGCATTTGTTGCTCTCCTGATCCCATCAGGTATTGGAATTTGCAACTCCTGATCTAGGTTAAAAATACTGGAGGGCAGGAGAAGAGGGAGGAAGAGGCTCCAAAGCAGTCAATTCTCCTTTCTGCTCTCAGAAGAAGGGAAGGGAATCAAAGTCACCTGGAGAGTTGGACTGGAGGAGAGGAATGCCTTCTTCCGTTAACTTCACTGAGCTCTTTGTAGACTGAGTCTCTTCTTGAAGGGCGTTCACAAGAATTTGGGCTTTGATTCTTGGGTAGGAGTCAAAGGGTTATCAAGTCGTTGAAGATGAGACTGGGGGCTGGCTCCTCCGAGGTCACTAGATTTCTACCCTCCGCAGAACAGCCCTGGCCTCCCCACTTATGAGTCACCAACCAAGTTCTGCTCTTCAGCTTGGGGGGATTCCCAGTGACCTCTCATCAAGTCAACTTGACTGCTCACAGCACCTGCCAGTTCAGCTCAGGAGGGGACAGCTAGCTCCCTGAGGGCAGGGCTGGGCTACCTGGCAAGTGTCTTCAGCAGCTGCCTTTTCTCCTTTCCTTTACAGGATCTACTGGGTGGATGCCCATCTGGACCGGATTGAGAGCGCCGACCTCAGTGGGAAGCTCCGGCAGGTCTTGGTCAGCCACGTGTCGCACCCCTTTGCTCTCACTCAGGTACTGGCTCAGGAGAGAGGTAACTAAACCTCCTTGACCAGGGGTGTTTCCTCGGGGTTCTGCATCAGCAGCCTCAGCCCCAGGTGCTACTGAACAGGTTTGCTATGGAAGCTCATTTTAGGGGTGATTCTTGTACACTGAAGCCTTGCCACTATGTGCCCTGCTGCTCCTGCTGTCCCATGTTCTAACATTCGAAGCAGTGGCTCTCAAACAGCTGTACGGAGTCAACTGTGGAATTTGTTAAAATGCATATTCCCGGGCACTGGATATAAAGAATCTGCCTCCTGAAGGTTGGGCAAAGAATATTCATTTTAACAAGTTCCCCAGCTGATCCCAGTGCTGTGGTCCCAGCATGCAAGCTCAGGCAGCTTACTTTAGTGGGCAGAGGTGTGGAGTGGCTGAAAGCCAGAGTTTTCAGGCAGGTAGCCGGTCGGTAAGTGTTTACTGAGTGAGTACCTCCCATGAGCCAGCTCTGTGGGTTCAAGTTCTGCCTGTGTCATGAAGTAACTATGCAACTTTGACAAGACAGTGAACTTCTCTAAGCTTCACTTACTTATAAAATAAATGAGTTTAATAATAGCATCGGGCTTCCCTGGTGGCACAGTGGTTGAGAGTCCGCCTGCCGATGCAGGGGACACGGGTTCATGCCCCAGTCCGGGAAGATCCCACACGCTGTGGAGCGGCTGGGCCCGTGATCCATGGCCGCTGAGCCTGCGTGTCTGGAGCCTGTGCTCCGCAACGGGAGAGGCCACAACAATGAGAGGCCCGCGTACCGCAAAAAACAAAAAACAAAAAATAATAGCATCCTCCTGAAATATACACAAAGCATTAGCAGAGTATCTGGCACTCAGTGCGTGTTATTTCTAATCATTTTATTTAGTATTAGCTGTCACTATTTTAGAGTTCTAATCCTGTATAATAATTCAAGAAAGGAAAAAAGGTATACCAAGCCTGGGGCCAAAACAGGGATTCTCAATCATTTAAAAATCTTTGTCCCTCGGGAGGAACACTCCCAAACTCATTCTACAAGGCTACCAACACCCTGATACCAAAACCAAAGATGTCACAAAAAAAGAAAACTACAGGCCAATATCTCTAATGAACATAGATGCAAAAATCCTCAACAAAATACTAGCAAACAGAATCCAACAGCACATGAAAAGGATCATACACCATGATCAAGTGGGGTTTATCCCAGGAATGCAAGGATTCCTCAATATATGCAAATCAATCAATGTGATACAGCTACTAACAAACTGAAGGATAAAAACCATATGATAATCTCAATGGATGCAAAAAAAGCTTTTGACAAAATTCAACACCCATTTATGATAAAACTCTCCAGAAAGTAGGCATAGAGGGAACCTACCTCAACACAATAAAGGCCATATATGACAAACCCACAGCCAACATCATTCTCAATGGTGAAGAGCTGAAACCATTTCCTCTAAGATCAGGAACAAGACAAGGTTGCCCACTCTCACCACTATTATTCAACATAGTTTTGGAAGTTTTAGCCACAGCAATCAGAGAAGAAAAAGAAATAAAAGAAATCCAAATCGGAAAAGAAGAAGTAAAACTGTCACTGTTTGCAGATGACGTGATACTAAGAGAATCCTAAAGATGCTACCAGAAAACTACTAGAGCTAATCAATGAACTTGGTAGAGTTGCAGGGTACAAAATTAATGCACAGAAATCTCTTGCATTCCTATACACTAATGATGAAAAATCTGAAAGAGAAATTAAGGAAACACTCCCATTTACCACTGCAACAACAACAAAAAAATACCAAGGAATAAACCTACCTAGACAAAAGACCTGTATGCAGAAAACTATGAGACACTGATGAGAGAACTTAAAGATGATACAAACAGATGTAGACATACCATGTACTTGGATTGGAAGAATCAATATTGTGAAAATGACTGTACTACCCAAAGCAATCTACAGATTCAGTGCAATCCCTATCAAACTACCAATGGCATTTTTCACAGAACTAGAACAAAAAACTTCACAATTTGTATGGAAACACAAAAGACCCTGAATAGCCAAAACAATCTTGAGAAAGAAAAATGGAGCTGGAAGAATCAGGCTCCTGGACTTCAGACTATACTACAAAGCTACAGTAATCAAGACAGTATGGTACTGGCACAAAAACAGAAATATAGATCAATGGAACAGGATAGAAAGCCCAGAGATAAACCCACGCACATATGGTCACCTTATCTTTGATAAAGGAGGCAAGAGTATACAATGGAGAAAAGACAGCCTCTTCAATAAGTGGTGCTGGGAAAACTGGACAGCTACATGTAAAAGAATGAAATTAGAACACTTCCTGGACTTCCCTGGTGGCGCAGTGGTTAAGATTCCACCTGCCAACGCAGGGGACACGGGTTCAATCCCTGGTCCGGGAAGATCCCACATGCCGTGGAGCAGCTAAGCCCGTGTGCCACAACTACTGAGCCTGTGCTCTACAGCCTGCGAACCACAACTACTGAGCCCACGTGCCACAACTACTGAAGCCCGCGCACCTAGAGCCCGTGCTCTGCAACAAGAGAAGCCACCGCAATGAGAAGCCCGTGCAATGCAACGAAGAGTAGCCCCTGCTCAGCACAACTAGAGAAAGCCCATGCACAGCAACAAAGACTCAGTGCAGCCAAAAATCAATCAATAAATTAATATAAAAAAACACTTCCTAACACCGTACACAAAAATAAACTCAAAATGGATTAAAGACCTAAATGTAAGGCCAGACACTATAAAACTCTTAGAGGAAAACATAGGCAGAAAACTATGACTTAAATTAGAGCAAGATCCTTTTTGACCCACCTCCTAGAGTAAAAATAAACAAATGGGACCTAATGTAACTTAAAAGCTTTTGCACAGCAAAAGAAACCATAAACAAGATGAAAAGACAACACTCAGAATGGGAGAAAATATTTGCAAACAAAGCAACTAACAAAGGATTAATCTCCAAAATATACAAGCAGCTCGTGCAGCTCAATATCAAAAAAACAAACAACCCAATCCAAAAATGGGTAGAAGACCTAAATAGACATTTCTCCAAAGAAGATATACAGATTGCCAACAAACACATGAAAGAATGCTCAACATCACTAATCATTAGAGAAATTCAATTCAAAACTACAGTGAGGTATCACCTCACACCCGTCAGAATGGCCATCATCAGAAAATCTACAAACAATAAATGCTGGAGAGGTTGTGGAGAAAGGGGAACCGTCTTGCACTGTTGGTGGGAATGTAAATTGATACAGCAACCATGGAGAACACTATGGAAGTTCCTTAAAAAACTAAAAATAGAACCACCATATGACCCAGCAAACCCACTGCTGGGCATATACTCTGAGAAAACCATAATTCAAAAAGAGTCATGTATCACAATGTTCCTTGCAGCACTATTTACAATAGCCAGGACATGGAAGCAACCTAAGTGTCCATTGACAGATGAATGGATAAAGAAGATGTGGTAAATACACATGATGGACTATTACTCAGCCATAACAAGAAACGAACTTGAGTTATTTGTAGTGAGGTGGATGGACCTAGAGTCTGTCATACAGAGTGAAGTAAGTCAGAAAGAGAAAAACAAATACCGTATGCTAACACATATATATGGAATCTAAAAAAAAAAAAAAAATGGTTCTGATAAACCTAGGGGCAGGACAGGAATAAAGACGCAGACATAGAGAATGGACTTGAGGACACGGGGAGGGGGAAGGGTAAGCTGGGAGGAAGTAAGAGAGTAGCACTGACATACATACACTACCAAATGTAAAATAGATAGCTAGTGGGAAGCAGCTACATGGCACAGGGAGATCAGCTCAGTGCTTTGCGACCACCTAGAGGGGTGGGATAAGGAGGGTGGGAGGGAGATGCAAGAGGGAGGGGATATGTATGCGGATATACATATGCATACAGCTGATTCACTTTGTTATACAGCAGAAACTAACACAACACTGCAAAGCAATTATACTCCAATAAAGATGTTAAAAAAAAAAAATCTTTGTCCCTCGGGCTTCCCTGGTGGCGCAGTGGTTAAGAATCTGCCTGCCAATGCAGGGGACACAGGTTTGAGCCCTGGTCCGGGAAGATCCCACATGCCGCGGAGCACCTAAGCCGGTGCACCACAACTACTGAGGCTGCGCTCTAGAGCCCGCGAGACACAACAACTGAGCCCACGTGCCACAACTACTGAAGCCCGCGTGCCTAGAGCCCATGCTTCACAAGAGAATCCACCGCAGTGAGAAGCCCACATACCGCAATGAAGAGTAGCCCCTGCTCACCTCAACTTGAGAAGGCCCACGCGCAGCAACGAAGACCCAATGCAGCCAAAAAAAAAAAAGGAATAAACAAAATAAGTAAATTAAAAAAAAAAACAATTAAAAAAAATCTTTGTCCCTTTTTGACAAACATGCACTCTACCTGTATTCTGCATTGTATACTACCGGCCAGTAAGATTTTGTCTGGCTTTACTTAATGATAGGCTTTTCCCCACCCCGTACTCCAAATGTAAAACTACAGGATTATATTGAATTTAGTTTTTCAATCTACAAGTTTCCCCTGAGGTTTCTGATGTATACTGCAGGGATGGGAGGGGAACCACCTACAATGCCCTTCCCCACGCCTGGTAGAGAATCTCAGGATCACTACGTTAGAGGGCAGCTGCCTGCAGAAGTAACCAGAGGACTTGGGCCAGGGCTCTGAGTGATGGGCCCAGAAGAACAGGGACCTAGAACGACTTGCCCCCGCCCTGGCCCCCGCAATTTACTCCTGTTTGCTAGGTACAGGAATTTATTTATTCACTGAGCCACTGGGTCAACTGACTGAGGACTAAGTGTTAGTGCTGGAAATTGAGAGATGAATGAACCACATTCTTGTTCTTGAAGAACTTAATCTGGCAGGACAGATAGACATGTAAACAAATGACCATAGAGCGTCGAAACTCACCTGTGGAAGTGAGGACAAGCTCAGAGCAGCATGGAGAAAATGGTGAATGCTCTATGGATTGGGGGAGATTTCCTGGATAATGTCATATTTGGGGATGCACAGGAGCTGACATGGATAAGGGAAGAAGAGGGCATTTGGACAGAGGGAACACACGGGCTGAGGCACGGAAGCTGTACCAGGGTCTGCCTATTAATAGTTACTCTTTTTGGGGTTTCCCTATTGAGTAGCAGGACAGGTGGATCTACTGGACAGACTGGCAGACCAAGTCAATCCAGCGTGTTGACAAGTACTCAGGCCGGAACAAGGAGACGGTGTTGGCGAATGTGGAGGGACTCATGGATATCATCGTGGTTTCCCCTCAGCGGCAGACAGGTGGACTCCAGGGTCCTGAGCCTGCTTCCTTACCATTGGTGGGGTTGGTTGGTCACCCTGAGGACTGTTAATAACCAAGACAGAGCCACAGGAGAGCCTTTTGGTTCACATCTTAAGTTCTTAGACCTTTCAGCCCCCTGTCGTTATACCCTTCCTGCCCCACGGTCCCTGGGAGTAAGGTAGCCCCAAATCTCCTTTTTGAGAAGTGTCAAATTAGGAGACTTGATTCTGCCCCAGGCCAGACATTCACATCTGCTTTGCCCCCAGGGACCAATGCCTGTGGTGTGAACAACGGCGGCTGCACCCACCTCTGCTTTGCCAGAGCCTCAGACTTTGTATGTGCCTGTCCTGACGAGCCTGATGGCCGGCCCTGCTCCCTTGGTGAGTTGGACTAATTGGCCTCCTGGAACAGCAGAGCCCTTGGAAGGGCAGGGGATCAGCAGCCTCAGCTTTGTTCTTCTGGGTGAGATTTCCCCTCAGGGGTTCTTACAGCAGAGTGACTGGGAACAATGGGTTTGAGCTTTGGGATGGTACAGACCCAGGTTTGTCTGGCTTCTGGCATTTACTAGGATGGAAATCGGGTCTCCTGATTCCCTGATCCCTACTGTGACCTGTGCACTATCCTCTCTTTTGCCCTTTGTGGGCCAGCTAGCCCATCCGGAGCTATTACTATTGGAAACTGGGACTTCCCTGGTGGCGCGGTGGTTAAGAATCTGCCTGCCAACGCAGGGGACACGGGTTCGAGCCCTGGTCCGGGAAGATCCCACATGCCGTGGAGCACCTAAGCCCATGCACCACAACTACTGAGCCTGCGCTCTAGAGCCCGTGAGGCACAACTACTGAGCCCACGTGCCACAACTACTGAAGCCCGCGTGCCTAGAGCCCATGCTCTGCAACAAGAGAAGCCACTGCAATGAGAAGCTCGCGCACCACAATGCAGAGTAGTCCCCACTCGCCACAACTAGAGAAAGCCTGTGAGCAGCAACAAAGACTCAACGCAGCCAAATAAATAAATAAAATAAATAAATTTATTAAAAAATATATATTGGAAACCAAATCCTTTTTATGTACAGTATTAAGAAGGACATCTAACAGGGGTGCCTAGGATCAGGGCAGCTAAAAAATTGCTTTATCAAGTTCTCCACATGCTACTCTTGGACCATATGTAGATATTTGTGGCTCCAGTGATCCACTCCAGTCCTTGTTTTCTCTCCAGTACCTGGCCTGGTGCCCCCAGCTCCCAGGGCTACCAGCGTAAGTGAAAGGAGCCCCGTGCTACCCAACACGCTACCGACGACCTTGCGTTCTTCTACCAGCTGGACCCGCACATCTCTGGAGGAGGTGGAAGGGAGGTAAGTGGGTCAGTATGGAATTGGGGGCTCTTTGATTCAAATCGCCATGCCCTGCCAGCAGAAGACCGTAGGCCCAGCTTGATGATTCTGGCAGATGGGAGGTAGATCACATCATTAGCCACCTGTCCCTGCTACTTGGAACTGGAGATGATATTTAGACTTGCAGGTTGTTGCAAATAATTCTTTTTTTTTAGCTCTGAAGGCAAGAAGCTTTAAGACGAGCTTTAGAGAGAAATCACTCAGGAGGAGTTTCTGCCCGGCATTCCTCCTTCTTCCTTTCTTTCAGTGACGTTTGCTCTCACAGAACAAGTTTAGCACGTGGTCTTGTCCTACAGTTTACTTAGAAGCCACTAAGTCATAGTGGTCTCTGGGCTGTGGCTTTTTAACTTGGGACATCCCCAGGGATGTGATGGCCTTAGTTTATAATGACCTGTAACACTCAAACGCACATGCATGTATGTGCATGTGTACACACACAGACACACACACACACACACCCCGTTATTAAATAAGCAAGCATAACCATGAACGGCTCTCAAATTAAGTGTAAAACATTATATTTCATTAGACTGAAGGTGCTGTCAATTTAAAATGCATCCTGATTTGAGAGATTAAACTGAAAAAATGACCAACAGCAACTGTGAGATGCCATTAATTGTAAGACACAGTCCTATCTCAGAGATATTAGAATATAGAAAAAATGCACATCTTAAAATTGATGAAATATCATGTTATATTCCATTTAGAGAAAGTCTTATAAATATGTTTTTTATTTACACCTTGCAAAAAAATCATCTGAAAATACAGATAGGAGTAAAAAAGAAATAAGTACTCATGTGTAATTACCTTTAGTGTTTTTTCTGATTTGATATATGTGTATATTGTGAAATGGTTACCACAGTAAGTCCAGTTAACATCCATCACCACACATATATACTTTTTTTTTTCTTATAATGAAAACTTTTAAAATCTACTCTCTTAGCAACTTTCAGACATACAATATTGTTAACTATAGTCACTATGATGTACATTACATCCCCAGGACTTAACTTATCTTATAACTGGAAGTTTGAGCCTTTTGACCATCTTCACTCATTTTGTCCACCCCCAACCTCTGGCAACTGCCAATCTGTATGGTATCAATTTATCTATGAGTTGGTTTTTTTTTCTTTTTCAGATTCCACATATAAGTGATATCATATAGTATTTGTCTTTCTCTGTCTGACTTATTTTACTTAGCAGAATGTCCTTTTTCATGGCTGAATAATGTTCCACTGTATACCTATACCACATTTTCTTTATCCATTCATCCACTGATGGACGCTTAGGTGGTTTCCATGTTTTGGCTCTTGTAAATAATTCTACATTGAACATGGGGGTGCAGATATCTTTTTGAGACAGTGATTTCATTTCCTACTCTTACTATACTGATGTCTATCTTCCCAGGCATTCTTCTATTAGAACATTTTTCATTGTAATATTATTTTTAATATCAACAGTAGCTTAAAAGATAATTAACACGTGATTTCAATTCTGAAGGCAGAAACATAGTAATAATTCCAAATAAGACCACTAGACTCAACGTCCCTAAAATGATAAGATTTGTACATGATCAAACTTATTCTATATGCCCCATTTTCTCGTTAGAAGAGTTTATATAGAAAAGCAAACAGATATAAATGTGTACCTTTCTCACTAAATTTTAAGCACAATCATTATTAATCTGATTTTATTCAGGTTTATTTAGAAAACTTTTGAACCCTACTCAGATATTTTCTTCCTATCAGAGTTGCATCTGAAGACTCAGTACATCTTGGTTTCGGATGCTCCTGCAGGTAGCTCTTCTCTAAACTTTTAGGACATGTCTTTACTTGCCAGCTCATAACGTGCCACAAAGGAGTTACCGTCTCAGCATTTCAAGTTAGTTATCCAAGCCCTCTCTCTGGATGTCTTGCATATTCCCTTGTGAAAGAATGAAGGAAAGAAAAACAATATATTTTTTTAAGTCTCTCTAGACCTTGTGATAATCTTGATCCAATCCAAGGTTTGCTTGGCTGGTAGCTTAATAAAGTCTGCTATTGATGTCCTTAGTATTCTTTCAGCTCACTCCCAAACCTGCTTCTCCTTTTTAAAGAATCCTCTTTAAAGAGTACATATTTTAGGGAATTCCCTGGTGGTCTAGTGGTTGGGACTCTACGCTTTCACTGCCGAGGGCCTGGGTTCAATCCCTGGTCAGGGAGCTGGGATCCCACAAGCTGCACGGCCAAAAACAACAACAAAAAAGAGTACACATTTTAAAACACATTTAAACATGATATAGCATCTTGAAGACAGTGGCTCATGCTGATTTCTCTGTATTTTCTTGTCCTGCCCTCTCCTTGCTTCTGCTATCTCCTGTCTGGTATAGTCTCATATCTGAAAGCCCCACTCCCAGGCCTTTAGCCCTGTCCTTCACAGGACTGTCCCCATTTCCTGGCAGAAGGCAAGATCTTTGCTGAATATAAGTAGCCTTCACATTCAGTTTTCTCTGCCCCACAGATGCTCTGAAAAGGATGCCCGGCTGGGCCTCTGCACGTATTCCAATGAGGCCGTACCTGCTGCTTCAGGTAAGCCCTCAGTGCCCAACTGTTTTGAAAAACAAGATGTAAGGAATCTAAGTCTCCATTGATATCTTGCAGAACCTTCATGGGAACTCTTTGGTGTTGATGAACCCTTTTCTTAGACTAAATCCATAAAAAGAATAACCATAATAGCTGCCACTTATGGAGTCCTTTCTGTGTGCTAGGCACTTGTTAAGCCATATTTATGTGCGCATGCGTGTATGTATATGTATTTGTATGTACACACTCACCTTCAATCTCCACCAGCCCTGTGAGCAATTTATTATTTACATTTAACTGATGAGAAAACACAGGCTTAGAAGTTAAGCATCTTGCTTTAAGTCACACAGCTAGTAAGTAGTGGAAGTGGGATTAGAGATGCTGACATAGTGATAGGTTTCTTCTCAGCCCCCTCCCCCCTCCCGCTGTGGCCTCTTCTCTGAGAAGGAGGCCCCTAGCCATCCTCAGATGGTATGGGATGCAACAGCTACAAAAGGAGCCCTCCATCTTCCCACCCCTCACACCAGCTAGAAGATTGTCGGGGGTCCCCACCTAGCGTCCCTCTGCTCTTCCTAGGGGAAGGACTTCATGTCAGCTATGTCATCGGTGGACTCCTCAGCATTCTGCTTATTCTGGTGGTGATCGCGGCTTTGATGCTGTACAGGTAACCTCAGCCCCACTGCAGTGGCTGTATGTTTGCTGTATGTCCCATTAGCACGTTTGGGACCTCCTGAAGTTGACAGCTCACTGATTCCACCTATGACCAGCCTCATTTCAAGGTTGGGTCCCTGGTCAGAGCAGCAGAAGGGAAGGGCAGAAACCTGAATGTGTACCCTTCTTCCCCAGTCACAGCCCAAGCAGTTTCCTCATTTCATGACCACAGCAACGCTTGGTATTTTCCTTATACACTAGGATACTAAGGACACAGAGGGTGTTACCCAAGTTCACACAGCAAGAGGCAAAGCTGGTACTGACGCTAGCATCTTTGCTTTTACCACCACTCTACACTACCTCAAACCACTGAAGCTGGAAATGATCTTCTCTTCACACAAACACAACTCTTTACTACAATGTGGGGTGATAGATACATCATTGCTCGGTAGGGATCATCCTGGGAAGGTGGAATGTGTAGTATTCAATTTAGAATCTTCCTTTTATGACCCTCTCTGTATATATTTTCTCCTAAATGCTTTATATGCAGCTTGCAGCAAAAATGTCAGGATTTTGCTGCTACTGCAGCAGCTTCTACTAACAACAACAACAATAATAGTAACACCTACCACTTAATGAATATGTATCAATGTCACAACCCTTGTAATACAGGTATTATTATTCCTCACTTTACAGATGGGGATCTAAGGTTCAGAAAGTTTAGATTATGTCCACCAATACCCCAGTCAGTAAGTAACAGAAGTGGCATTGAAACGTAGGTCTGTTTTGACTCTAAAGCTCAGTGTATTTGTTATCTATTGCTGTATAACAAATTACCCTGAAACTTAGCAACTTAAAATGACAACCACTGATTATCTCACAGTTTCTGTGGATCAGAAATCTAGATGCAGGGACTTCCCTGGTGGCGCAGTGGTTAAGAATCCACCTGCCAATGCAGGGAACACAGGTTCAAGCCCTGGTCCGGGAAGGTGCCACATGCCGTGGAGCAACTAAGCCCGTGTGCCACAACTACTGAGCCTGCGAGCCACAACTACTGAAGCCCACGCGCCACAACTACTGAAGCCCGCGCGCCTAGAGCCCGTGCTCCACAATAAGAGAAGCCACCGCCAATAAGAAGCCCATGCACCACAATGAAGAGTAGCCCCCACTCACCACAACTAGAGAAAGCCCACATACAGCAACGAAGACCCAATGCAGCCAAAAATAATAAACAAATAAAATTAAAAAAAAAAAAAAGAAATCTAGATGCAGATTAGCTGGGTGCCTCTGCCTCAAGGTGTCTTACAAGGCAGCAATCCAGGTATCAGCCAGAGTTGTGGTCTTATCTCGAGGCTTGACTGGGGAAGGATTCCCTTCCAAGCACAGGATTCAGTTCCTCGCAGGCTGTTGGCTAGAGGCCTCCCTCAGCAGTTTGTTGCCTTGTGGGCCTTTCCATAGGACAGCTTTCAACATGGCAGCTTGCTTCCCCCAGAGCAAGAGTAAGAGAGAGCGGAGGGAGGGAGGGAGAGAGGGCAAACTAAGATAGAAACCAGTTTCCTTGTTAGGAGTTTCCTTGTAACCTAATCTAGTATCCCTCACTTTTGCATGTTCTGTTCATTAGAAGCGAGCCACCAGATCCAGCCCACACTCACGGGTCAGGAATTCAGAAGGTGTGAGTACCAGGAGGCAGGGACCACTGGGCCCTCTTAGAGGCTGCCTGCCACAACTTGGGTTACAGCTTCCCCAGATATTATCCCCATACAGATCTGAACTAATTTCTCATCACTTTTTCTCCTAAAGACACAAAAAATCCAAGTTAACTGATCCTGCAATGGGGAACCTGACCTACAGCAACCCTTCCTACCGAACTTCCACTCAGGAAGTGAAAATTGAAGCAATCCCCAAACCAGCCATGTACAATCAACTGTGCTATAAGAAAGAGGTAAAAATTAAAATTTATGTCCAAGAGTTTGTTTTTGGAGGGCGGGGGTGGATTATACTCCAGTTGCCTGAGTAGATCAGTAAGGGATGCTGGGTAGTCCATCTGCCATTTTGGAAGTTATAGTGAACAGAAGAATGGGATGTGATTCGGGTTTCTGGAGAGGTCTATAACTTCTGAGGGACCAGCTTGAGGGGCCCTAGTGAGAGTAAGGTTAGAAAGCAGATCCCAGAAGGTTTAGGTCTGAAAGCATGTGAGTGTGCACCTCCCTGCCAGGAGATATTTTCCCAGGCTCAGGGGTTCCTTCCCTCCTGGAGCTGTCATTCCCCAGCAGTGAGGCTGTGCCCCTCTGAAATAACCCCAAACTCCTAGGAAACACCAAAAAACCCAAGAGCTCCTGGACTCTCCCTTTCTAACCTCTGATCCAAGCTTTTGGCACCTGTGGTTGGGAATGGCTGGAGTTCTGCTATTCTTCCTCTTATCACATAATCTAGAGGGATTTCTCTAGAATCCTGGAAGTTTATATGCTTTTGTTCTTTTAACTCCTTTGTTGCTGCAGTGAAAATGTATTTGCTAAATGTTTAGGCATGAAGAATAGTCCCGTTTTGACTAGGGAATATAGCCTGGGACTTAGATTTTCCTAGTCTGATATGACCCTTGTTTTTTTCTAAAATCCTGTAACCCTTCATTAGAAATTATCCCTTATGAGACCTAACCCATCTACTCTCTTGGCCTGTCTAGCACAGTCAAAGCCAGCCCTCACACCTATAGGGCATAATGAATACACTTCATACAAGAATCATGTGATTTCAGGATCCATGAATTTCCCTATTAAAACAAAGCGTCCACTACAAGCCAACACAGAAGCTGCAGGGATAGCTTGCAGATTTAGGGATGGTAGACCCCTTCTCTGTGAATATCTTTGAGAGAAAGACTCTTGAAGCTTCTTGGGTTCCTGGAGTGTCTGATGCCCCAGAAAAGAACCCCAATGAGGGCCCTAGGTTAGAAATTAAAATCATGTGACTCTTTCTCCTGTTGTATGCTTTTTCCTCAGCAGCTCTTTCACCCCTCTGATAGTCTTTCACCCTTTCTCTTCTGATTTCCTCTTGATTTCAGGTACCTGTTGCTGTGTGTTTGTAGAGGGCGTGGTATCACCCAAATTGCTAGTGCCACGTCACCCACATCTCCCTGACTTACCCCACGTGTCTCTCTGATGAAGACACTGAGTGGTCTGCATCTTGTCTGACACTAATTCAGCTTGGAGGGTGTGCTGGCTGACTGGGCATGTGTGTGCGTGCCTTGATCAAGGGAGCTGTCCCTCCCAGAGGGCAGGGACCATATTTTATATTGTTTAACCATCAAAGTATCCTGCTTATTGAAGGGAAGGGGCTCAATAAATATCTGTGGAACTGAACTGTTATTGAAGTAGAGCAGCAGTCGCAGGGCTCTTGGCAGGAACACCATCCCAGGGACAGAGCCCAAGCCATGGCCCATTTTCTCTTGGCAGTGGCGGCATGTTGGTTGGTATCCCCCAGAAACCAGGAGTACGGCTACCCCTTGAGGAATCCATAAAGGGAGAAGCCTGAGTGGAACTTAAGGCTGTCCTTGGAACGATCGCAGGTTGCTTGGAAATGGCCCTGAGGCTTCTGGGAGTAGAGCCAGAATAACCTCCCACAAAAGCTTATAGGTTACAGTACCCCCAATGGATTGACAGAACTCAAGTAAGAGGGTTTTCTAGAGCCCTCCTGTCTTACCTTCTAAAACTTTTCTTCTTAAGAAAGTTAGAAAGAAGAGAATTAAGAATAAAATAGCACATGAAACTGTATTCAGTATCTTATAATAAGCTATAATGGAAAAGAATCTGACCATATATGTGTGTATATATATATATATATATATATAACTGAATCACTTTGCTGTACACCAGAAACTAACATTGTAAATCAACTATACTTCAAAACAAAAAGGAATGGCACCAAAGTAGTTTAAAATCTTGAATAAATGCACATTTAGTTGCTTTTGTCAATTGCTTCTGATCATGTATATTAGCATGCTGTCCCATTAATAAACCCCATTAGCAATGTAATAATAGCTAACATGATCTAGTGCATGTTATGCGTCAGGCACCTACTAATTGCATTGCGTGGATTGCCTCATTTAACTCTCACAGCCATTGGTTATGAGGTACGGACACTGTTACTCTAAAGAGGTGAGCCTGAGTTTGGGAGATGTTCAGTAATTTGCCCGAGGTGATGTAGCCAGTGAGTGGCTCACGGAAGTCACGGTTCTCCCTCCTCCCTGTATGATAATGGTAATAATCATCACAGCTGCTCCTTTCCTTTTAGGCTCAGCCTCATACATTTGCTCTGATTAAATTTCCCCATTTGTTTGTGGGATTTTTGCGCTCTTCATGCCCACTCTTAGCCCATCCACTTCCTTTCTAAGTTCGTCATGAGATCCTTTACAGAGAGCCAACCAACTGACCGTGTCTCTCCACTCCCCACCCTAGGGTGGACCTGACCATAACTACACCAAGGAGAAGGTCAAGATTGTAGAGGGGATCTGCCTCCTGTCTGGGGACGATGCTGAGTGGGATGACCTCAAGCAACTGCGCAGCTCCCGAGGGGGCCTCCTTCGGGATCATGTATGCATGAAGACAGACACCGTGTCCATCCAGGCCAGCTCTGGCTCCCTGGATGACATGGAGACGGAGCAGCTGTTGCAGGAAGAGCAGTCTGAGTGCAGCAGCGTCCATACCGCAGCCACTCCTGAAAGACGGGGCTCCCTGCCAGACACAGGCTGGAGACACGAACGCAAGCTCTCCTCAGAGAGCCAAGTCTAAACGCCCATGTTCCCTTCCCTTCCTACCTGCTCCTTCTCCTTGGTGGGCTTCAGTCCCTGAGCTCGCTTATACAGCAGGCCCCTTTCCTGTGTGCTCGTCCTGCGCCGCCTCCTCCCGCCTCGTAACTGCTCCCAAGCCCTCCACTGGAGCTGTTTCCACCTGGGTTCGTAACTACCTGTGCACAAGAAATGATGGGGCATCCTGAGAATTTAGACCTGGATTTTACCACGAACCTCACCTCATGCACGCCATCCTGAGCCCCCTTGAAACCAGGCTCAGTAATGATTCCTCGTCAGTACAGAGCTCCACCTCCCCTTCCCCTGGCACCCTCAGTGCCTGCCCCCCAAGAGCTGATGATCCAGGACTGCACTCGCTCCATCAGAGCTGGCCTGACCGCATCTCTGAGGGAACTTGCTGACCGGGGGGCTGGGGCGGGGGGGTGGGGGGTCATGGGTAAAGAGAGAGATGAAGGATAGAGGCTGAGAGAAGGAGGAGTCAGCCCAGCTGGCATGGGCATCTGGAAAACCTCCAGCCTCGAGTGCATTGGCAACATGAAAAAGCTTTTAAGGGTGATTGGGCCTGGGTGTCCTCTCCACTGCCGGCCATGGCTATTATTCTTGCCCTGACAGTTGTTGTTTCTTCAGCTGCAGATACTGATGAGGTCTGGGTATGGCTCAAGCTGTTCTTCCTCCTGCTAGAATGTCTGGAGCCTTTTCTACCTTCAGATGACTGGGGGGTCTCTATCACACGGCCGCTGGCTAATAGGAATTCCCTCCTGCTGCCTCTAGCTTGTGAGCCGGTGTCTTGAATGCGTGTGGGACCCTCAGGGGTGGGTCTCTGCAGCGTCTGAGAAGCACTGCTTAGACCAGTCTTAGCACATCCCCTGAACTATAATGTTCTGCCACTTTCTCCTTCCTCATTCTCTGGGATTCTGAGCACAGAGATCCTGAAGCAACTCTCCAAAGCAGGGCCAGAAGTTTTCATACATGGTCAGGAAGAGCGATTGGTTTAGAGACTTGAGGCACCCAGGGCTTAAAGGGAAGTATCCATGAAGCTGAGCCTCCTGTGTTCTCTCTCAGGTGCTCAGGGATCTAAGTGAGTAGACAGAGCCTGCGGCTGTGGGTGGTGAAGTTCCCATTCCGACTCTTCCCAGCTAAGTGACTCCCTTTTCATGCTGAGGTGCCATCACTTGGTTCATGCTTATTCACACAAAAGGCATGTGTGTCACACTAGTGTCAGGGGAGTTGAGACTTTTTACTGTCCTAAAACTTCTACCTAGCTCTTCTTTTTTGGGGAGGAGGGGAGGTGCCTAATTTGCTTTTTCTGACCTAGCCTTGTAGGCACGTATGGTGAAGAGGCCTAAATAAAGATGCAGAGTGGGGGGCAAGGAGTAGGAAGGTAGAGAGAACCACTGAGGAAGCCCTTTCAGCCCAGGGCAGATCCAGACCTCTTTCACCCAGGGATCAAAAGCAACAACAGGAACTGAGAATGGAGTGGGGGTGCTTCAAGGGGAATTTTCCAGATTTGAAACACGTCCAGGGGTTCTTGGTATTGAGAAATCAGCTGCCAAACGTGAGTGAAAAGGGAAGATCAGAGCAAACCTTTTCTGGTCAGTTCTAAGACCGCTAGAGACAGGTGCCAGGCTCTCAGCCCTGCTCGCAGTAGCCAGCCCCAGGTCTAGACCCTCATAGGACAGCCAGGCCAGGCCAAGCAGGCTTTTCCAGTACACAGAGTGGGAAAGGAAAGGTCCTCCTCCTGGGAGGAAAGGGGGACATTTCACACTTGATGGGGCAGTAAAAGAAGGAGCCCTTTGGGTCCTCAGACTCACGGTTGGGCATGGGGAGAAAGTAGCAAAGTGGCATTTTCTTGAACGGAAAGGGGGAAGGATCTTATTGCACTTGGGCTGTTCAGAATGTAGAAAGGACATATTTGAAGAAATATCTATTTGAGCACTGATTTACTATGTAAAAAGCAAAATCTCTCTGTCCTAAACTAATGGAAGTGACTCTCCCACGCTCATGTGTAATGGTTTTAACGTTACTCACTGGAGAGATTGGACTTTCTGGAGTTATTTAACCACTATGTTCAGTATTTTAGGACTTTATGATAATTTAATATAAATTTAGCTTTTCTTAATCACCTTGCCTGGCTTGGAGTCATGACTAATAACTGCACCTGCTCTGTCTGGCAGAAACATGCTGTGGAAGACCTGCTTGCAAACATCACCTCTAAGTCCCTTGGGGATGTGAGGACACTGAAGAGCAATAAAGGGTGGGAGGTTCCTGGCTGGAGGTTCAGCTCATCTTGAAAAGACAGGTTAAGACCAGAGTTCATTGGCTTCTGAAATCCTTGTTTCCTCTAGAGGAGGGTGGCTGATAGGTTTCATCTTGAGTGCCAACTCTGGTTGGTCATGGCTGCCTGAGGTTCTGTCCAGACCCAATGGGAAAAGTGTCATGATGGTTAGTGGCGTCTCCTTTGGGCACCAAAAGGAAGTGTCATGGCATGTATACCATGTATCTTCTATTTCTGTTCTAGGTCTACGAGGACTTCAGTGTCACAGAACTTGACTTTGCCTTTCAGTGATGGTCACTGGCAAGACTGTCTGATGTCTTGAAATAAAAGTACTGGGATGGGGACAAGAAGGGCTAATTCCAGTCCTAGATCTGCCTCTAGCTCTGTTTGATCTTAGTCATGTTTTACAGTTACTCTGAGAATGGGTCAATCAACACTAAGATTCCTTTTATTTTTAAAAAGCTGTCTACTCATAGCTCATCCACTACATCTCAAGCCTAGAACAAGGCATTGGGGATCTCTTTTCAGGTATCTGGACAAATAATACCTCTCAGTGAAGATTGGGAATCATGCAAGTCTTAATGCCAGTTATAGAATTTGATGTCAAGGGTCAATAGTTGATTTTCTAAGCCATAAACCATTTATAGAACATTGCTCCCATTCATTCATTCATTCATTCATCTGCTAGGGGCTGGACACTACCCAAGCATGACCAAGAAAGATTATCACAGAGCTTAGAGTCTACCAACAACCCCACCTCCCCCCCAAAAGAGAAAAAAAGCAAGAAGGATGGAATCCTTTTGAATGTAAGTGACAAGAGATCTGAGTATAAACTGCAGTGTATAATTCTTCCAACTTTGGTGAGGGATAGATGTGCTAGAACAAAAATAAGTGGAATAGCTCAAGGACAACCATCCACCATTCTTTTTTGGGGAAAAAAACCCCCAAAAACACAACAGAGAGAAAAAGAGGACATTTGAAGCAATGAAATCTAGCCTAATGCACAAGCCTGTATACCTGTAGGAAGTACCCCTTTCCAGAGCCTCAGAATAAGTGCCCTTTTCCATAGCCTCAAGCTATGAACAGTGACCACTAGAGCTGGGAACTCAGGAAGAACTTTTCAAATGGGAAGAAAAAATGAATGCATTGAACACACACCATTTGCTTGCAAAACTGCAAGTGTTTCTGGAAGAACAAAATTTGTTGAGTGTGTTTTGCTAAACTGTGACCATCCTGCTACTTCAGAAGGGGATGGGAGAGGACCTGATGGCCCAGGTCTTGACGAGAATTTGACCACTAGCAAATGAGAATTTTGTAACAGCGTCAAGGACTAGCACCCTGTTTTCAGGTTATGCTGGCTCTTAGTTTCCTAATCAGTAAAATGGAAAGGCTGAACCAGATGATTGCTAAGGTCATTTCTGGCCTGAGACTTCTATTTATGTTCCTTCCAGGAAATCTTGGGGCTGAAACAAGAGTTGAGAATTCCCTGTCTGGTTTTTTGGATATAAAACCTAAAAATGATAAGTAGGGAGATTCTGAGTCAAATTCTAACAAACGGGGCATATTTTTGCAAACTAATTATGTTCAAAATATAGTCACTGCCTTTCTTTCTATATTATTTGAACTGTGCAACCTAAAATGAAAAGATCTCTGTAGCCTGTAAAGAGGTCTCCATGGCATGAACTGAAGCTTTCACCAAACCTAGGCCTGAAGAAAACAAAGTCAGTGCTGCATAGGAAGCTGGAGAAAGCATCTACAAGAGCTAAGGGTGCATGATGTTCTAAGTGTAATGCACTGACACTCAAGGGCATCTTTAGTCATTTCTACTAATGGACATGAAAAAAGAAATGTGGTTGAGCCTTTTTTGTGGCTAAGAAACAGTCTATGTCTTTTCTTCGTATTTGAAGATGACTCAACTGATCCGGTTAATAGGATGTGTGTTTGGGGAATGATTCAGGCAGCCTTTGTTTTGAAACATTCCCTCACTTGCCCATTATTTTCTCTCCAGATCATTCTTCCATTAACCAGCTGACAGAGGCTAAGCAGAGCTCAGCACAGGGAACAGAGTTTTATTTCCAGTCAAGGCTCCACCTCACAACTTTGGATTCCTTCAGGAGGTGCCTTTAAAACAGATCCAGACAGCCTAATTAAGGGTCTGAGTTTAAATCCAAGGCTGAGGTTAGCCCCAGGCTATACAATTTGCTTATTTCATTTTACAAGACACAAAGAGCCAAGAACTCTCACTTATCCTGCCCTTCTCAGTGGTTTTTCCTCCAGCCCCTAAAAGCCTGTTGACAGCTTGCTAAGGAGGTTCCTATCTTTCCCTCCTGCCTACTTCCTTTTTGGTGGAGCTGATCCTTCTGTGGTCGAAGTTCTTGGGCAGCCTACATTTTGGGGCCTATGGGAAAAATGGGCTATGAGAAAAGAGAAAAAAAAGCTATCCATTCCTTCAATCAACTGGCACCTTTAAATGCAACCAAGTGCAAGATGGGATAGGCTTTGCAGTCTTGGAGGCCAGTCAAGGCACTGAACCCATAGACACTTGACGTCTGTGTTAATGTCACCACTGCTGTCTCCAGGGAATAATGCAGGGGGTACCTGGACTGAAAGTTGAAGTTAATCATTGAAGCTGCTCCTTTTAGGCTGGAAGTATGGATCCATGTCCCATGCTAGGGATGTTTCCACCAAAATGTAGCTTGTGATTATGATGGAATGAGCACTGTCCCAACACTAGTAGACTTCTCAGAAAGGCTCAGCACAGTTACTCAGCAGCCACAACGTTTGGCATTTGTTTCCTACTTGCAGTTGCAATAATATAGTGTTCACTTAGATATCTAATGCCCACAAGGGTTTCACTGTCCTATTATTAACCTCCATATGTGGAACTGAGAGACCCCAGGAATAAAGTAGGTACACATAACTCTAATAAATACATAGATAAATGCCATTTGACGATAATCCTAGACTGGCCAAACATGTATTGAGCATCTACTATGGGCAAGGTACTGTATTAGGTTTCTACAAGGCTCTACAGAATCTGCCATTCCCTTCTCTCCATTATCAGACCTCAGCTCCTACTACCTTCCTGCTGCCAACTACTCTGCTCCAGCTATACTGGCCACCCTGTTTCTCAAACCTGCCAGATATGCTCCCAACTTAGGGTCTTTGCATAGCTGTTCCCTATGGCTGGCACTTTCTTCCTCTAGATATACTCACAGTGAACTGCTTTGCCTTACTCAAGTTTTTGCTCAAATGTGATCTCAGTGAAACTCTGACCACCCTTTATAAAATTAGTCCTTCCAACTCCACTTCCCAATCCCTTTTACCTTGTTTTATTCTTTTCTATTTTCCCATTGCACATATTGTCTAATAATATACCATATGATTTTTTGTTTGTTTCCTCACTATAATGTGAGCACCACGAGGAGAAGGATTTTTTGAGAGGAGGGGGTCTATTTTGTTCACTGATAATCCCAAATGCCTAGAACAGTCCCTGCACATACTAGATGCTCAATAAATATTTGTTGAATGAATGAATACATTAATGGAATCAGACATCTAATGCCCACCTTCTAGTGGGGCTGCACTTAAACCATATAAGACAAAAAGGGATTTTGCCATCTTGTTCTAAAACTCTCCAGGGTCTAGACTCTGCACGTTACTTAATGATCAGAGTCCAGGTTACCATCACTCTCTACTTAAATGTAATCTTCAGTTTATTTCTGGTAATATTTATTTTTTTATTTTTATTTTTTTTTGCGGTACACGGGCCTCTCACCGCCACGGCCCCTCCCGCCGCCAAGCACAGGCTCCGGACACGCAGGCCCAGCGGCCCCGCGGCACGTGGTACCCTCCCGGACCGGGGCACGAACCCGTGTCCCCCGCATCGGAAGGTGGACTCCCAACCACTGCGCCACCAGGGAAGCCCTCTGGTAATATTTAAATAAAGTAAACATGACAATGATCAATAACTGAAGAAGACTATTTCTATATATTTCTAGCCTGTTTCTCAAAAGTTATTGTGGACTTCCCTGGTGGTGCAGTAGTTAAGAATCCATCTGCCAATACAGGGGACACAGGTTCAAGCCCTGGTCTGGGAAGATCCCACATGCCGTGGAGCAACTAAGTCTGTGCACCACGACTACTGAGCCTGCGCTCTAGAGCCTGCGAGCCACAACTACCGAGCCCGCATGCCTCAGATACTGAAGCCCGCACGCCTGGAGCCTGTGCTCTGCAACAAGAGAAGCCACCGCAACGAGAAGCCCGCGCACTGCAACGAAGAGTAGCCCCCACTCACCACAACTAGAGAAAGCCCACGCGCAGCAACGAAGACCCAACACAGCCAAAAATAAATAAACTAATTAATTAATTTTAAAAAAAGGTTATCGTGAGCTTTTTGCTTCAATTGGCTCCTCTCTCCTACCTCCACCTGTGGATCTGTCCTCATCTCTTATCTTTTCACTCTCTCCACTCTGTGGTCTCATCCACAATTTCATCTTTTCACTTTATGAAGGTGATTCCCAAATTTATATCACTTGAGTCCTAACCTCTTTTCACAGCTCTCACTCTGTATTTCCTGGGCCTACTTACATGATTCCATTTGCATGTCTCATTGGTATGTAAAAGTAAACAGGTCTGAAACCAAATACCTTGTCTTCCCTTTGAGACTGGCTTCTCCTGACTTTCTACTTCCATTTGGTCAATCAATGCCTCCGAGTCCCTAGGCTCAAATCCTGGCACACTCTGACTCATCTCCCTAAATGGGCCCCACCCTCACCTTTATACCTAAGCTAGTCTGTTGCCAAATCCTTCCCTCTTTCTTGAATCTGTTCTCATCATTTCCACCGCTCATATCAGACTCCTAACTTTGCTCTCAACTCTAACCCATTTCAGAATTAGACAATCAAAGCTAGTTTTCCTAAAGTGCAATCCTGATTTTGTCACTCCCTTGCTCAGAAACCTTCAATAGCTCCCCACTGCCTACTTTAATAAAGTACAAATTCCTTACCCTAGTATTCAAGACCCTCCAAAAACGGTTCCTAACTTTCTCTGTTAATCTGTGTCCCGCTACTTCCTAACATGAACCCTGTTCTAAAATCAACCCACATGTTCAACTCCCAACATACTATGTACTTTCTTGTCTCTGTGCCTTTGCCTGTACTTTTCCAAATACTAGACATTCTCCCTGCTCCTTCTATTAAAAAAAATTTGTTTTAATATGTCAGTGGTAAAAAATTCATTTCCCTCCCTGGCAAGTCCCATCCCTATTAAGTTTTTTGAAATTCCAGTAATGGTCTAACCATTTTCAGGCATGCACACAAATATACATACGTTTATAAGCATATATAATAAAATCATTCCATATATGTATGCTTTTCTGCAATTTGCCTTCTTTTCAGTGAAAGTTGGTGCCTTTTTCTAACCAGCATGTATAGATTAACCACATTCTTTTTAACAGTTGCACAGTGTTCTATTGAATGGATTATACCATAATTTATATAATAAGTTCCCTATAGATGAACATATAAATTTCAGGGTTTGTTGTTGTTGTTGTTTGTTTGTTTTCTAAATCAGTGCTGCAGTGAATGTCTTTGTACATTTTTCTTTCCATACATGCATAGGTCTGTATGACAAATTCCCATCAGTAGCATTACTTGGCCAGAGATTATGTACATTTTACATTTTAATAACTGCTAAATTGGCCTCCTAAAAGTTTGTATCAATTATACTTTTACCAAGAAGTGAGTTTGGGTGTGTATTTCTCTAACTCTTGGCTAACCAAAAGTTGTTAAACTGTTTCATCTTTGCCAGTTTGATGGATTAAAAAAAAATTGTTTTATTACTTTCACCCATCCCCTCTCCATTTCTTAGTCTCTTGGCTACATATGATTTAAATCCCAGATTAAAAATCCATCCCCCTAAAAAAAAAAAAAATCCCCTTCCCAGATCCTCCCCCATCTAATTTCTCCCTTCAGTTAAACATCTACAGCTTTTCTTTTATATTGTTCTCATATTGCTTTGAATTTTAGTGACTAGTCTGTATGTTTTATTCTTCTGACCACTGTAGTTTGCAGATTCCTTGGAAATTAGGACCAATGTTTCATAGAAACATTGGATGTAGAGCTAAACAAGAATTTTCGGACCAAATTAACCAAGCCCCTCATTTTTATAAACAACAAGATTTATCAAGCCTTTGAAGAATGCATTACTGTTCAAAGCCCATTCCTAGAAATTCAATTAGTTATATTAAATCCTCACACTAAGTTTATAAGGGAAACATCATTATCCCGTCTTACAAATGAGGAAACTAAGCTCCAGATTATTTACTAAGAAGAGTGCTTTACTCAGAGCAGGTCTAAGACCAGAATCCAGCGTCCCGCCTCCATTCACCCTCCTTCCACTGTAATCCAGCAGCCTCTCTGGTTTTCCTCACGCACTTAGCTGCGCAATCAATATTTGGTGAATGAAATGACTCATAAAAAATTGCCAAGTGTTGACAGTAGTTTAAATATCTGTAATTAAATAAAGCAAACCTGCTGACAGCCGGAGATGCCCAACTCTCCACAGACCTTTCGCGCTTCTTTTCGGGGTTTTCTGCATCTTTCGCTCCGGCGACCCTCTCCCCACCGGACCAAGCAGCGCCGGGTTCCAAGGGAAACACGGCTGCGCGTGGCCCCTTTAAGGCTGAGGGCGGCGCGTGCCCATAGTTCTTTCAAATGGACCAATAAGAAGGGCGATGGGCGGTCCGCCGAGGACCAATAAACAACGAGGACACTGCGGGGTGTGCGGCGGCCCAAGCGGTTTCAAACGGCTTAGAGCAGACCCTCGGTTCTGACCCAGCGGAGGTGAGTGGCCCACCCGCCTAGGCCCTTGAGTTCACGAGTCGCACGCGCGTAGCGGCCCTGAACCCCGGGCGGGGAGCCTCCGCGGACGCGCGCCTCCCTCGCCCCACGAACCCGGCGGGTCTGAGGCGGCGAAGCGGGGCGGAGGCCGTGGGACTCGCGGCTGGGAGGGCGAGGGGCGTGGGCGCTTGTGTGAGGCGGAGGCCGGGGCTGGGATCTGGGTGACCAGAGCGTGCCGCGACGGGGTTCGGGCGGTAGCGTCCTGGGGACGCGTGCGGCGCAGGGCCGTGCCTGGCGGCTCAGGGTGTTTGGGTACTGGGGCGGGGGCCTGCGAGCCGGCCCGGCTACGGCGCCCCTCGCGTAATTGTCAAATGAATGAATGAGTAAGAGCCTCCGAGGGCTGTGGTGGTCGTGAAGGGCCTGGTCGCCTCAGAGCGTGACAAGGACAGTGGTACCGGGGCCTGCCCGCGCACCTGGCTCCCCACCGGCTTGCTGCGATTTAAACGATTCGGATCATACCGCTCCGCCCTTCCGCCTGGTTTTCTCTCTCAGAAGGTGTCAGTAGAGTTAAGGTATCTTTCCAGCTCTGAAGATTTGGGGGACCAATACAATAGCCAGCAGTGTAGGTGAAGCAGGCCTTGCTACTTTAGGGTGAGGGCTTGGTAAACTAGATTCTTGCTTTTTAGCTCTTACCACTCCGGCGGTTGAGATAGCTACCCTGCAATGGTGGTAATTGTCGGGCTGGATTTAAATGCATGCGTTTTGTTTCTGGGAGAGAAAACGGTGAAAGTCGTGTTGCCAGAGTGGCTGCTGTGTGTTAGAAAATATATTCGTGTTGATGAATCTTAACAATGAGTTTTTCATTCAGCATCAATAGAGGATGAAGAGGTTTTTGCAGAACTTGCCCCAAATTTATGCATGGCTCCAGTTTAATTCTTAGGGGAATCAAGGCTTCAAATCGTGGCCCAGAAATGCTCCCTGTCTTATTTTATGCATAATTATAGTAATTGAAAACTCATTTTGAGAGAGGTGAACTCCTCCTATCTCCATTTTTATCACCCTGAAAAGTCCTTCTTTGACCTAAAGAGCTGATAAATTAAGCTAACAATCTTTTGAAACTTTTAAGAAATCATAAAAGATTTGGACTTAAGTGACTGGATAAAATGTAATGTTGTTTTTATAAAATGATATAGAGAAAGGTGAAATCAATATATTTTGCCAGCATAAATTAAACCTAGTTGGTAAACCCATGAGAAAAAAATTTTACACAAGTTTTTAAAGTTTGTTCACTCAGGCAATGGCAAGCAAAGATACTCCTTAACAATATACTATATAACGTGTTACTTTAAAAATTTTAACAGACAGCTTAATTTTAGCAGCAGAGTTTTAACTGCAATAAATTTGAGTACCTTAGTATTTTGAACACTGTCCTAGGTTTTGGGGAGGCAATTAAAAATAATAAACATTTAACAGTGTCTTAGGTTATTGTTAAAAATCTTGATGAGGAACGAAAACTTTTCTTCATATTGGAGCAAAGCCATACTCTTTTATGCTCCTTTGACTTAATAGAGTCTCATTCATTCATTCAACAAATATTGAGATTGATGCCTACCGTGTGTTAAACATTGTTCTAGATTCTGGGAATACACTAGTGAACCAGAAAAAGACAAAGCCCCTGACCTAAGGGAGTTTGACAGTTTTATCTCTCAAACAATTTGCTGTAGCAAATTGTAGTTTCTATATAATCCCTCTGGCTAGCTCTAGTCCTTGAATAAAATAAATGCTCAAATACTTTTACCAGCATTAGTTAACATTTATTGAATATTCACTAGGTGCCACGTTTTATCTTTTTTTATTCTCACAACTTTTTACAGATGAGGAAACTGAGTCTTAGAAAGGTTACGCAGCTTGCTCAAAATCATACAACTGATAGAACCTCAGTTTGAACCCAAGTTAGTGTGTCTTCAGGGCCTTTGCTCGTAACCTCTGGTTGTTCTATGTGAAGTAATGAGATCTGTTAGGGAGAATTCAGGGTCATTTTCTGGGTAGAATCTCCCCTCACCCCCTCCTTTTTTAAACTTCTGTCACAGACATAATGAAATATGAACCATAGGCATGGTGGGTTTTAGAGGGAAGGTGGAGCAGTTCAAAATACAGTATTTACCATATGGGAGATGGACAGCTGTGACAGTGGGAGGGGGACTAAGTGGGGGCATAAAATTGAGATCTGGATCTCATTATGATTGATGGATTCCTGGTGATCAATGTTGGAGAGGTTTGAGATTTTTTTTTAATTTTAATTAATTTTAAATGCATATTACCTGTAGAGTTCAGAATATGTTACTTAGCTTTTTTCTGTCAGGGCAGTTGCCTTGACTGCTTGTTTATCTCAAACACATTAAACTTATTCTTTTTTAAAATTAATTAATTTTATTTATTTTTGGCTGTGTTAGGTCTTCGTTGCTGCGCGTGGGCTTTCTCTATTTGTGGTGAACGGGGGGCTACTCTTCGTTGCGGTGTGCGGGCTTCTCATGGCGGTGGCTTCTCTCGTTGTGGAGTACCGGCTCTAGGCATGCAGGCTTCAGTAGTTGTGGCACGTGGGCTCAGTAGTTGTGGCTTGCAGGCTCAGTAGTTGTGGTGCACAGGCTTAGTTGCTCCGTAGCATGTGGGATCTTCCCGGAGTAGGGCTCGAAGCTGTGTACCGTGCATTGGCAGGCAGACTCCCAACCCCTGCGCCACCAGGGAAGTCCTAAACTTAATTTCGTTTTGGCCTTTGTGTTTGTTCTCTCTGCCTGGGACTTCCCACCTGCTCTACCCCTACCTCAAGCCTGTCTTTGTATATATAGGCTTCACTCAGTTTGCAACTCAAAGGTCATCTCCTTAAAGAGGCGTTTTCTAAGCTCCAATTAGAGTAGCCCTCTTGGTCATGTTTACCTCACTTTCTTTTATTTTCTTTTTTTTTTAAACTTCATAGCGTTTATTGCTATATGATAGGCCATTTATTGTTTGCTTGTATATTGTCTGATTTCCTCACAGAAATGAAAGCAGAGCAGGGGAGCATAGGTTTTTGGGTTTTTTTTTTTTCATCTGTGAGGTTACCTCAATGACTCAAGCAGTGCTTGGGTCAAATAAGGTGGTCAGAAAATATTTGCTGAACAAAGTTGGCCAAAACTGGCATAGTTTTCTCCATGTAATGAAGTGATAAAGACAATATATAACTAACCAGTTGGCTGTGTTACAGTGTCTTTGGATGTGAGCAATATCTTAGCAGATTAATTTGGAAAGTCTTCAACTAAGAATCATGGAAAAACGATAGCTTTTTGTTTGTGTTGACTGGCAGAGAAGGCAGATCTGGCTTCCTCCTCCCACTTTTTTTCCCCCTATTTTTAAAAACTTTCAAATCTGTAGAAGTTTTTAGGGGTACTGGTCAGGTATAGTGGAATGTTCCTGTATTGGAATTTATCTGATGTTTTTCTCATGATTAGACTGGGGTTATGAGTTTTCGGGTGGAAGATCACAGAGAGAATGCCATATTCATCACATCAACATGATTTGTGACTGTTGATATTGATTTGATCATATGGCTGAAGTAGTGTTTGTCAGGTTTCTTTACTCTTTTCATACTGTGCTCTTTGGAAGGAAGTAATTATGTACAGCTCACTTACGGAGAGAGGAGTTGTGCTCCCTGTACTTGGGGTGGAATATCTACATAATTTATTTGAATTTCTTCTGCATGGGACATTTGTCTCTCTCTCCCCATTTATTAATTTAATTAGTCAAACATTTATATCAGTATGAACTGAAGGATATATTATACTTTGAGTTATAGTCCAGTACTACTTTATTTTGTTGCTGAAATTGTTACACCTTTATCCATTGAGAGCTCTTTCTGTTGACTCCTGTGCCCCTTTAACATTCCCACATCTGTGTGTGTGTGTGTGTGCGCGTGCTGTTTTTATTTAGTTATATTTGAGCACTTCCCTACTTTCTGGCACTACAAGGTGCTCTAGGCTCATCTTGTATATTTTGTGTCACAGTTCTAGAATTAGCCATTTCTCCAAGAAGCCCTGGCACCTTTTACTGGAGAATGGTAATAAAAACCAAGATCTGGGCAGTAAGTGTTCTCATTGCTACTGGGGTGTCATTTTTTGGGGGCCCTCTCAGCTAACAGAACAAAGAAATATAGATGTATGTGCTAACTGGTGTATATAGACATATCTATAGATATTTCTATATGTCACCATCTGTATCTATGTTGAGTTAAATATGAGTTCTTACTGATATCTCCAAGTCTAATCCATTACCATACAGATCATTCTAGCCTCCTCCCCCTTGTTGATCTGAATTTCCACTTCAACAGTGAGAAACTTGGCTTCCATCATCCATTTACTTAATTGTTCAGTTCCAGTATGCATGTATAGCAATATCTGAATCGTTAATTCACACTCCCATAGGAAACTTTATTAACTAGAAGTACAGTGCTTATATGCAGTTCCTTTTGCCTTTAGTTTTCAGACTCCATTCATTTCTGAAGTTACCTAGGTCAGTTCTTTTTCCCCACCCACTTCAGTGAGGTGGTTTCACACATTTGTAAGATAGTTAGATTCTCTTGTCACAAGTCTGCATTCTTTTATGGGATCCCCAGTCTCCTAAATGACTTTTTTAAATTAGCGTGCATTAAAGTTTACTCTTTATGTTGTAAACTTCTGTAGGTTTTGACATTCATAATGTTATTTATCCACCATTACAGTATCGTAAAGAATAGTTTCACTGCCCTAAAAATCTCCTGTAATTCACCTATTCATTCTTTTCTCCCTTGCCCACCCCCTTGCAACCACTGATCTTTTTACTGTCTCCATAGTTTTTTCCTCTTCCAGAATGTAATATAATTGGATCATACACTATGTACCCTTTTCAGACTGGCTTCTTTCACTTAGGAGTATCTATGTAAGGTTCTTCCATGTCTTTTCTTGGCTTGATAGCTCATTTCTTTTTTATTGCTGAATAAGATTTCATTGTATGGATGTACCACAGTTTGTTTATCCATTCACCTAATTGAAGGATATGTAGGTCATTTCTAGTTTTTGACAATTACGAACAAAGCTGCTATAAACATTTTTGTGTGTGTGGACATAAATTTTTAGTTCTACTGGGTAAATACCTACAAGTGTGATTGCTGGATCATATGGTGAGACAATGTTCAGCTTTGTAAGGAACTGCCAAACTCTCTTCAAAAGTGGCTGTACCATTTTGTATTTCCACCAGCAGTGAATGAGGGTTCTTTTTGCTTCACATCTTGTCAGCATTTAGTTTCATCAGTTTTTTTTGGATTTTAGCCATTCTAGTAGGTGTGAGGTATCCCACTTTTCGTTTTTTTTAAGAGAGATTTCCTGAATCTTTTTCAGAAATCTGACTTTTTTTCAGCTAGGTTATTTAGAAAGCTTCTGAGACTTAGGGTTTTTTTTTTTTTTAAGAATTTATTTATTATTTATTTTTGGCTGTGTTGGGTCTTCATTGCTACACGCGGGCTTTCTCTAGTGGCGGCGAGCGGGGGCTCCTCTTCGTTGCAGTGCGCAGGCTTCTCATCGCCGTGGATTCTCTTGTCGCGTAGCACAGGCTCTAGGCACGCGGGCTTTAGTAGTTGTGGCATGCGGGCTCAGTAGTTGTGGCTCATGGGCTCTAGAGTGCTGGCTCAGTAGTTGTGGTGCACGGGCTTAGTTGCTCTGTGGCATGTGAGATCTTCCCAGACCAGGGCTCGAACCCGTGTCCCCTGCATTGGCAGGCAGATTCTTAACCACTGTGCCACCAGGGAAGCCCTCCCACTTTTTTTAAATTTTGTTTTTCAAGACATGACTTTTTTGAAGATAAATAATAGGGGTTTGTTTTTTTTTTGAGAGGAAACTTAAAAAATAACCTTTTTATTTTGTAATAATTTTCAATTTACAGAAAAGTTGCAAAGATATAGAATTCTATATACCTCTCACCCAGTGTCCTCTGTTGTTAACATCTTACATGATACATTTGTCAAAATGAAGAAACCAACATTGATGCATTAGTTTTAACTGAACTCCAGATTTTGTTGGGATAGCTGTAGTTTTCTATTTATATCACCTTTCTGTTTCAGGATCCAGTCCAGGGTAACCTGTTGCCTTTACTTGTCATCCCTCTGAGTCTCCTCTGGTCTTTGACAGTTTCTCAGTCTTTCCTTGTCTTCATGGTCTTGACAATTTTGAGTACTAGTCAGTTATTTTCTGGAATGTTCTTCCTTAGGGTGTGTCTGATTTTTTTTCATTATTAGACAAGGGTTATGTGTTTTTGGAAAGAATGTTACAGAATACTATCATTTCCTATCAGGAAATATGCGATATCCACATGACATCACTGATGATGTTAACCTTGAACACTTGGTTATGGTAGTGTTTGCCAGGTTAAGTAGTAGTACTTTTCCCTTTCTATACTTATTCTTTTTTTTTTAAGTTTTGTTGTTGTTGTTTACTTATTTATTTTTGGTCACACCATGCAGCATGCAGGATCTTAGTTCCCCAACCAGGAATCAAACCTGTGCCCCCTTCAGTGGAAGCACAGAGTCTTAACCGCTGGACCACCAGGGAAGTCCCTATGCCTGTTCTTTGGAGGTGAGTGACTGAGTCTAGCCCATCCTCAAAGTGGGTGGGGGGCTTAAATTCTACTTCCTGAAAGGAAGAGTATCTACATAGATTATTTGGAAATTTGTAATGAAGATTTGTCTGTTCTCTCCCATTTATTTTTCTGTTTAACCATTTATCTATATCAGTATGAATATCTGTTTTAAAAACTGATTCTTTGTTATTTATTTTTGCTCAAATTGTTGCAGCTTTCAGGTTGGCTCCTCCTGTGTTCCTTTGACATGCTCCTATCCATTTTTTCTTTTTGAGCATTTCCTTTCTGTACAACAAGATGCTCCAGACCCATCTTATATTTTCCCTGTCCCAGCCCTAGAATCAGCTGTGGTTCCTTTTATGGGACAGTGGTATTTAGAAGCCGAGATCTGGATATTAGGTGTGCTTATTGCTAGGGTGTCATTGTTCGTAGGCCCTCTCAGGAAACAGAGGTAGGTATGTATGTATACTAAGTCATTTATATGCATATACATATAGTTGTTTTATATATTTCCATCTGTATTTACATTAAGCTAAACATGAATTCATACAGGTCTCACCAACTTTCAGAGGAAACTTATGTCCCAAACACATGTCCTCTTTGTGGTATGCTTTTTACTGAGGTCTAACTTCTCTCCCAATAACTCTTTTTGTTTAATTTTTAATAAATTTATTTATTTTTGGCTGCGTTGGATCTTTATTGCTGCGTGTGGGCTTTCTCTAGTTGCAGCAAGCAGGGGCTACTCTTCGTTGCAGTGTGTGGGCTTCTCACTGCGGTGGCTTCTCTTGTTGTGGAGCACGGGCTCTAGGCATACGGGCTTCAGTAGTTGTGGCTCGCGGGCTCTAGAGCGCAGATTTAGTAGTTGTGGCACACGGGCTCAGTTGCTCCGCAGCATGTGGGGTCTTCCTGGATCAGGGCTTGAACCCGTGTCCCCTTCACTGGCAGGCGGATTCTTAACCACTGCGCCACCAGTGAAGTCCCCCATAACTCTTTTTAAGTACCACAGAAAACATTGTTTTCCCTTACTTGGTAACAGCAATTGTTTATTCCTAGAATATGATCTTTGTTCAGAGATGCATTCAAAGTAAATTCTGACTCAGTTGGAATGGCCAGACATTTTTGGCATAGATACGATGTCAGATATGCCTTGGTGACCTCCTGTCTCTTCAGACATAATTTTTATTATTTTGTGAAGAGATTAGAAACTTAATTCTTTGATATCTTGATTATATTTCTTAGAGGTTATTTTTAAATTTTTAAAAAATAAATTTATTTATTTATTTATTTTTGGCTGCACTGGGTCTTCGTTGCTGCACGCAGGTTTTCTCTAGTTGCGGCAAGCGGGGGCTCCTCCTTGCGGTATGCGGGCTTCTCATTGTGATGGCTTCTCTTGTTGCAGAGCACGGGCTCTAGGTGCATGGGCTTCAGTAGTTGTGACACACGGGCTCAGTAGTTGTGGCTCGCAGGCTCTAGAGCTCAGGCTCAATAGTTGTGGCACACAGGCTTAATTGCTCTGTGGCATGTGGGGGTCTTCCCGGACCAGGGATTGAACCCGTGTCCCCTGCATTGGCTCACGGGCCCAGCCGCTCCGCGGCATGTGGGATCTTCCCGGACCAGGGCACGAACCCACCTCCCCTGCATCAGCAGGCGGACTCTCAACCACTGCGCCACCAGGGAAGCCCCTGGCAGGCAATTCTTAACCACTGTGCCACCAGGGAAGTCCCTTAGAGGTTATTAATTAAAGCGACTTAAATTCTTTCTATAAAGATGAGAAAAAAGTTGAGTAGTCTCAAGTATTTCTTGAAATAAAATTCATTCATTTAATGCAGTTGTCTTTTTTCTTTTTTCAAGCATAAGGCTTAAAAGTAGTGTTTTATTTATCTGCAAGTTAAATACCAGGAAATAAACCAAAAAAGTATTTTCTGCAGTCTAAATTTTATTGACTTCCTTCAAGTAGATCCTACTCCCTCTTTATGCACAGTTTCACTCTGCTTGGTTTTCTTTCTTTCTCTTTCTTTCTTTCTTTCTTTCTTTCCCTCTCTCTCTCTGTCTCTTTCTCTCTTTCTTTCTCTTTCCTTCCTTCCTTCTTTCCTTCCTTCCTTCCTTCCTTCCTTCCTCCTTCCTTCCTCCTTCCTTCCTTCCTTCCTTCCTTTCATTTTTGGCTGCATTGGGTCTTCGTTGCTGTGCGCAGGCTTTCTCTGGTTGCGGCATGTGGAATTCTCATTGCGGTGGCTTCTCTTGTTGCGGAGCACAGGCTCTAGGCTCGCGGGCTTCAGTAGTTGCAGCACGCAGGCTCATTAGTTGTGGCGCATGGGCTTAGTTGCTCCGCAGCACGTGGGATCTTCCCGGACCAGGGCTCGAACCCATGTCCCCTGCATTGGCAGGCGGATTCTTAACCACTGTGCAACCAGGGAAGTCCCCCTGCTTGGGTCTTTAAATCAAGAGCTAAAATTAGGCAGCACTGCTCTAAGCTAAAGTGTTAGTTTGATCACAAAGTTTGAGGAAGGAAAGCTACAGAACGTAAAACATTAAAATTCAAAAAAGCCATATTGGAACCATTTGGTTTTGATGCAAGAGTCCCTCATACCTCTTTGGCAGTACATCTTGAGGGTTTTGCTACATTGATTGCTCAAATGGATTATCCTGAAAAGTTTAAATAATTATCAGTCTACTTTGTTTAAGAAGACTGGGAGGCTTATGTATTTTCTTAGATTTATTTTACATGGAAAAAAGTTACATAAAATAATTGATGTTGGGACTTCCCTGGTGGCGCAGTGGTTTAGAGCCTGCCTGTCGATGCAGGGAACGCAGTTTCGTGCCCCGGTCTGGGAAGATCCCATATGGCGTGGAGCGGCTGGGCCCGTGAGCCATGGCCGCTGAGCCTGCGCATCCGGAGCCTGTGCTCCGCAACGGGAGAGGCCGCAACAGTGGGAGGCCTGCATATCGCAAAAAAAAATAATAATAATAATAATTGGTGTTTCAGGGGTAAACCTCTGATACCTGGCAAACTTGGCTGTCTAGAACATCTCTTTCTCTTAATTTGTTTTGCTGTTTTACTTCTTTTATGTATTTTTTTGCAGTGTCTTTTTTTAAATCATTTCATGTCCTTATTCACTTAAAATATGAAGTCTCTCATTTTTAGATTTTAGGAATTTTTTTCAGTACTCTAATTACACACTTTTCTTCTGGTCCTTTTTCTTATGTGATACATTCCTTTTAAAAAAGAAAGTCTCATGAAAAACGCCTAGTCTAGAACTAGCATGAGTTCTTCATTTGGGAGTAAAGACCAGATCCCATATCAGAAATCTCTGGGCAGTAAGGGAAAACAGTTTTTTTATGCTTTAGAGGACTGCCCACTTATTTTGAGCTATGTTTAATATGGGGGATTCCTCCAAACAAAATATGGACAGTCCCCTTGAGTATTATAAAATGACATTTACTTGTTTAACTAGTAGTAAATTTGCTTTCTATAGGATAAAAAGGAATAGATTGCTTATACACCCAATGAAATGGTTTGTTTTAGATCAGAGGAGACTTGCCTTACTTGGTCCCAAGAGCTCTAAGCTAACTTAGGCCTTTCTTGAACCAGAGGACTGAAATGTGGGTTTGGTTAAGTCTGAAGTCTTTCTAAAATCTCTAGATAACTCTGGGATGATGCTTATAAAAATAACACAAGGATAGCCACTGTTTCTTGAGTGCTTGATGTTTCCGTGCCATCTGTTAGTACTACTTCCTTGCATAAAGTCACTGGCTTTGTATGATCTGGCCCTTTTCAGTCTGCCCTTTCTCTCAACTCCTGTTTTGGCCACATGAGTTGCAGTTCTGTTCTTTATCTTGCCTAGCTCTTTCAGGCTTTTCACACACATGCCTGAAACAATCTCTTATTAAATCTAGTCATTATGCCTATGCCTGGCTAATCCATATTAATTTCCTTTAGTTCTCAGCCTAAATATCACTTTCTCAAGGAGACCTTCCCTGACCCTCCAGTCCAGGTTAAGTACCTCTGTTACACCCTCATAGTATTGCCCCTGGGCTACTGTATTTCACTTCCCATACTCAGTAAGTAGATAAGTGCCTAATACAGAATAGTGTCAGATCATGAGATGCTACTCTGTATTAGGTACTTAGCTACATACTAAGTGTACCTGTGGGACAGGGGGATAATATGGGTATTTGCGGGGATTCTTAACAGGTATAAAGCAGAAATCTCATTTTCACTTCAACAGTTCACCATTACAGTTAGTTGAATCACCTTAGGCAAGTTAGTTAACCTCTATGCCTCAGTTTTCTTGTCTGTAAAATGGGGCTAATATCAATCTCAGAGTTATGAGAATTAAATGAGTTAGTATATGTGAAGTGCTTAGAATAGTGCCTGGCACATAATGAATGCTCCAGAAGTGTGTATTAAATAAGGAACCACATGAAGATGGTACTGTTACGACGGATAATGAAACTGAGGCTCAGCTAGTGTGTGACAAAGCAAGCTTTAGAACTCAGATCTAACTCCAGCGCCCAACACGACAATTTAGATTGAATTTAATTTTGACTAGAGTGCTCTGTAATAAGATTTATTACAAGCAACTGTTCTGCCATGACTTTACCAAATGATTCTAAAATTAAAATTTCCCTCTTTTAATGGATTTTATAATCAAAAAATAGGTACTAAAAAAAGTGACAAAAATCTTATAAATTTTTTGAAATCTATTACTTAATAATTTTTCACTTTGAAAGTGGGTTTACTTTAGAATTCCATTAAATATATCATGTTTCCCTTTCACATTTGAAATACGCATTCAACATACAATATTTTATTTATAAACTCAAAGAACACATTTATTGTATATTTAAGACTTCTATGATTTGATGAAATTGTGCTATTTTAGGAATTATGTGTTAGAGGACGAAGCACTCTGCTGGATGCTGGGGTAATAAATAAGATTCAGGGGGCTTCCCTGGTGGTTCAGTGGTGAAGAAGCCTCCTGCCAATGCAGGGGACACGGGTTCGAGCCCTGGTCTGGGAAGATCTCACATGCCATGGAGCAACTAAGCCCATGCGCCACAACTACTGAGCTTGCGCTCTAGAGCCCACGAGCCACAGCTGCTGAGCCCACATGCCACAACTACTGAAGCCCGTGTGCCTAGAGCCCATGCTCCACAATGAAGAGTAGGCCCCTGCTCGCCACAACTAGGGAAAGTCCGTGTGTAGTGACGAAGACAAAATGCAGCCAAAAATAAAAAAATAAATTTATTTAAAAAAAAAAAGATTCACATCTTTCTTTCAAAGGAGATATGGTGTCCAAAAAATGTTAAGGGGAAGAATTGAGGCTTATGGGATGAGTATAGACACATCCATTCTCAAGGTGCCAGGCTGGAATTATAAAGTTTTAGAGCTTTTAAAAGCATTATGATAGAAAATATTGAAACTTGTTGTTTAAAAAAGAAAAAAGAGGGCTTCCCTGGTGGCGCAGTGGTTGAGAGTCCGCCTGCCGATGCAGGGGACACAGGTTCGTGGCTAGGCCCGTGAGCCATGGCCGCTGAGCCTGCATGTCCGGAGTCTGTGCCCTGCAACGGGAGAGGCCACAACAGTGAGAGGCCCGCGTACCGCAAAAAAAAAAAAAAGAAAAAAGACATGGCTAGGTATTAAAGTGAGAAGTAAAAATTCTTTAGCTAGTCCCTTTAGCTACTCTTTTAAAGTGGTCATAGTTAAGTTTTCTGTGGATCCATCCAGAAAAGTTTTATGTGCTTTCAAACATGTACAATGTTGTATTAGTTTTCTATGACTGCTGAAACAAATGACCACAAATTTGGTGGCTTAAAACAACAGTAATTTATTCTCTCACATTTCTGGAGTCCAGAGCCCAAAATTTAGGGTGAGTAGGAGTTTAAGATTAAAATATACACACTACTGTATATATAAAAGAGATAACCAAGGACCTACTGCACAGGGAACTACACTCAGTATCTTGTAATAACCTATAATGGAAAAGAATCTTAAAATACACACGTGTGTGTGTGTGTGTGTGTGTGTGTGTGTGTGTGTGTGTGTATGTATGTATATCTGAATCACTTTGCTGCACGCCTGAAACTACCACAACATTGTAAATCAACAATATTTCAATAAGAATTTTTTAAAAAATTTAGGGTGAGTCTTACTGGAGGCTAATATTGAGGCAAAGCCATACTTCTCCAGAGGCCCTGGGGAAGCACTGCTTCCTTGCCTCTTCAGCTTCTGGCGTCTCTTGGTATCCCTTGGCTTGTGTTGCATCACTCCAGCCTCTTCTGATCTTGCTCTTCTCCATCTTCACATCGCCTTCTTGTCTGTGTGTGTCAGATTTCCCTCTGTTACCCTCTCATAAGGGTACATGTGATTGCATTCAGGCTCACCCAGATAATCCAGGATGATCTCCCCATCTCAATATCCTTAATTTAATCACATCTGCAAAGACCCTTTTTCCACATAAAACATTTAAAGTTTTTAGGGATTACAGCCCAATATCTTTGGGGGTCATTATCAGCCTACCACCAGTGTGTATGACCCTCTTTTTTATTTTTACTAAACACAAAAAAAGGAATTAGACTTCATAGGCTATCTCCAAATTTCTTTTTAAAACTTAATAATAGATTTCTTCCGCATCAGTATTTAAATATCTTCTTTAGTCTTCTTTGTCTTTTTTTTCTTTAAATACCTATAGAGCATTTTATTGAATAGACAAGTATCTCACTTTTTTTTTAATTGCAGCTTAAAAAAAAAGCATGTAACAAAATAATTACCATCATAATCATTTTAAATTAACTACATTCACATTGTGGTGAAACACATCTCAAAACCTTTTTCATCTTGCAAATCTGATACACTGTACCCATTAAACAACTTTCCTTTTCCTCCTTCCCCCAGCCCCTAATAACCACCATTCTACTTTCTGTTGCTAATTTAATAGTTTGGATACCTCATGTAAGTGGAATCATATAATATTTGTCTTTTTGTGACTTGCTTATTTCACTTAGCATGATATCCTCAAAGTTTATCCATATTGTAGCGTGTAACCGGATTTCCTTCCTTTTTAAGACTACTATTCCATTGTATGTATTTACCACATTTTGCTTATCCATTCATTCATTTTTCTGTGGACATTTGGGTTACTTCTACTACTTTGAACATGGATGTACAAATCTGAGCCCCAGCTTTCAATTCTTTTGGATATATATATACACACACTCATACATACACTTAGAAGTGGAATTGCTGGATCATATGGTAATATGGTGTTCTATTTTTACTTTTTTTGAGGTTACTCCATACTGTTTTTGAGGTTACTCCATACTGTTTTCCATAGCAGTTGCACCATTTTACAATCCCACCAACAGTGTACAAGTGTTGCAGTTTCTCTACATTCTTGCCAACGTTTGTTATTTTCTGTTTTTTTTTTAAATTGGTTTGTTTATTTGATAGTAACCATTCTAATGGGTGTGAGGGATATCTCATTGTGGTTTTGACTTGTGTTTATCTGATGATTAGTGATGTTGAGCATCTTTTCCTATGATCGTTGGCCATTTGTATATCATCTTTGTAGAAACGTCTATTCAAGTCTTTTGCCCATTTTTAATTGGGTTATTTGGAGTTTTGTTGTTT
Source organism: Delphinus delphis (assembly GCF_949987515.2). Lineage (NCBI taxonomy): Eukaryota > Metazoa > Chordata > Mammalia > Artiodactyla > Delphinidae > Delphinus > Delphinus delphis. The sequence continues at coordinate 97,138,466 of NC_082690.1, read as the reverse complement.
TGGGAGTTCTTTTTTTTAACATCTTTATTGGAGTATAATTGTTTTACATGTTGTGTTAGTTTCTGCTGTATAACAAAGTGAATCAACTATATGCATACGTATATCCCCATATCCCCTCCCTCTTGTGTCTCCCTCCCACCCTCCTTATCCCACCCCTCTAGGTGGTCGCAAAGCACCGAGCTGATCTCCCTGTGCCATGCAGCTGCTTCCCTCTAGCTATCTATTTTACATTTGGTAGTGTGTATATGTCAGTGCTACGCTCTCACTTTGTCCCAGCTTACCCTTCCCCCTCCCCATGTCCTCAAGTCCGTTCTCTACGTTTGTGTCTTTATTCCTGTCCTGCCCCTAGGTTCATCAGACCATTTTTCTTTTACGATTCTATATATATGTGTTAGCATACGGTATTTGTTTTTCTCTTTCTGACTTAACTTCACTCTGTATGATGGACTCTAGGTCCATCCACCTCACTACAAATAACAATTTCGTTTCTTTTTATGGCTGAGTAATATTCCATTGTATATATGTGCCACGTCTCCCCCCCTCAATTTATTTATTTATTTTTGGCTGTGTTGGGTCTTCGTTTCTGTGTGTGGGCTTTCTCCAGTTGCGGTGAGCGGGGGCCGCTCTTCATCGCAGTGCGCGGGCCAATCTTCATGATGGTGCGCGGGCCTTTCACTGTCAGCCTCTCCCATTGTGGAGCACAGGCTTCAGACGCGGAGGCTCAGTAGTTGTGGCTCACGGGCTTAGTTGCTCCACGGCATGTGGGATCTTCCCAGACCAGGGCTCGAACCCGTGTCCCCTGCATTGGCAGGCAGATTCTTAACCACTGTGCCACCAGGGAAGCCCTGCCACATCTTCTTTATCCATTCATCTGTCGATGGACATTTAGGTTGCTTCCATGTTCTGGCTATTGTAAATAATGCTGCAGTGAACATTGTGGTACATGACTCTTTTTGAATTATGGGTTTCTCAGGGTATTTGCCCAGTAGTGGGTTTGCTGGGTCATATGGTAGTTCTATTTTTAGTTTTTTAAGGAACCTCCATACTGTTCTCTGTAGAGGCTGTATCAATTTACATTCCCACCAACAGTGCGGGAGGGTTCTGTTGTGGGAGTTCTTGATATTCTCTGGATATTAACCCCTTATCAGATAAATGATTTATAAATATTTTCTTCCCTTCTGTAGGTTATCTTTTCACTCTGTTTATTGTGTCCTTTGATACACAAAAGTTTTTAAGTTTGATATAGTCCCCATTGTCCTATTGATTTTTATGTATGGTGTAAGGTAAACGTCCAACTTCATTCTTTTGCATGTAGCTATCCAGTTTTTCCAGTCACCATTTGTTGAAGAGACCATCCTTTCCCCTTTGAATGGTCTTGGCACCCTTGTCATAGATCATTTTACCCTAAACGCAAGGGATTATTTTTGGGTTCTCTATTCTGTTCCATTGGTCTGTTTGTCTTTATGCCACTACCACACCGTTTTGATCATTGTGGCTTTTTAATGTGTTTTGGAATCAAGAAGAGAGCCCTGCAACATTTTTTTTTCAAAAGTGTTCTGACTATTCAGGGTCCTTTGAGATTCCATATGAATTTTAGGATTAATTTTTCTATTTCTACAAAAAAAATGCTGTTGGAATTTTGAGAGAGATTGTGTTGAATCTATAGATTATTTTCTGATATATGGAATCTTAATAATACTAAGTCTTCCAGTCCATGGGTATGGGATGTCTTTTCATTTATTTGTGTCTTCTTTAATTTCTTTAAGCATTGTTCTGTAGTTTTCAGTGTACAAGTCTTTCATCTCCTTGGTTAGATTTATTCCCAAATATTTTGTTCTTTTCAATGCTATTGTAAGTGGAGTTGTTTAAACTAACACAACTTTGTAAATGAACTATACTCCAATAAAAAATTTTTTTAAGTTTATTTTAGTATATGTAAGTTATACCTCAGTAAACCTGACTTAAAAGTTCTTAGATTGGGGAACCTCTTCTCCCTCTGATCCTCAGTTAACACTACTTCTGACAGCTGAGAACACAGGTAACTAGGAGCAGTCGGGGGTGGGGGGACGCTGCTATACGTTTTCATTTTAGTTTTAAAAGGAATGTAACAGAAAAGGCAGACAGTATTTGTTGAGCGTTATGTATTTTATTTACCAAATACTTAATGTATAGCAATTAATTCTAGGCACTTTACAAATATAATAAACTTAACTCATTTAATTCTCCTAATAACCCAATAAGGTGAAAAAATTCCTCATTTTACAAATAGAAAACAGAAGCACAGAGAGGTAGGAGTTGTCTAAAACCACACAGCTAATAAACGGCACAACCAGATTTGAACTAAGCATTCTGGCCCCAGAGTCCATGCTCTTAATCTCTAACTTGGCCTCTTTCCTTCACTGAATATGATCTAATAAGGAATTCCAGTTAATGCTTAAAACTTCTTTCCCCCTTGCTCTGGCTATGTGTACAATAAATATTTTTCTTATCTCTGCTTGATTTGTTGCAGGAAAAACATTACAATGAAGAAGGATTTTTTAAAAGCACAAGAAATGCCACCTTTCTAATATATGAATTATCATTTTCCCATGTTTTCTTCCATATATAATATTTGCTAAATCATTTCCTAAACAGTTTCAACTTTGCCCTGTTAAGGAGAATACTTCTATCTGGTAATTTGTTGAATTATGAAGGTTTTACATGTCCAGTTGAGTCTCTTCATGGTATAGTAAAGAAAAGGATACAGTAACCAAAATAAGATGGGCTGTGTTTGGGCTGTGATATTTGGTAAGATATCTAAGTATTACTTAGGAATATTTATATAAAATGTCTTTGCTTTGGGGCAAAAGATATAAATCTGATTGTACTGAGCTGTACAGTAAATGGATTTTTTTCTCTCTAAATTCTTAATTCACTAATAAACACAGCACTGGGTATTATCCATTTGTGTGTGTGCATGCGCACATATACTCACTGCAGTATGCTTATTGAAGTTATCTGGACTCCTGTGTCAAAATAAGTGTTGGTCATACCTTTTGTGTTAATTATTTATTGAGTATTCATTTGGTATCACACAGAAAAAAGATGAGTGAGCTACATTCCAACCCTTGCCCTTGAGGTGCTCACAATCTAATGGGAAGGCTGATCTACAAACTGTTACTCTCAGAGCAGTGTGATAAGCTTGATACAGGCAGAATGAAAGAAGGTCTTAATTACTTAATTCAAAAGTATCATTCACAGTTAAATGCACTTTAAAATGAGATTTTTTTGGCAGTTCAAAATCAGACTATTCTAATCTGAATCAGTATCTCTTCATGATAACCTTAGCCTAGAATTTTCTAAGACTTTCAGAATAAGGGTAATCTGGGTCTGCTCCATATTAGAGCAGTCTTTGGGCCTGTTCTTTGGAATCTAAATTTCCTCTTGAACCCCTTTTTGGGATAGAAGATGTTAGGGCACTTGTAAATGGTCTTTAGCTTTACTAAATTGATTCCCATAGAGGTTTGGTGGTGGCTTACAGTTTTAATAAGGTATGTTTATTCATCAAGATTAGATGAAGGTAACACCAGCTTAATAACCACATAAATTTCTTTCCTGACAGTTATAAAGGAGACACAGAATGCATACAAACCGTATAATCTGAGATTGAGGAAAAATTCCTCCTATGAAAAGAAATTTAAAATTCATTAATGACCTGTGGAGACCTCAGAGACCATTACTTAACTCCCTGAGATATTAATCCAGTTTCTCCTACAATTTTTCACAAGAACTCTTCATATTACATTAGATGACTGCACATCACAATTGTATTTGCACGCAAGATTTCTTTATCTACATAGACTTGTAGTGAATTCTTGGCCAATGTTTCAAAGATCACATTTTACTCACAAGAAGGAGAATGTTATTTTTCTATTTTGCCCCCTACTTCCGTCTTCTATCGTTGTCTAGGATTCCTCATGTTGTACAGAAGAGAAAGAAGTCACTGAGAGGGTGAGGTGAAGCAGTGCAGGCTGTCAGAATTCTTTTCTGTGCCTTTGAGTTGCCATTTGAAAAACACTAACCGCTGAAGTTAATGGAAGAAGCCACTTACATAATGGGGGCTATATGTTTACCCTGATGCTTTGACTGTTTCCTGCAGCAACTTTTTTCGCCCCTGGAGGAGGAATTAGGATTGTGATAGTAAGAACAGGTCACCTCCTTTGTTTCTGGAACATTATCTGTGTTGCCACAAAAAAAGAGGTCCCCACCCAGCTGCGGTGGAGTTTCCCTAGCTGGGCCTCCATTCACCTCTTGCCTTGGAAGCCCTCTGGGCTGGAAGGAGCGCCCTGGGTCCTGCAGACCTCTGAGCAAAGGCACGCTGCGGCCCCTTTAAGCCGTCAGTGTGTGCTGGGGCGGGGGCGAGGTGGGGCGGGCACTCTGACAGTGAGCTCTGGGCCCCGCCCCCGAGGAGGCGTTTCTCAGCGGCCTCGGCACCAATGCCACCACCGCCCCCGCCCGTCCGGTATTCCTGCAGATTCTGCCTCGGACCGTAGGGCCCCGACCTCTCCCTGCCTGGGGAGCGTAAGTGTCAAACTGCGGGCTAGGGTCAAGCATCCCGTGCCCATGCCGGAAGTCCTGGTGGACTGTACAGGGGACTTTCCTGGCTTATCAGAGGCTAAGGCGGCGAAAGAGCGTAAACAATGCCGGCTGCAGTGAGCTAAAGCCTGGGGCATCTGCTTTACTTCTGGGTGGTGACAGCGGCCCTAGGGTGCTGGTCTGGATATGCAGTGGTTGAGCGGTGCCCAGAACCTAGCTTTGCCCCAGCCTGGTTCCTACTTGGAGTGAGGCGAGGATTGCTTTTACCCTGTATAATCCAACTAAGCTAGATGGGTGGAGCTGGATCTAGTGCCCTGGGCCTTGGGTCCTTAGCCTGGCATTTGGAGACCTGGGTAGCTTTGGGATGAGTAAGCATTAGATTTTCAGCTACCTTGGTACAATTGAGCAGTAACTCTGAAAGTTGACCTAATTCACAGCCGGGTTTAGCTCTGTGTCTCCCCAGAGGCCTGTGTTACTAGAGTCCCCCTTTTGAAGACACTGACGGTGATCATCTATTAGGGAGAGTCAGTTAACCCTCTTTCCCACTGATACGAATAGCACCGTGTGAAAGAGTCAGCTCTTTACCCCTCTCTGAAGGAACTGGTGGGAGGCCACCATCCCAGGACTAGTACAGTAAGCCCACCCAAGTTTGTTGAGATAACCTACTAGAGGAGCAGTTCGCATTTCTGGCCCCCTGATAATGCAGAATACTACAAGAGGATAACACTTGTCGTTGTTAATGAGAATTACCTGGAGGTAGTGAGATTTTTTTAAATTAGAGGGAAAGGCTTGTCATTTTTGTTACTGGCTACTTAAGTGATGAGATTTTGTCTCGCTTAGCCAAGTAATAAAATTTAAAGTTTTCTGTGACAGTTACATAATTGCTATGCTTCTTTAATCCAGTTGGCCTTCTTAGACATAGATTGAGTAAAGATTTCTGGGCATGTATGTGTATTTTGTCTTATCCTTGTTTTCTAATTATTTCCTTTTTTGAGCAAATTTACATCATTCTTTATTGGTCGTTCAAAGGGTTTGCTTTTTCTTTTTTCTTTTTTTTTTTTTTTGCGGTACGCGGGCCTGTCACTGCTGTGGCCTCTCCCGCCGCGGAGCACAGGCTCCGGATGCACAGGCCCAGCGGCCATGGCTCACGGGCCCAGCCTCTCCGCGGCATGCGGGATCCTCCCGGACCGGAGCACGAACCCGTGTTCCCTGCATCGGCAGGCGGACTCTAAACCACTGCGCCACCAGGGAAGCCCAGGGTTTGCTTTTTGAGTGGGCAGAATTTTTCCTCAAACTTCCCTCAGACTCATTCTGTGCTTCTGCAGTAGCATTTCCTTAGCCAGAAGTGAGAGTCCAGGAATGGTAATCAGATCTAGATCTCTTATGTTGTGATAGTGAAGAGCTTTTGAAGGTCAAGAGCTTGAGAATTAGCCATAAAATAGTTTTACTGTCATAGCTTCTTCTTCTTTTAGCTTTAGAAAGCTAAAACAGTATGTTTAGTAGCTGTATAACTATTTTTATAAGATGTCGTGGTACAGGAATTTAAAGTAAAAGGACACTACACATGGACCCTTGAGTGATGGGGAAGAGTGGTGGGTGGACTGAGAGATAGGAGACAAAGATTCTAGCCCAACTCTAACATTACTGATGACTTAATCTCCCTGTGCCTTACTTTTAGCTGGTTGATGAATGAGAAAATGCATAGATTGCAGGGGTCTATATGTTAATGATAGTACATTATGCACACTTAAATATTGAACACTAAACTGAAATTTATTCTGAGTTCAGAGTTTACTCCAAGTTGTGTCTTTATGTATGTCTTTGGGAACATTTCTTAACCTTTGGTCTAAAAATAAATAATTACATCTAAACCTTCTTCAGCAGTAGTGTGGACTTTATGGTACTTGAGCTCTTTGGAAGACATTTTAGATACAGCCGTGGTATAAAATGATAATATTTCCGTGGAACAGATATATTTTAGCTGACTCCCTTGCCTTTTCCTCTGTTTTAGGCTAGGGTAAAACCTCCTGAGAGTGCCGAATAATTTGAAATTTCTGAGTATTTGTAGTATTGACTAGACTGAACCATAGCAAGCATCATATATAGGTCAAATTAATTTTATTAATGCTTCTCTTTGTTGGCAATTTTATTTACTCTTAAAGCATCAAACCTTGCTATGTAATGAAGACTTGGTTTCATACATCTATGTTTATAGAATGTTGATATGTTTATAAAATCCAGAACCCTCTGTTCATTCCTGGTCCCACATTTCCAGCCACTTGAAGATCATATTTCTCAAGTCTAAAACCAAACTCATAATATTCTTAACCTCTCCTCCACTCCCCCAAAACAAACAACTCAGAACTTTCTTCTGAGATTTTTCTGTCATTAGCACCACTGTTCTCCAAGTCATGTAGACTGGAGCCTCCTACTAGGTCTCCTACATCCTTAGTTGCTAAGGCTTATTGATTCTGCTTCTTTAATGTAATTCCCTTCAGTCTCCTCTGCTCATCCTTTCCATTCCTAGGAGTCTGGCTTCTATTTATCTTTGTCCTCGAGTACTGCAGTAATTTCCTATCAGGACTCTACTTTCTCTCCCTTCCAATTCATTCTGCATAGATTTATCTTTCTAAAGTAATTAGGATCATGTCATTGCCCTGCTTCAGGTCATCAGCATCCTCTGCTGTTTAGCTTAATATTCAAGATTATACATGATTTGACCCTAGTCTGTCTTTCTGGTCTTATACTTAATAAATGGAGCCATTTAGTGTTCCCTAAACATGCTTAGTACTTTTCTACTTCCAAGACTTTGCCTTTCTTGTTTTCTCAGCCTAAAATATCTCTTCTCCACTCCTGGTTTTGTTTTTGTTTTTATTTTTTTAAATCTACCTATCATTTATCACTGAGCTCAGATGTCATCCTTTCTATGAGATTTTTCACTGACCATCCCTTGCTCGCTGGCGGTTGATCCTGTCTTTGAACTCCCTTAACCCTTATTTGTCTCTTGCTTAGGGCACTTTCCACATATAATACATTTTGTATTATGGTTATTTGTTTAGACATCTACTTTCACTCCTGTGAACTCCTTGAGTCATGGTTTACCCATAGGGAAATTCATCAAATGAATGCTTTAGGTAAAATTGGAATGGAGTAACTCCTTAGTGTTAGATCCTATTATTTTACACCCAGCCCATTCACATGTAAAATGATCGGCAACTTTAACAAATCACTCTTATCTCCTAAGGACTTCTGTTAGTAAACTTTGTTAGTTTGTTTTTTTAACAGTTTTAATGAGATACATAATTTACGTACCATTCACCCATTTAAAGTGTACAGTTCACTGACTTTCAGTATATTCATAGATTTGTGCAGCCATCACTAACAGTCAATTTTAGAACACTTTCATTACCCCAAAAAGAAACCCCGCACTCCTTAACACCCTTCTAATATCCCCAAACACCCCAGTCATAGGCAACCTCTCATCTACTTTCTGTCTCTATAGATTTGCCTATTCTGGACATTTTATATAAATGGAATTATATAATAAGTGGTCCTTTGCAACTGACTTCTTTCACTTAATATAATGTTTTCAAGGTTCATCCATGTTGCAGCATGTATCAGTACTTCACTTCTTTTGTGTGTGTACACATAACGTAAAATTCACCATCTTAAGCATTTTTAAATAAACAACTCAGTGGCATTAAATGCATTTGTAATGTTGTGTAGCTACCACCATCCATCTCCATAATTCTTTTCATCTTGTAGAACTGAAATTTTACACCCATTCAACAGTAACCCGTCATTACCCTTCTCCATCCATCTGCTGGCAACAATCATTCTACCTTCTATCTCTATGATTTTGACTACTCTAAGTACTTGATATAAGTGGAATCATACACTGTTTGTCTCTTTGTGGCTGGCTTAATTTCACTTAACATAGCGTCTTCAAGGTTCACTCAGGTTATAGCATGTCCGAATTTCTGTCCTTTTTAAGCTGAATGATATTCTTTTGTATGTGTATACCACATTTTGCTTATCCATTCATCCATCAGTGGTCACTTGCGTTGCTTCCATATTTTAGCTGTTGTGAGTAATGCTGCTATGAACATGGGTGTACAGATATCTCTTCAAGATCCTGCTTTCGATTATTTTGGGCATATACCCAGAAGTGGAATTGCTGGATCATATTGTCATTCTGTTTTAATTTTTTGAGGAACGGCCATACTGTTTTCCACAGTAACTGTACCATTTTACATTGTCACCAACAGTGTACAAGGGTTCCAGTTTCTCCATATCCTTGCCAACATTTGTTGTTTCCTGGGTTTTTGATAGTAGCCATCCTAATAGGTGTGAGGTAATACTTGTAGTTTTGATTTGCATTTCCCTAATGTTTGTAATCTTGAGCATCTTTTCATGTGCTTATTGGCCATTTGTCTGTCTTTGGATGAATGTCTAATCAAGTTCTTTGCCCATTTTTTAATCAAGTTGTTTGCTTTTTTTGTTGTTGAGTTTTAGGAATTCTTTATAGTACTTAATTTTTATTACTGAATCATACTCCATTCTGTGGATTTACCACGTTTTATCTATTTATCAGTGGATAGAGGTTTGGGTTGTTTCCACTCTTTGGCTATTATGAATGTTAGTTTGGTTTTAATTTGCTGTGTATATTGAAAACAGCACTACATTTCTCTAAAGAGATCACTCAGGCCTTTTAACTGGTGTGACTTTTCATGAAATTGTTGGTTTATTCTACATGTATTCCGTTTTATGAACTCTGAGGGTCCTCTTCATTACTTCCTGAATATGTTCTAAATGTTCCTAAGGCCTTTACTTTCCTTTGTGATAACGGCTAGTTAAAATTTGCAGATAGAGGCAAAGTTTAACTTACAAACAGGTAGCCACTTTAATGACTTTCCCCTACTGTCCCCCCTGCAAATATTCTAGAATTATAGTTATAAATTTAAAACTAGTATGAGCTATAGAAATTATAGTCTACCACCCTTTAGTTTTTTTATTAATCTCAATGAAAGATTTTCCTTTTCAACTGGTAGAGTCAGTATTCAATGGAATAAGGGTTGTGAGGGAGAAGGGTCGGACTAGGTGGATAACCCCAAATTATAATTAAAACTGTAGTCATTTCTTTCTTACGCAAAGACAGGTTAACAGTGTTCTGAGGCCCAACTGGGTAGTTAGGCTTGATTATTCGGCAGCTGCTGATTAGGGATGATTCCCCCTTACCAACTAACTGTATTTTAAATTTCCCTAAATTACCTAAGTCCTTTGGAGGCAAATAAACTTGTCTTTCATATATACTCTCATTTGCCCTTTATATTTTTATTGAGTTAAGTAATCACCAAAATAATTCTTACTATTTATACTGTAGAGTGTGAATAGATTTCACTATAGATAATGTAGAAGCCATATGTAGGTCAGTTGTAGGAATTTCACCAAACTAGGTATCAAGAAATCTCTTTCAGGGATTTCCCTGGTGGCACAGTGGTTAAGAATCCGTCTGCCAATTCAGGGGCCACGGGTTCGATCCCTGGTCCGGAAAGATCCCACATGCTGCGGAGCAACTAAGCCTGTGCACCACAACTACTGAGCCTGTGCTCTAGAACCCACGAGCCACAAATACTGAGTGTGTGTGCCACAACTACTGAAGCCTGCGTGCCTAGAGCCTGTGCTCCGCAACAAGAGAAGCCACCGCAATGAACCACAGCATAGAGTAGCCCCCGCTCACCGCAAGTAGAGAAAACCCGTGTGCAGCAATGAAGACCCAACGCAGCCAAAAATAAATTAAAAAAAAGAAATCTCTTTTAGACCATTCTCCCCTACTTAAGTGACATTGGGCAGGACGCTGAACCTCTTTTTCCCCATATGTAAAAAGAGGATAATGATACTTTATTTATTTATTTGACCCTTTTGAAGATAGAGATTAATAAGACAAAAGGCTTTTGCTCAAGAGAATCTTATAGTTTAGTAAGAGTCACATAACTAAGAATAATATGAAAAAGAAAGAAACTAAACCTGAATGAGATAATATAACAGCGTGCGTGCATTTACATTATGAAATACATAGAAAATGAATGATTGTAAAAATACATGTAAAATATAAAGTGCTACTGAAATACAGGATGGATGTTAACCATTATTTTAACTAGGGACTTAGAGATGATTGTAAGCAGTGCCCTAAAGTCTTTTTTTTTTTTTTTTTTACAATTCTACATTCACATTTATTTATCTAATACAATGGAAATACAAAGGAGAAAATAAAGTCTCAATAAATAAAGGACAGAGCTAGTTTTTTAAACCTTTCATATTTTACTCTTAAAACTACTGTTGTCCAACAACATTTATATATCATAGTGTTTCCACATCAAAACTGATGGCAGAGTTACATGTCCTCAGGGAATGCCCTAAAGTTTTTGATCATAGAATTTGAAAGGTTGTAGATCAAGAGATTTTAAGCTGGGTTAGAATTCAGAGACTCTGTAAATTTGTATGGAAAAATAATTACATCTTTATTTGCACTAATCTTATAACTGAAATTTCTTTTTCTTTCTTTCTTTTTTTTTTTTTTTGGTCTGCGTTGGGTCTTTGTTGCTGCGTGCGGGCTTTCTGGTTGCAGAGAGCGGGGGCTACTCTTCATCGCAGCGTGCGGGCTTCTCATTGCAGTGGCTTGCTTGTTGTGGAGCATGGGCTCTAGGTGTGCGAGCTTCAGTAGTCGTGGCACCTGGGCTCAGTAATTGTGGCACACGGGCTTATTTGCTCCACGGCATGTGGGATCTTCCCGGACCAGGGATCGAACCCCGTGTCCCCTGCATTGGCAGGTGGATTCTTAACCACTGTGCCACCAGGGAAGTCCTAACTGAAATTTTGACATTTTCTTCAGTTAATAATGTAGGCAATAAACTACAATAATATTATAAGAACCTATGCCTTTGTCACCAATAGAAATCATTTTCATAATCATGTTATGTAGTATATAAAAATATTTTTAGGGCTTCCCTGGTGGCGCAGTGGTTGAGAGTCCGCCTGCCGATGCAGGGGACACGGGTTCGTGCCCCAGTCTGGGAAGATCCCACATGCCGTGGAGCGCCTGGGCCCGTGAGCCATGGCCGCTGAGCCTGCGCGTCCGGAGCCTGTGGTCCGCAACGGGAAAGGCCACAACAGTGAGAGGCCCGCGTAAGGTAAAAAAAAAATATATACATATATATATATATTTTTATTCATAACAAGAGTTACAGTAGTTATTAAATCTGCTGCTGGATTTTATTTAATATATTAATGGAGAAGCCCATATATTCACATTTCAAAATATTTTGATAACTATATTTCAACATAACTATATTATATTCAACATATATAACTATTTCAACATAACTGATTTAATATGATCATATATTTTATGCATTAAACAATATTCTGAGGTGCCTATAGACTTGCTCTTTTAATCCTATAAAATTCCAAAATAAAGTCAACTGTAATTTAGAAATGAAATAAATTCAAATTTGGGATGCCAAATAATGATAGTAAGTTGCTAACATTTTTTGAGCCCTTGCTAGATGCCAAGTACCTAGTCTAAGAGCTTTACATGTACTGACTCATTTAATCCACACAACAATTCTCTGAGGTATGTATTATTATTCCCACTTTACACACAAGCATGCTGAGGCAATATATATTTGGCTAAGTAACTTACCCAAGGCCTCAACCTCAAGTTAGTGGTGGTTTTGAAGATACAGAATTCTTTTAATTTTTTTTAAGTGTAGATTTGCAGCCAGACATAGAAAGTAATAAAGTTTCCCTCAAGTAGCAAAAACTCAAATTTGATAAGACTGTTACTGCATTTTGAGTTATTGTGGGTTTTTTTTCTTTCCCCAGCATACATTAATTGATCATTTTATATGTGTCAGACACTGTACATGGTGGTCTAAGGGGCTCATCTACCTGTCCTGTAGATGCTGGTTTCATCTAAACTCTAACCTGGGGCTCTTCTCACTATGTACTCTCCCTCAGTACTATCATCCACCCCCTTGGTTTTAATTACATTTATCTACTGATAACTCCTAAATTTTTATCTCTCTCTTGAATACCAGGCTTGAATCTCCAGCTGTTTCCCGCATCTACCCTCGTCTAGTGTACATGTCAAACTCAGCTTGCCCAAAACTTCATTTTCATCTGTGTCTTATACTCCTTCTACAGTCACTCAATAAAGACAGTCCTTGACATTCCTTGTAGCTCTAAAATCCATCCCGTTTTCTCCACCTGCATTGCTACTACTCTTAAGTTCCAGGCCATCATCATCCTTCATTTAGATTACAGCCTTCTAACTGATTTCCCTCCATTGTTAACTGCCTTCCAAGACATTCTTTACATTGCTTTTATATTTACGTTATATAGTCTTTGAAAAATGCAAGTTTGGTAGCATATGAAATTTTCCTGTCTACAGTCCTTCAAAGTCTCCTTCTACCTTTGGGATAAAGTCTAAATTCCTTAACATTGCTTACAAGACCTTCCAGGGTCTGATTTGGACTACTTTCTAGCCTTACTCTTTATACCCTTTCACTTTTCTTGTTGCATTTTATACTTTAGCCTTGCTGAACTTTTTTCAGTTCCTCAAATCACTATAATAAAAGAAGATAGAATAGATGTTATGGCAGTTTCTAAACACTTACCTCTATTTCTGTACTTATCTCTGAATGATAAGTTTGTGAAACAGCACAAGTCTTTGGACCACACTTTTAGTAGATTTAAACTACAGTATACCACATGGATGAATTTTACAAATGAAACATTGAATGAAAAAAGCAACTTATGGAAGACTATAACATTTTTCTAAGGCTCACAAACAAGCACAGTTAATTTTATTTAGGAATATGTGACTGACTACAGCATAGAACCAGGTGAACTTTAGGAAAGTGCTTCTGTGGTAAGAAGGATGGGGTAGGAAAGAAATGCACAGGTGCAGTAATAATATTAATAGTGTCCTAATTTTCAGTTTGGGTGGTAGGTCAATATATCAATTTTATTGTAATGCTTCCTAACACATATATTGTATATATTTTCTTATATATGTAAAAAATTAAATTGTAAAATTATTTTAAAATTAAAATAATTATGGGGAAAAATTAGTGAAGTGCTTTTTTTCTCAGTATATTGATCCTGGAAAACGATAGATACAGAGCAGTAGTCCTCAGTGTCACACGTATACACAAAACACTATCCATTATTTCAGTGGCTGGGAAAGTTTTGTGTTTTTTTAATAAATTTATTTATTTATTTTAAAATTTTTGACTGTGTTGGGTCTTTGTTGCTGTACGCAGGCTTTCTCTACTTGCAGTGAGCGGGGGCTACTCTTCGTTGCAGTGCACAGGCTTCTCATTGTTGTTGCTTCTCTTGTTGCGGAGCACAGGCTCTAGTCGCGCAGGCTTCAGTAGTTGTGGCTTGCTAGCTCTAGAGCAGGCTCAGTAGTGGTGGCGCATGGGCTTAGTTGCTCTGCAACATGTGAGAGCTTCCCAGGCCAGGGCTCGAACCCATGTTCCTTGCATTGACAGGCAGATTCTTAACCACTGCGCCACCAGGGAAGCCCTGGGAAAGTTTTGGTATGAAGCAAGCCTTCCCTTTGAATGGAAAGCAGCAAAATCTTAAACACTAATTTTTTTTAAAAACTGAAGCTATGAAGTAGTAGAAGCCATTTCAGAAAATATAGCACAGTGACATCAATATTTTAATTTTTTTTGAAGATTTTTAATCACAGTTTCAATTTCGTTACTTGTGATTGGTCTGTTCATATTTTCTATTTCTTCCTGGTTCAGGAAGGTTATACCTTTCTAAGAATTTGTCCACAAAAAGAGTCATGTACCAAAATGTTCATTGCAGCTCTATTTATCTCTATTTAGGAGATAGAAACAACCTAAGTGTCCATCATTGGATGAATGGATAAAGAAGATGTGGCACATATATACAATGGAATATTACTCAGCCGTAAAAAGAAACAAAATTGAGCTATTTGTAATGAGGTGGATAGACCTAGAGTCTGTCATACAGAGTGAAGTAAGTCAGAAAGAGAAAGACAAATACCGTATGCTAACACATATATATGGAATTTAAGAGAAAAAAATGTCATGAAGAACCTAGGGGTAAGACAGGAATAAAGACACAGACCTACTAGAAAATGGACTTGAGGATATGGGGAGTGGGAAGGGTAAGCTGTGACAAAGCGAGAGAGAGGCATGGACATATATACACTACCAAACGTAAGGTAGATAGCTAGTGGGAAGCAGCCGCATAGCACAGGGAGATCAACTCTGTACTTTGTGACCGCCTGGAGGAGTGGGATAGGGAGGGTGGGAGGGAGGGAGACACAAGAGGGAAGAGATATGGGAACATATGTATATGTATAACTGATCCACTTTGTTATGAAGCAGAAACTAACACACCATTGTAAAGCAGTTATACTCCAATAAAGATGTAAAAAAAAAATACACATCAGAAAAAAAAAAAGAATTTGTCCATTTCTTCCAGGTTGTCCATTTTATTGGCATAGAGTTGCTTGTAGTAGTCTCTTAGGATGCTTTGTATTTCTGTGGTGTCTGTTGTAACTTCTTTTTCATTTCTAATTTTATTGATTTTAGTCCTCTCCCTCTTTTTCTTGATGAGCCTGGCTAAAGGTTTATCAATTTTGTTTATCTTTTCAAAGAACCAGCTTTTAATTTTATTGATCTTTGCTATTTTCTTTGTTTTATTTCATTAATTTCTGCTCTTTATGATTTCCTTCCTTCTACTAACTTTGGGTTTTGTTTGTTGTTCTTTCTCTAGTTCATTTAGGTGTAAGCTTAGATTGTTTATTTGAGATTTTTCTTGTTTCTTGAGGTAGGCTTGTATTGCTATAAACTCCCCTCTTAGAACTGCTTTTGCTGCATCCCATAGGTTTTGGATCTCGTGTTTTCATTGTCATTTGTCTCTAGGTATTTTTTGATTTCCTCTTTGATTTCTTCAGTGATCTCTTGGTTATTTAGTAACATATTGTTTAGCCTCCATGTGTTTGGGTTTTTTACATTTTTTTCCCTGTAATTGATTTCTAATCTCATAGCGTTGTGGTCAGAAAAGATGCTTGATATGATTTCAGTTTTCTTAAATTTACTAAGGCTTGATTTGTGACCCAAGATGTGATCTATCGTGGAGAATGTTCTGTGTGCACTTGAGAAGAAAGTGTAATCTGCTGTTTTTGGATGGAATGTTGTATAAATATCAATTAAATCTATCTGGTCTATTGTGTCATTTAAAGCTTGTGTTTCCTTATTAATATTCTGTCTGGATGATCTGTCCACTGGTGTAACTAAGTGAGGTGTTTAAGTCCCCCACTATGATTGTTACTGTCAATTTCCTCTTTTAGAGCTGTTAGCAGTTGCTTTATGTATTGAGGTGCTCCTATGTTGGGTGCATATATATTTATAATTGTTATATCTTTTTCTTGGATTGATCCCTTGATCATTATGTAGTGTCCTTCCTTGTCTCTTGTGACATTCTTTATTTTAAAGTCTTTTATCTTATATGAGTATTGCTACTCCAGGTTTCTTTTGATTTCCATTTGCATGGAATATCTTTTTCCATCCCCTCACTTTCAGTCTGTTTGTGTCCCTAGGTCTGAAGTGAGTCTCTTGTAGACAGCATATATATGGATCTTGTTTTTGTATCTATTCAGCAAGCCTGTGTCTTTTGGTTGGAGCATTTAATCCATTCACGATTAAGGTAATTATTGATATGTATGTTCCTGTTACCATTTTCTTAATTGTTATGGGTTTGGTTTTGTAGGTCCTTTTCTTCTCTTGTGTTTCCCACGTAGAGAAGTTCCTTTAGCATTTGTTGTAGAGCTGGTTTGGTGATGCTGAATTCTCTTAGCTTTCGCTTGTCTGTAAAGCTTTTGATTTCTCCATCGAATCTGAATGAGATCCTGGCCAGTTAGAGTAATGTTGGTTGTAGGTTCTTCCCTTTCATCATTTAAAATATATCGTGCCACTGCCTTCTGGCTTGTAGAGTTTCTACTGAGAAATCAGCTGTTAACCTTATGGGAGCTCCCTTGTATGTTATTTGTCGTTTTTCCCTTGTTGCTTTCAATAATTTTTCTTTGTCTTTTTGTCAATTTGATTACTGTGGGTCTTGGCTTGTTTCTCCTTGGGTTTATCCTGCCTGGGACTCTCTGCGCTTCCTGGACTTGGGTGGCTATTTCCTTTCCCATGTTAGGGAAGTTTTCGACTATAATCTCTTCAAATATTTTCTCTGGTCCTTTCTCTCTCTCTTCTCCTTTTGGAACCCCTATAATGTGAATGTTGTTGCGTTTAATGTTGTCACAGAGGTCTCCTAGGCTGTCTTCATTTCTTTTCATTCTTTTTTCTTTATTCTTTTCCACGGCAGTGAATTCCACCATTCTGTCTTCCAGGTCACTTATCCGTTCTTCTGCCTCAGTTATTCTGCTATTGATTCCTTCTAGTGTAGTTTTCATTTCAGTTATTGTATTGTTCATCTCTGTTTGTTTGTTCTTTAATTAGGTCTTTGTTAAACATTTCTTGCATCTTCTCAATCTTTGCCTCCATTCTTTTTCTGAGGTCCTGGATCATCTTCACTATCATTATTCTGAATTCTTTTTCTGAAAGGTTGCTTATCTCCACTTCATTTAGTTGTTTTTCTGGGGTTTTATCTTGTTCCTTCATCTGGTACAAAGTCCTCTTTTTATTTTGTCTGTCTGCTGTGAATGTGGTTTTCCTTCCACAGGCTGCAGAAGTGTAGTTCTTCTTGCTTCTGCTGTCTGCCCTCTGGTGGATGAGGCTATCTAAGAGGCTTGTGCAAGCTTCCTGATGGGAGGGACTGGTGGTTGATTGAGCTGGGTGTTGCTCTGGTGGGCAGAGTTCAATAAAACTTTAATCCGCTTGTCTGCTGATGCATGGGGCTGGGTTCCCTCCCTGTTGGTTGTTTGGACTGAGGTGACCCAGCTCTGGAGCCTACCCAGCTCTTTGGTGGGGCTAATGGCAGACTCTGGGAGGGCTCACGCCAAAGAGTACCTCCCAGAACTTCTGCTGCCAGTGTCCTTGTCCCCACGGTGAGCCACAGCCACCCCCAGCCTCTGCAGGAGACCCTCTAACACTAGCAGGTACGTCTGGTTCAATCTTCAGTGGGGTCACTGCTCCTTCCCCTGGGTCCTGATGCACACACTACTTTGTGTGTGCCCTCCAAGAGTGGAGTCTCTGTTTCCCCCAGTCCTGTTGAAGTCCTGCAGTCAAATCCCGCTAGCCTTCAAAGTCTGATTCTCTAGGAATTCCTCCTTCCATTGCCGGACCCCCAGTTTGGGAAGCCTGACCTGGGGCTCAGAACCTTCACTCCAGTGGGTGGACTTCTGTGGTATAAGTGTTCTGCAGTTTGTGAGTCACCCACCCAGCAGTTGTGGGATTTGATTTTATTGTGATTGCGCCCCTCCTACCGTCTCATTGCGGCGTCTCCTTTGTCTTTGGATGTGGGGTATCTTTTTGGTGAGTTCCAGTGTCTTCCTGTCGATGATTGTTCAGCAGTTAGTTGTGATGCCGGTGCTCTCGCAAGAGGGAGTGAGAGCACGTCCTTCTCCACCATCTTGAACCAGTCTCTCACTTTGCTGTATACCTGGTTTCAGGACTTAATGAAGCTCAGATTCTTGATGTCCCATTACAGAAAGAATTCAGTGAGAGACAAAGTGATAGGTAAGAAGTGGATTTATTTAGAGAGAAACACACCCCACAGACAGAGTGTGGGCCATCTCAGAAGGCGAGAGTGGCCTTGGGAGAAACACATGCCACAGACAGAGTGTGGGCCACCTCAGAAGTTGAGAAAGGCTGACATCAATATTTTATATGAGGCAGTTTAGGTTAGGTAACCTTTTTCTTCATGTTTCGAAAAGCAACCAACAAGAAAAAAAAGTATTGCAGAGAATTCACAGAATACCAACAATCGAATATTATTGTTCACATTCTCTTGGCTGGAAAATGTTTTTAAAACTTACATTGACTGTTTCTCTTTGAAACTCAGATAGGAAAGATTGCTTTTGCAGCTCAAACTTGTGCCAAGAAAGTAACATTAGAGGTTTTTAACCCAGGTTGCATATTACAGTCACCTAGGAACTGAAAAACAAATATTTTTTTATTGAGGTGAAATTCATATAACATAAAATTAACCATTTTAAAGTGAACAATTCAATGGCATTTTGTACATTCACAATGTTGTGCAACCACCATCTCTGTCTAGTTCCAAAACAGTAACATTTCCATCACATCACAGTAAGACTCCTTACCCATTAAGCAATTTCTCCCCACTCCCACTCTCTCCCCCTCTCTCCTCAACCCCTGGCAACCACCAGTCTCCATCTGTCTCTATGGATTGATCTGTTCTGGATATTTCCTATGAATGGAATCATATAATATAGAACCTTTTGTGTTTGGCTTCCTTCACTTAGCATCATGTTTGTGAAATTCATCCATGCTGTAGCATGTATCAGTAAGTACTTCATTCCCATTTATAGCTGAGTAATAGTCCATCGTATGTATGTTTCACAGTTTGTTTATTCATCCATGGATAGACATTTGGGCTGATTTTTGGCCATTGTGAATAGTGCTGCTATCAATATGCATGTACATGTACTTGTTGGAGTACTTGCTTTCAATGCTTTCAGTTCTTTTAGTTGCTGTATAATATTACACAGTGAATATACCACTATTTATTCATTCTCTTTTTGATGAACTTGTAAAAAGTGTTTCCAACTTTTGACTTTTCTATGAACAACATTGCTATGAATACTCTCATACAGGTCTTCTGGTGCAGTTGGCATCAATTTCTAGGGTATATACCTAGGAATGGAGTTGCTGGATAGTGGAGTATGTGCATTTTCAACTTAAATAATGCCATACTGTTTTCCAAACTGTTGTACTATTTTATCTCTCACTATTGCTGTATTAGAGTTCCTGTAGATTTGCTATTAAGGTTTGACTCCTGCTC
Organism: Delphinus delphis; assembly: GCF_949987515.2. Taxonomy (NCBI): domain Eukaryota; kingdom Metazoa; phylum Chordata; class Mammalia; order Artiodactyla; family Delphinidae; genus Delphinus; species Delphinus delphis. Next base: position 97,118,873 of record NC_082690.1, on the reverse strand, counting down.
TAAAACACACTGCTGTTGTTTCACAGACTCTTGGGGATTTTGAAGAGAAGTCTTAATGAAAGTTCCTTTTACTCTAATAAACTTTTACAATTCAGTCTCTAGTAACTTTCCCTGGGATATTTCCTACATTTTAATGGGAGGCAACAAGTTGTAAAGAAGAGGCATAGACTTGGAATCTTAGTGTGATCTCACGGCCTGTTAGCTTTGTTGTTTTGGGCAAGTTACTGAATCTTTGTGAGCCTAGTGTGTAAAGTGGGGAGAATGTCTTTCTTTCGTGTAGTTGTTGTTAGTATAATGAATCAATATGTTTAAAAAGTAGTTTGCACAGTGCCTGACTCATAGCAGATACTATCAAGGCATATATTCATTAGACAAATATTTATTGAAGACATATTTTATGTCACACCAGGACTGGGGATGGAAAGATTAAGCAAGATCCCTTTTATGTTATTTATAATATTGGAAAACTTGAAACAATTTAAATGTCCAGTGTTAGGCTTGGTAATTATGGTACATTCATAAAATGGAGTGTAGTGCAGCCTTTAAACATCATGTTCTCAAATATGAGGAAATGTTTGTGACGATGTAAGAAAAAAATTACAAGAGGATTAGCCCTTTTTCATATAATTTATACACTGCATGTGCATTGAAAAAAATCTGGAAGGGTTCAAGTGGATACACTGCAGTGTTCATTTTGGTTACTAATTGATAGTGAAATTGTATTTTAATGCTTTCCTTCCTTATATATTTTCTATACTTTCCAGATTTTCTACAGCTAACATAGATTACATTTTTTTAAAAAATAAATTTATTTATTTTTGGCTACGTTGGGTCTTTGTTGCGGTGTGCGGGCTTCTCATTGCGGTGGCTTCTCTTGTTGCGGAGCACAGGCTCTAGGCACACGGGCTTCAGTATTTGTGGCTTATGGGCTCTAGAGCGCAGGCTCAGTAGTTGTGGCGCACGGGCTTAGTTGCTCCACAGCATGTGGGATCTTCCCGGACCAGGGCTTGAACCTGTGTCCCCTGCATTGGCAGGCGGATTCTTAACCACTGCGCCACCAAGGAATCCCTCATTTAGAATTTTTATTAACTTTTTTCGTTTACTTTTTAAATGTTCTATTAATGGAATTAAATGGGCATTTGACCAAAGAATGAGATTTTTTACTTTTGTTAGTTTACACATGCTAAAATAATAGTCTCAGAAAAATCTTTTTGTCTTTAAGAGACAGCTTGGTTGCTAGAGTTAATAGATACCGATTTTTGTCTGACCAGGAATTACTCTTAATTCTAAGAAGAAACTGGAAGCACAATGGGAGATGACAGTGAGTGGGTGAAACTGCCAGTTGATCAGAAATGTGAACACAAGGTAAGACTTTTCTGGAACTCAAATTTCAGTGTCATTGGCTTGTTTTGTCAGCAGTTATACTGTATAGTGTAGTATAAAGCTGCCTGATGATTACACAATACAACTGGAGAAACAGCCTACTTTGGAGATTGGGCAGTTTCAGCAGGAAAATTTCTCATGTTTGAATTGTTACATCTTTAATGTCATGTTACAAAGAAGTAATGACTAATACTTGGATACAAAGTGGGGTACGTTTATAGTGGCCTGTTTATGAATTCTAGAAGGCCTTGACAGAATATCATAAATATTAAACACTTATAAGAAAAAGTTTGTTAGCTAATCTTTAAAAATAAAAAAGCTATCTGGATTTCTTAAACTCCATTTTTGTTTCTAGTCTGGGGTCCTTTGTTCAAATTACCTAGTATAAGGTAGTCATTCCACCCCCCAACCCCAATGGTAGATAATAATGTCATTAAATTTTGTTTTGTTTCAAAATACTTTTCTTTTAGCTGTGGAAAGCAAGGTTAAGTGGGTATGAAGAGGCCCTGAAGATCTTCCAGAAAATAAAGGATGAAAAGAGCCCAGAATGGTCCAAATTTTTAGGATTGATCAAAAAATTTGTGACTGATTCCAATGCAGTGGTTCAGTTGAAAGGATTAGAAGCTGCACTTGTTTATGTTGAAAATGCCCATGTAGCAGGAAAGTAAGTAGTTTCTTTCCAACTATTCTGGTAAAAACCCCTGTCTCGTGCTACATGGATTAATTTATGTATATTTATGGATCACTGTGCTTAGTTATTAGCACTTTTAGAGGATATTCATTTCTTAACTTTCATAGCTCCTTGACACTTGTTTTTCATTTCAGTCTTTATCTGCTCTCAGAAGTCTAAATGGTACAAGAGATCTTTAGAGAGGAGCACATTGGAAGTCAGATCTTGAGTTTTTACCTTAAAGTTTGATGAGCAAGTGCTTTTCCTTTTGAGGCTTTTGTATGAGAATTACTCCAAGGGGGAAAATCTTTTGTAACTTTTAGAAGAAACTGAGGTGGTTAGCAAAGACGTCAAAATTTCACTGAAAACATTTGGGCATTACTTAAATCTTTTTCTACAATGGTTCCAGGCTAGGTGATCTTAGAATCACATCTTTCTCCCTATGGTCATTAGGCATTTTTATCTCTTAGGAGAGGTAATGCGAACTAAATAACCTCTATAACTCCCAGCTTATTGGATGATAGAGGTTTCCAGTCACCCCAGTCTCCCATACCTGATAAACCTGACTTTTCTAATACTAGTCTTTATGTCATTGAAAGGAGCCTTCCATACAAAAAACAAAAAAACAATGGGGACCCTTGACCTAATTGCACAAGAAATATATATACACATCCCTAGGTATCTGCATGGGAATTGGTTCCAGGACAAAAGTCCCCACCCCTACACCCTAGGATAGCAAAATCTACAGAAGCTCAAGTCCCTCACGTAAAATGGCCTAGTATTTGCATATAACCTACATATACTCTCCTGTATACTGTAACTCATTTCTAGGTTACTCTCAATACCTAACACAATGTAAATGTTGTGTAAATAATTGTAACTACAATATAAATAATGTGTAAATAGTTGTTGGCTGCATGGCAAATTCAAGTTTTGCTTTTTGGAACTTTCTGGAATTTTTTTTCCCAAATTTTTTTTTTTTTTTTGCGTTATGCGGGCTTCTCACTGTTGTGGCCTCTCACATTGCAGAGCATGGGCTCCAGACGCGCAGGCTTAGCAGCCATGGCTCACGGGCCCAGCCGCTCCGCGGCATGTGGGATCTTCCCGGACTGGGGCACGAACCCGTGTCCCCTGCATTGGCAGGCAGACTCTCAACCACTGCGCCACCAGGGAAGCCCTTCCCAAATATTTTTGATACAAGTTTGGTTGAATCTGCAGATGAGGAACCCATGGATAAGGAACCCACCAATATGGAGGGCAGACTGTACTTGACTCACCTCAAAAATTATACCAAGAAGGACAGTCATTAATTTGACAGTTTTGTTAACCAGCATCAATGAGTTCCCCTTGCCATCAGTGAGACCATTGCTTTTTTAATTTCATTTTTCTTCTGATACTAGAAACTTTTTTGACAAATGCTGCATGTAATTCCAACCCACTCAGTTTCTCTCCTTTCCAGTGGTACAGGTTTTATTTAATTTAGAAGAAACTCAAAGCAATAAAGCTACTGTAAAGTCTTGCCAAGGAGTCAGGAACAGCCTTTTGTTATTAAAGGTACATATCCATTCCCTCTGTGAAGAAATTCTCTTGTCCTAAAAAGTGTTTAAAATGACTTTCAAAAATTTTCCAAAAAAGTAAGAACTCTGTAATCTTATTTTTATAAAATGTATCTGTATCTGTCTATCTATCTCTGCATATAGAAAAGTCTAGAAGGATGGATACCATAAAGTTGAAAGTAGTTTTCTCTGGGTAGTGAGATTTCAAGGGATTTTTGCTTTCTTGTTTAAATTTCCTATATGTGTAAATAGAAACTATGGTTCTGTGTCATTGTCTGTTGTGACATGTCTTAACCTCTTATGGTTTGCATAAGTTTTTTTTTTCATGTTCTTGAACATAATTTTTTTTAACTTTTTATTTTATACTGGAATATAGCCGATTAACAATGTTGTGGTAGTTTCAGGTGAACAGCGGAGGGACTCAGCCATTGATATACATATATCCATTCTCCCCCAAACTCACCTCCCATCCAGGCTGCCATATAACATTGAGCAGAGTTCCCTGTGCGATACAGTAGGTCCTTGTTGGTTATTTAAATACAGCAGTGTGTACATGTCGACCCCAACCTCCCTGGCTATCCCTTCCCTGCAGTAACCCTAAGTTCATTCTTTAAGTGTGTGAGTTTGTTTCTGTTTTACTTGAACATAAAGTTTTTAGAGTCTCATTTACTTTATTTCTCAGCATTTTTAAAAAAGTATTTGTTTCCCCCACTTTCCATGACCTTTTCCGGCTCTTTCTACTAAAGTGTGTTTTTATGTGTATGGTTGTTGTTGTTTATAATCTATATTACAGAACCACAGGGGAAGTTGTATCAGGTGTTGTGAGTAAAGTGTTCAACCAACCCAAGGCCAAAGCCAAGGAGCTAGGCATTGAGATTTGTCTAATGTACATAGAGATTGAGAAAGGAGAGGCTGTGCAAGAAGAGCTCCTGAAAGGCCTGGACAATAAGAACCCCAAGATCATAGTGGCCTGTATAGAGACACTGAGGAAAGCCTTAAGGTAAAACCTTTTCTTTTTGTTTTCGTTCTGTTAACTAGAATATCTCAATTGAGTTTGGGTTCCTGGTTTAAACAGAAATGAAAGCTGTTGGGCTTGACTTGGCAGACCATACCAACCAGAAAAGTGACCTGGAAAAGCTAAAGCCATTCCTCAAGTGTGACACTTTGTATTCAGTAATTTTAGCCTTTAAGTGTGTTGCATAGTTATTTGATCTAAATCTCTTTCTTTTTTTTCTTTTATAAATTTATTTATTTATTTATTTTTGGCTGTGTTGGGTCTTCATTGCTGCGTGCGGGCTTTCTCTAGTTGCGGCAAGTGGGGGCTACTCTTCATTGTGGTGTGTGGACTTCTCATTTTGGTGGCTTCTCTTGCTGTGGAGCACGGGCTCTAGGTGCGTAGGCTTCAGTAGTTGTGGCACATAGACTCAGTAGTTGTGGCTCATGGGCTCTAGAGTGCAGGCTCGGTAGTTGTGGTGCACGGGCTTAGTTGCTCCGCGGCACGTGGGATCTTCCCGGACCAGGGATTGAACCCATGTCCCCTGCACTGGCAGGTGAATTCTTAACCACTGCGCCACCAGGGAAGTCCCTAAATCTCTTTCTAATAAAGATGAGCGGGGGATATTTCTGACCTTTTCTCAGATTATGAATTAACTTTTTCATGGAAAAGCACTCCTCAGGGTAAGGAGCTCTGTTTCTCTTGTTATCCTCAGGCATAAATTTATGTACCTTGAAACATTGGCTGAAGTAAACCTTTGTTTAGGTGCTTTTTAAAATAAAATAGAAGCAAATGCTATATGCCTTTAAATAGAAGCATAGCAACAGAAATAGAAAATAACTTTTACTCTTATGTAATAAGTTATTTTCAACCCTAGAATTAAGTGTTGTTTGGCAGTGAAGTTTTTCATGAATGGGATCTCTTTCAGGAACAAGTGGCTGTAATTTTCTATGGAAATCTGAATTAGACAAAACACTGGTTTGTTCTGATTTGGCAGTCCTTCTAATCTGATATCCTGTCCCCAATACTTCCACATGAGATACTTTAGAAAGCAGCTCTAGTGAAATCCTGAATGTGTGACCTGTGGGTGTGAAGATCATCCCAACTCACCTCTCTTGTGATTTTGTATATGACCTACTTCTTGGAGAATACGCTTCCTTCGGTGTTTATCTTACATGAAAGTATCAAAATTCTTAAATTTTGTTAAACTGTCTTCAATTTATGTCAGTAAACTTTGTCTTTTGCTTGGTTCATAATGTTCTTATATAAAATTTGACTTTCACTTAGATTCTTTTGTGATAAAATTTTCCTCATCCCTAGCCTATTCTAGTGTAGAAGGCATGTATTTTTATTAGTAGTAAATAGTGTGTTCATTCTGTTGTCTTAGAAATTTAGTGAATTGACTGCATTGTCAAATCGGTGCTTGTCTTAATAGATCTGTCCTTAGTAATGAGTTTCTTAATAAAAATATATATTATACTATATTCTACCTTAAAATTAGAAGTTTCTAATCTGGAGTTCTGTGAACTCTGGCTATTTCATTTTTAAGCTGACTGGGAGAATAAGGGTAGAAAAAGGACAAGTTAGGTATATTGTCTTTTATGTCTTCCTTATAGATGTTGTTGTTTAGTCCCATCCTTGTATGGTTCTTTATTTGTCCTAAGGCATCTCAGAATCTATAGTAGAACTACTAGATAGCTCTCTGGGACCTTCAGGAACTGTTCAGTCCTTGGTTCCAGAGCTTCCTCAAGCTATCTATGTTAGTGGTAGCTTCAGGAGACCAAAAATGATCTGTGGCCCCTAAAACAAGCTTTTAGAACTTTTTCCCCTCTATAGTAATATGTGTAATATCAAGATTAGGTTTTGTATTGTTAAGGTATCTATTTTCCATTTGGACCTGCTCCATCTGTTTTTTTTTTTAAATATCTTTCAGAACTAGGCCAGGATGGTGAAACAAATAAACAAAAATCAGATGAAACAGTAGTAATGTAAAGGAAGTTTAAGAGATCCCAAATGTTAGGTTCTTCAGACACTGTGATGAGTATTCCTAAACAGAATGGTTTATCGTCGCTATAAGTTCTTATTTTTCCTTTAGTCTTAAAGGTCTGCTGAACCAAGTTAGAATTTTTTTTTCTATTAAAATAGAAGATTTTAAAGGAAATATTGAAGATCATCTGGTTTATTTTCATGCTATGATGGCTATATTTGCACCATTTACACAAACTGGTGTCTTGTTAAATATCACTTTCTAGGGAAAGTATTTTCAGTCTCCTTCTTTAACCTGTTAGAGTGTGTCAGTAGCTATTACTGAAACATTTTGTTGCATTTGTGTACATTAGATAATAGATAAATAGTATATATGGATCCTACTACAGAATGTCAATCTTCTTTCATAACTGAATCTCTCTTGCTCCAGAATTTGTTATTCAGAAATGTTAGCAGTGAATCAGAAAGCTATATTTTTAAGTTGGGAACTTAAAAATATGATATGTGACAGATATATAATGTTAAATATACTGCCTTTTTATTTTAGTTTTTTATAAATGTATTTATTTTTATTTTATTTTTGGCTGCGTTGGGTCTTTGTTGCTGCGTACGGGCTTTAGTTGCAGTAAACGGGCTACTCTTCGTTGGTGCGAGGGCTTCTCATTTTGGTGGCTTCTCTTGTTGCGGAGCACGGGCTCTAGGCTCGCGGGCTTCAGTAGTTGTGGCATGCGGGCTCAGTAGTTGTGGTGCACGGGCTTAGTTGCTCTGCGGCATGTGAGATCTTCCTGGACCAGGGCTCAGACCTGCGTCCCCTGCATTGGAAAGCAGATTCTTAACCATTGTGCCACCAGGGAAGTCCCTATACTGCCTTTTTTTTTTTTTTTTTGCGGTACGGGGACCTTTCACTGTTGTGGCCTCTCCCGTTGCGGAGCACAGGCTCCGGACATGCAGGCTCAGTGGCCATGGCTCACGGGCCCAGCCGCTCCGCAGCATGTGGGATCTTCCCGGATCGGGGCACGAACCCGCGTCCCCTGCATCGGCAGGTGGACTCTCAACCACTGTGCCACCAGGGAAGCCCTATACTGCCTTTTTAAGAAGTCAGAATGCAACTGTTTTACCCATGGAAAACTGAAGCAAAGAGAGATTTCAGTTGCCTGAAGTTATAGTGTGATAGCTTCGAGTCAGGAATGAAAGACACACTGCCAGGATTGGTGATCTATCAAGTGGAGTGAATCCCCGTAATCACATAGAAGAGCTAATAAAAGCTTATTAAGGGACTTCCCTGGTGATCCAATGGGTAAGACTCCATGCTTCCAATGTAGGGAGCCTAGGTTCGAACTCTGGTTGGGGAACTAGATCCCGCATGCATGCCACAACTGAGTCCGCATATCGCAACTACGAAGTCCACATGCTGCAACTAAAGATCCCGCATGTGGCACCGAAGATCCCGTGTGCTGCAACTAAGACCCGGCACAGGCTAAATAAATAAATAAATAAGCAAGCTTATTAAAAGTCAATTTCACTCATCTAATTATTTATAAATTGATTTGTTTCTATTTTAAACTTAATGTACATACATATGTATTTAAGATGTTACACAAGTGTTGATCCATTTTAGATTTGAGTAATTCCTAGACTGGTTACCTAGAAAGTTTTTAAATGGTAATATTATTTTGGGCTCTGGACATTAAATAATATTCTTGGAAGAATGGCATCTAAATACAGATGTTGTTATAAGTTTTTTTTTTCTTCTTCCCTAAAAAAACTCAACCTATATGTCTCTATTATATATAGGTATAGAACTATGTTTGAGTGAATTCAGGCTAACACTTTACCAAAGCATATTGCACGGTGACAGTTTTTTTTCCAATTTTTACTTCTAGTGAATTTGGTTCCAAAATCATCTTACTGAAGCCAATTATCAAAGTGTTGCCAAAACTCTTTGAGTCTCGAGAGAAGGCTGTTCGAGATGAAGCCAAACTAATTGCTGTGGAGATTTATAGATGGATTCGAGATGCTCTGAGACCCCCATTACAAAGTATAAACTCTGTCCAGGTGAGGCACAAAGTTTTTTGGTTGTCTTTGTATAAGGTTAATATGAAGATATTTCCTTCCTGTCATTGTTGTTGATATTCTGTCCTTACAAATAATTATTTTTCATTCTTAATTTTGAAATCATTTTTTTCTGAGCATACCTGTTTCTACGGTTACTGTGTCCTCTCAAATTAAATACTGTGCATTCACCGATGCCAGTAGGTTAGTGTTGAATCTATAGCAGTTTATAAGATCCTTTTTTTAATTATTAATTACTTTATTTATTTATTTATCTTTGGCTGTGTTGGGTCTTTGTTGCGGTGCACAGGCTTCTTTTTGCGGTGGTTTCTCTTATTACAGAGCACGGGCTCTAGGCACGCGGGCTTCAGTAGTTGTGGCACGCAGGCTCAGTAGTTGTGGCTCACAGGCTCTAGAGTGCAGGCTCATTAGTTGTGGCTCATGGGCTCTAGAGTGCAGGCTCAGTAGTTGTGGCTCCGCGGCGTGTGGGATCTTCCCGGACCAGGGCTGGAACCTGTGTCACCTGCGTTGGCAGGCAGATTCTTAACCACTATGCCACCAGGGAAGTCCTATAAGATCCTTTTATAATACTTTTGAGTGGCAGGACTTAATATCTGTTTAGACAAAATGCATTCTATTTTTTACATTTCAGTTGGTTTTAGAGACATTATTTGTTGCAAATATATGTGAATTCATGAAGTAATGAGAGTGTCTTAAAAAGTGGATTTTATTCTTCTAAGTGCTTAGTCATATATCTTCAGTATAGTAGATATACATCAATTTGACTCATACTACAAAATGTGCACAATTTAAATTTATCTTTTCTTGTTTGCCTTATTAGAGCCACATAAATAAGAAATTGGGTTCTGATCTATTAGTAAATATAAATATATTCTCTAATGGCAGAGATATAGATATGTTTTTAAAATACTTTATGATATTTGCAGTTGAAAGAACTAGAAGAAGAATGGGTCAAACTGCCAACAGGTGCTCCTAAACCAAGTAGGTTTTTGCGTTCCCAGCAAGAACTAGAAGCTAAATTGGAACAGCAGCAGTCTGCTGGTGGAGATGCTGAGGGAGGTAAGCCACTTTTCAACGCTGGTTTCTATAAAAATTAGCAAGAACTGGCCCTGTCACAGTAACCTGTGTTCACGAGGTGCATTTTATAGGATTGCTGTTTAATAAAATACATACAATCCTATGGTTTGTAGGATTAATAATTCTGATCCCTCCTGTATCAAGATTTCATCAGGGGTGTGAAAGGACAGCTGATAACTGTTTAATAAGTAAACTATTTCTTTTTTTTTTTTTTTTTGGCCACACTGCGTGGCATGCAGGATATTAGCTCCCCGACCAGGGATTGAACCCATGCCCACCCCCTGCATTGGAAGGCCGAGTCTTAACCACTGGACTTCCAGGGAAGTCCCCATTTCATCCATTTTTAAGTGTTGTTTTGTTTTGTTTTCCTCCTGGAAGGTGGTGACGATGGTGATGAGGTACCACAGATAGATGCTTATGAGCTTTTGGAAGCAGTAGAAATTCTTTCCAAACTTCCCAAAGACTTTTATGACAAAATTGTAAGTAATGGTAGACTTCTTTCGTTTATTTCATTTTAAATAATTACTTGAATATAATTAGAGTGCTCTTCTGAGCCCTTTTCCTGGTGCACCCTCTTCCACCCCGTATCTTCCCTAATAAAGTGAGTCAGTTGTTTCTTCTTTGTTCCCATACTACTTTGTATATGTACCTACTTTAGTCCTTCTTTTTACTTCTTGCCAGAAACCTGAACATTATTCTTGACTTATATCTTTTCCTCGTTGTCTGTCTGGTTTTTACCTTTAAATATCTCTCAAATTCATCCCCCTTTCTCCATCCCCAGGATTTCTTTCTCTACCCCGGGGTTACTTCTTTTTTTTTTTTTTCCCCCTACCCCAGGCTTTCTTGACCTTGGCACTGTTGACATTTTTTTGCCAGATATTTCTTTGCTTGGGGAATTGCATGGGCGTTGTTGTATGTTTAGCAGCATCACTGGCCTTTACCGATCAGATATTAGTAATACTATTCCTCCAAGTCATGACAGTCAAAAATGTCTCCAGACTTTGCCAAATGTACCCCAAGAGACAAAATTATCCCCAACTGAGAAAGTTTTATCCCAGCCACTACCATCAGCTCTTGCCTTGTATGCTGCTATAATCTTCTTACAAGATACCCTGTCTGCTCTTGCCTCCTTCCCATCATATTTCACAATATAATTAGAGGTGTCATTTTTGAAAATGGAAATCTTCCCATAGTATTGCCTCATTAAAATCCTTCAATGGCTTCCATGGATTTTAAGATGATGTCTGAAATCATACTGTAGCCATTGAGGTGTGATTTATGGTACCTTTGAGGTCCCCACTTACCTTCCAGCCACATCTCTAATTCCTCTCACTCTCCATGCTTCAGTCATACTGAATTTCTCCTGGCATCAAATGTGCCAAGCTTTTTTTCCCCCCTAAACTCTAGGCCTTAATATGCTGTTCTTTCTGCCTATAACATTCTTCTCCCCCCATTTACCTCATAATAACTCTTCATCGTCTAGATCCCACCTTAAGTATCACTTCTTGGGGGAGATTGTACCTGAAAGCCTAAACTGGGCTAAGTCCTCTTGTTGTATTACCAAAGCAGCTTGTACTTCTCCTGTCACAGTCATCATGACCTGATAGTTATTTATTGAAGATCATCCTACCTCTGCTATCAGCTCCTTGAGTATCCTGTTATCTTCTGATTAACAAATAAATATTTGATAAATTGAATTGAATTGTAATTCCTTCAGGGTGATGGGTTTGTCATCTTGTTTTTATCCCCAGTTCTCTCCAACAGTGGGTATTCGAATTCTAGTGAAGCATATTGTACTTTATATACACAAAACAAAAAATTAGCATTATACCTACAATCTGGAAAACTAATATCCAGGATTAGAACAGTATTGGTTGTTGGTTATATGTTTGTTCTTTTCTGGTCTTTCTAATGTTATCAATATGGAAATTCCTCTCTCCTGTAGATGTGCCGCTGTGAGATATGCTAGAAATGCTTTCTATTAATGTTTTCTGTTTAACACTTGATTCAAGTTTACCCAGAAAATGAGAAGGAAAAGTCTATGGCATTTCATTCTGTTTACTTATTGTAGAACATTAGGGTTATGAAATGTTAAAAAAATACTTTTAATATATGAACAAAATTTTATGTATATGAGCAAAACATTCTGATTGGCTACACAGTTTTGTAATTTTGATTTCTGACTAGCTTTAGAAAGTTTCTGAAAACAAAAAATATATATCTTTGAATTAGTAGCATGCAAGAAATAGACTTTTATTTTGCGCTCTTATTTTCTGTTCTACAAGTGACTCATATTGTGTCTTGTAGGAGGCAAAAAAATGGCAAGAAAGAAAAGAAGCCCTGGAAGCTGTAGAAGTACTAGTGAAAAACCCCAAACTGGAAGCAGGCGATTATGCAGATTTAGTAAAAGCTTTGAAGAAGGTAAATGTGAGGAGTTTCAGCATTGGTATCCCAACAGCAGACCAGGCCATTGAGTTTTTCTTCATCAGTCAATCTTTTTTTACCACAGTTGCATTGCCATTTAGGGAACACTATTGATGGTTTTTGAATTATAGGCATACATTTTTTTAAGGGTTATTTAAAATGACTGTCCTAGGCTAGTTTAGAGGGATTGGTTTTCAATCTTTATTATCACTTTGACTTTAAATATGCTGTTTGGTAGCTTGTACAAATGTCAAGAAATAGAGAATCTTGCTGATCTAGAACCAGATATTCTAGTTTTATAATTCTACAGAATGAGCTTTTTAAATTGGCTCTATTTAATGGGACAAATATTAAATATGAAGAGTGTTTTTCATTAGATAGCGAGGGATACCACCTTGTATTATATCAGCATGTAAAGTACAGGATCTGGGGATATGTGGTCAATTATAAAGCAGGTAAGTACTAAATAAGAAAGAAATATTTTAGGAAATACTCCTTTGTTATTGCTTAGGTCCAAACAAGTTGAATGCTGGGGTGTATATTTTTGTATGTACTGACTTTTCATAAAGTCTGAAAGTATAGATCAGACAATTGTGGATGTAGTTATAGAGCTTAATAACAAACTTTTTTTTTTAATTTACTCATTTAATTAATTTATTTGTGGCTGCGTTGAGTCTTCGTTGCTGCGTGTGGACTTTCTCTAGTTTGTGGCCAGCGGGGGCTACTCTTCGTTTCAGTGCACAGGATTCTCATTGCAGTGGCTTCTCTTGTTGTATAGAGCGCAGGCTCTAGGCACACGGGCTTCAGTAGTTGTGGCACACAGGCTCAGTAGTTGTGGCTCATGGGCTTTAGAGTGCAGGCTCAGTAGTTGTGGCACACAGGCTTAGTTGCTTCGCAGCATGTGGGATCTTCCCAGAACAGGGCTCGAACCCATGTCCCCTGCCTTGGCAGGCAGATTCTTAACCACTGCACCACCAGGGAAGTCCCTGAAGACATTTTCTTGAATATAGCAAGGATGAAAATGTTTTGTTTGCTTCTTCAGCCTGAAATTGCAGAGGATTAGCATGGTGGGGGGAGGAGGTTACTCTTTAATTATATGTGTATATAAGAGTAATTCTCATTATTCATAGTACTTATGTTCTGTAAAGTCACCACAGACACTGAATTAGCAAATGCTGAACCATTGCTCCAAGGGAAGATACAGCGTTAAGGTCCTGCAACCCTCTGGTCACATTTTCATCAACCGATCAATGCATAACCTTGTTTTATTCTATTTGAAGACATCTTATTCAGTATGTATTATTGATCCATTAACATTGAACTCACAGCCAACAGAAATATAACTCGTGCCTGAACAAAGCCTACCTAACACATTTATTTTCTCCGAAAGGGACATCACAGCACTTTTGCACATAGGAACACCAGACAACACTTCAGCAGTACACTTGGGGGCCATTTTAAACAGTGAAAGCCCCAATCAAAAGCACAAAAATGCAAAAAACCAAGGCAGTAAATAGACTACGAAAAAGATACTTGGGTACAGTATGAGAGCTGAAAGAAGAAGGCAGAGTATTGCATTGTTCACCTCAGCTGGGAATGTGCACATCCGGCAACATAGATTTTTCCTAGCTCTGTGCTTGTCTGTGAGTGACCAGGAAAGTGCCTCAATTATTGATTTGGGGCTTATAAGTTAATTTTAATGTGTGGATGAATTCACAAATATGAAATCCATAAATAATGAGGATGGACCATATCTTCTCACAGTCACCCTTCCTTTGCTTTCCTCTAAGTAGGATTTGGAGACAGGGATATTATTTGTCAAAATCGTTGTTCATCAGTCTTCCATCTTGAAGAGCCAAAGACCCAGGCAAGACTACAGTCGTCTCTTGGTATCCCCGGTGGGGGGAGGGGGGGTGTTCCAGGAGCTCCCACCTATACTAAATCTGTTCAAGTTCCTTGTATAAAAAGGCATAGTACAATGAATACTGTTGGCCCTCCATATCTGCAGTTATGGAGGACTGACTGTAATTAAAAGGGAATTGCCCTAGGGAAAACATTTCGCCAACCTGGAGCCTGGGAGGAAAAAGGAAGGGTAGAAGGTGGTAAGGGAAATGAGATTCTAGTGGCCTTGAAGAGAGCTTCAGATTTTCTGTAAGTTCTAGCATATAATTTTTATCAGGAATCTTATGGAAACATATATTGCACTGAATTCTCAATGGCTCAAATAAGAGCTTTTATTTTTCCCTATGTAATGATCAGGAATGTTAATTGGAATCAGGAATGTTAATAGTTGATGTTCTCTACATGCATTTTCTTAGGATATTATATTTTCAAATGAAGACTGTTCTGTGATTTCCATTGGCATTGTGACTATGAATATAAGCTCTGTCTGTATTCTATACAGAGAAGATTATGGGTCTTTATATTTGGGTAGACATAGACAGTGGATTTCTGTGAGATCTTAGGGTAGCAGGAGGCACTTTCCCTCTTTACATGGTGGAGTGGGGGCAACCAATCAAAGGCAACAAACAAGTAAAAAGAAACTTAATTTTGTGGCTAAAATATTTAAAACAATGAAAAGTTAATGTCAATGTAAATTAACATGACATTTTGTGGGGTTTTTTTGGTTTTTTGTTTGTTTTTTTATTTTTGGCTGTGTTGGGTCTTCATTGCTGCGTGCTGGCTTTCTCTAGTTGCAACGAGTAGGGGCTACTCTTCGTTGCGGTGCATGTGCTTCCCATGGAGGTGGCTTCTCTTGTTGCAGAGCACGAGCTCTAGGAGCATGGGCTTCAGTAGTTGTGGCACACGGACTTCAGTAGTTGTGGCTCGTGGGCTCTAAAGCGCAGGCTCAGTTGTTGTGGTGCATGGGCTTAGTTGCTCTGCGGCATGTGGGAGCTTCCAGGACCAGGGATCGAAGCCATGTCCCCTGCATTGGCAGGCGGATTCTTAACCACTGTGCCTCCAGGGAAGTCCAAAATTTTGTTTTGGTTTTTTAAATCAGTTTACTGTTTTTATGTTTTTTAATTATTTATTTATCTATTGCGGTACGCGAGCCTCTCACTGTTGTGGCCTCTCCCGTTGCGGAGCACAGGCTCCGGACGCGCAGGCTCAGCGGCCATGGCTCACGGGCCCAGCTGCTCCACGGCATGTGGGATCTTCCCGGACCAGGGCACAAACTCGTGTCCCCCGCATCGGCAGGCGGACTCTCAACCACTGCGCCACCAGGGAAGCCCTGTTTTTTTTATTTTTATTTATTTATTTATTGGCTGTGTTGAGTCTTCGTTGCTGTGCGTGGGCTTTCTCTAGTTGTGGTGAGCGGGGGCTACTCTTCGTTGCGATGCATATGCTTCTCATTGCGATGGCTTCTCTTGTTGTGGAGCACGGGCTCTAGGTGCTCGGGCTTCAGTAGTTGTAGCACGAGGGCTCAGTAGTTGTGGCGCACGGGCTTAGTTGCTCCAAGGCATATGGGATCTTCCCGGACCAGGTTTCGAACTTGTGTCCCCTGCATTGGCAGGTGGGTTCTTTAACTACTGTGCCACCAGGGAAGCCCTATATATGTTCTTTTTCATATTCTTTTCCATTATGGTTTATCCCAGGAAATGGAATATAGTTTCCCGTGCTATACAGTAGGACCTTGTTGTTTATCCATCCTATATATACTAATTTGTATCTACTAATCCCAAACTCCCAATCCTTCCTTCCCCCACCCGCTCTCCACGCCATATTCATATTATATTCACCTGTGTTGGTCTTTGTAGACCCATCCCTCTTCCTTCCGTAAATAGTTTCTTCTCTCTAGTGTCTATGAAGTAATCTTACTAATTTCCCAATTTTACCCTTTAATGCAAATAGTAAAAAACTATTCATTTTGAAATTCCTTATGATATTCCTGAAGTTATTTCATAAACTGTCTTCTTCTAAGTTGTCACCTGACCTAGCATATTTTGATGGCTTTCTTGTTCTCACGGGTTATAGTTCTTTATAAGATTCCTTTTCTCCCTCCCTCCCACCCCTCAGATAGCTTCTTTGACTTTGTCAATTACCTATGGATATTGGTTGGTATATATATATTTTTTCATCTTTAAGATGGGTTTTCAAGGTGTTTTATTATATAATCTCCATTGACTTTCTCTGTGTTATTAATACTTTTTCACTTGGTCTTTCTTGGTCTTTCTTTTTCTTGTATTCATTATAGTTTTCTAAACACAATCACGATGGGTTTTGGGGGGTTTTTGGTTTGTTTGGTTAACAGTGTTTTTGTTTTGATTACTGTTTAGTGGCTTACACTACTAGTTAAAGGTAAATACTAATTATTACTTAAAATCACATTGTAGGCCTAGATTTATGGGAGAAGTGACAGCACTTTTAATTACAGAATATTTCCCATTATTTAGCTTAAATTAACATTGTGAGCTAAAGCTTTCATTCCCAGCTCTAGAACAGAGTTGCTGAGTTTTTCCTCAACGCTGGAATAGAGTCCTCCCACATACACTGTTTTTCTTAAAAATAAACACTTTTCCATATTCCCCACTCCCGTTTTGTTTTTTGTTTGTTTGTTTGCTTGTTTTGGCCACACGGCACAGCGTGCGGGATCTTAGGAACCCGTGCCCCCTGCATTGGGAGTGCGGAGTCTTAACCATTGGACCACCAGGGAAGTCCCCCCACCACTCCCATTTCTCAGTTAAGAACAACTTGTTTAGTCAAACTGAGATGTGTGACAGTGAGTGTTAATATGCAGATATTGTAATAGATGCCTGGTTCATTGCTCATCAATAAATTCATTCAATCTTCTATTATATCCTGAACTATAATAGGTTCACAAGATCCTCTTCAAAACTTTACATTAGGATCATCAGTGTCTGATATTCAACTTCCACTGGTTATTGATCTAATGGTAACTTTAGAGGTAGTCTCTCTTTTTTTTTTAATTAAGAACGTCTTCTTTTTTAAAAATTTTTAAATTTATTTTTGGCTGCGTTGGGTCGTCGTTGCTGTGCACAGCCTTTCTCTAGTTGTGGCAGTCGGGCTACTCTTCCTTGCGGTGCGTGGGCTTCTCATTGCCGTGGCTTCTCTTGTTGCAGAGCACAGGCTCTAGCGGGCTTCAGTAGTTGCAGCATGCGGGCTCAGTAGTTGTGGCTCTCGGGCTCTAGAGCGCAAGCTCAGTAGTTGCGGTGCACAAGCATAGTTGCTCCATGGCATGTGGGATCTTCCCAGACCAGGGCTCAAACCCATGTCCCCTATATTGGCAGGCAGATGCTTAACCACTGCGCCACCAGGGAAGTCTCTAGAGGTAGTCTCTTTTTTTTTTTTTTTGCGGTACGCGGGCCTCTCACTGTTGTGGCCTCTCCCGTTGTGGAGCACAGGCTCTGGACGCGCAGGCTCAGCAGCCACAGCTCACGGGCCCAGCCGCTCCGCAGCATGTGGGATCTTCCCAGACCAGGGTACAAACCCGTGTCCCCTGCATCGGCAGGCGGACTCTCAACCACTGCACCACCAGGGAAGCCCTAGAGGTAGTCTCTTAAGGATGGGATTGAATGATGGCCTTTAATTGGGGCAGTATAACAAAATCACCTTTTGAGCTATATTAAAATACTGATATCCAAATCCCATCACAAATTCATTGAACTAGGACCTCTTGGAATGGGGCCTGGCATGTTTTTGATGACCATTCCTAGAATATACATTTAGATGTTAAATATAAAGTCTAGCATGTAAATAATACCTGAGATGCTTTGGTAAGGAAAAATAATCCAGACGTTTACAAATACCAATAATGTGTTCAATACAAAACTGAATAGAATTTTTACTCCATAAATTTATAGTAATTACAGATTTAACAAAATGTTTATTAGGACCCTGATCTCATCTTCTCATAAGGAAAATGAATTTGCCATGAGTTTACAGGGAGAATATGCTTTAGTAAAGAGAGCAAAAGCTTTGGAGTCAAAGCAGACCTAGGTTTGAATCACAGCACTGCCGTTGGCTAGCTCTGTGACCTTGAGCATGTTAATCTCTATTTATTTTTTTTTAAATAAATTTATTTATTTTTGCCTTTGTTGGGTCTTCGTTGCTGCACGCAGGCTTTCTCTAGTCGCGGGGAGCTGGGGCTACCATTCGTTGCAGTGCAGTCTTCTCAGGCTTCTCTTGCTATGGAGCACAGGCTTTAGGCACGTAGGTTTCAGTAGTTGTGGCGCACAGGCTCAGTAGGTGTGGCTCATGGGCTTAGTTGCTCCGTGGCATGTGGGATCTTCCTGGACCAGGGCTTGAACTCGTGTCCCCTGCATTGGCAGGCGGATTCTTAACCACTGCGTCACCAGGGAAGTCCTCTATTTAATTCTTGAAATCCACAAAATTGAGATAGTAATAGTACCTGCTTTATAGGGTTTGAGTGAAAATTAAAATAAGGATTATAAAGCACCTATAAAATTATGGCATCTAATGTTTTAAAATTTTTATTGGGGTATAGTTGCCTTACAATGTTGTGTTAGTTTCTACTGTACAGCAAAATGAATCAGCTATACATATACATATATCCCCTCTTTTTTGGATTTCTTTCCCATTTAGTTCACCGCAGTGCATTAAGTAGAGTTCCGTGTGCTATACAGTATATTCTCATTAGTTATCTATTTTATACATAGTATCAATAGTGTATATGTGTCAATCCCAATCTCCCAGTTCCTCCCACCCCACCTTCCCCCTTGGTATCCATACATTTGTTTTCTACATCTGTGTCCCTATTTCTGCTTTGCAGATAAGATCATCTGTACCATTTTTCTAGATTCCACATGTATGCGTTAATATACAATATTTGTTTTTCTCTTTCTGGCTTACTTTACTCTGTATGACTCTCTCTGTGTCCATCCATGTCTCTACAAATGATTCAATTTTGTTCCTTTTTATGGCTGAGTAATATTCCTGTGTGTGTGTGTGTGTGTGTGTGTGTGTGTATATATGTGTATATATATATATATATATATATATATATATATATATATACCACATTTTCTATATCCATTCCTCTGCTGATGGACATTTAGGTTGTTTCCATGTCCTGGCTATTGTAATTAGTGCTGCTGTGAACATTGGGGTGCATGTGTCTTTTTGAATTATGGTTTTCTTTGGGTATATACCCAGTAATGGGATTGCTGGGTCATATGGTAGTTCTGTTTTTAGTTTTTGAAGTTGTTTTTAATAAATGTTAGTCTTTTAACCCTTACTCCTCAGCACTTAGGGAATATATGTAGGTGCCAAATAGAACTTCGTTGAATGCTATGCATTAGGGGTTCTTTAATTCAGGGAATCTGGAATGAAGTGTTCTGCTTATGAAATACCACATCTTAGGGATAAAGTCCAAAATAGAATGGAAGCATTACTTCTACCTGGGAAAAGAGTGAAAAAACAAGGGTTTGGGAGCGCTTAAAAGTAAAGCAGCTTTTTAACACCAGCTGACTTGAGCAGTATACCAAAGTAAAATCTCATTAGGAGGGAACTGAGGCATAGTCACTGTCTTGCTAGATTGACACAAATGCAGCTACTACCTATGACTTTTGATAAGTTCTGGGCCTTGTAGGGTATGCTATCAGAGGGTGGTAGTATAAACATTGCTGGAGGAGACTGCTGAGAGACTCTGAATACAAGTCTGATGATCGCTACATAACTAAAATGGCAGCTGCAAGGCCAGAAGCTCCCTCAGAGGAATGGTTGCAATGGCATTTGCAATTTAGAGTCCACATCAGCTTCTTTTTTTTTTTTTTTATTTAATTTTTTTATTGAAGTATAGTTGATTTACAGTGCTGTGCCAATCTCTGCTGTACAGCAAAGTGACTCAGTTATACACATAGAGACATTCTTTTTTTAAATATTCTTTTCCATTATGGTTTATCACAGGATATTGAATATAGTATAGTTCCCTGTGCTATACAGTAGGACCTTGTTATTTATCCATCCTATATATAATAGTTTACATCCCATCAGCTTCTTGAAGGTACCTACAACAGTTTCTACTGGTGTTTCTTGGGTATGAATTTTAGAGCTGCTACTCTGTGGTGTCTTTTGGAGATACACCGTCTTTTGGCTTTCCCTGCCCCAAAGCAAAGTCAGCAGGCCTCCAGCTTCTCTGCCATTATCAGAGTCACCTCCTGCACAGTTGTGCAATGCTGACAGCCCATACTACCACAAATGGAGCGTTAGCGATTTGACCTGGTTTTATGTATATTTTACCGGTAGAACTTTAAGATAGGAGACTAAACATAATGAAGGGAAGCTCCCAAATTTGATATTGTCAAGGAAGAATCTTTCCTCTTTTGTAGGAAACAAAGTTGGCTATTCATTACATAATAGCTTTCAGAGTTCTTTTAAGAATAAATTTTCAGTTCCCTTCTATGGGGCTGTGACTCTTTTGTTTTCCTTTCTTTCCACCCTCTGTAGGTTGTTGGAAAGGACACCAATGTCATGTTGGTGGCTCTGGCAGCAAAATGTCTTACTGGCCTGGCTGTTGGGCTAAGGAAGAAATTCGGACAATATGCAGGACACGTAAGTAACACTCCTTTTTTTGATACAAATCAACAACGTTATCAAGAATGGCAGGCTAGTTTGCTTTATGCTTTAAAACAGCTTTTTGGCACAGATCTTTATATATATGGGGAAAGTAAATTTCTCACTAAGTTTTGTTAATACTGAGTATAACTCCTTACAACATTTCAATAAAAATGTCAGTTGTAACTAAATTCACTAGCTTTATGTAGAAAATCAGGCACTTGACCTAAAGTACTTAGTTCAATTGATTTGCCTATTACTTATTTACTTATATCTTGCTTTGCTCTTAAAATATTATATACAGTATAACAGTATGAAGTATAACTTGTGATAACCAGAACAGAGTAAAAATGAGAGCAGGAAAGACAATATAAAACCGGAAGTGAGATTAATATATAAAATGTATTTTATGGTGTTTTTCTATTTTAAAAAGTAGTTTACTTATATACTTGAGACATCTTATATAGGTTACACTGTTGGTGATATATCAGTTTATTATAAGAAACTGACTAGAGACATTCGTTGAACATAAATTTGGAAGCAATCAAGTTTGCTAACAGTTTTAACAAATTGCGATGTTTTCTTTAATTCTGGCATCTGTCAGTTGGCCTCTAAATCTCATCTGTATTACTTAAAATGGCTCAGCATCCTGAATATTGACCATAGTGAACTTTAGGGTTTAACTTGCTAGCCACTGATCATTTGATTCCCTGGATTGACTTTTGAGAGTCTCCTAATAGTCTGTAGTCATGTGTCAGTTTTATATTGAAGCAAACATCAAACCTCACTTAGTTATGGTATTTGGAGCTTGCTTACTCATAGCATTAAAAATAATTTCAGAGAACTCAACTGAAAAAAATAAGACACTACCAAATAAAAATAAATCATGACTAGCTTGTTACCAGGGAAATAAAAATAAGGGTCTTTAAAACCCTTAAACGTGTAAATCACAAATTGGAGTAAAATTATAATCATTATGTTTATAGTAATCATTACTTATTATATAATATCTCTGTGTGTGTATGGTATCGAGTGTATTGATTAGCTTTTGGTCAGTTTTGTGTTACTTAGAATATTTTATACTTCTGTATTATAATTTTTCAAGCTAGAAAACAATCTTTAAAGTACATTTTAATTTACTAAATTTATAGTTAGATGATTACCTGACCACTTAGTTTGAATTCTGATTCTGGCTTTGTGACATTTTGGTGTGCAGCTTAAAGAATGTCTCTAGTGCTTTATAGTTTGGGGTATTTGTCTCCCCTTAAAATTACATCATATACAGTGTTTGATATCAAGCACGTTAGTGTGGTTCAGCTTTATTTTCCTTAGCTACTTATAAACTGTCTTTTTGACAATATATATAAAAGTGAACTTTAGCTTTATAGCTATTAAAATATCTTGATTTTTGATTGGCAGGGGGCAAAATGGGTAAAGGAAGTCAATTGTATGGTGACGGATGAAAACTAGATTTTTGGTGGTGAGCACGCTATAGTGTATACAGAAATCGAATTATAATGTGGTACACATGAATCTTAGATAATGTTATGAACCAGTGTTACATCAATAAAAACAGTTTTTAAAAGTATATTGATTTTCAGGTTTATTACTAACTCTTAGTATTAAAAAGTCTTTTATATTTCTCCATGGAAACTGTATTCCTTCTGATCTGTATCACTTCTATGAAATTTTTTTAAAAAATTGGGTTGGGGGAGGTGCCATTGAGCTTTGCTAGATATTTTAGACCTTAAAAAGCAACTTTAATTTGCCTGCCAGCACAGTGCCTGGCTACATATACTCAATACATATACTTGGTATTCAATAAATATTTAATGAATTAGTGATAGTTTATAAGATAAACATTATAAAAATTCTAACTTTACTGATCTAAACTTAGTACTTGAGTAAGAAGACACAGTTCTGATCAAAATTGCTGGGCTTCCCTGGTGGCACAGTGGTTGAGAGTCTGCCTGCCGATGCAGGGGACACGGGTTCGTGCCCCAGTCCGGGAAGATCCCACATGCCGCGGAGCGGCTGGGCCCGTGAGCCATGGCCGCTGAGCCTGTGCGTCTGGAGCCTGTGCTCTGCAGCGGGAGAGGCCCCAACAGTGAGAGGCCCGTGTACTGCAAAAAAAAAAAAAAAAAAAAAAATGCTA
This sequence comes from Delphinus delphis, assembly GCF_949987515.2. Taxonomy (NCBI): domain Eukaryota; kingdom Metazoa; phylum Chordata; class Mammalia; order Artiodactyla; family Delphinidae; genus Delphinus; species Delphinus delphis. The sequence goes on along the minus strand of NC_082690.1, from coordinate 97,096,020 downwards.
TAGTTTCTGGTACTGTTTCTTTTTTCTTTAGTGTAGTGAAGAGGCAGAAGACATCTCAGTCCAAGTGAGGGCTATCAGAATCTTGGGTGGGGAGGAAGGATTGTATACTATACCTGTTCCCCTACCCTAAATCCACCTAGTTGAGGATCATTTTGTCCAATAAGAGTTGTTACTGATAAAAATGATTGTAAGGTTGCATATAAGGTACAGGTGCAAAAAAAAGGTTGAGAAACATTGCTGTGGTGGTATAGGCATAAGATTGTTCCAGCATAAGATTCTTATGCCCTTCAAGAAAGGAAATGACTTCTTAATCCAACTTAGATGTTTATTTTTTTTGTTTATTTTGGTAGAGGCAAACATTGTTTTAATAAGTTTTATTGAGATATAACTTACTATAAAATTCACCGTCTTAAAGTATATAATTCAGTGGTTTTAGTATATTCATAAGGGTGTGTTACCATCACTACTATCTAATTCCAGAACATTTTCACCACCCCAAAAAGAAACCCTATATCCATTAGCAGTCACTCCCCATTCTCCCCTCCCCCAGACCCTGGCAACAACTGATATACTTTTCTGCTTCTGTGGATTTGAAGTTTTGTACAAATGGAATAATACACGTGTGGTCCTTTGTGACTGGCATCTTTCACTTAGCATAATGTTTTCAAAGTTGATCCATGTTGTAGCATATATCAGTACATCATTCCTTTTTTTTTTTTTTTTTGCCGAATACATTCCAACTATTCACTTTTAAAGGTTGTACCAACCATTTTGGAGAAATTCAAAGAGAAGAAGCCTCAAGTGGTACAAGCCCTGCAGGAGGCAATTGATGCAATCTTTCTTACTGTAAGTTGAGTTTGTGTTTGTCTAAAGTAAAGTTTGTCAATGTAATATTTTGATTGTTCTTTACATTTGAGAAAAGCTTATTGACCACATTTTCTTTCTAAAGACCACACTACAGAACATCAGTGAGGATGTTTTAGCAGTAATGGATAATAAAAATCCAACCATCAAGCAGCAGACATCTCTTTTTATTGCAAGAAGCTTCCGCCACTGCACTGCTTCTACCCTGCCAAAGAGCTTACTAAAGCCCTTTTGTGCTGCTCTACTTAAGGTATAGACTTTCTTTGAAATTGAGGAAATATTTTATACCTAGGCAAGATTTTGTTTTTTCTACTGATTGTGTACAGTGACTACTTGACTTTAAGACTGTAGATTATTGTCTTTTGAGGAGAGACCCTCTGTAGCTTTGAAAATTGAATCCAAATTCTTGTATTATTTATGTTCCTGTTCTTGAAGAAAAGCACAAATTAGCTTTATAATTTCACTAACTACTAAAACTTTTATTTCTTATTTGGCCCATAAACTGATATTCAGCTGGATCTGGTCAAGCACAGGCATCCAGTTTAGAATATTTAAAGATCATTTGAGTATGAAGCATTTTAGATAGAGGGTAAGAGGAAGGGTAACTTAATTGGCAAATAGAAAGCTAAGCTTAGATTCTGTGAATTGTAAAAAGCAAATTCTTTATCTAACAACCATCAGTCTGAATTAAAATCAGTAATACCTAAAGAACCTTGTATCAAGATCATCTTGCTTACTTCGGACTATAGCACATCAATGATTCTGCTCCTGAAGTCAGAGATGCTGCATTTGAAGCATTGGGTACTGCTTTGAAGGTGGTTGGTGAGAAAGCAGTAAACCCATTCTTAGCTGATGTCGACAAACTCAAGCTTGATAAGGTAGGTTAGTAATGGGTTTTAATGAAATTGGATAGCGGTCCTGTCTCTGTGCAATATGGGTTTGTTTACTGGTATCCTTTTGATCAGAATTTCTTGATTAGTAGAAATATCTTTCAAATTATAAAAAATAAAATAAAATAAAATTGAATGACCAATCTGTAGAGGAGGTAAAAATGATGTTTTGAGTTAATTTCATTTCTAATACCTGGAAAATTGCCTTTCTAAATATGAATGTCTTCCATCAAAAATATGGTTATTGTTTATTTTTAATTTTCATTGCAGTATAGTTGATTTACAGTGTTGTGTGAGTTTCTGCTGTACAGCAAAGTGATTCAGTTGTACATATATCCATTCTTTTTTAGATTCTTTTTCCGTATAGGTCATTACAGATTATTGAGTAGAGTTCCCTCTGCTATACAGTAGGTCCTTATTAGTTACCTATTTTATATATAGTAGTGTGTATATGTCAATCCTAATCTCCCTATTTATCTCTCCCCCCCTTCCCCCCCAGTAAACGTAAGTTCATTTTCTACAAAAATGTGGTTATTGTAAGTTTAGTAAATTCTCATTTGCATAGAAATATAATGTAAGACGTCATTAATGTATATCTACTGCCAAGAAAATATGGATAATTTATCTTTGTTGAAAAGGAAACTTTTCTCTCTGAATTCTCATGTAGTTGTGGTTTAGAAGTGACTTATTAAGTAATGTAATGATTGTGTTTCAAAGTTAGGCTCAGTGACGTCTATCTCAATTTCATTCTCCAGATCAAAGAATGTTCAGAAAAAGTAGAGCTCGTACATGGTAAGAAAGCTGGACTTGCAGCTGACAAGAAGGAGTTCAAGCCTGTGCCGGGAAGAGCTGCTGCTTCAGGGGCTACAGGAGATAAGGACACAAAGGACATTTCAGCACCCAAACCAGGACCCTTAAAAAAGGCACCTGCTACTAAGGTTAATAGATGACTTGGAAAATATGGTTTAAAAATTAGAATTTAGTAAGGTAGGGTCTGAATCTCAGGTTCAGGGTTGTTCTTCAATATGATTTCATTTGAGAGATGAACTCATTACAACATTCAAAATACAGCAGAGCGTCTTTTAATGAAGACAGCATATTCCAATAGTACGTTTGGTTATTTGAAACCTATATAGAGATAAAAATGGTAATGAAGATACAGGAGTACATTTTAAGGCATCAGAAAGTATCATTAAATAATGAAATAGGGACTTCCCTGGTGGCGCAGTGGTTAAGAATCCACCTGCCAATGCAGGGGACACGAGTTCGATTCCTAGTCTGGGAAGATCCCACATGCCACAGAGCAACTAAGCCCGTGTGCTACAACTGCTGAGCCTGCGAGCCATAACTACTGAGCCCACGTGCCACAACTACTGAAGCCTGCGCACCTAGAGCCTGTGCTCCGCAACAAGAGAAGCCTGCACACCACAGCAAAGAGTAGCCCCTGCCTGCTGCAACTAGAGAAAGCCCACGTGCAGCAACAGACCCAATGCAGCCAAAAATAAATAAAATAAATTTATTAAAAATAATAATGAAATAGTATGGCAAGGTACATAACATTAATAATGTAAGTTCATTTTCTAACTTAACATAAGGTCATTTTGCTAATAATGCTCTGGAATTGCAGCACCGAGTCTCCATTCCATCAGGGTCTCACTTTCTAGTGTAGAAGAGGGGGAAATGACCAAGGGCAAATATGGCATTCTTACAGTGAACACTTTTCTTGGACTGGATTCTCTTAAGCATGAAGTTATCTGCTGAAAATGCAAGAAGTTTGATTCTCTTTTCCACCCTGAGCCCCAGCCTGGAGTTAGGAGAAGAGAACTGATATTTAGTGAGCTTTACTTTGTGAAGCATTTTACCTACATAATCTTATTTAATCATCATAACAATCCTTGAGATAAGGGTTTTGTGATCCCTGTTTTTCCAGAAAAGGAAACTGGGGCTCAGCAAGGTTACATGTCCTGCACATGCTCTTACAATTCACTTGTTTGTTTATTCTGTCTCCCCACACTGTATTGTAAACTTTAAAGGATAGAGATCTTGTCACTGCTTGACCACTTGTGCATAGAAGAGGCTCCGGCATATAGCAGGAGCTCTGCATATATTTGTTGAATGACCAGAGTTGCAGAACTGGGATTTGAACCCAGGTATCTAGCTACAGAGTCTGTGTACTTTCATGTTATGCTGTCTCTTCAGTACTCCAGTACAGGGAGTTGGCAGCTATTTTCTCCTTTCTCACCAGCTCCTGCCTCTCTGGACAGTGACCTGGGTGCAGCACCTTAAGACCTTTTCTTATCTTGCTGAACCTTTCCATGCTAGCCGGCTTTCTCTTATAAGGGATTCTTTTCCTTCCCCCAAGAATAAGCTGTGGGTGGAGTGGGGAAGGACCTGCTTTTGTTCTTTTGAAAAAATCAGTAGGACAGTATCATCTAATAAACCTACTAAGCCAATAAACATGTATGTCTATGTTTAAAAAAAAAAAGGAGATTTATTAATTGAGGTGCCTCTCAATTAATAAAACAGAGTACTATTATATACAAGAAAGGATCCAGAAGAGGTGTTCTAGTAAATCAAAGAGTGTAAAATTTTCTATTTTTACAGTGAGAAAACAATTAAATCTCTCTTCATGGGGTAGTTATTATGAACCAATAAAATCATAGTGCTAATGTGAACTGGCAAGTGTTAGAGGTTTCCATTGGATTAAAAACCAGCATCTTAGCTTTGCTAACCCCACCTTAAAAGCTCAGAATATGTTCAAGATAACAGTGGTTTCAGAACAGCTCTGGATGTTCAAGACTAAATTGGTCCTCTGTCATTTTATCTTTTCTTTTTAGGTTTGGGCATTGCTTAACAAATATCCAAAATAGGTAGAAGGAATGATGTGGACAGTGATGTGTGTTGCCATATTAATGTTACTGCCCTTGGCTGTATACCTTATGATAAACTGCTATTTTCTTGTGACCTTTCAAAACTGGGGGTGACATAAATTTAAATCAAGATATTTAAATAGAATATTAGCAGATAGAATCCAGTGGGTGCAATAGAAAGTATGAGCAACTGAAGTTTATTCCAGGATCGCAAGGATAGTTTGATATTAGAAAAATTACTGAATTTATAGATCAAAAGAAGTCTAATTTCAAACACTGAAAAGGAATATAATAAATTTCAGCATGTCTTCTTGATAAAAATTCTTAACCGTATAGAAATGGATGGATACTTTGATATGATTAAATATATCATTTTTATAGATTATATGATCATATTCTTGGAAAACCCAAGCAAGTCAACTGGAAAACTAATAAAACAATAAAAAATATTCAGTGAGATGGCCATCTTCAACATAACTAGAACACTCACTGAAATTGGCGTAACACCTCTTTTTCTTCACAAATTAGATAGTTCTACAGTGAGTAATAACATATTCCATGTTACTTGGAGTAACTTTGTGGTTAAATAGTGAGTACTTTGTGGTTAAATAGTGAGTAAATGTTATAACTCAGAAACTGCCCTTTACTAGTGTAGGAAGGATCTAGAGGCATTTAAAGGCATCAAACATTAATTCTCAAATTAATCTGTAAATGTAGCATAAATCCAGTTTATTGTTTTTATTTCATTTATCTCATTAGCTCATTTTGAATTAGAGGTTCTTTTTTTTTTTTAATTTTATTTATTTTTGGCTGTGTTGGGTCTTCGTTGCTGCTCATGGACTTTTCTCTAGTTGCTGTTGTCTTCGTTGTGGTGCTCGGGCTTCTCATTGCGGTGGTTTCTCTTGTAGTGGAGCATGGGCTCTAGGCATGCGGGCTTCAGTAGTTGTGGTACACAGGCTTAGTTGCTCTGCGGCATGTGGGATCTTCCTGGACCAGGGCTCGAACCCACGTCCCCTGCATTGGCAGGCGGATTCTTAACCACTGCGCCACCAGGGAAACCCTAGAGGTTCTTAACACAGCTTCTACAGATTCCCCATGAATGATCTTCAGGAGGTCTGTCTGCCCTTGAAATTGCTAAATTCTGTGGGCACAGAAAATATGGGTCTTTTTGTTGTCGCTGTTGGTTGAGTGATCCCTCATTTTAATCAAATTTTTGAGGAATCTCTAATCCCAAAATGTCTAAGAATCACTATTCTAAATCCTTAAGTGGTTTAATATTTTTCTGTTTGCTTTTAGCCTGGCGGGCCACCGAAGAAGGGGAAACCAGCTGCACTAGGAGGCGCAGGGAGCACTGGAACCAAGAACAAGAAAGGGTTGGAGACTAAAGAAATAGTGGAGCCTGAGCTCTCGGTCAGTATTATACAGTATGCCTCAAACTCAAAACCACGGAAAGTCATTGCCTATGAGGAGGTTCAGGTTCTTTCTTTTCTGAGTTCTGTAACGTATAGTTAATGGATGTCTTTTTAGCTTATTGAAACTGTGCCTTGGACAAACTTCCCCTTTACAGTAGTATAATAGAATCCTCAGATACTAAAACACACCTATGGGAGTGTTCTTGTAGTTTTGGCTGGGGTATTCTTACATTGTTGCCATCTGTTTCCTTAAGCAATTATTAGTGTTAATGTTTTGTATCTTACAGATAGAAGTATGTGAAGAAAAAGCTTCAGCTGTCCTTCCTGCTACCTGTATACAGCTTCTAGACAGCAGTAACTGGAAGGAAAGGCTGGCCTGTATGGAAGAGTTCCAAAAGGTGGGTACACAGGGATGAGTTGAATGTGAAAGAAAATTACATCATACAGAAGTGATGAATTGATAAATGAAGGACTAGTCCTAATTGCTGTATTTTGTAACCAGTGAACATGTCTGCAGGGTGTTAACTAAAGATGAGGTGGGGTTTTTATTTGCTTTTTAGCTGTTTAGTATTTATCTTTCAACATCTGCTTTCTGTGGCTTCTATCAGCTCATAACCTAAGTGATGCATACTCAAGAAAATTAGGTTTATTCTGAATTATAAGGCTTACATGAATTTTATTTTATTTTTAATTTTTTTTTTTTTTGGCTGTGTTGGGTCTTTGTTGCTGCACTCAGGCTTTCTCTAGTTGTGGTGAGCGGGGGCTACTCTTCATTGAGGTGCACAGGCTTCTCATTGCGGTGGCTTCTCTTGTTGCAGAGCACGGGCTCTAGGCACATGGGCTTCAGTAGTTGAAGCACGCGGGTTCAGTAGTTGCAGCGTGCAGGCCCTGGAGCGTGCAGGCTTTACTAGTTGTGGCACGTGGGCTCTAGGGCACGCAGGCATCAGTAGTTGGGGCGCACGGGCTTAGTTGCTCCGTGGCAGACCAGGGATCTTCCCAGACCAGGGATTGAACCCATGTCCCCTGCATTGGCAGGCAGACTCTTAACCACTGTGCCACCAGGGAAGTCCCTGAATTTTAATATTATGGTATTAAACTTACTAGGCAAACAGGTCTCTTCACGTAAAACACCCCTCATCCATTTTATGTTTCCCTCTTTGTTGTCATGATTCTCAGAAGAATAGACATTATCACTTGGTATGAGAAGCTTCTTTAAAAAAAATCTGTGTTGGACAGGAGCATGGTGGTTTATTTTGGCACACACTCTTTGATTCTAATGAGGAGGGGTGTGGAGAAACTGCAAGAATGCTGCGACTTGAGCCAGGAGTCCTGGCTTCCAGTCCTGCATCCGCCACTCAAGCTTAGCCCTGGGTGTGCTTCTTTGAAACCTGTACTTAAATGCTTCTAACCTACTCTACTTTGCTATGTTTTTAGGAAAATCGAATAAGTCAAAATATGTATAAGCAGTTTCAGCCATACACTGGGCAAATTAAAACTGTTACTTTCTTTGGGGCAAATTATTTATGAATTCCTGAAATGTGAAAAAAAGAGTTTCAGTGGCATCACTATAACAACCATATACCAAACATCCAACTTAAGAAACAAAGTATTAGAACAGAAAGTAAACAAGCTCTATCTGTGACCCTCCTCATTTCTATTCCCCTCACTCCTTCAAAGGTAAACACGTAATTGATTTGGTATATACTGTTCCCTTGGAACTAATCATTAATCCCTTAACTCTCCTACTATCTTGTTTTACTTCAAGGCTGTTGAACTAATGGACCGAACTGAAATGCCATGCCAGGCATTAGTGAGGATGCTGGCCAAGAAACCTGGATGGAAAGAAACTAATTTTCAGGTATATTTAAATTAGAGATTTATTATCTTTTATTGAAGTAATTTTCATTACATCATCCTATGGTGTATTAGAGAGGTATAGTTTGGTAATTTTTAGCTTGTTCTTTTTTTTAAAATCACTCAGCCAATGTGTCATGTAATTTTAAATGAACAGTGGAATGTGTGCATTTTGATTAAACACATAACTCTAACTTTGTGCATTTAGGAGTTTATATATATACAAATACTTATTGTTTGTTAATTCATATGTATGCATTTTTCTCATTATTTAGACCTGGAAGCCCTCGAATATAGGGAGGGATGAACAATGAGATAGCTTTCTTATTTCTTTGCATTAAAAAATAAATGTAGTCTTTAAATTGCCAATAAAAAATTACCACGTAATCGGTTTAACTCATTAACTGATAATAGAGATGAAATTGAGCAGTAGCGTTATTTAGTTTAAAAAGTAGGTGTAAAGGGAGGTATAGGAAAGTAATACATGAAGGAAAATGAGAAAAGTGTTTTCTTCTTCTCCTCTAGACATACATAGAGCTGATGGGAAACAAAAGTTTGAAATGTATCAGGTTTATTTTTGGCTTCCTGCTAGTCTCTTTTTTACTTCTGTTTTGCCATCTCTTATTCTCTGTTTAGGACCATAGCTCCCTTGCTTACTGTTCCCTTAGCACTGCGTTATAACCTCATCCAAACCATCCAGCTCCACAAAGGTTTCCCGTGCCAGAAGGTTCTGATACTGCCTTCTTCCCCTCACACCACCACTTTTAAAACTCCCCTTACGTAGCTTCTCAGATAGGTGAAAGAAGCACACCTGATTTGAGCTAATACACTTCTTTGTATTAGATCCATATCAAGAGATAATTTTATATCTTTTTTCCTTTATAACAACTTTTGTTTTAAACGGCACAGTGCAGCTGTTTTTAGTCTATACACATAGTTAGCAACTCCTACCACTATTTAATTTTAGAGTATTTTCATCACCCCAAAAAGAAACCCCATACCCATCAGTAGTCACTCTCTATTCCTCCCCAAGTCCCCACCCCTAGTCCCTGGCAACAATTAATCTACTTTCTCTCTCTATGGATCACTTCTCCTGGACATTTCATGTAAATAGAATGATGTGGCCTTTTGTGTCTGGCTTTTACTTAGCATAATGTTTTCAAGGTTCATCCATACTGTAGCATATATCAACTCTACAGTCTTTTTTTTTTTTTTTTTGCGGTACGCGGGCCTCTCACGGCCATGGCCTCTCCCGCTGCGGAGCACAGTCTCCGGACATGCAGGCTCAGCGGCCATGGCCCACGGGCCCAGCTGCTCCGCGGCATGTGGGATCCTCCCAGACTGGGGCACGAACCCACGTCCCCTGCATAAGCAGGTGGACTGTCAACCACTGCGCCACCAGGGAAGCCCTACAGTCTTTTATTGCTAAACAGTATTCCATCGTATGGATATACAACATTTTATTTACCCATTCATAAGTTCTTTGTTTTTTCTTCGGCTGTGTCACGCAGCATATGGAATCTTAGTTCTCCAACCAGGGATCCTGCGACCCCTTCATTGGAAGCACGGAGTCTTAACCACTGGACCACCAGGGAAGTCCCTTCCCATTCCTAAGTTGATGGGCATTTGCATTGTTTCTGCTTTGGGGCTATTGTGAATAATGCTACTATGAACTTTCATGTACAAACTTTTGTGTGAACACATGTATATACCTAGTAGAATTTCTGGGTCTTATGGTGACTCTGTTTAACTTTCTGAGAAACTGACAAACTGTTTTCTAAAGTGGCTGTACCATTTTATCTTTGCACTAGCAGTGCAGGAGAGTTCCAGTTTCTCTGCTTCCTTGCCAACACTTGTTATTTAAATATTCAAACAGGACAAAGGGAAATATTTTCGATCAAAAGTGTCTGAAGTCCCAGACATCTGCCATCATCACATTAATATCTTTAAATTGTTTTTCACAGTTCCTTCCATTCTTCCACTTAAAAATCTACAAATTCTTTAAATCTCTCAAGTTCTGGTGTGTGTGTGTGTGTGTGTGTGTGTGTGTGTGTGTGTGTGTGTGTGTACACGAGGGTTGTAATTTTTTTTGTGGGCAACTCTAGTAGGAACTCTGAATTAGTATGGTCATTTTATTATGTATTTCAGGATGTATGCTCAGTACTATATGCAGATAACCATAGGAGAAGGAGAATATAGAAATTATATTTTTCAATTCATAAACTTCATGTGGTAACATTGCTTGTTAATATTTTAAAACACTGAGTTTTTTTCTGTCTTAGCTGTCAGCTACATTAATTGATAACAATTAAAGGATAAAAATTATTTTGTTTCTTGGTTTAAAGTTTGATTTTAGTTTGGTCATGTTCTCAGCTGTTACATCTTCAGGCTGCTATAAAAATAAGTAAATAAATAAATGTCTTTGGGCAATTCCCTGGCGGTCCAGTGGTTAGGACTTGGCACTTTCACTGCCGAGGGCCTGGTTCAATCTCTGGTCAGGGAACTAAGATCCCAGAAGCCGCGTGGCACATCCCACCCCCGCCAAAAAAATGTCTTTGGCTTACTCATAACTTTCTGATACTTATCCTTGTTCAGGTGATGCAAATGAAGCTTCACATAGTTGCTTTGATTGCCCAGAAGGGAAATTTTTCCAAAACTTCAGCTCAGATCGTCTTAGATGGCCTTGTAGACAAGATTGGAGATGTGAAATGTGGGAACAATGCAAAAGAAGCTATGACAGCAATAGCAGAAGCTTGTATGTTGCCATGGACAGCTGAACAGGTTAGTGACACAGAGCTCTCTTTCCTCAAGTTTTCCCAGTTTTTTCCCAAATTTTAGTTTAAAGTTATTAGTTAAACTTTAGTTCTTTTCTTCTCAAGTAAAACCTTTTTTGATACTGTTTTACTTCTACCTTTAGTAATTTTTGCACTGTTGCCTGATAATTAAAATTGTCTTAGTCAAGAATATTCTATTAAGAATGAAAGTAATTTTCTCTTAAGACATTATCATCCAGAGTGACCACTAATGAAAAGTTGTAAACAGTCCAGATTGCCTTTTAAAAAATTTTTTTTATTGAAGTATTAGTTGATGTACAATACTGTGAGAATGCTTTTAATACTTCTATCACTTACCTCATTTTCTTGTGTAAATTAAATATTTCATTCCTAAGGCATTCTTGCAGTTGTGTTAGCATCAGGAAAACCACGCTTAATCTACTACTGCCTTAATGTCAAGCTATATTTCTGTGAGAAATCTGAGAGAAAACACAGATCTGTTTTGGTTTTTTGTATGTTTGTTTTTCCACTCCAGGTTATGTCAATGGCTTTCTTACAGAAGAATCCCAAGAATCAGTCAGAAACTCTGAATTGGCTATCAAATGCAATAAAAGAATTTGGTTTTTCTGGGTAAGTCAGAAAGAAATCAAGCACATGTTTTGCCAGTCTCTAACTGGTGATTATATTTGTTGTAGCTATTGCTGCTTATTTCTGAGAAGCCAGAGCTGGATTGCCTATAATTTATATAAAACAAGACTACCTTTGTTCCAAAAGCCTATATTGGCTTGTGCTCCTGCATTTTGATATCCACTAATATTAGAGTTCTCTAAGTTATTTTTCCTCAAGTATTTGTAACTGTCCCACAGAAAAGCCAGTTCCAAGGATTTCTAGTCAAATACATTTGGAAAATACTATATAAAATCACACTTGTTTAGAGATCTATAGTGCACGTTGGAAAATTAAAGGCTCTGAGAAGTCCTGCAGTTGAGACACTTGTTTAACCCACTCTTTCCCAAAGTTATTTGTCTATTGATCACATTTGTTTACAGTAGTCCCCCGCTTATCTGTGGTTTCACCTTCCACAGTTTCAGTTACCCACAGTCAACTGCATTCAAAAAATATTAAATGGAAAATTTCAGAAATAAACAATTTATAAGTTTTAAACTGTGGGCCGTTCTGAGTAGCATGATGAAATCTCATTCTGTCCTGCCCAGAATATGAATCATTCGTTTGTCCAGTGTATCCCACCCATCAGTCACTTAGTAGCTGTCTCAGTTACAGATCGATCCTTGTGGTATTGTAGTGCTGCTGTTCAAGTAACCCTTATTTTACTTAATAATGGCCCTATGGGACTTCCCTGGCTGTCCAGTGGTTGGGACTTTGCTTTCCAATGCAGGGGGAGCAGGTTCGATCCCTGGTCAGGGAGCTAAGATCCCACATGCCTCGCGGCCAAAAAACAAAAACATAAAACAGAAGCAATATTGTAAGAAATTAAATAAAGACTTTAAAAATGGTCCACATCAAAAAGGTCGTAAAAAAAAAAAAATTGCCCCAAAGTGCAAGAGTAGAGATGCTGGCAATTTGGATATGCTAAAAAGAAGCTGTAAAGTGCTTCCTTTAAGTAAAAAAGTGAAAGTTCTCAACTCAGTAAGGAAAGAAAAAACTGGCATGCTGAGGTTGCTAAGATCTACAGTAAGAATCTTCTATCCATAAATTGTGAAGGAAAAAGAAATTCGTGAGTTTCACTGTTGCACCTCAAACTGCAAACATTGTAAGTGCTTAGTTAAGATGGAAAAGGCATTGAATTTTTGGGTGGAAGACATAAACGGAAAGAAAACATGACTGATGGCAATGTGTTCCACCCAAAAGCGTGCAGGCTATGAAGATTTCAGTAAGGGATCCCCTGAAACAAGTGACACCAAGCCATTTGCTGCAAGTAAGGATGGCTACACAGATTCAGAAACAGGTTGGGACTGAAAAATGTAAAAATTATAGGAGAGGCTGCGTTTGCCAGTGAAGCAGCCTCTGCATTTCTGGTAGAGTTGAAAAAATTGATAAAGGAGAAAGAGCACACTCACATAACTTTTATTACAGTATATTGTTATAATTGTTCTATTCTGTTATTAGTTATTATTACTAATCTCTTACTGTGTCTAATTTATAAATTAAACTTTATCATAGTTCCATAGGTATAGGAAAAAAATAGTATATGTAGTACTATCCACGGTTTCAGGAATCCACTGGGGGGTCTTGGAAAGTATCCCTCCCAGATAAGGGGGAACTATTGTATTTTATTTAGCAAAATTTTATAGACTTACTTTATGCCTGGCACTTTCTAAATAACTCATTTGATTTAATCATCATTAAAAACCATGTGAGGTATTGTTCTCTCCTTTTATAGATGAGGAAACTAGAGCACAGAAAGCTTGAGTGATCTGCCCAAGTCACAGAAAGTGGCAAAGCCAAGATTTTTTTTTTTATAAAGTTATTTTATTTATTTATTTTTGGCTGTATTGGGTCTTTGTTGCTGTGCGCAGGCTTTCTCTAGTTGCGGCGAGCAGGGGCTACTCTTCATTGTGGTGCGTGGGCTTCTCGTTGCGGTGGCTTCTCTTGTTGCGGAGCACGGGCTCTAGGCGCACGGGCTTCAGTAGTTGTGGCACGCAGGCTCAGTAGTTGTGGCTCGCGGGCTCTAGAGCTCAGGCTCAGTAGTTGTGGTGCACAGGCTTAGTTGCTCCGCGGCATGTGGGATCTTCCTGGACCAGGGCTTGAACCTGTGTCCCTTGCATTGGCAGGCAGGTTCTTAACCACTGCGTCAGGAAGTGGTTAGGGAAGTCCTGGGAGAAAAACATTCTAGACGAAGGGAACAGCAAGTGCAAAAGCCCTGTGGCAGGAGCACATGTGATATATTTTAAAATAGCAAGGAGTAATTGTTCTTCAGAATGCAGTTGGAGTAGAAGAGTGAGGGAGTAGGGAGTGGTAGGAGATAAAGACTGAAGAAAGAACAGGGGCCCAGGTTGTGTAGGGCCTCAAAGTTTTGAATAAATTGGAAACCATTAGATAGTTTTGAGCAGAATAATACAAGGATTATTCAGTCAGAACAGATAGTGAAGATCAAGGGCAGAAGCAGGGAGACTAATTAGAAGGCTACTGAAATAATCCTGTCAAGAAATTATATGGCTTGGAAGTATTATGATTCAGAATATATTTTGAAGGTAGAACTAAGCAGGATATTGAACTTAAGAGAGAAGAGGAGTCAAGGGTGACTGAGGAGTCAGGGATGGCCTGAGCAACTGGAGAATGAAGTGCCTGTTTACTGAGATAGGGAAGACTATGGGAAGAACAGGTTTGGGGGCGGGCTGTGGACAATCAGGAGTTTGGTTTTGACAGATGTAGGTTATCTACTAGACATAAAAATGGAAATGTCACAAAGGCAGTCGGATATATGAATCTGGAGTTCAGGAAAGAGATCAACACTGGATTGATCTAATGCATATAGATAGTATTTAAAGCTTACTTTAAATGAGTGTAGAAAGAGAATAGGTGAAACTCAGGACATATCTAAAGGAAGCTGGTTCTAGAGTCTGGCTTTATAAAACTCCATTGAGTATTTTGAGGTTTCACTTGTTTTTCATTCTAAGTATCATTTCTTCTAGATTGAACGTGAAAGCTTTCATTAGCAATGTGAAGACAGCTCTTGCTGCAACAAACCCAGTGAGTACATACCAGCATATATAGGAAGAGTAGTAAGTACAGCCATCTTTATGGTTCTGTTCTGATCTGAAAAGTTATTTTTGTTCTGCCAGGCTGTGAGGACTTCTGCCATCACCTTGCTTGGCGTGATGTATCTGTACGTTGGTCCCTCTTTGCGAATGTTCTTTGAGGATGAGAAGCCTGCCCTCCTATCCCAGATAGATGCAGAATTTGAGAAGGTAAAGATTCCACAAATGATACAATCCATAGTTGACTTGAGAATGCTTATATTAGTTAAGTTTAAACTTTTAACCCTTTGGAATGAAGAATGTGTATGTATTTGCTTTTATATGTATAAGGTATCCCTGGGAAGAATTCATAAGAAATAGATGACTTTGTGAGGAAGAGAACTAGATAGCTATAGTATAGGATGGGACATTTTCCCCTTTGTGGCTTTGGAATATTAAACATTTTGAATGTATTACCTATTCCAAAAGTACACTAAATATAACATTAAATTTTTTTTTTTAAGTAAAAAGAAACTTGACCTTCCTTGAATAAACTTTCTAATTGAAATTGCTAAGTTTTGGCAGACTTGCTGTGTATTGTCTTGGGCATACAAGTCAAATGACAGCTTTATGATTGAGAAGTCATATTCTAATAGGTTTGTATAAAGATATCTTTTGTCACATAGTCTCAAAATTGGAATCTAAGTAGGAATTAAAATATGTGCTGTGTGAATATTAAATATTATGAAGGAATATGAAAGTTTGACACAGGTACCATTCTCTAACCAGTTTGCTCTCATATTCTTCATCAAGTTCATTAGCCTCACTGACTTATTTGTGTGTAGATGCAGGGACAGAACCCACCTGCTCCAACCAGAGGGATTTCCAAACACAGTACAAGTGGTACAGATGAAGGAGAAGATGGAGACGAACCAGATGATGGGGGCAATGATGTTGTGGATCTTTTGCCAAGGACAGAAATCAGGTTTGTTGCTAATGATTTATTTGATGTATTATACTTAGTTCTTAATGGTGTCTTCTGTTTCTCAGTCAGGGTACTTCTGTGACATCATTGTTCTTTTAGGCATCTGGAATTAAGGATTCTGTCTTTTTTTTTCAGTGATAAAATCACTTCAGAGTTGGTGTCTAAGATTGGTGACAAGAATTGGAAGATCAGGAAAGAAGGCCTAGATGAAGTGGCAGGTATTATCAATGAAGCAAAATTTATCCAGCCAAACATAGGTGAACTTCCAACTGCCTTGAAGGGTCGACTCAACGATTCAAATAAAATCTTGGTACGTAGAATATATGCCTGTTTTTTTCTCTCCCCTCTCTGCCCCTGCAGGGTGATCCTTTTCAGTAACCTTCAGCAGCAAAAACAAAAAGGAGTTAGTCACTCTATTGCTTTGAACTAGAAATAGCTTCCTTTAATTTTTTAAGTGTGCCTCAAGATATGTTGGTAGATGGCAAGTTTATTAATCAAATTTTCATGAATCTCAGATTTGCTGTTTACAGGGCTCTGATATTAAGTATTTTTGTATAAAACTGCTTGTAATACCCATAAACAAGTTAATTTCTAATTTTTAAATTTGGATTTTTATGTGAGATTTTTCTTAAACTAGGCTTTACCTTACTTTAAAATTATAAAGCATTGTAATCTCTAGTCGAAAATTCTAATATTCCAATTTTATGAACTGATGATAAAAGGAGACACCATCACCCAAAAATTATTCATAAGCTGATTAGTATCATAATGAGCTGATTTTTTAAAGTAGGCCAGAAACTTCCTACTGCATTGAGTGTATAGCAGCAAACTTGCAAAACTTTGAGCACACCTTGCAATGGTTTGAACGTAAGGTGTTGGCTTTTCCTACCCAGGTGCAGCAGACGTTGAATATCCTCCAGCAGTTGGCAGTAGCCATGGGCCCAAACATCAAGCAACATGTGAAGAACTTAGGCATCTCTATCATCACAGTGCTTGGAGACAGCAAGGTAAACCTGACTCTTTTTACCACAGCTCTGTTCTGGAATAGGCCAGCCACATGACTGGGCTAAGAATAATCCTTTTTTTTTTTTTTTAATTTATTTATTTATTTGTTTTTATTTTTGGCTGTGTTGGGTCGTTGTTGCTGTGCACGAGCTTTCTCTAGTTGTGGCGAGCGGGGGCTACTCTTCGTCATGGTGCGCGGGCTTCCCATTGCAGTGGCTTCTTGTTGCAGAGCACAGGGCGCAGGCTCAGTAGTTGTGGCGCACGGGCGTAGTTGCTCTGCGGCATGTGGGATCTTCCTGGGCCAAGGCTCGAACCCGTGTCCCTTGCATTGACAGGCAGATTCTTAACTACTGCGCCTCCAGGGAAGCCCCAATCCTTTTCTTACATGTAAGAGTGCATGTAAACAGTTTATAAACTTTGTTAGAGAAGAGAATATTAGGAGGAAAATCGTAAAAATTTTTACCTCCCAGGCATTATTAAGGTGATCAGATATCTCCCTAGCTTTGTGACCCTTAGATAAGTTGTTTATCTTCTTTGAGTTTCAGTTTTTTATCTATGAAATTTAATTCTTACAGAATTAAATAAGCAACTGTACATAAAGTACCTGTACCTGTCTCATACAGTATGTACTCAAAAAATGGTTGCTATTATGATTATGATATCATTGTTTAAGGTGTTGGTATAAAGAGTGAATAAACATATAAATTTTGGATCATGTATTTTATTTTCTACCTGTTCCCTCAACTACTAGAGTAGGATCTTCTGGTACTTCAGTAAGATATTTGCAGTTTCACAGTCCTGGAATTTGTCACATTGAAAGTTGCAAGCTCTTATGTTTATCCTTAATTGAATATTCGAATGTCTCTTTATTTTTGTGTAATACATTTAATTTGAGGAATTGGACTATTTTAATATTTTTCACGTCAGTAAGTCGTTCTCATTCTATGAATGCAAATTAATATAAAAACAAAAATGTTCAATCAAATTGTTAATTTCAGTCTAACTATTAAGAGTTCTCTAACAGGTAGAATTACATTCTTTAGCAGATAACCAGGGACATAAGAGTCCCCAGAAGTTCAGGAAACAAAACCTAAGAGTTTGTTCCCCTAACATGATATTTTATGCCCAGGTCACTGTTTTCCCTAATTAACTGAGTATGGGATCTTTACAATTTGGAGTTTTATGTTTCTAATTTACTTTGGAGTTTTAGTACAACGTGGATCTACATTCTGTTTCAAAGAAGATGAAGTATGTTCCAAGTATGTTCATGTGGACTTTAGAGAAACCTCCATTGTTCGTGTTCATAAAGTAACAGGCTCTTCACTCCCTACCTCCAAACCATAGCAGTGTTACCTTTATTGATTCTCTCTTCCATTCAGAACAATGTTCGAGCTGCGGCCCTAGCAACAGTGAATGCTTGGGCAGAACAGACTGGCATGAAGGAATGGCTGGAGGGGGAAGATCTTTCTGAAGAGCTCAAAAAGGAAAATCCTTTCTTGAGGCAAGAGGTTAGTACCACAAATATGATTTGCTTTACTCATGTCTTCTACCTTCATAGAGGCTTGGACCTACCTAATAAATATACATGAATGGATAGAATGAGTTCCATTATAAAATCGCTAATAATATGAAACCAAATTCCTGGAGCTTTTTTATTCATGTGCTTCCTTTTCTTTTTTCCTTTCATGTGCTTTTTTAACAAACTTTTTAAAGGACTAGCCTTTCTGTGAAGTTTTCTCTTTGCTTGAACTCTTAAATGGTAAAGTAAGAGGTTTTAATCATGACATAAAAATAGTTCAACATTCAAAAGTCTATCAGTGTCACCCATCATACCAACAGGCTAAAGAAAAGTCATATAATCCTATCAGTTGACCAAAAAAAGGATTTGAGAAAATCCAACATCTATTCATGATAAAAGCTGTCAGTAAGTTAGTAATAGAAGAGAATTACTCAAGTTAAATAAAAAGCATCTGCAAAAAACCTCTGTAAATGATAATATTCTTAGTGGTTAAAGACTGAATGCTTTCCCCCTAAGATCAGGAACAAAGCAAGAATGTCCACTTTCACTGCTGTTACTCTGCATAGAACTGGAAGTTCTAGTCACTGCAATAAGGCAAGAAAAAGAAATGAAAGGCATACAGTTGGAAAAAGAATAAATAAAACTATCCGTAATTGCAGATAACATGACTGTTTACATAGAAAATTCCAGGAAATCTACAAGTAAACTCCTAGAACTAATAAATGAGTTCAGTAAGATTGCAGGATACAAAATAAACACAATCACATTTGGCAAAAGTCAATCACATTTCTTTATAATACATTGAACATATGGAAACCGAAGTTACAAACATAGTACAGTTTACAGTCACTCCAAAGAAAATGAAATCCTTAGCTATACACTTAACAAAACAAATACAAAATATGTCTACTGAAAATTACAAAAATGCTGATGAAGCATTCAAGGAAGACCCACATAGATGTAGAGACATGCCATGTTTGTGGATTGGAAGATTTAACATAGTAGAAATTAGAAATGTCAGTTCTATACATTTAATGTATACATAATTGATGTATGCATTTAATGTAATTCTTATCAAAATTCAAGAAAGTTTTTTTGTAGACAAAGTCAAGGTTATTTTAAAATTTATATTCTAGCTAAAACAGTCTTGACAAAGGGAAAAAAATGGAAAGAACCTCTCTACCATATATTAGGGCTTACGAAATTAAATTGCTAACATAATCAAGACACTGTGGGGAATTCCCTGGCGGTCCAGTGCTTAGGACTCCATGCTTTCACTGCCAAGGGCTCAGGTTCAATTCCTGGTTGGGGAACTGATCCCCCCAGCCAAGCTGTGTGGCAAAAAAAAAAAAAAAAAAAAAAGACACTGTGATAGCAAGGGGTAGGAGGAAGAGGATAGATACAGATAGGTGGAGCTGAAGAGGAAACCCAGAAATAGACCCACACAAATATGAGCAACTAATTTTCAACGGTGTTTCCAAAGTAATTCAGTGGAGGAAGTGTGGCCTTTTCACCAGATGATGCTGGAGCAGTTGACATCCAGAGACAAAAAAATTAAACCTTACCTAAACCTCACATCTTACACCAGAATTAACTCAAAATGGATTTATGGGCTTAAATGTAGAACATAAAACTATAGAACTTTTAAAGATAACATAGGAGAAAACCTTCAAGATATAGAAATTCTTCAGGCAAAGAATTCTTAGACTAGACACCAAAACCACAATTCATCAAAGAAAAATTTGATAAATTGGACCTCATCAAAATTAAGAACTCTTACTCTACAAAAGACCATGTGAAGAAGATGAAAAGACAGCCTGGAGTGGGAGAAAATATTTGCAACCTCTGTGTCTGATAACGGACTATCATCGAGAATATATATATATATATATAAAGAACTCTCAAAACTCAACAGTTAAAAATCTAATTACAAAATAGGCAAAAGACAAGAACAGACATTTCACTGAAGAGGATATACAGATGGCAAATAAGCCCATGAAAGGTGTTCAACATTATTGGCCATCAAGGAAATGCAAATTAAAACTGCAATCACAGACAACTATCAGAATTACTAAAATAAAAAATTGTGATAACACCAAATTCTGGCAAGAATGTGGAAAAACTTGAACACTCTCCTGGTGGAAATGTAAAATGGTATAGCCACTCCAGAAAACAGTTGGGCAGTTTCTTACGAGACTATACTTGTAGTTACTATATGACCCAGCAAGTCTTGGGCATTTATTCCAGAAAAATGAAAATTTATGTTTACACAAAAGCCTATATACAAATGTTCATAGCAGCTGATTCATAATAGCCAAAATCTGGAAACAGCCCAGATGTCTTTCAACAGGTGAATGCTTAAACTATTGTATATCCATATGTGTAATACTATTTAGCAGTAAAAGAAACAAATTATTTATACATGCAACAAGTTAGATAAATCGCAGAGGAATTGTGCTGACAGTTCCAATTCCAAACAGTTACATACTATATGATTCTATTTATATGAGTTTGAAATCTCATATTTTAGAAATGGATAAACAGATTAGTGGTTACCAGGGATTAGGGAGTAGGAGGAGGGATGTGAATGTGGTTATAAAAGAGGCAACACATGGGATCCTTGGGATGGAGCTGTTCAAAATCTTGACTGCGGGAATACACTAACACATGAAAAAATTGTAGAGAAAGCAATATAGACACATACACAAATGAGACAGAATCAGACTGGGTCAGTCTGAGTATTATCAGTGGATTGTATCAATGTCAATATCCTGGTTGTTTATACTATAGTATAGTTTCATAAAGTGCTACTGTTGGAGGACACGGAGTAGAGTGCCTGGGATCTCTCTGTATTATTTCTTATAACTGCATGTGAATATATAATCATCTCAATAAATATCTCAACTAAAAAATAAATGCAGGGCTTCCCTCGTGGTGCAGTGGTTAAGAATCCACCTGCCAATTCAGGAGACACGGGTTCGAGCCCTGGCCCGGGAAGATCCCACATGCTGCAGAGCAACTAAGCCCGTGTGCCACAACTACTGAGCCTGCGCTCTAGAACCCATGAGCCACAACTACTGAAGCCTGCGTGCCACGACTACTGAAGCCCATGCACCTAAAGCCTGCGAGCCACAACTACTGAAACCCGCACGCCACAACTACTGAAGCCCATGCACCTAGAGCCTGTGCTCCACAACAAGAGAAACCACTGCAATGAGAAGTCAGCGCACCACAACGAAGAGTAACAGTAGCCCCTGCTCACCACAACTAGAGAAAGCCCATGCATAGTAAATGAAGACCCAACACAGCCAAAAATGAATAAATAAATTTAGTTTAAAAAATTAATTTTAAAAATAAATAAATACAGATTTCCCTGGCATCCAGTCGTTAGGACTCTGCTTTCACTACCGTGGCTGCAGTTTGATCCCTGGTCGGGAAACTAAGATCCCACAAGCCACACGGCATGGCTGAAAAACAAACAAAACAAAAAATAAAACGAATATTTTAGAGATATAGAGAAAAACTGTCTATGTAAGGCAGAAAGCAGAAGTCCTGGTAGAACTTGTCATCTTCTAATCAAATAAATATTTTGCATCTTCTCTAGCTGAATAGTTCTTAGAATTAAAAAAGAAGTGAAAGTTTAAGATGCATTAAGAACTATTAAAGCTTTATAACTTAATGCTCAAACGTGGTCCAAAAAACTGTGTCCTTATCTTAGCTGATTATCTTCATTGCATGTTCATCATTTAATTGGACAATGGAAATGACTGATTTCACACTGGAAAGTTGTAGTGTGAGAACTAATTCAGTGTTTAGTACTGATAAAATCATTAAGCTGAAGATCATAAATAATGACAGTTTTCTATGTGCAGTGTGTAACTGGTCTTTATTTCTTTTGGCAGCTTCTGGGCTGGCTGGCTGAGAAACTACCGACTCTCCGTTCCACCCCCACAGACCTTATCCTTTGTGTTCCCCACCTCTACTCCTGCCTAGAGGATCGCAACGGAGATGTGCGAAAGAAGGCCCAAGATGCCTTGCCATTCTTCATGATGCATTTAGGATATGAGAAAATGGCCAAGGCTACTGGGAAACTAAAAGTACTACTACTTGTTGCTGCTGTTAAAAGCCATTTAGAAAAATATTGAACATGAATTTATATAGGCAAAAGATCATATTAACCTCCTATGAGTTTCAACTTGAAATCCCAGTGAGAGCAGAAATAAAATGTTTAGTAGTGTAGAACTTCTAAAGAATCTGCTGTCTTTGCAGGGATGAAAATTGTGACCTTCTAGAATGGCAGCTAATTTACTGTGACTTCATAATGTGTTACTTCTCTTGCACTATGTGCTGCCTCCCTTACTTCATTGGTATTTCAAAACTAGGAGCTCAAGGATTTGACAGCAGATCTGTTAGTAAGCATAGCATGAGTATATCATTTATGTGGCCTCTCACCTCTGTTATATTGTCTCCGTAGCCAACTTCTAAAGATCAGGTGTTGGCCATGTTAGAGAAAGCCAAAGCTAACATGCCAGCCAAGCCCGCTGCACCTGCTAAAGCAACTTCCAAATCCGTGGGAGGATCAGCTCCAGCCAAATTCCAGCCTGCCTCAGGTAACTCTTATTTTGAGAGGGTTAAAGGGGAAGGAAATAGTCAAGGGAACTCTTAAAGAAATAGAAACCTTCATTTTTTAATCACATTTCCTCATGGCTTAGATCCCAAATCCTCCCTCCATCTCCTTACCCTCCTTTCATAAACATTTGTCAAATTACCTGGTTTTATGCCAGGAACTGTGCTGAGGGTTTAAGGATGAATAATTTGATTTCCAACTCCAAAAAGGAGTTCGGGAGTATCACAATGAAATACTCCAGAAAGCAAGTGCTCAATCTTACTTTTAAGGTTTCCACAATTATTTTCTGCTATTGGATATTACAGTTAGAAGGAGAATTGGGACCATCTAGCTTAACCCTCTTTATTAACAGGTAAGGAACACCAAAGGTTAAGTGACTTGCACAAGGCCAAACAGCCAGCCAGTGGCTGAACCAGCAGAGACCTCTGCTTAACTCATTCATAAATGAGTTCCCCTTCCACTACACTTGGCTGTTTGCTGATCCATTCTAATATTTACTAAACTTCTTCAAGGGAAAATTCTTGATTTCTTCATCCTAATGTTAAAATTCCAAAATGTACAAATAGAACACTGATCTGTAACCGCTGCTCTTCTAGACTTATTGCTTAAACAAAATAATAATATTCTGTTTAGTGGGGTAGAAATTATTGTTGGTATAAAGTGAGAAATTTTACATGTGTTAAATTGTTGGTATCAAAGTATATATTCAGTTATAACATTTATTGGGATCTTGCTATATGGTATATATAGTTTACTATAGTATCAAAGGTGATAGACTGTTCCCTTAAGGAAGTATCAGTCTAACATAAAGGTTTTTTAACTGCTATTTAGAAAATGGTTTTAAACTGCAGTTTAAATGTTGATAAAGGAGATGCAGATTTTCTGAATTAATTTCATGAGGAAATCGGGGAGAAAAAAGATTAGGAAAAAAATCTAACTGAAAGTGCTTTAAAAATGGATACATTTGTTTAAAAAAAACTTTTCAAAAAAATAAAATAAAAATAATTTTTTAATAGATGTATTTAAAACTACTGGCTTTCTCACCATCATTATATATTTAACCTGCCCAGAATATAGTGATATTAGTTAGAGTTTATGTTTATAGTACATGTTTTTTTTTTTCTCAAGCACCTGTTGAAGATTCTGTTTCTGGCACTGTAGAACCCAAGCCTGATCCAAAAAAGGCCAAAGCTCTAGGAGTTTCCTCTAAAGCAAAGGTATGTTAATTCTGCAACTTAGATGTAGAATTGCTTTTAAGTGTTTTATACACTGAGTCATTCTTTTAGCAAAGATTATATTACATATGAAAGATTATTACTACTCTTGATATTATCTAATTATAAAGTACTTATTTATACAAGTTTCTGTGTCTCACTTTTAATGTTACCTCAAAACAAAGACTCCTATTCTCAAGAGCTACTGCCAGGGTTTCTGTCATCCAGGACTTTGAGGGAGATTTTCAGTAGTAGGCAACTTCCTTTACATTTGGCAGAAAGTCATTATAATAGGTGTTCTGATTAGACTAAAAGGAAATATCTTCTGTCCCCACACCGATGGGATTTGATGCATCACCAATCCTTTTAGCATCCATGCAGAGTTGGACAATTTAAAGAAATGTGTTCAAATGCTCAACCTTAAATATCCCCTGGGTGTGTTTTCATTTAATTTTTTGAATCATAGCAAATTGTCATCAGTTTCTATATCAAGATTCAGAGCTTGTCACTGTATTCAAAGAATTGACTGTTTAATACTTACAAAAGGAAAATTGCAAAACTGTGCAATCAGTAGTAAATCTAATAGTAAATATAAATAGAGAAAACTATTTCATTAACTGCATGTAACTGATGAAAGTATGCAGAGTAGGAAATGTTTTATTATCCAGTACATTTATTATTACATCCACATTATAGAAGGGCCACTCCGTGGCCATTCTTCTAAATATTAGTTACTCATTTTCCCTCCCTATGCTTGGGTCCTTCAACTCAGTGAGTTAATTTAAATGAGTAATTATCTTCTGAACTATCCAGTGAAGCTGTTCTTTTCCTGTCCTTCTCCCTCTCCTCCTCCCAAATTTAACAAGCGCTTATTTCAGTATTTTGATCACAAGTGCTTTGAAGTATTTTTGACTCTGTTCTTAATGCAACTTTCTTTTCAGTCTTTTGCAGTTTACAAAGCAGTTTCACATAAATGATCTCACATTTGTTTTGACTGAATGACTTAAGTGTTTGAACTAGAAAGAAATGCTGGCCTACTAAAAATAGCAGACTTTTGCTATATTTATAATATAATAATAATAATTCCAGTAATTAAATTCAAATTTTACCTTAAATATATATACCATGTGTTCACAATTTCTTTCCATCTGATACAAGGATTCTAGATCTTGGATTCTTTTTAAAAGCCACTTAAAAAAAAATCTATCTATTTATTTATTGGCTGCATCGGGTCTTAGTTGAGGCACGCAGGATCTTTCGTTGCAGCACGCGGGCTTCTCTCCAGTTGTGGTGCGCGGGCTCCAGAGCACGTGGGCTCTGTAGTTGTGGCACGCGGGCTTAGTTGCCCCGTAGCATGTGGGATCTGAGTTCTCTGACCAGGGATTGAACCGGTGTCCCCTGCATTGCAAGATGGATTCTTAACCACTGGACCACCAGGGAAGTCCCTAAAAGCCACTTTAGTAACTTAAGTATTTAAAATGTTTCTAGGAAATTTCTCTCTAGAAACAGGTTCAAAGGGTCTCCAGTTACAGTAATGTTATAGAGATACATTTTATATACAGAGAAACAGAAAAGTTTTCTCAAGTTATGTGAAATGTGTGCATACCATTCAAAATGTCATTAATATGGAAAGCTATAAACAGTGTTGAAGATTCCAAGAAAGAAAAGAACTATCCATTATATGTCAGTTATATCAATAATTATTTTAAAAGAACTATCCAAGAATCAGAAATAGTAACCCAGTAACCCAGACCAATGATATATAATAGCAGCTTTTCCAACCACATCACATGCCAGCCCAAGGACTAACCAGCAGTTACTTAAGAGTGCTATTAGAAACATTTTTAGAAAACCTGTACACAAACATATCAAATGCAAGATTCTATGGTTCATTTGTTTGTTTCATTTGGAATATGATATAGAAAGGTGTCTCTGGTTTATATAGTGCCCTTTTGCTGGGCAGTAACAGCGAATTCCCAAGAAGGAGTAGTCTAAGCTAATCAGTATTCCCTGTACCTTGGTTGTAGACTGCACAAGGAAAGAAAGTACCAAGCAAAACCAGCTTAAAGGAAGATGAAGACAAATCTGGTCCTATTTTTATTGTTGTTCCAAATGGAAAGGAGCAACGAATGAAAGATGAGAAAGGATTAAAGGTAAGGAAGAAATAAGAATCTTCAGGAGTTTTTTGCTTGTTTGTTTTAGTTTCGTTTTGTAATCAAGAATAATTTTTCTGTCTGAAATTCATATCATTGTGAAATATCTAATAATTAACTGAATCTTTTGCTTATAAATTATATCTTGTTTCTGTAAGACTCTTTTTGGGGGTTTTTTTTGTTTGTTTTTAGAATCAAAGACTGGAAAGTAGTCATTGATTTTTTTTTAATCAACTACACATATGTAATATACTACTCCTTTATTCTTTCTTGTACCTGACCTTAAAAGATAGACTTGGTAACTATATATGGCTAGTTTGATCATTTCGCTTTTTTTTTCTTTTTTAACATCTTTATTGGAGTATAATTGCTTTACAATGGTGTGTTAGTTTCTGCTTTATAACAAAGTGAATCAGTTATACATATACATATGTTCCCATATCTCTTCCCTCTTGCATCTCCCTCCCTCCCACCCTCCCTATCCCACCCCTCTAGGTGGTCACAAACCACCTAGCTGACCTCCCTGTGCTATGCAGCTGCTTCCCACTAGCTATCTGTTTTACGTTTGGTAGTGTATATATGTCCATGCCACTCTCTCACTTTGTCACAGCTTACCCTTCCCCCTCCCCATATCCTTAAATCCATGCTCTAGTAGGTCTGTGTCTTTATTCCCGTCTTACCCCTAGGTACTTCACGACCTTTTTTTTTTTTTTCTTAGATTCCATATATATGTGTTAACATATGGTATTTGTTTTTCTCTTTCTGACTTACTTCACTCTGATGACAGACTCTAGGTCCATCCCCCTCACTACAAATAACTCAATTTCATTTCTTTTTACGGCTGAGTAATATTCCATTGTATATATGTGCCACATCTTCTTTATCCATATTCCATTGTATATATGTGCCACATCTTCTTTATCCATTCATCTGTCGATGGACACTTAGGTTGCTTCCATGTCCTGGCTATTGTAAATAGAGCTGCAATGAACATTTTGGTACATGACTCTTTTTGAATTATGGTTTTCTCAGGGTATATGCCCAGTAGTGGGATTGCTGGGTCGTATGGTAGATCTATGTGTAGTTTTTTAAGGAACCTCCATACTGTTCTCCATAGTGGCTGTAACTATATATGGCTAGTTTGATCATTTCGCTTTTGATGTTGTTTTCGTTTTATTAATCAGTTAAAACTTTTCAAAATATATACATTAGAATTTTTAAAAATTCAAACAATACAAAAAAAGTACAGAAAGTATGAAAAGCATGTCTCCCACTCCAGTCTCCCTACACAGGGAGGATGTTATGACCAGTTATTTTGTGTGTTACTCCAGAAATAATAATATTCCATACCTATACAATCATATATATATAAATATATGGCCCTCATTTTACACAGATGGGAACATGCCATACTCTTTGTTCTGAATCTTACATTTTTCTTTTAATGGTATTTGAAATATATATCTTAAAGATCATTCCATATCTACAACGCATGTATGCATTCATTCTGTTTATTGATGCATCATGTGTATGTACCTTTCTTTATCCTCAACCCACTATGTTGAACATTTAGGTTACTTATAATCTTTCACTCTTAAAAACTATACTGCCATAGGCATCTTTGAATATAGGTTTTGTGCACATATGTAAGTATATTTATATTAAACTCCTAGAATAATATGTACATTTAAAATTTTGATAGATATTTCAAATTTGCCCTTTATTAAAATTGTACCAACAGTATCCACCATGTTATACAATAATAGATCATTGATTTTTCTAGTAAGAATTGCTGAAAATTCTATTCCTAGAAGATTTTCAGAGTTAAGCTTCCAGAAGTATGACAGACAGATTGAGAGTACATTTTGCATTTATACTTAATTATACATTAATCTTGGTGAATTTAAAAATATCCTATTAAACTGATTCCTGCAGCTGCTTTAAATAGAGTTCTCTACCACATTTCAGTTGAACACCTTACAGCTCCTTTTCACTGTTTTTTTTTTCAGGTGCTGAAGTGGAATTTTACTACTCCGCGGGATGAATACATTGAGCAACTAAAAACTCAGATGTCTAGCTGTGTGGCTAAATGGTTACAAGATGAGATGTTTCACTCAGACTTTCAGCATCACAACAAAGCCCTTGCTGTCATGGTTGATGTAAGTTTGCAACAAAATAAATATGCATGAATCTCAGGCATGAAAATACTGAGCCCTGTGAAATCATCGGAAGTTTGCATGAATTGAGAAGGAACTGGAATACACCATGTTCTCTGTTTTTAGAGCTTTCTTATTATCTGATAGAATAAATGACTATATGTCTATAATTTGGGGTCTTAAATGGAGGCTTAAAAATCTATCATTTTCTTTTTGCACTGCAGTAAAATTTGAGAGTTACTTGCCTAATAGAACTTAAATTTTTATAGTCTAATTTGTGAGGGTTTTGTATTGTTTTGTTTCAAGCACTTGGAGAGTGAAAAAGAGGGTGTCATTGGTTGCCTGGATCTTATCTTAAAGTGGCTTACCCTGCGGTTTTTTGACACCAATACAAGCGTCCTAATGAAAGCCCTAGAATATTTAAAATTGCTCTTCACCCTGCTGAGTGAGGAGGAGTATCATCTTACTGAGAATGAAGCATCTTCCTTCATCCCCTATCTCATCCTCAAGGTAATGTGTTGTTCTCACTTTGGAAGATTACTCAAGTTCCCAGCTACTTCAGTTCCTGTACTTTTATTCCCTCTCCCCTCTTCATTTATTGTATGATGATGATACCTTCTACCGCTCATTTTATTCTTTCAAGATGTAGTGACACACAAGGGGGTACCTTTGCTACTCAGAGAATGCATCACTTAATCATTATTTTCCTTGTTGACTAGGTCGGAGAACCAAAGGATGTCATTCGTAAAGATGTCCGTGCCATCCTGAACCGGATGTGCCTTGTCTACCCAGCCAGCAAGATGTTCCCCTTCATCATGGAAGGAACCAAATCCAAAAACTCTAAGCAGAGAGCAGGTAAAGCAACAATTTAAATAGAGCCCTAGGTCTGCAACAGTGACCTCTAAAAGAAATAATTTATAGATGAACCAGGAAATTTCTTGATTCTAACCTTCTGATTTGGACTGTGAGAGTGATGAGTTGCACACTGGTGGAGCCACAGTATCAGGTGATACAGGCACCACTCAGTACCACCCTGGTGACAAAATCAAGTGCACAGGGGCCATCTGACTCACAGGCATCTCTTTCTTCTAGGAGCCCTTGCTATAACACCACTGTTTCAATTGTGTATTTTATAGAAGGCAGTAATCAAGGAAGAATTCAAGGCAGAGCCAGAATAAGATTTTAGACCTTCATGTATGCCAGGGAAAATGTATCTAGTAAAGATAGGTCTCTATGCCAAATCTCTGTTGAGTCTCCTTAATCTAGCCTTTCTCTCCCCAGAGTGCCTAGAAGAACTAGGGTGTCTGGTCGAGTCCTATGGCATGAATGTTTGCCAACCAACCCCAGGAAAAGCCTTAAAGGAGATAGCGATTCACATAGGAGACCGCGACAATGCTGTGCGCAATGCTGCCCTCAACACCATCGTTACAGTGTACAATGTACACGGGGATCAGGTGTTCAAACTGATTGGAACTGTGAGTGACTTTTCTCTGAACATTTTCAGCATGTTGTGAATTGCAGGATCACTTAGGTGTCAAGTTTCATGCCATCTCAACTCTAAGTTTTTACCACTTTTTGTTAAAACTCAGCCTATCGATATGTCCTAGAATCCATATAAACCTTTGAGGGTGTCTCTGATTACTGTAGGACATTCAGGCTGTGTTTTACTGGAAATTAGATGTTCTTTTCTGAGCATTCTCCTCATAACAATTTGCTTTAGATGAAAACTATTTTTGAATCAAGAAATCTGAGCTAGTCTGGGATTTAAATTCTGCCTGGCAATCTCCTCAGTAATTTTTAGTGCATTTATTTTCTAGTGAACAAGTACTCACTTGTATATAATGTGGATTCTGGTACCTGTCAGATCAAAAGGGTCTTGAGCTGCAGCTATGAGCCAGACTCTCCAAGCACAGAAGGTTCTGCTTTTGACTCCTTACTTCCTCTGAGCCAGTCACTACTGTGGCTGGACCTGTTCTTCACTCCAGTTACCTCTTAGTAGCACGTGTATTTACCCTGTGCTTATATATTTTTACTTGTATTAATCTTATTAAATCCTCACTACAAGGCCAGTGAAGGAAATAAAGCAGATGGGAATTTTACAGATGACCAAAAGTGAAGCTTCTTGCCCATAGTCACACAGCTAGTTAGTGGTAATACCAAAAAATGAGGACGCTTCATTTAATTCTTGACCTTTTTATTTGTAGTTATTCATAGCCTTTCCTTTTCTGTCCTTTCCTTCTTTCATATGTTCTCTTATATAGCAAGTCAGGTTTTAGCAGTAGTTGATTTTAAAATGATGTAGTGTTTTGAAAGGAAACTTACCCTACATACGAGGTTCTGTTTGCTTCGACATGAAAATGGATATTAATTCTTGGGTCTTCCATTTAGGTTTTTAATTCTCTTCATATTCTAGTAGAGGGGTGTGCTAATAAATTAAATTTGGTCTCTTTTGACAGCTTTCTGAAAAGGATATGAGCATGCTTGAGGAGAGGATTAAGCGGTCAGCAAAGAGGCCTTCTGCTGCACCAGTAAAACAGGTGGAAGAGAAACCTCAGCGCACACAGAGCATAAGCTCCAATACCAACATGCTACGCAAGGGACCAGCTGAGGACATGTCCTCCAGACTCAAGTATGTGGATGGAGATAGTTGTCTGAGAGCATCTCTGTGGACTTTGCCTTGTGTGCTTAGAGCTTATCCTGTAACATAATCTTGAGTTCTTGTAGCCATTATCATGCATGACACAGTGTCTGGGTAAATGTCTTGGAACCAAATGTTAAATCCTTCAGTCTTCATTGTCTTTGTCTCAAAACCACTTCTAAATAGTCTTGTGCCTTCTTTCACTGCTTTTCCGTGGACAGAATTATGTATCGCACTTATAGGATGTAAGTACTGCCTGCTAATTTCTCATTAGCAGGGCTCTTATATCTTTCTAACTTCTGACTTGGATTCATCCCCTCTGGAGGGCTATTGGTGTAGACTTTATAACCAGGTAGAGGGTGTCCAAGTATCCCATGAATCAAGCCTTCCCTGAAAGTCCACTGGCTAGCAGAAGTGTCAACTCAATGTCATGTGGCTAAAATATGGGCTCACCTTCTTCCTTGTGTTATGTTTGGTCGTGCACAGGTTCCTATTCATCAGATAAGGCTGAGTAAAGTGCATGCAACCCAGAATGGGCTTAGGGACTCAAAACACTGCCTTCTAAGCAAGATAGCTCTATTTTGGATCATATCATGAGTATAATTTTAACCAATTTGAATTTGGAGACTGTGAATATCTATTGCTTGGATGTAATGCTGGCCTGACCTGAGAGTGAATATTCCTAAAAAGAGGTGATTGACTGTCCCTCAAGTATAAAATTTACTGAACACTGCATGGGATGATGCTTATAATTAGAAAAACGTAAACACTGGTTAAATTGGTAGAAAAGAGCCAGGCAGTCTAGATATTTCTTAAATTTTTGCCCAGAAGTAGTGAGCTTTGAGTCAATATAAATATTCTTTACTATTTACTGCCCCAACTGGAATAGCGTACAAGGTTTGTTGGCTTTAGTGAACTAGAGAGAATACTTACAACTTGGCAGTACTGTAAGTACAAGTCAATCTTCTCTCTTAGGATATTCATGAACCAGTGTTGTTGCCCGTTGAAGGCACTTGCTTAGACTCAAGGACTTAAATCATTCAGGGGGGCTGAAACCAGAAGTTGAACATCTGTCTTGCAGCTTTGGGGCAGCTGGCAGTGCTACTCTTGCCCTTTGGTTAAAAAGTCTCTTTTAGTTCAGGAGCCTGCTTTTGCTTCCCTTAGCCAAGCCCGAAGCATGAGTGGGCATCCTGAGGCAGCCCAGATGGTTCGCCGAGAATTCCAGCTGGATCTAGATGAGATTGAGAATGACAATGGTACAGTCCGATGTGAAATGCCAGAACTTGTTCAGCACAAACTGGATGACATTTTTGAACCAGTCCTTATTCCTGAACCCAAGTAAGTTAACCCATTTCATTTAAGTATAAGCAGTTCATGATCCTCAGAGTGTATATGTTGAAAAGAGCTCTCTGTGCAGTTAGAACTTTTTAGAACAGATTACTCTCTGACTAATAGCAGTTCTTTACTAAAACCTGGATCTAGTGGGGAATTGCATAATTCCAACTCATTGGGATACCTTATAATAAAGATTGAATATTTTCCTTTGCTCCACTCTCTAGGATCCGGGCTGTTTCTCCACACTTTGATGATATGCACAGTAATACAGCATCCACAATCAATTTCATTATCTCCCAAGTAGCCAGTGGTGACATCAACACAAGCATCCAAGCTCTGACACAGGTAATGGAGGTATTACCCATGACAGTCATTCCACTGGTGGCTATAGAGGCTGTAATAGTGATGGTTACACACTGGTTACAGTATTAAGGGAGGCAGGCAGTGTTCAGTACCTCCCTGATGAACAAAGTGCACAGGGACCACTGCCAGGCATCACTTGCCTCACAGGATAGAGCTGTGATAGAGCCTTGCTTTTTACAGTTGCATTCTTTCACCAGAGGCTGAAAAACAGCAGTTGGTAGGAACCAGCTCTCATGGAACTTTCTTAGATTTTGGTGGGCAGAGACAAACAAATAAAATATCAGTAACTGCTGTGTAAATATAACTCAAATGGGGTGATGGGAGAGAGGGAACTAAGTACTAGTTACTTAGATTGGTGGTCAGGGTTCAAGCAGAGGTCAGCTAGTACAAAAACTCTAGGGTAGGAATGACCTTGGTGTGGTCCAGGAAACAGTACAGGCCCATGTGCCTGGAACTTAGTGGTGAAAAGAGAGAATGGTACATGAGATTTGAGAGGTGGATAGAGACCAGATCATGTGGCGTTTTAAAAGCACTGAGGGAGGTTTTGGATTTTAAGTGTGATGGGAAGCCATTAGAGAATTTTGAGGAAAAAGAAGCTACATGTTTTTAAAAAACCTTTCTCTTCTTCCTCTGCTTCCCTTCCCTAACAGTCTAGTCATAAAGCCAGGAGGAGGGTAAAACAAGGTAGGCACCTACCTTGTAGCAAGGGGGTGGGAGTAGAGAGCCACAGTGGCCCAATGTTAGGGCAGTGGCCCAATGTTAGGGTCTTCAAGCCCAAACATTGTGAGGAGGCTGTCATTCAGGAGGGGTGACACACAGCCGGGAATCAGAGCCAAAGCAGAAAGAGGAAGATGTCCGTGGGGGGAGCCAGTGTGGCATGAGGAGGACATCCATGTGTGTTGGAGGGGAGCAGGGTGGCATGCGGCTGGCTCAGAATAGGGAGTCAGAGCCAAAGCAGAAGATGTGGGCCTGGGGAACAGCTGGTGGCAGAGGTGGGAGATTGGTTACAAACAAAGGGATTGGTCAAATAAATAAATATAATAAGGAAAATGGGAGCCAAGTTTCTTACTGTCAGAGAAGGGTGATACAAATATGGAAGGACAAGAAAATAGAAACTCTGGTGTTGGACCGGAATTAGATGTGTCAGTATGAACTCATGGTTTTCAATACACAGATGTAGAAATAAATATCAGTGTAAATGTATGTGCGTATGTATATATGTGGTATATAAATGTATGTTACAGATGATATGCATATATTCCCTAGCTCTTTTCACTGAGAGGACCTGAGAACAGCAACACCCCAACAGCAATGAGCACCCCCAGATCTTGTCTCCTAAATACCACTTTCCTCTAAAAGGAATAACAGGTCCTTAAGAAATGGCAGATTCCAGAGCTGAATCAGGGAAAGTACTGGATGATTCTGGAGTATCTTGTTGTGCTAGACAGCAAGGATAGGCTCAGAGAATTGTAGGGACATGTCAGAAGGACACACAGGCCAACTAGAACAGACTCCCTGTTGGAAGAGAGCACAGTTTGAACATCAAAATAAATAATAATAGTAATGAGTTATAACCCCATAAACAATACATACAATTTGTAAATTTATTGAATTTAATAAAATAGGAAACCACAAGTCCATGCACATATAAGCTAATTAAAAATTTGAAGAGAAATGGAATATTTAGTTTCATAGTACCTCTCCACAAAATACAAAGGACTAATATTTTAAAAGTACCCCCAAAATACAAAATACCAAGAATAATTTGACAGTAGAGAAGCCTAGCAGATAACCACCTTGAGTGATCGAAGTAAACATCATCAATCATATGACAAAATGAAATCATGTACCACCTGATAGGATCCAGTGGGAATTCTGCATTACTTCGCTGAGATTCCTGATGTCATCTATTCATGAGAAAACATCAGACAAGTGCAAATTGAGAGACATTTTCAAAATCTCAAGGTGAAGAAAGTCAAGGAAAG
Organism: Delphinus delphis; assembly: GCF_949987515.2. Lineage (NCBI taxonomy): Eukaryota > Metazoa > Chordata > Mammalia > Artiodactyla > Delphinidae > Delphinus > Delphinus delphis. Next base: position 97,061,678 of record NC_082690.1, on the reverse strand, counting down.
AATGAGGGAACTGGTCTAGAGTGCATGATTCTAGACGGGCCTTTTCACTATAAAGAACTTAATTGGGGCAACTGGAGAAAATGGGATAGAGCCTGAGGATTAGGTGGTAGTAACATCAGTATTCCTGACTTTGATCCTTATATCATGATTATGAAAGAGCATGTCTTGTTCAGAAGAAATATATGATGGGACTTCTCTGGTGGTCCAGCGGGTAAGACTCCACACTCCCAATGCAGGGGGCCCAGATTCGATACCTGATCTGGGAACTAGATCCTGCATGCATGCCACAGCTAAGTTCGCATGCTGCAACTAAGAAGCCCGCATGCCGCAACTAAGAAGTGCACATGCTACAACTAAAGATCCTGCGTGACGCAACTAAGACCCGGTGCAGCCAAAATAAATAAATGAATAAATATTAAAAAAAAAGAAATACATGCTGAAGTATCAAGAGGGTCATGGAGCATCAAACTGACAACTTGCAAATGATTCAGGATTTTAAAAAGTTCTTTTACTATACTTCCAACGTTTCTGTAATGTTTGAACTTATTTTAATTGGGGAAAAAGTCACTTCTGGCCACTCCATAGAGACCAGATTATAGGCAGGGCAAGAGTGGATTCTGGGAGGCCTGTTAGACTGTTAGGAAGCTGTGGTCGAAATTCATATGAAAGATATGTGCACTAGGACGATCATTGTGGAGAGGAAGAAAAGTGAATGGTTTCAGGGTATCTTTCAGAGGTAGAGTCCACAGGACTTGGTGATAGATTGGATATGAAATGTAAGGGAGGAGAGGAATCAATAGTAACTCCTTGCTGTTTGGCTTGAGCAACTGTGTGGATGGTGGTGCTGTGTACGGAGATGGGGAAGGATGGAGGAAGAGCAGGCTTGAGAGATTGGAAATCAAGAGATACGTCTTTGCTATGTTAGGTCTGAGCAGAAGGGCAGAACCGGAATCCCAGCACAAGGTTTTTGACGTTGCTTGACAAATAGTCTCCTGTTAACACTTTTGCTGTTGGAAGAAAACAAATGGCGGGGAGTCTGGAAAACAGCAACTTGAATGCATGCATCCCTGTTGCCTTTCTCTATCAACCTCAATCCAAACTCATTTGCCTTTTCTGAGCAGAGGAGCTGGCGGGTCTGGTGGGTAGTATCTGAAGTGTCTAAGCAAATCTCAAGCTCTGTCTGGTACACGTACAAGACTTTTTCCCATATGGGCCTAAGGAAAACCTGAGGTTCAATAGTGCAGAGCCCAGAGAAGAGGATCAAAACACCAGAAATCCTGGAGAGAGATCTCTCTTCATCTGTGGAGATCGGTAGGTGCCCTAAAGGAAGGGCAGTGGTGGCTTATGTGAGTGTTAATAGGAGTACCTGGTGTTCTCCTTTGCCCCTAAGGAACTACAGGGAGCTGAACAAAAGGGCTGAATTCACTCTCTGAGGCTGGCAAGTCTCTGACTTTTGTACCTTTAGAAACCAAACAGAAATGCCTGCTCTTGGTACTTTGCCAAACGACTGACAGCTTGCCAGTTGGTATACCACAAACCTACAAGGGCAGAAATGCTCTATCTCCCATTTATTGCCATTGTTGAGGGTTTCCAAAAGGTAGACCCAAGACTGAATCTTGAATATGTAAAGAGTAATAACATGCCTTAAGGCACCCAGTAACTGGGAAGAAGAATAAAACAAAATAACCAGAACAGCAATGTCCTGGCAAAATGAAATTGCTAACGGAGATAAGATGACCACAATGGGGAAGGGCATGGGGTGCAGAAAGATTCTTCCAAGCAAAAAAAATATGATTTTAGAGTTTTAAAAAATTGAGTAGATGGACTGAAGGAGATAATGATCACTACAGAAACGGAATTAGTGACCTGAATGACAAGAGTGACAAGATCATTCAGTGCACAAAGGACCGTCTTTTAAACAAATGATGGTGGGAAAAATGTTTATCCACATGCAAAAGAATGAAGATGGACTCTTTTTTTTTTTTTTGCGATATGCGGGCCTCTCACTGTTGTGGCCTCTCCTGTTGCGGAGCACAGGCTCCGGACGCGCACGCTCAGCGGCCATGGCTCACGGGCCCAGCCGCTCTGCGGCATGTGGGATCTTCCTGGACCGGGGCACGAACTCATGTCCCCTGCATCGGCAGGCGGATTCTCAACCACTGCGCCACCAGGGAAGCCCGAAGATGGACTTTTATACCATATGCAAAAATTAACTCAAAATGGATCAAAGACATAAATATAAGAGCTAAAACTGTAAAACTCTTAGACGAAGACATAGGGGAAGACCTTCATATAGTGATTTTGGCAGTGATTTCTTGGATATGACACCAGGCAACTAAAGAAAAAATAATTAAATTGAATTTCATCAAAGTTAAAACATTGGATGTATCAAAGGACACTATCACAAGAATGAAAAGGCAACCTATAGAATGAGAGAAAATATTTGCCAATCATATATCTGATAAAGGATTAATATCCAGAATATATAAGAACTCCTATAACTCAATGACAAAAAAACAAAACCTAGTTCAGAAATTGACAAAGGACATGAATAGACATTTCTCTAAAGAAGATACACAAATACCCAATAAGCAAGTAAAAAGATGCTCACCATCATTAGTCATTAGGGAAATATAGATCAAAACCACAATGAGATACCACTTCACACCCATTAGGATTTTTTTTTTTTTAATGGGAAATAGCAAGTGTTTGCCAGGATGTGGAGAAACTGTAATCTGTGTGTATTGCCAGTGGGAACATAAAGTAGTATAACCATTGTGGAAAATAGTTTAGCGGTTTCTCAAAAAGTTAAACATAGAATTACAATAAGATCCCCAGATCCCCTCCTAGAAAGCAGGGATTTAAGCAAATACTTGTGCACCAATGTTCACAGCAGCATCATTCACAATAGCCAAAAGGTGGAAACAATCCAAATGTCCATCAACAGATGAACAGATAAACAAAATGTGATGTGTATATATATTTATATATACACAATGGAATATTATTCAGTCATAAAGAAGAATGAAATTCTGACACATGCTACAACATGGATGAACCTTGAAAGCATTATGCTAAATAAAATTAATCAGGCACAAAGGGACAAACATTATATGATTCCACTTATTTGAGGTACCTAGAATAGCCAAATACAGAAACTAGAATAGAGTTTACCAAGGGCAGAAGGGTTGATAGAGAGTTATTATTTAATGGGTACAGATTCTGTTTGGGGTAATGACAAAGTTCTGGAAATAGGGATGATGGTTATACAACATTGTGAATATACTTAATGTCATTGGATTGTATACTTAAAAGTGGTTAAAATGGTAAATTTTAGTTATATATATTTTACCGTAGTAAAAAAAATAAAACCCTGAGCAACAAAAAATTAAAGTACCTAGGAGTGATCAAGCAGTGTATAATATGTAAGACCTTGACAGAGAAAATTTTTAAGTTTTGTTGAATGACATCATTTTGTTGTGTTTCCAAATAAACAGAAATATACTGTGTTCTCAAGATTCAGGATTATAAAAATGCCAGCTTCTCCTCAAATAATATCTGTAAATTCAATGCCATTCCAATCAAAATCTTAAGTTTTTTTTCTGCAGTTGAGAAGCTGATTCTAAAATTTATATGGGAAATCAAAGGGCCTCAGAATAGCAAAGACAGTTTTAAGACAATTTTTTAAAATAAAAACTCAGTGGAGAGGATTTACATCACTGGGTATCAACAGTGATTATAGAGCCACTGTAATTAATTAAGTGTAGTACTGGCCCAGGGAAAAGCAGACAGACCATTGGGATGGAACAAAGAGCCCAGAAATAGAATCACATCTAAAGGAAACTTAGAGCAGAGGAGTCATTAAAAATCTCTTAACAAATGCAAAAAGTAAAAGATATACTGACCAAATTCTTTGCTGATAACCCAACAAAATTTTTAGTAAATGATATTAATATCACAAAAATATTGGCTACTTGGAAAGTATGAAACACCCTCCTAACTAACTCTTTCATCAAAAAAAAAAAAAAAACTCTTAGCAGTGAAGGAAAGCATTTCACTCTACAACTATACTCTGAAGCTACTGAACTCAGAAAAATATATTGCATGAAATGCATTTATTATTGAAGAAAGGATAAAGGAACTTATACTTAGAAATTCAAAAAATAAAAAATCAAAAGAAATTTGAGAGTAGGTAATAATAAAGCTAAAATTCATGAAATAGATTTTAAAGATAAATCTAAAAGCAGGTTCTTGTTAAAAAAAATTAAAATTAAAAATTCTAGCCTGATTAGAGAGCAAAAATGTAAGTATCAGGGATGAAGAAGGAACCAACCATAGATGTGGAAGAGATTTTTTTTTTTAGATAAGATAACACACATGTAACGCTGTAGAAACTTGAAACAACTGATCCCCCTCCCAAATTTTTTGAAATAACCAAGGAATTTGGGGAGAGCATTAAAAAATAAGGAAGGGGGCTTCCCTGGTGGTGCAGTGGTTGAGAGTCCGCCTGCCGATGCAGGGGACACGGGTTCGTGCCGCGGTCCGGGAAGATCCCACATGCCGCGGAGTGGCTGGGCCCGTGAGCCATGGCCGCTAAGCGTGCGCGTCCAGAGCCTGTGCTCTGCAATGGGAGAAGCCAAAACAGTGAGAGGCCCGCGTACCACACAAAAAAAAAAAAAAAAAAAAAAGGAAGGAAACCCAGAACCTAAAAAGAAAAGACAAATTTGATCATTTAAAAATTTTAAGATTTTAATCTGGAGAAATTTACAGTATACTGTCAATAAATGAGTGTTATATTGTGGAATATATTTGCATGTGACCATATGACTGATAAAGGATTAATAGCGACAGTAAACAGAACTCTTATTAACTCTTGAGAAAAAGAGAACCTAATAGAAAAAAAACTAACTCAAGGATATGAATAGGCAAATCACAGAAGATATCCAGCTGGCCAGTAAACACATGAAAAGATGTTCAGCACCTCCCCCGCCACAGAAACGCAAATTAAAGTAACAATAGATGATCACTTATTTTATTTGTTTGTTTATTATTATTTTTTTGGCCGCACTGTGCAGCATGCGGGATCTTAGTTCCCCAAACAGGGATCAAACCCTCACCACCTGCATTGGGAGCATGGAGTCTTAACCACTGGACCACCAGGGAATTCCCAAGATAATCACTTTTAAACCATCAGAGTGACAGAAAGTAAAATGAGTAGTAAAACATACAGCTGATAGAGACGCTGAAAAAACAGTACTCTCATACATTAAACATAGAAATGGGAATTACATGTTAGTGCCTTTTTAAAGAAAGCAATATAGTAATATCTATTATACAGTAATTTAAAATGTTTCATCCTTCAGCCTAAAAAGTTAAACTCTTGGTGCATTTTTTTTTTTTAATTTATTTGACGGTGCCAGGTCTTAGCAGCACGCAGGGATCTTCGTTGCCGTGTGCAGAATCTTTGTTGCAGCTCATGGGATCTTTAGTTGCGGCATGCGGGCTCTTTTAGTTGCCGCATGTGGGAATCTAGTTCCCTGACCAGGGGCCGAACCCAGACCCCCTGCATTGGGAGCATGGAGTCTTAACCACTGGACCCATGGCGAGTCCCATTGGCGCACTTTTTTTTTTTAGAAATTAAAACACAAGTACCTTGGGATATATATACACAAAGATGTGTATTGTAACATTATTTATAGTGGACAAAATATCCAAACTGGAAACATGTTGAAACAGTCAGGGAATGATTAAGTTTTGGTATGTGCACATGTGGACTGTTATGCAGCCTTTAAAAATAGAACCGTTTCTGTTGACTTTAGAGATTTTCATAATTTTCTGTTAGGAAGGCTAGATGCAGAGAAGTGTATGTACTATAAATATTCTTATGGAATAAACAGTGCCCTAAACTGTGACCCTATCTATGTGTGCATGTGTGGTTATAAATGATTCTGTGAACATGAAAGAATATATATCAGGTTGTTGATGTTAATTACCTTGGAAAAAGAGTAAGCCCCCCCCTCCAAAAAATATTTTTTTTTTATTTTGCCCATGTTGAAACAGAATTGTTAAACAGTTCCAGTTATATAAAATTGTATGTGCTTATGGGTATACATGCATAAAGAAATGAAAGTAGGACCACTGGCTTCCTCAACACCAGAGGGCACTATTCACATTGCAGTCTGTATAAATGGTGACCCCTGGAGTTGTGCAGTATAGCAGCCCTGCATGAAAGGATGGTCATGAAGATTATTGGCATGATTGTCTCAGGGTGTAATTTATGTAATCATAAAAATAAAGATCTTTTTACTGTAGTGAATAGGAAATACATGTTTTTCCCATAGTAACATTTTACCATTAGTGACAACCAGTCTACTGAACCAAAAAGAACCTGGATCCAGTTGTGGGAAACCTGAGTTTTTTGTTTTTGTTTTTTTTTTTAATTAATTAATTTATTTATTTATTTATTTATTTATTTTTGACTGTGTTGGGTCCTCGTTTCTGTGCGAGGGCCTTCTCTAGTTGCGGCAAGCAGGGGCCACTCTTCATCGTCGCGCCGCGCGGCCCTCTCACTATCGCGGCCTCTCTTGTTGTGGAGCACAGGCTCCAGACGTGCAGGCTCAGTAGTTGTGGCTCACAGGACCAGTTGCCCCGCGGCATGTGGGATCCTCCCAGGCCAGGGCTCGAACCCGTGTCCCCTGCACTGGCAGGCAGATTCTCAACGACTGCGCCACCAGGGAAGCCTGAAACCTGAGTTTTGAGTTTGAACTAAGTAGCCTGATCTTACTGAGCCTCACTTTTCTCATATGGTAAATGAAGATCTTACTCTCAGCCCTGTCTACCTCTTAGAGCTGTTGGAATGATCAAATGAGATAACGGGTATAAAAACACTCTTTTTAATAAATTAGCATTTAAACATAAGGATTATTATTCCTTAAACTAGATGGTGAGCCTCTTCGAATAGGAGCTGCAGTTAATTCACCTAATAGTCTTGCTCTGTAAATATTTGTTGAATGATTGAGTCCCTAAGGACTAGTTATTTATATGTAAGGTGACTGGGTTTTTTCAAGCTAAAAAAAGCACTAGAAGTGCTTTGCTAATAAATATTACAGAGACTTACAGTGTATTCCTGCTACTTAGAAGTTTGAAGCTTGGAAAATACATCTTGGATTTTTGTTATCAGATTGATGAGGTCCTGAGACAGGAAGACAAAGCAGAAGCTATGTCTGGCCATATTGATCAGTTTCTGATAGCCACGTTCATGCAGCTGAGACTCATCTACAACACACATATGGCAGATGAGAAACTGGAGAAGGATGAAATCATCAAGTTGTATAGCTGTATCATCGGCAACATGATTTCGGTAAGGACACCTCCGCAGATCATGAGCTTCCCTTCAGTCTCTCATCCCACCCAGGTTCTCAGGCCTGAGTTGGTTCAGATGTTCCAGTGAAACATGTCATGTGTGGAATTTTACATGTAAGCCATTGGCTACTTCCACTGGATGTTGGGCAACACTCCAGCTTACCTTATTGTTAGGATACTTACAGACTACCTGAAATTCTGCTTCCTGCCAGTTTCTTCATCAGTCATGGTTGGGCCTTAGCTGGCTTTTCACAGATGACTGCTCACATTAAAAATACTTTTATAACAGGAAGGAAGCACACCAATTAATTTTGGCTATTCTTGGCGGTTTGGGAGAGTGTAGTGATTTTTATTTTTTCCTAATACTCTGAATTTTTATAAATACAATATAATTATTTATTAGAATATGCCACCCATGTTTATCTTCCTTGATCTGTGTATTGAGTTTCATGCCTCTCTAACACAATTATGATTGGATAGCTGTTTCAGATAGAAAGCCTTGCCCGAGAGGCCTCCACTGGAGTTCTGAAAGACCTGATGCATGGCCTCATCACCTTAATGCTGGATTCTCGAATTGAAGATCTGGAGGAAGGGCAACAGGTGATCCGCTCTGTGAACCTCTTGGTGGTGAAAGTTCTGGAGAAGTCAGACCAGACCAACATCCTGAGGTATATCTGTACTCTGAGCATTAGAGCCTGCAACACCCTCTCTTTTGTCTACCCATAGAAACCAGGAGGCACTTAAATCAGTTGTAAGCTTAGGTTTGCTTAATAAGTTGATTTATTACTCTTCTCTTCCTCAAGAGAAGGTATTCCAATCTGAGACAGCAGTTAAAGCTAGTTAGCAACTCAGTAAACCAGCCAGTATTATGAGTATTCTAGAGTAGGACTGTGGAGCTTGTCAGTTACCTTCTCTTCTGTGTACATTTCATGTACATTTCTTTCTTTCTTGGCTACCAGTGACAATGAAAAATAGTGACAAGCTTTACCATTTACCAAGTGGTAACTTACAAAGCTTAAATGATGTTTATTTTCTTAATGACTGTCAAGTAATCAAAGACAGTTCCTGATCCATGAGCTCTCAATTTCTCAGATAGATAAAGAATTCTTACACGTGGCTTTCTTTTTTTCTTTTTTTTTATTTTTTATACAGCAAGTTCTTATTAGTTATCTGTTTTATACATATTAGTGTATATATGTCAATCCCAATCTCCCAATTCATACCACCCTCCGACCACTTTCCCCCCTTGGTGTCCATACGTTTGTTCTCTACATCTGTGTCTCAATTTCTGCCCTGCAAACCAGTCCATCTGTACCATTTTTCTAGATTGCACATATATGTGTTAATATACGATAATTGTTTTTCTCTTTCTGACTTACTTCACTCTGTATGACAGTCTCTGGGTCCATCCACATCTCTACAAATGACCCAATTTCGTTCCTTTTTAATGGCTGAGTGATATTCCATTGTATATATGTACCACATCTTCTTTATCCATTTGTCTGTCGATGGGCATTTAGGTTGCTTCCATGATCTGGCTATTGTAATTTACACTTGGCTTTCAATTACTGATTTTAATTGGAAAGCAGGTTTGAAACTTATTAATGCTGTTGTGTTGGGTTTGTTTTCTAGCGCCCTACTTGTTTTGCTCCAAGACAGCCTGCTAGCAACAGCCAGTTCTCCCAAATTCTCAGAGCTTGTTATGAAGGTGAAGTTGAAATAATTTGATCTCTTTCTTTCAAAGTGTGGGGAAGGAGGAGTTGGAACTTACTCAAATCAGTCAAGGCACACCTGAAAAATATATTTGCTCTCCATTTTTCCCTTCCTCCAATTTATACCCCTAGCTCAGGCCTAAAAAATTCCTGGCCTCAAACAGTGAAAAGGAAGAGCTATTTTGTAAATATCTCACCAGTTCTCCTAGAATCAAAAGGCAAGAAGTTTGATGAGACAAATTTCATTTCTTATGGGGGAAAAGATATGTATAGATTTATAATATTTTGGTCTATTTTTGGAAGACTGCAAATGAACATATCTGTAACATTATACTACTGTTATTATACTGTAATAGTGTAAAGTATTTTGTCTCCTCGGGTTAGATTTGATTAGGTAATATGAACTACTCTACTCTCGGGTACCAAACAAACCCAAGACAGAATTTCCACATTTTCTCATCGTTTAGGGCCCCATCTCTAGGGAGTGGGAAGGAGGAATGGAGATGGTCAGGTAGATGGCTTGTCACACGTTAGCCAGTGACATGGTTGAAGTAAATAAAACGGTTCGTGTTTAGCAGCTGAACTTGAAAGATGAGGTGCCACATTCATATCCCTGACCATCTTTTAGAAGTGATCCCAGAGTTTAGGGGAAATGAATGGTGACAGAGATTATCCTCATTCTTCAGTGACTCCTTCTAACTTTTGTTTCTTTTTTAAATAGTGTCTCTGGAGAATGGTTCGACTACTGCCTGATACCATCAACAGCATTAATCTGGACAGAATTCTTCTGGATATACACATTTTCATGAAGGTCTTCCCCAAAGAGAAACTAAAGCAATGCAAAAGTGAATTTCCCATAAGGACCTTAAAAACGCTGCTGCACACTTTATGCAAATTAAAAGGGCCCAAGGTGAGTGAGAACAGCAACCATTCCCAAGGGAACTTGAGAGAACGTCACAGATACGGCATCGCTGCCATTGAATGTGCACGTTTCTTCCTCAGATCCTAGACCACCTAACAATGATTGACAACAAGAATGAGTCAGAGTTGGAGGCCCACCTCTGCCGGATGATGAAGCACAGTATGGACCAGACCGGGAGCAAGTCTGATAAGGAAACAGAAAAGGGAGCATCTCGAATCGTGAGTGTCCTGACTTGAAAGACTGAGGAATGTGATCTTGTCAAAGGGATAAGCCACCGGAGCCTTTCTTTCTCAGGGCCTAAGATGAAGGCTCAGGGATTGGTCCAATCACCTTGACGTTTTCAAATATAAACTATAAGCTTGGGCTTTTTGTTCCTAAGAAAGGTTTCTGTGTCTGTGCCTAAGGTGCTGGTCCCTAGATAAATCCACTGTGAGCTCTAATTAGGGAGGGACTTTCCTTATCAAGTTTAATTGAAAACCTGAGATTGTTAATGTTTCTGCTGCAGCCCCTGCAGCACTGGTGCTTCTGTTATTTGTAGGAACATACCTGGAAGGTCTGGATTTTGAGATATTTTCAGTTTTTATCCAACCACTGGTTCCTAATTAATAACTCAGGTCTAACCAATCATTCCTTCTTGTGTCTTTAGGATGAAAAATCATCAAAGGCCAAAGTGAATGATTTCTTAGCTGAGATTTTTAAGAAGATTGGCTCTAAAGAGAACACTAAAGAGGTGAGAGGGAAAGGGTTGAGAGGGAAAGGGATCTGCTTTATGGAAAAGAGTCACTAACAGCCATCCCCACCTCTTCCTTTTTCTTGTTAACCAGGGCCTAGCAGAGTTATATGAATATAAGAAGAAATATTCAGATGCTGACATTGAACCATTTCTGAAAAATTCCTCACAGTTCTTCCAGAGCTATGTTGAGAGAGGCCTTCGGGTGATTGAGATGGAGAGGGAGGGCAAAGGCCGTATTCCCATTTCAGCAGGTATGGTTTCCTCTGGTAGCTCCAGGAATAAGCTCAAAATAGCTCCTAGCATCAGCCCCTGGAGGTTTTTGATGGGTTTACATTTATGTCCGTGCACCTCAGTACTTAATGGTCACCAGTGATGCAGAGAGTAGTCAACTCTCAGTCACCTGCCTCGACCCATCGTCAGTGTCTGGCAATGGCAATGTTCTCTACCCTTCAGACAGTTCCTCCCCTGGGTTCCCAGTCCTCTGTGCTCTCTTGCTTTCCTCCTTCCTAGCTGCTATTCCCCCTTGGCCTCTCTGATAGATTCTTCCTCTCCCTGAACTCTTAATGTTGATGTCCCCCTGGATTCCGTCCATGATTATCTCTTCTTTCTTACTCTCATCCCCTTAACTAATCCATCTACTCTCATCCCCTTAAATACCATTTCTATGCCAGCAAAGCCCAATTTTGTCTGAGGTCCAGCTCAGGCCTCCTTCCTGATCTCTGCTGATAGATCGTGCGTGACACCTCGCTGGGTTTCTGGTATAGTAGACATCATAAACTCAGCGTGTCAAAGACCGAGCTCCTGATAACCCCCCAAAACCTGCTCCATTTGCATTTTCCTCCATCTCACTGGATGGCAACTTTGTCCTTCTAGTTTGCTCAGACCCCCAACTTCTGAGTATTCTCTTTTCCGCTGTCAGGAAATTCTTTTGGCTTTCCTTAAAAAACACACAGAATCCACCCACACTTCTCATCTCCTTCACTGCCACTGCCCTGGTCTGAACAGCATCTTCTCTTACGTGGATTGCAGCGCTCTCCTGCACCGTCTCCCCGCTGCCACTCTCGCCTCCCTGTAGTCATTTCCACACATAGCATCGAAACAGCGTGCCTCAAAACATTTCCAAAGGCTCTCCCTTTCACTCAGCGGAGCAAAAAGCCTTACAAGAAAGGCCTGTGAGGTCTGACATGATGTGGTCCCCTGATACCTCTAGAACTGCCTCTCTCCTACTCTCTCTGACCTCTGTTCCACTTCAGCCTCACCAGCCCCCTTGCTGTTCCTGGAACGCACCAGGCGTACACCTTCTTAGGGCCTTTGCACTGGCGGTTTCTTGTGTGTAGATTGCTGTTCTCCAGGACAGTCTTTGTTTCCTCCACATCTTTGTCACTGCCTCAGTGAGGCTTCATTTAAAATTTGCAACCTACCCCTCACCGCCCCCATAGTACATAACCTCCTCTAACACACCATGTAACATAATGTTTATTAGATTAATTGTGTGATGTTCGTCTCTGCTAGAATTAAAAATCCACAAGCGTGGGGATTCCATGGCGGTCCAGTGGTTAGGACTCTGTGCTCTCACTGCTGAGGGCCTGGGTTCAATCCCTGGTTGGGGAACTAAGATCCTACAAGCTGTGTGGCAAATCAATCAGTCAATCCACAAGGGTAAAGATTTTTTGTCTGTTTTGTTGCCTGGCACGTGGTGGGCATTCAGTAGGTATTTGTTTAATATGTGAGTGAATGCTTATCCTGATGTTAAGCTGAAATATTACTGTCCCCCCAGTGAAAACGCCTATACTGGAGAGTTACTGCTCAAGGACCTAGGGACAAAAGGAAGATTTAGGAGGTGTCAGTTACAAAAGATAGCTGTCAAGAGCCTTAAACCAAAAAAAAGGCCCAACTGCTGAAGTTCCCTCATCATGCAGAGTACAGCCCTCACATTGGTCCTGCATTTAGTTCTTTCTGAGTTCGGTGAAGCTCACCTACTCTTACATTCTAAAATTTGTTTGCCTGTGAAACTGTTCCTGTGTGGTTTTCAGATTCCAGTCATGTTCTCTCTCACCATGTATCTTTCTAAGCTGCAGGGTCAATTGTATTCTCTTACATTGTTTCTTTTTGTTGCTCTTGTTTTTTCTTTGTTTTTTAATATTTTTCTAACATTTATTTATTTATTTATTTGGCTGTGCCGGGTCTTAATTGCGGCACGCAGGATCTTCGATGCCGTGTGCAGGATCTTCGTTGCAGCATGTGAGATCTTTAGTTTCGGCATGCATGTGGGATCTAGTTCCCTGACCAGGGATCAAACCCAGGCCCCCTGCATTTGGAGCGTGGAGTCTTAGCCACTGGACCACCAGGGAAGTCCCTTTGTTGTTTGTTTGTTTTTCCAATAGTTGTTCTTGTTTTCAACACCTTAAATTACCCCTCTCGGAGACCTGGAGTCTGTTTCTTTTTTTTTTTTTGGAGTCTCTTTCTTGAAGCACAGCGAGCAGTGTCCAGTAGCCACATATGGACATCCCATCGTTGAGCTGATCAGGGTAGAGCCTCCGTTTCTCATTTCCAGAGTCCTTTCTTGTGATGTTCAACATTTGCAACACAAGCGTGTAACCCCACTGGTAACTGAATGCCTTAAAGTGTTCAGTCTTCTCTTATTGCTGCCTTTTGCATTAGTCTTCATTTTTCACCCTCTCAGAGTGTTCTCATCTCTACATTAAAAGATTCCTTTTTCCCTAGAGTAACCTCTTTTACTTTTCAGTTTACTGTTTTTCTTCGCAGTACTTTATCTTTTGACTAATATAATGCCTTTTCATTGATATCAAACTGGATATTTTAAATGCCTGCATTTTGTGATTGTTCCTTCTCAGAAATTTAGAACTGTGATGGATTTTGGTTCGGTTTGGTTTGGTTTGGTTTTGGTTTCCCCTCTGCTGCCAGAATACTGATCTCGGATGCTCCAGTTCCTACCCCTCCTTTGTTGGACACCGCAGTTTACCCCTCTTCCTTATGACTAGACAGTAGCCTTGAGCTCCTTGCTGTCCTCCCCAGTTTGAATAAGAGCTTTGCCCTGTGTATCACCTGGTCCAAACCTAGTCTAATTCTTGCAAACATTTAAAGTCCTTAGGGGGACTTCCCTGGTGGCGCAGTGGTTCAGAATCCGCCTGCCAGCGCAGGGGGCACGGGTTCGAGCCCTGGTCTGGGAAGATCCCACATGCCGCGGAACAACTAAGCCCATGTGCCACAACTACTGAGCCTGTGCTCTACAGCCCGCGAGCCACAACTACTGAATCCTGTGCACCGCAGCTACTGAGCCCGCATGCTGCAACTACTGAAGCCTGCATGCCTAGAGCCTGTGCTCTGCAACAAGAGAAGCCACTGCAATGAGAAGCGCAGGCACCGCAATGAAGAGCAGCCCCCACTCGCCATAACTAGAGAAAGCCCGCGCGCAGCAACGAAAACCCAACACAGCCCAAAAAAATAAAGATGAAATAGCAATAATTCTTCAAAAAAAAAGTAAAATAAAATAAAGTTCTTAGGTTCTTCACTTGGGCACTTACCATATACTCAGGAGTAGCTTAGGCTCTTTGGATTGCCCAGGTCAGCCGTGGGATTATAAGAATACAACCCCTGCATAGCTCAGGATGTAGATGGATGGTCCAACTTAACATTCAGTGCCCTTCTCTATCAGTTCTGGAAGTTCTCATTAAGCGTATCTTGTATATTTAAGAGCACCCTTTATCACCAACTCCAGGTAGATTCTTGTGGATTTTTTTAGTCTTCAAGTACAGTGGTGATATTCAAGGCCCAAATTGTTCCCTTTGGTGGGAGGTTAACGAGGGCAGTCGGGGTGGGGGTGTGTATATCTGAATATTCCTTCTATATTTCCTACTTAGGCATCTCCCCCCAGATGGAAGTCACATGTGTGCCCACTCCCACAAGCACAGTGTCCTCCATAGGTAACACAAATGGAGAAGAGGTGGGACCATCTGTCTACCTGGAAAGGCTAAAAATCCTGCGACAGCGATGTGGTCTGGACAATACAAAGGTACTGCTCCTCTCCTTCTGTGTGGGGCAGGGAGGGCGGTGACCAGCAGGTCAGGGACAGGCTGGCCAGAGGAGCAGCGTTCCCAGCCTCAGTGTATGTTGCTCCAGAGCCACATCCTGACCTGATTGGACAATGTTTCTTCTTCTCTCAACAGCAAGATGACCGACCTCCGTTGACCTCTTTGCTTTCCAAACCAGCAGTTCCTACCGTTGCCTCTTCCACAGACATGCTGCACAGCAAACTCTCACAGCTCCGGGAGTCACGGGAGCAGCACCAGCATTCAGATCTGGATTCCAACCAGACTCACTCTTCAGGAACCATGACTACATCCTCCTCCTCCACAGCTAACATTGATGACTTGAAAAAAAGACTGGAGAGAATAAAGAGCAGTCGCAAATGAAGCCGCCCCACTCCCCTGGCACCCTGCAGCTTTAGTTTACTAAACTAGGAGTCCTCATAGTTAAAGTGGCCTTGGCAGGCCTAGTGTACACAAACTGGTTGTATGTATCATACCGTGGACCTGGGGGAGGAGTCGTCGTGGCACAAGTCTTTGCACATCCTCCGCTTCTCTCCGCCAGCATCCTGCCTCTCTAGAAGACTGTCTGTGTCTTAGTTTAGTGTACAGACCTGTAAACAGCTGCCCTTCTCTCAGCTCAGACTAATTTCCATATCCTTTTTCTTTTATTTTTAATTGCTCATTTGTAAAATTGTCCTAATCTTTCCTAGCTTTTAACTATTAGAAACGCTTTACTAGTTTTCCTTTGAGTTTGTGAGCTCTTCTCCTTGTAGCCCTGAAGGGTCACTGTATTCTATATGAATGCATGGCATGATACAACTAATTTAAGAGTCTTTTATAAATAAAGTTTGCATTAACTATAACTGTGTCCCAAGATGCTCCGTATCTGGGAGTGTTGGGCAGCTCTCCATCACCTGTTCTTGGGACCAGCTGGGTATTCAGCCAGTTAGAGAAAGGTTCATAGGTTCATAATTGCTGCTTAAGGAGCTCTACCTTTTCTTGGCTCACAGACTTGGTCCTTTCACTCCTTTGGAATAAGAGGCACTCACCTCTCCTGCTTTCTGCATGCAACTCCTAGGGGAGCAGAGAAATCTCATTCTTCCCTGTTTTGAGATTTTGGTCACGACTTCCATCCCATCATCAATCACCATGGTTCCAAGGAGCTCTTAGGCTCCCTACTACTTTTACTGCTCAAGTACATATGACATTGTGCCCAGGGATTAGCTGGGCTACAGTGGCTGTCACACCACAACTAGATTTGGGGTCATCTGACTAAAGGAGTACAGAGAGCATAGGGGCTTCCTGCCTGGTTAGCAGAGTCTCTGAATCTAGACTAACAGTTCCTTCACACTCAGTAAAGACTAGAAATAAACAGGATTCACATCTGCAATAACATTCCACAAGACCTCCTTCCACAGTCAGAAAACATTGTCCAAAGGAACTTTTCTACACCACTTTTTACTGAACTGGTGTTAGAAATGAAAGGTTGATGAAAAATTAGTCCTGTATTGATTCTAGTCATGATTTTGAGATGGCTCCTGTGCTGCCTGAAATAAGAAATTAAACTTGCCTCTCTCCCTTTTAATGCACACAGGAAGTAGGCCTTCACTGAAGGAAAGATAGAGGAGTTCGTTGCTGTAGAGAAGGAACACATTTAGAAAGAATGGCTGTGCTTGGGTCTGGAATTAGCACAGCTAATTTGAAAAACCAAAGTCCAGCAGTCTTGTGAGAATGTGCGCCCTTGTTTAAAAACCAGATTTTGGGGTATTACAACTAACTTTTAATCCCTTCCCCCTGCTCTGGTTAAAGCTCAGGGCTGTCAAGATCCTGCAAGCTCACTGAGTTCCCAGTTTTACCCTGGTTTCTGGTCAACTAGGACCGAAGAATGAGGACAAGGAACTCAGTCCTAATTTTCTCTTCCCTGATGTACTAAAAAATGGGAGTGGAAAAAAAGGGGAGGGGAGGGGGGTGAAGGTTACCTGCCTTAAGTCCCTTCCTGCTTTAAGCCATGATATCTAAAGATCTTAGATCCTAGGCCGAGAAGGTGACCACAAGGCACCCGTGCTCCACCCCATCCAAGCCCAGGGGTGAGACTTCTCAACAGTCCTCCAGACGGTCACCAAGTGATCAGCACCTCACACCAGTGGCAACTCGCTGTCACACATTATCGTAGGCTGTAGTGCCTGCTTCCCCGAGTCATAAATGCACCCAACAGGAAGAGCAATACACCAATGTCAGCCAGAAACTCTGGAGCTACGTGGAAGGGCAACGATGTGTCAGAGCCGTGCTCCATTCCAGACAGTAACCTCTGCCATCAGTAACCTTGAAGAATGTGCTGTGAAAAGGCATCTTGAAAGTTCTGTGACTCCTAAGATTTTGCCCAAACCCTGTAAGAATCCACTTCTACATCTTCTTGTTCCCATTTCTCAGAAAAACAAATTACTCAATTCTGATAACTGCTGTGAGAGTAGAAACTCCAGGAAGCAGCAACTCCAACACTATGCTATTTCAGAGACCAGAGAGGGAAGTGGGAAGTGGCAGAGGAACTTCACCATGCCAGGCAGTAGTGAGAATAAAAGCAGCCGTGACTTAACAGAGACCTGACCAGGTACCAGGCATTTTGCTAAGTACACATGCAAATGACCTTATTTAATCCTCAAAACCTTATTAGGTAATAACGTCATTATATACATCTTATACGTAAGGGAACTGAGGCTCAGGGAGGTCAAGTGACATAACCATGGTTATCCGCCCCCCCTTTCTTTTGGTCATGCATGCTGCGTGGCTTGTGGAATCCTAGTTCCCTGACGAGGGATGGAACCTGGGCTCTGGCATTAGAAGTACGGAGTCCTAACCACTGGACCACCAGGGAGTTCCCGTGATTATCCCTTTTAAGGCTGGAGCCAGAATATGAACCCAGGCAGTCTGGTGCTAGGGCCCCTACTCAGAACTGCTATCCCACAACCCTTGCGAGTGAAGACACTTAAAATACTGAGCCTTTGGGCGGCACAGATCTGATTTTTTTTTTTTTTTTTTTTTGCGGTACGCGGGCCTCTCACTGTTGTGGCCTCTCCCGCTGCGGAGCACAGGCTCTGGATGCGCAGGCTCAGCGGCCATGGCTCACGGGCCCAGCCGCTCCGCAGCATGTGGGATCTTCCCGCACCGGGGCACGAACCTGCGTCCCCTGCGTCGGCAGGCGGACTCTCAACCACTGCGCCACCAGGGAAGCCTTGATATTTTAATAACATAAGAAAGATGTAACTACTCCCCACCTCACTAGCCTACCCTCCTCCAGCCTCTTCTCTGGTCCCACAACAGCTCTTCACAGCCTAAAGTGGCTAAAAGCACAGGCTTCAGTTTCTCCTATATTTCAAGTCAGACTTTGACCCTTCTTAGCCATGTGACCTTAGACAAGGAACTTCTCCAAGTCTCAGTTTACTACCTTTTGTGAGGATTAAATGAAATAATCTATTAAAGCCCCAAGTCTGGAACATTTTAAATGCTCATAAATTCAGGCTGCCATCTCCCCTCTCACTGGACCCTGTTCTAGGGGTGGTGGATTCTTTAAGTCCTGCTTGTCCAGTAGTAGGATTGGCTCTTCCTGAGCTACCCATGAACAGCACTGTGAGCACTGAGGCTCATTGATAGGGTCACTTTTATTGAGAAATATAGTTTTAGGAACAAGCCACAAAAATAATTCTTTCACTGGATTGGCTTCTGTGATTTTGCAGTGAGCAGTGTAGAGTGTGGGTGGCCCCCTAACTTCCAAACCGTTCAATGACCTTCTGTATCCACTTCTTCAGGCGGAACACATGTGTGTAGAAGCCATATTTTCCATCCCTGTCACAGCCTTCACCCCATGAGACGATGCCCATTTGATACCAGCGGTTGTTAAAGGGGCTCTGAGGAAGAAACATGGGATTTCCAATAGAGTCAAGTCCAAGGTAGTGTCAGTATTACCCTGTCAAGCAATTGTTTCTGAAAACTTGGGTCCCTCCTCATCCACCCCAGAAGGATCTACCCGCCAGCTCCTGGCCTTCTGGGAACTCAGCTTACCTTCATGACAAACGGTCCCCCACTGTCGCCTTCACAAGCATCCCCTCGTTTCCCTTCACCGGGCTTGTAACCTTGAGAGAGAAAAGCAGTACTCAGGGAGGGGTATAGCTCACACTCCGGCCACTCTCCCCTTCAAGAGATACTGCTGCTGAGTGTCCACTGACTCCTAGGCATCCTTGACTCTGCTCAATTCCTCACCCCACACATCCAATTCTTAGGCAAACCTTGCCAGCTCAATCTTCAACGTACATCCCCAATCCAACCACCCCTCACCACTTCTACACCTGGTCCCATCACATACACCTCTCCCCTGAACCACTAGTCTCCCTAGTTCTACTTTTGCTGCCTACAATCCATTCTCCACCCAATAAGCAGAATGACTTAAAAAAAAAAAAACACGTTAAACTGACAGGTGAGAGAAAAATGAGAATTAGGGCAGTTACCTTTATCCAAATATCTCCACATATCCTCCACAAACAACATGAAGAACAACAAAGCTACACAAAAACCACACCTTCAACATAACTCGAATACAGAGAACACCCAAACTTCAAACCACTTTATCTAACTGTACATCGAATATCAAAACCTGTGTGGTCCTAATAAGACCTGGTTCCACATCTCAAAAAAAAACTTGTGTGGAGATGAGGAGGGGAAGATATCCACTGGATCAAAGAAGTGGATTCAATGAATTAGGAATCTTGTAAATAACCCCAAATCTACAAAATGAATAGACGAAAAGTAAGTACATCTATACCAAGATACTATAGGAAAACAATAAGAACCAAAATACCTCAGCTAACAAAAATTCTTTCCCAAACACAACCATGAAACAAGAAAACTAACAGAATTAAATATCCTCAAGCAAATTTTTGGTATGTGAAAAAGAATGAATCAGAAATTTAAAAATTAGGGACTTCCCTGGTGTCACAGTGGTTAAGAATCTGCCTGCCAATGCAGGGGACACGGGTTCGAGCCCTGGTCTGGGAAGATCCCACATGACGTGGAACAACTAAGCCTGTGCACCACAACTGTTGAACCTGTGTCTAGAGCCCGTGAGCCACAGCTGCTGGGCCTGCGTGCCACAGCTGCTGAGGCCTACCCGCCTAGAGCCCGTGCTCCGCAACGGGAGAGGCCACTGCAATGAGAAGCCTGCACACCGCCAATGAAGAGTAGCCCCCGCTTGCCGCAACTAGAGAAAGCCCGCACGCAGCAACAAAGACCCAACCCAGCCAAAAATAAAATAAATCAAAAAAAATTTTTAATTCAAAAATTAAAAATAAATGGACAGGGACTTCCCTGGTGGTCCAGTGGTAAAGAATCCTTCCTGCAATGTAGGGGACACAGGTTTGATCCCTGGTCAGGGAACTAAGATCCCACATGCTGCGAGGCAATGAAGCCCACACGCCACAACTACTGAGCCCGCGTGCCTCAACTAGAGAGCCCACGTACCACAACGAAGATCCTGTGTGCTGCAACTAAGACCTGATGCAGCCAAAATTAAAAATAATAAATGGACAAAACAATGGGAAGTAATTAAAAGCAGAAAGTGGTCGAAATGGAACTCACACTAAAGAAATGAGTCCCTCAATAAGAAAAAGAAAGCAATGGAACAGAGTTAATATGTATAATATAGTCCAAGAAAACTTCACAGAAATAAAAGATTGGATGTGCATATTGAAAGGATCCACTGGGAACCTGGCAAAGCTGATCTGAAACACTGAACTCTGAGACGTGTCCTAAAAAAAACTGAGACTTCAAAGATGAAGAAAAAACCTTCAACGCCTGGAAGCAGAAAAACTCAACTCCCTTATAAGAGCAAAACAATTACACTGGCATCAGATTTCAAAAACAACATACAAAGCAAGCAATGATAAAGCTTTATTTTCAAAAAATTCAAGGAAGGAAAATGTGAACCATGGATTTTATATTCAATCATGCTGAGCTTCAGGTGTCAAGGCTACAGAAAACCAGTTATAAACACATAAAAACTCAGGAAATTCTATACCCATAACCCTTCTTGAAAAATCGACTAGTGGACAAGCTTCATCCAACCAGGAGATGAATGCTTCAGCAAAAGGACTTATTAACTGTCTGACAAGTAGAAATAATACAACTAAAAGTATGAGAGGAGAAGAGAAAGAGGAAAGTAAACTCACTGATTGTAACAACTAAAAGAATATAAGAAACTAAGGGCATTTCAAAAAGGTGTAAGACCAAAGATAATGAGTAGAACAAAAATGCAAACCTTACTAAATATATGAAATTATTTGAAAAGTAAAGAAAAGATCACACAGGGAAAAAACACAGTAAATGAAACATAATATACATAAAAATAACAAAATCATATGAGATACTAATTCTATTAATCATATCAATAAATATGAATGGGCTTAACTCACTTTTTAAAAAACAAAAAGATTTTTAATTTGACTCACAAAGCAAGACTCAACGATGCTATATATGAGACAAAACAAAGTGATTCATAGAGGCTAAAGTTAAAGGGATGGACAAAAGTATAACAGGAGAATGGAAACAAAGAGAGCAGGGATAGTGAAGCTCAAGTTGAAAGTAAAGAAGGACACTTTTACTGCTAAAAGCCACAATTCACAATGAATAATTAACAGTTATAAATATCTGCACCAAATAACACAGCAACTGCCTTTATAAAGTAAAAGACTATAAATGATGCAAGGAGATAGACAGAAATACATTAATAATAGAATTCAACACACCAAACTCAGTACAAGACATATCAAGTGAACTGAAAATAAACAAGGATATAAATGACCTAAATAACTGATAAGGTACATTTATGGACATATATATATATATATATATATATATATATATATATATAGAACTTTACACGTGGATAAAGAAGAACACATCTACACACCTCAAGCACACATGTACATTCACAGAAATTGATCAAACGGTTCTCAGAAAAATCAGTTCCATAAAGTAGAAATATTACAAACTATATTCCTGGATTATAATGCAGCAAAACTGAAAATCAAGATGCTAAAGGGCCCTCCCATCTGGAAATTTTAAAACCACCTATTAACTCTTGAGTGAAAGGGGAATACACACTGAAATTAGAGAGTTTCTAAAAAAAAATAATTCAAACATAATTCAATAATTCAAACAAACATAGTGTTTTCCATGAATGGTGTTTTCCATTCATAGCCCTACTCAGTAAAAACTGAAGATCAAAGATAAATTAACCAGGGACTTCCCTGGTGGTGCAGCGGATAAGACTCCGGGCTCCCAATGCAAGGGGCCTGGGTTCCATCCCTAGTCAGGAAACTAGATCCCACATGCATGCCACAACTAAGACTTCACATGCCACAACTAAGGAGACAGTGTGTCACAACTAAGGAGCCGGCGAGCCACAACTAAGACCCCGCACAACCAAATAAATACTTTTAAAAATAAAATAAAATAAAAAATAAATTAACCAAATTGGCAGCTCAAAAAGCTTTTAGAAAAAGAACAGCAAAGTGAACCAAAAGGAAGTATAAGGGAAAAAAATTAAGATCAAAGCAGAAATTAATGAGGTACAAAATAGAAAAATAATAAGCCTAATTAATAAGTCAAATTCTTAGGTATTTTGTTTGTTTCCAATCACTAGCTAATTTACTCAAGAAAAATAAGGAAGAAAACACAAATATATAAAATAAGGTGCCAAGGAGGAAAAAAAACATAAGAGAAGACACTGTAGCACAAGATACAATATAGACTTGAACAAATTGAAAGACATTTCTTGTCCTTGGATAGAATGGCTCAACATCAAAAAGAAGTCAGTTCTCCCTAATTTAATTTATAACTTTAATGTAATCCCAATAAAAATACCAAGTTTTTTATAGAGCTAGATAAGTTGATACTAAAATTCATGTGGAAAAACAAACATGCAAGAGTTGCCAGGAAAACACTGGAAAAGAAAAACTACAAGAGAAGATAAGCTCTACCAGATATTAAAACATACTCTAAAGCCTCTATAATGAAAACAAGACATTTTAACAGAATAGACAACAGACCAGAAGAACCAAACAGAATGTCCAGAAACAGACTTAGGCACACACAGAAACCTAGTATGTGATAAAGGCGACATCTCAAATTACTGGGGCAAAGACAGATTTTTTTTTTTCTTTAGTATTTTTTAAAATTTATTTATTTATTTTTGGCTGCATTGGGTCTTCGCTGCTGCGTGTGGGCTTTCTCTAGTTGCAGCAAGCGGGGGTTACTCTTTGTTGCAGTGTGCGGGCTTCTCATTGCGGTGGCTCCTCTTGTTGCCAGCATGGGCTCTTGGCGCACAGGCTTCAGCAGCTGTGGCTTGCGGGCTCAGTAGTTGTGGCTCGCGGGGTCTAGAGCACAGGCTCAGTAGTTGTGGCGCACGGGCTTAGTTGCTCTGCGGCATGTGGGATCTTCCCAGACCAGGGCTCGAACCCGTGTCCCCTGCATTGGCAGGTGGATTCTTAACCACTGCACCACCAGGGAAGTCCCCAAAGACAGAGTTTTTAATAAATGGTACAGAGACAGCTTATTAGCCATTTAGAAAAAGATAAATTAAATCCATACCTTACATTGTATGCAAGAATAAACTCCAAATGACTCTGAGATCTGAGTGTAGGAAAATGAAACCAAGTACTAGAAGAAAATATGAGTGAATTTCTCTATGACCTGGGTATAAGGAAGGTTCTTTTAACTCTGACGCAAAATCCAGGTGCAGTAAAATGAAAGATTAATAAATTTGACTACATAAAAAAATTTAATTGGATGGCCAAAACATAATAAAGGATAAAGAAAAAGAAACTGGAAGAAAATATTTGCAAAGTATATCACAAATAGAGGCCTAATATCACTAACATATGAAGAACTCTTTAAAAATGATGGGAGGGACTTCCCTGATGTTACAGTGGTTAAGAATCTGCCTGCCAATGCAGGGGACATGGTTCGATCCCTGGTCTGGGAAGATCCCACATGCCGTGAAGCAGCTAAGCCCGTGTGCCACAACTACTGAGCCTGCGCTCTAGAGCCCATAAACCACAAGTACTGAGCCCCACGGGCCCAGAGCCCGTGCTTCATAACAAGAGAAGCCACCACAGTGAGAAGCCTGTGCACTTCAATGAAGAGTAGCCCCCACTCGCCACAACTAGGGAAAGCCCGCGCGCAGCAATGGAGACCCAACGCAGCCAAAAACAAATAAATAAATTTATTTTTTTAAAAAAATGGGGCTTCCCTGGTGGTGCAGTGGTTGAGAGTCCGCCTGCCGATGCAGGGGACATGGGTTCGTGCCCCAGTCCAGGAAGATCCCACATGCCGCGGAGCAGCTGGGCCCGTGAGCCATGGCTGCTGGGCCTGCACGTCCGGAGCCTGTGCTCCGCAACGGGAGAGGCCACAACAGTGAGAGGCCCGCGTACCGCAAAAAAGAGAAAAAAAAAAAAATGATGGGAGAAGGACAAAAAATGGACCGTAAAAACATGAACAGACAATTCACAAAAAAAGATATAAAAATGGTCAGTAAGGATATAAAAAGATGTTCAATTACAAAATATTAGAAATCTAAATACCCATACACAGGAAATGGTTGAAGACACTATCATACATCCTCCTAATGTGACTATAAAATTTTCTTTTTTATTGAAATATAGTTTATTTACAATGCTGTGTTAGTTTCTGGTGTACAGCAGTGATTCAGTTATACATATATTTTTTCATATTCTTTTCCATTATAGTTTATAACAAGATGTTGAATATAGTTCCCTGTGTTATACAGTAGGACCTTGTTATTTATCTATTTTATATATAGTTGTTTGTATATGCTAATCCCAAATTCCTAATTTTTCCCTCTCCTCTCCTTTCCCCTTTGGTAACCACTGGGAAGTTTGTGTGGTAAGTTTGTTTTCTATGAATGGATAAAGATGATATAAGATGTGCGTGTGTGTGTGTATATATATATGTATATATATATACACACACACACAAACACACACACACACACACACACACACACACACAAAATGGAATATTACTCAGCCACAAAAAAGAATGAAATAATGCCATTTGTAGCAACATGGATGGACCTAGAGTTTATCATACTAAATGAAGTAAGTCAGACCAAGACAAACATCATATGATATCACTTACATGTGGAATCTTAAGAAAAGATATAAATGAACTTATTTACAAAACAGAAACAGACTCACAGACATATAAAAATATAAATTTTTTTTAATAAGGAAAAGCTCTATAACTAAAATGGAATGAATTTCCAGGATACATTAGCCGAAACAAGCAAAGTACAAAAGAATATCTATACTGTGCTACTCTGTGAAAAGGGAAAAATAAGAAAATATAAATGTGTCTGCTCATTTGTGCAAAAAGAAACAGAAGAAGAATAAACCTCAAACTACTGAGATTGGTTAACTGCAGGGCCTGGATGGAAATGTGGTGGAAAGGAAGGAGGTGGGAACAGGACAGGAGGAAAAGGGGAATATCATTCTCTGAGTGTACCTGTATAAAGAATCTGATTTTTGGACCATGTTAATACAGGCACACCTTGGAGATACTGTGGGTTCAGTTATAGACCACCACAATAAAGCAAGTCATATGAATTTTTTGGTTTCTTGGTGCATATAAACGTTATGTCTACAGTATACTATAGTCTATTAAGAGTGCAATAGCATTATGTCAAAAATATATACAGGACTTCCCTGGTGGTGCAGTGGTTAAGAATCTGCCTGCCAATGCAAGGGCCACGGGTTCGATCCCTGGTCCGGGAAGATCCCACATGCTGCGTAGCAACAAAGCCCATGCGCCACAACTACTGAGCCTGCACTCTAGAGCCCGCAAGCCACAACTACTGAAGCCTGTGCACCTAGAGCCCATGCTCTACAACAAGAGAAGCCACTGCAATGAGAAGCCCACACACCACAACCAAGAGTAGCCCCCGCTCACCACAACTAGAGAAAGCCTGAGTGAAACAACGAAGACCCAACGCAACCAAAAATAACTAAATAAATGAATAAAAAATATATATACACATACTTGAATTTAAAAATATTTTGTTGGGCTTCCCTGGTGGCGCAGTGGTTGAGAGTCTGCCTGCCGATGCAGGGGACACGGGTTCATGCCCCGGTCCAGGAAGATCCCACATGCCGCGGAGCGGCTAGGCCCGTGAGCCATGGCTGCTGAGCCTGCGCGTCCAGAGCCTGTGCTCCACAACGGGAGAGGCCGCAACAATGAGAGGCCCGCGTACCGCAAAAATAAAATAAAATAAAAATATTTTGTTGCATACAAACTACTACGTATAAAATAAATAATCTACAAGGATATACTGTACAAACAGGGAATATAGTCAATATTTTATAACTATAAATGGAATATAACCTCTAAAACTGTGAATCATTATGTTGTATACCTAAAACTTATTGTACATCAACTACACCTTAATAAAAAAAATATTTTGTTGCTAAAAAATGCTGACCATCATTTGAATCTCCAGCAAATTGTAATCTTTTTGCTGGTGGAGGGTCTTGCCTCCACGTGGATGGCTGCTGACTGATCAGGGTGGTGGTGCTGAAGGTGGGGTGGCCATGGCGATGTCTTAAAATAAGACAACAATGAAGTTTGCCCCACTGATGGACTCTTCCTTTCAAGAACAATTTCTCTGAAGCATGCAGTGCTATTTGATAGCTTTTTACCCACAGAACTTCCTTCAAACTAGGAGTCAATCCTCTAAAACCCTACCACTGCTTCATCAACTAAGTTTATGTAATGTTCTAAATCCCTTGTTGTCATTTCAACAATCTTCACAGCATTTTTACCAGCAGTAGAGTCCATCTCAAGAAACCACTTTCTCCTTATCCATTAAAGTTTTATCGTAAGATGGCAGCAATTCAGTCACATCTTCAGGCTCCACTTCTAATTCTAGTTCTCTTGCTATTTTCGCCACATCTGCAGTTATTTCCTCCACTGATGTCTTGAACCCCTCAAAGTCATCCATGAGGGTTGGAACAACTTCTTCTAAACTCCTGTTCATGTTGGTATTGTGACCTCTTTCCATGAAATCACAAATGTTTTTTTTTTGAATATTTGAATTTTATTTTTTGATACAACAGGTTCTTATTAGTTATCTATTTTATACATATTAGTGTATATACGTCAATCCCAATCTCGCAATTCATCACACCACCACCACCACCACGGCCAATTTCCCCTCTTGGTATCCATACATTTGTTCCCCACATCTGTGTGTCTATTTCTGCCCTGCAAACCGGTTCATCTGTACCATTTTTCTAGGTTCCACATATATGCGTTAATATACGATATTTGTTTTGCTCTTTCTGACTTACTTCACTCTGTATGACAGTCTCTAGATTCATCCATGGCTCTACAAAGGACCCAATTTCGTTTCTTTTTATGGCTGAGTAATATTCCATTGTCTATATGTACCACATCTTCTTTATCCATTCGTCTGTCGATGGGCATTTAGGTTGCTTCCATGACCTGGCTACTGTAAACAGTGCTGCAATGAACATTGGGGTGCATGTGTCTTTTTGAATTATGGTTTTCTCTGGGTATATGCCCAGTAATGGGATTGCTGAGTCATATGGTAATTCTATTTTTAGTTTTTTAAGGAACCTCCACTCTACACTGTTCTCCATAGTGGCTGTATCAATTTACATTCCCACCAACAGTGCAAGAGGGTTCCCTTTTCTCCACACCCTCTCCAGCAGTTGTTGTTTGTAGATTTTCTGATGATGCCCATTCTAATTGGTGTGAGGTGATACCTCATTGCAGTTTTGACTATTTCTCTAATAATTAGTGATGCTAAGCAGTTTTTCATGTGCTTCTTGGCCATCTCTATGTCTTCTTTGGAGAAATGTCTATTTAGGTCTTCTGCCCATTTTTGGATTGGGTTGTTTGCTTTTTTTTAATATTGAGCTGCATGAGCTGTTTTTATATTTTGGAGATTAATCCTTTGTCTGTTGATTCGTTTGCAAATATTTTCTCCCATTCTGAGGGTTGTCTTTTCGTCTTGAATGTAGTTTCCTTTGCTTTGCAAAAGCTTTGAAATTTCATTAGGTCCCATTTGTTTATTTTTGTTTTTATTTCCATTACTCTAGGAGGTGGATCAAAAAAGATCTTGCTGTGATTTATGTCAAAGAGTGTTCTTCCTATGTTTTCCTCTAAGAGTTTTACAGTGTCCGGTCTTACATTTAGGTCTCTAATCCATTTTGAGTTGATTTTTGTGTACAGTGTTAGGGAGTGTTCTAATTTCATTCTTTTACATGTAGCTGTCCAGTTTTCCCAGCATCACTTACTGAAGAGGCTGTCTTTTCTCCATTGTATATCCTTGCCTCCTTTGTCATAGATTACTTGACCATAGGTGCGTGGGTTTATCTCTGGGCTTTCTATCCTGTTCCACTGAAATCACAAATGTTCTTAATGGCATCTAGAATGGTGAATCCTTTCCAGAAGGTTTTCAATTTCCTTTGCCCAGATCCATCAGGGGAATTACTATCTATGGCAGCTTTAGCCTTATGAAATGTATTCATTAAGATAATAAGACTTGAAAGAAAAAATTACTCCTTAATCCATGGGCTGCAGAATGGATGTTGTGTTAGCAGGCATGAAAACAACGTTAATCTTGTGGTATGCCTTCATCACAGCTCTTGGGTAACCAGGTGCATTGTCAATGAGAAGGAATATTTTGAAAGGAATCTTTTTTTTCTGAGCAGTAGGTCTCAACAGTGGGCTTAAAATATTCAGTAATCTATGTTGTAAACAGATGTGCTGTCATCAGGTTTTGTTGTTCCATTTAGAGAGCACAGGGAGAGTAGAGTTAGCATAATTCTTAAGGGCCCTAGGATTTTCAGAATGGTAAATGAACACTAGCTTCAATTTTTAAGTCACCAGCTGTTTCAGCCCCTAACAAAAGAGCCAGCCTGTCCTCTAAAGCTTTGAAGCCAGGCAGTGACTTCTCCTCTCCAACTATGAAAGCCCTAGATGGTATCTCCTTCCAATGTAAGGCTGTTTGGCTACATTGAAAATCGGTTGTTTAGTATAGTCATTTTCATGAATTATCTTAGCTAAATCTTCTGGA
Organism: Delphinus delphis; assembly: GCF_949987515.2. Taxonomy (NCBI): domain Eukaryota; kingdom Metazoa; phylum Chordata; class Mammalia; order Artiodactyla; family Delphinidae; genus Delphinus; species Delphinus delphis. The sequence continues at coordinate 97,032,733 of NC_082690.1, read as the reverse complement.
TAACTTGCTGCTTTACCTTGTAGTTTTATATTATGAAGACAGCTTCTTTCCCTAAACCTCATGAATCAATCTCTGCTAGCTTCAAAGTTTTGGCTTAAGGGAATGTTATGGCTGATTTGATCTTCTAACCAGACCACTAAAACTTTCTTCATATCAGCAATGAGGGTGTTTTGCTTTCTTATTTATGTATTCACTAGAATAGCACTTTTTAATTAATTATTTTTTTGTTTGTTTGTTTTTTATTGTTTTTTGCGGTACGCGGGCCTCTCACTGTTGTGGCCTCTCCCATTGCGGAGCACAGGCTCCGGATGCACAGGCTCAGCAGCCATGGCTCACGGGCCCAGCCCGTGGCATGTGGGATCTTCCCGGACCAGGGCACGAACCCACGTCCCCTGCATCGGCAGGCGGACTCTCAACCACTGCGCCACCAGGGAAGCCCAATTTAAAAAAATTTTTTAAAATAAATTAAACTCTCTAACGAAGAAAAATTAAAAACAAAAACTTCCTTCAAGAACTTTTCCTTTGCATTTACAGACTGGCTAACTGTTTGACACAGGAGGCCTAGCTTTTGGCCTGTCTTGGCTTTAGACATGCCTTTCTCACTAAGCTTAATCACTTCTAGCTTTTTATTTAAAATGAGAGACATGCAACTCTTCCTTTCACTTGAACACTTAGAGGCCATTGTAAGGTTACTGATTGGCCTAATTTCAATATTGTTGTATCTCAGGGAATAGGGAGGCCTCAGGAAAGAGACAGAGATGGGGCAATGGCTGGTTGGTGGAGCAGTCAGAACACACAGTTTGCTGTCTTGGCACAGTTCATGATGCCCCAAAACAATTACAATAGTAACATCAGAGATCACTGATCACAGTTCACCATAACAAACATATAATAATGCAAAAATTTGACACATTGTAAGAAGTACTAAAATGTGACACATGAAGTGAGCAAATGCTATTGGAAAAACGGCGCTGATAGAATTCCTTGATGCTGGATCACCACAAACCTTCAATTTGTAAAACAACAATATCTGGGAAGGGCAATAACGCAAAGCACAAACCTAAGTGTCTATCAACAGATGAATGGATAAAGAAGATGTGGTGTATATATATATATATATATAATAAATATTACTCAGCCATAAAAAAGAATGAAATTCTGCCATTTGCAACAACATGGATGGACCTAGAGGGTACTATGCTTAGTGAAATAAGTCAGACTGAGAAAAACAAATACTGTGTTATCACTTATATGTGGAATCCAAAAAATAAAACAAATGAATAAATATAGCAAAACAGAAACAGACTCACAGAGAGAACAAACTAGGAGTTACCAGTGGGGAAAGGGAAGAGGGGAGGGGCAAGATAGGGCTAGGGGATTAAGAGATACAAACTACTATGTATAAAATAAATAAGTCACAAGGATATATTGAACAGGAAATACAGCCATTATTTTGTATATGGAGTATAATCTATAAAAACATTAAATCACTATGTTGTACACCTGAAACTAATATAATATTGTAAACCAACTATATTTAAATAAAATAAAAAATATGTAAATAAATAAAGCAAAGCATAATAAAACAAGGTAATAGTCCAAAAATAAACAAGTAAAGACAACAAAGATGGGAGGGAGGACCCAAAATTGAATACAATCGTGAAACAAATGAGCCTAACTGTATTTTAAATAAATAACACAGGGAAGGGGATAATAATTACCCAAGTTACTTTTAGACACAGTACTGTGACTATATATATATATATATATATATATATCTTCAGGCTAAAAACAGAAACAACCATGAAGAAATGCTAAACTCTAGCTTGTAGGATTATTTTTCACAGTCATGGATGAGTGATTCTCAAACTGTGTATTCTTGTATTAACCAAATAAGTAAATACATTACAGATAATAGGAGTCAGATTTCTCATTATCAACAGAGACTGTTACAAATGTGGAAAGGGAGAAGCTAAAATTAATCATATTGCATTGCAAGAGGGAGGAACACTCCCCAACTCATTCTACGAGGCCACCATCACCCTGATACCAAAACCAGCCAAAGATGTCACAAAGAAAACTACAAGCCATTATCACTGATAAACATACATGCAAAAATCCTCAACAAAATACTAGCAAACAGAATCTAACAGCACATGAAAAGGATCATACACCATGATCAAGTGGGGTTTATTCCAGGAATGCAAGGATTCTTCAACATACGCAAATCAATCAATGTGATACAACATATTAACAAATTGAAGGAGAAAAACCATATGACATCTCAATAGATGCAGAAAAAGCTTTCGACAAAATTCAACACCTATTTATGATAAAAACCTTCCAGAAAGTAGGCATAGAGGGAGCTTACCTCAACATAATAAAGCCCATATATGACAACCCCACAGCCAACATCACTCTCAATGGTGAACAACTGAAACCATTTCCACTAAGATCAGGAACAAGACAAGGTTGCCCACTCTCACCACTATTATTCAACATAGTTTTGGAAGTTTTAGCTATAGCAATCAGAGAAGAAAAAGAAATAAAAGGAATCCAAATTGGAAAAGAAGAAGTAAAGCTGTCACTGTTTGCAGATGACAGGATACATGATACTATACACAGAGACTCCTAAAGACTCTACCAGAAAACTACTAGAGCTAATCAGTGAATATGGTAAAGTAGCAGGATACAAAATTAATGCAGAGAAATCTCTTGCATTCCTATACACTAATGATGAAAAATCTGAAAGAGAAATTAAGGAAACACTCCCATTTACCACTGCAACAAAAAGAATAAAATACCTAGGAATAAACCTACCTAAGGAGACAAAAGACCTGTATGCAGAAAACTGTAAGGCACAGATGAAAGAAATTAAAGATGATACCAACAGATGGAGAGATATACCATGTTCTTGGATTAGAAGAATCAACATTGTGAAAATGACTATACTACCCAAAGCAATCTACAGATTCAATGCAATCCCTATCAAACTACCAATGGCATTTTTGACAGAACTAGAACAAAAAATTTCACAATTGGTATGGAAACACAAAAGACCCCGAATAGCCAAAGCAATCTTGAGAAAGAAAAACGGAGCTGGAGGCATCAGGCTCCCTGACTTCAGACAAAGCAACAGTAATCAAGACAGTATGGGGCTTCCCTGGTGGCGCAGTGGTTGAGAATCTGCCTGTCAATGCAGGGGACACAGGTTCAAGCCCTGGTCTGGGAGGATCCCACATGCCGCGGAGCAACTAAGCCCGTGCGCCACAGCTACTAAGCCTGCACGTCTGGAGCCTGTGCTCCGCAACAAGAGAAGGCCGCGACAGTGAGAGGCCCGCGCACCACGATGAAGAGTGGCCCCCACTTGCCGCAACTAGAGAAAGCCCTCACACAGAAACGAAGACCCAACACAGCCAAAAATAATTAATTAATTAAATTTTTAAAAAGACAGTATGGTACTGGCACAAAAACAGAAATACAGATCAATGGAACAGGATAGAAAGCCCAGAGATAAACCCACACACATATGGTCGCCTTATCTTTGATAAAGGAGGCAAGAATATACAATGGAGAAAAGACAGCCTCTTCAGTAAGTGGTGCTGGGAAAACTGGACAGCTACATGTAAAAGAATGAAATTAGAACACTCCCTAACACCATACACAAAAATAAACTCAAAATTGATTAAAGACCTAAATGTAAGGCCAGACACTCTCAAACTCTTAGAGGAAAACATAGGCAGAACACTCTGACATAAATCACAGCAAGATGCTTTTTGACCCACCTCCCAGAGAAATGGAAATAAAAACAAAAATAAACAAATGGGACCTAATGAAACTGAAAAGTTCTTGCAGAGCAAAGGAAACCATAAACAAGACGAAAAGACAGCACTCAGAATGGGAGAAAATATTTGCAAACGAAGCAACTGACAAAGGACCAATCTCCAAAATTTACAAGCAGCTCATGCAGCTCAATATCAAAAAAACAAACAACCCCATTCAAAAATGGGCAGAAGACCTAAATAGACATTTCTCCAAAGAAGATATACAGATGGCCGAGAAACACGTGAAAGAACGCTCAACATCACTAATCATTAGAGAAATGCAAAGCAAAAATACAATGAGGTATCATCTCACACCAGTCAGAATGGCCACCATCAAAAAATCTACAAATGATAAATGCTGGAGAGGGTGTGGAGAAAAGGGAACCCTCTTGCACTGTTGGTGGGAATGTAAATTGGTACAGCCACTGTGGAGAACAGTATGGAAGTTCCTTAGAAAACTAGAAATAGGACTACCATATGACCCAGCGATCCCAGTACTGGGCATATGAAAACCATAATTCAAAAAGAGTCATGGGGGGGCTTCCCTGGTGGCACAGTGGTTGAGAGTCCACCTGCTGATGCTGGGGACACAGGTTCGTGCCCCGGTCCGGGAAGATCCCACATGCCGTGGAGCGGCTGGGCCCGTGAGCCATGGCCACTGAGCCTGCGCATCCGGAGCCTGTGCTCTGCAACAGGAGAGGTCACAACAGTGAGAGGCCCGTGTAGCGCAAAAAAAAAAAAAAAAAAAAGAGTCATGTACCACAATGTTCATTGCAGCTCTATTTACAACAGCCAGGACATGGAAGCAACCTAAGTGTCCATCGACAGATGAATGGAGAAAGAAGATGTGGCACATATATATACAATGGAATATTACTCAGCCTTAAAAAAAAATGAAATTGAGTTATTTGTAGTGAGGTGGATGGACCTAGAGTTTGTCATACAGAGTGAAGTAAGTCAGAAAGAGAAAAATAAATACCGTATGCTAACACATATATATGGAATCTAAAGGGGAAAAAAATGGTTATGAAGAACCTAGGGGCAGGACAGGAATAATGACGCAGATGTAGAGAATGGACTTGAGAATGTGGGGAGGGGGAAGGGTAAGCTGGGACGAAGTGAGAGAGTGGCATGGACTTATATATACTACCAAAATAGATAGCTAGTGGGAAGCAGCCGCATAGCACAGGGAGATCAGCTCAGTGCTTTGTGACCACCTAGAGGGGTGGGATAGGGAGGGTGGGAGGGAGACGCAAGAGGGAGGAGATATGGGGATATATGTATATGTATAGCTGATTCACTTTGTTATAAAGCAGAAACTAACACACCATTGTAAAGCAATTATACTCCAATAAAGATGTTAAAAAAATCCTATTGCATTGCAACGGGAGGTTTCAGTGTCATCTCATGGTTTTAGATAGATAAATAGATAGAAAGAACATAGATATAGATTTAGGCATGTGCATAATACATGTATTTTCTAATTCTGTCTGCTAAGAGAGCCTAGGAACAATGACACCCCAGTAACAATGTGCACAACTGGCACCCAGATCTTGGTTTCTAAATACCATTCTCCACTAGAAGGCAAGTAGGATGAACCTAGAACATCTTGCTGCGCTGAAAGTAAGAAAGTACTCAGAGATTGACAGGACCTCTCCAAAAGTCACAGAAGCCAGGTTGTTTTTTTTTTTTGACTCCCACTGGCCAAACCTGGGATAATTTGAACATTATAATAATGATAGTAACAAATTATAGCCCTTAGAATAAAGAAAGGACCCATGAGTCCACAGTGACAGAGTGAAAGCAGATTCTTCCTTATAATAAGATGATCACTAATAAATGTAGAAGGAATGACAGAATTTAAAAATCACCATTTGGCAGCTACCAGGGTTAGGAGAACAATTTGATGAGAAACAGAACAGACACTATTCAACTTTCTCCCCACAAGATGTTAGTCTTAAAAAGGAAAACAGAACTTTACAGTGAGAAACATGGCAGATGCAGACACCACCTTAACCAAGAGGTCAGAGTTAATCTCACCAGGAATGGGACAGAGAGATCATATGCCTGAAAAGGACACAACATCACTTAGCTTGAATCTGATCATTAGGAAACCTTAGAGAAAGCCAAACTGAGGCCAATCTACAGAATAACTGGCCTATACATGTCAAATATGTCTAAATCGTGAAAGACAAAGACTGACAACTGAGTACAATGTGTGATCCTGGACTGGATCCTGGGTGGGAAAAACGTTTTTGTTTTTCTTTTGCTAAAAAAGACATCAGTAAGCAGGACAACTGGAAAACATTTAAATGAAGTCTAAAAATTAGACAAAGGTATTATATCATTATTAATTTCTTTTTTCATTATTAATTTCTTGATTTAATAAATGTACTGTGGTTATGGCAGAGAACAACCCTGTTTTTTTGGAAATACTTAAGTGTACGGGTAAAAAAGGTAACATGTACAATTTAGTCTCAAATAATGTGTATATGTGTGTGTATAAATACACACACACAGAACACACACACACACAAAGGAGGTGGCAGAATCTGGATGACAGTATAAAGGAATTCTTTGTATTATTTTTGCAACTTTTCTGTGAGTCTGAAATCACCTAAAAAATTTTTTTTTAATTTTTAAAAATTTAAAAATTAAGTTAGATCGTTTACTCACCTGCCCCAGAGTCTCCAATAATGTCCTATCACGACAAAAGCCAAAGTCCTTCAAGGCCCTGAAGGAAGCACCCATCCCCTGACTGCCCACCTCTCTCCCCTCTTCCAATGCTGCCCTTCCTGTGTTTACTGCCCTCCAGCCACACAGGCCTCCCTGCTGCTCCTAAGACACACCAAGCATGCTCCCACCTCAGGGCCTTTGTACCTGCTGTCTCCACAAGTCTGGAGTGCACTTCCTCTAGACTGGCTCACTCTTTCATGTCTTCTAGTCTCTGCTTAAACATCACTTCTCAGAGAGGCCTTCTCCAACCACTCTGTCTCAATCGCCCCGTCCCCACCTCTCACTCCCTTACTCAGCTTAATTTTTCTCCTATCAGGATTGCTATTCTAGATCTGCTTACTGACACACTCTCCTTCTAGGAAGGAAGCTCTCTGAAGACACAGGAGACCCTATCTGTTAGGGTCCTTTTTGGACACCCTGGAATACTGCCTGGACCACAGTAAGCACTCAGTAAATATTTGCTGAACGACTGAATGAATGAATGGCTTTTCCTCCACCCGTGACCTCTGGTTGGTGTCTGGCTCACATATACTGACAACTTGACCAGTGACTAGCACCACGCCTAACACCTTAAATACACTATCTCGCTCAACCCTCACACGGCCTAATGGAATAGAGCCAGGACTTGAACCCAGGCCTGTGCTACTCACGTGTCTCAATCCTCCCAACCCGAGGCCCTGCTATTCCCGCCTGCCCAGCCATGCCCAGGGGACTTTACCAGCACAGAACATGTTGTCGGTGATGCGGATCCGGGTGGAGGCCTTGCAGACCGGCCGCTCCACGATGGGCAGGTTCACCACCTGTAGCACGCTGGGCTGCACCTCAGCAATATTGGCTGTCCACGTCTCCCTCAGGTTGCCCCAGCCCGTCACTCGCCCTTTGTATCCAGCCCGGAGCAACCTTTGGGGAAAGGAGAAGGACTGAGTGAGAACAGACCAGTCTAGAAACCTCCTGGCCCCAACACCATCCCTTAGAGACCTGAATCTAAAACACCTGTGCAGGAAGACGCTGAGGCGTGGAAAAGGGAAGGAACTTCGGCAAGGCAATAGGCTGTCAGAGTCAGGCCCAGAACCCAGCCCAGGTCCTCAGCTGCCAGCCCCCTGGCTGCCCCCCAACCACCTGCCCCCTGGCCAACCCCCTCGGCTCCCCCCCCAGCCACCCCCCGGCTGCCCTTCTGGCCGCCCCACTTGGTTGCTGTGTCCTTGTCGGGCAGGCACACGGGGTGGACGTATTCGGTGAAGCTGATGGGCTTCCTGAGCTTCAGCAGGGCGATGTCCCGGTCCAGGTTCTCCCTCCAGTTGTACCTGGGGTGGATGTGGATCTTTTCCAGCATGGAGATCTTTTCAATCTTTCGCTCATAGCTGTGCAGACCCCAGCAGAGAAAAGGAGAAGCTGTAGGCCACCCAATGAGGGGCAGCTGGTTCCCCGAGGAAGAAAACTGCCTGCCCTCAGGGTCTGGGAGTCAGCGTAACCAGCAGGCCACCAGTGAGGGTGAGAGGGCCGGCTCCTGTCCTGGCAGCTTCTTCCTGGCCTGAAGTCGCCCAGAGCTTTGGGATCAAACAGCCCAGGCAGGTAGGGGGAGGGACGCAGCCTGTAGGCCCTGATCCCAACAGCCTCTACTCAGAGGTCACACCTGGGCCATGTCCTGGTGCCTGGAAGGGTGCTAAGGGCAGGCCAGGATTCTGCTCTCTGCAAAGGCTTAGTTTCTCTGTCCCCAGGTCCAAGCTTCAGTCAGGATGTGGCCACATAGACTTTACAGCAGAGCCTACAGGGTTTTCTACTGTGGGAGATGTACAGACATATCCCTCGTGGCCCAGAGTCACCAGAGCCCCTCACAGTCACTCGGGAGGACGCGGACCCCTGCCAGACACGCATGGGCCCCCACTTCTGTACCTGGTGCGGGAGTGCTTGCCAATGCGCACCAGAAGGTCATTCTCAGTGAAGTTCTTGTCCCAAGGCGGGTACAGAAGACAGTGGGCAGCGGTGAGGATCCAGCGGTCACTGATGAGGCTGGCCCCGCACAGCAGCTCCTGGGGACTCTTCCGGAAAAGCATCACCTGCCTGGGAGAAGAAGTGGGAAGCATTGGGAGGTGGGAGGGCTGCCCCTCCACCAGCCCTACAAGCGCAAAGTCCCAGGTTTAAGAACTAACTGGACAGAGCTCCCTACTGGGCCCAGACCCCAGCTTGACCTTCCCGTTCTTGGGGACCGGGGCATATATGTGACACCGCGGGGCTGCCACCTGCTTTTTGCACCCCCCTCCCCTCATCAAGCTTCTTCCAGGCCAGAGGTGGCACAGCTTAGCACAGCTCTGGGGTCAGAAGAACAGGAATCTAGTCCTGCTCTGTAACCCATTCACTAGCAGCACCACTTAGGCGAGTCACTTAAGCGCTCCGACCCTCAGCTTCACCATCTGCTTTGGAGAAGTAGTAAACCCAATCTCAAAAGGTGGCTGTGAGGGTTCGATGAGATGTTGGTGCTGGGCTAGGTTGTCTGTGGAGCCTAGACCTGTGAGGGCGGAGGAGTCTCCCAGGGCGCGGGATGCAGGCGCGCAAGGGGTCGGTGGGGGCAGGGAGCACGCACCAGGGCGCCAGGCCAATCTCCGCATCCCGGCCCTCCACGATGCGCCCCTCGATGTAGGAATCGAACAGCTCCTGTTCCGTTTTGTCCCGCACCAACTTATTCTCGAACAGAGGCCGCAGGCCACAGTCTGCCGAGCCAGCGGGACCGTTAGGGGCAGAGCACTGCAACACCCGCCCCCGCCCCCATGCCGCGGCCCCGCGCCCCTCCGGTCGCCGCCTGACCTGCCTCCCCGGCGCCGAAGGTCCTCTCGTCGAAGAAGGGCTGAAATGTGTCCGCAGCGGTGCGTCCCTCTATGGCCGCATCCGGTTCCTCGCCCAGCCCATATCCCACCTCCTCATCCACCGGCTCCTCTGCAGGGACCCAGACACCAGCTGCGGCTGGGCCAGGCCATTCCTCACCCACCCTCTGACCTCCCCAAGCCCCCAGGCAGCCGCGGAGGTCGTCTGGTGTAGAGATTAAGAGCGCAAGCGCACCTGCGTTACTAGGAAACCAAACCTCGTGGGCCTCAGTTTCCTCAGCTGTAAGGTGGAGCTAGGATTACGCCCACCTGGTTAACGTCAGGTGTCATGAATGCACTCACTGGTGAGTGGTAAGCCTTAGATCAGGTGGTAAAGCCTTAGATCAGGGGAGGCACTGTTCTTGTTGTTCCCTCCAGGCTGTGTCCTCTGTCTCATGTCCCCTGCCCTGCCCTCTCACCGCAATAGTCCAGGTCGCAGTACTCAAAGTCGCCAGGCTCCCCGGCCACGTAGCACCACGCGCCCTCCTCATCCCCGTCTGGGTTGCGGCAGAAGTTCTCCACCAGTGGGACAGCCGGGCTGAAGTCCTGGTCCTTGCTCAGGGCCTTGGCCCGCTCGCTGGCCCAGGCAAGGCAGGGAGACCCATGTGTGGTCACCGCCAGGTGCCCCTGGTACTGCCGGCCGCGATCAGGGATGCACATTTCTGATTGAGGTGACAGATTCACTGCAAAGTCTCTGGAGTTTGAGGTCAGCTCCACAGTGACTCGCTCCTGGCCTGGTGGGTGAGGAAACAGAGGAGCAGAGTGGGTGGGACCACACGTGGAGCCAGACGGGATGTGAATCCCTGCCTTTCGGCCTTTATCCTATAGACCTCAAGTCACTTATCCTCTCTGAGCCGCAGTCTGCTTGCCTATGAAAGGGAATACTAATGCGTTTTTGCAGGGTTATTGAGAGATTTAAACAAAATATATGGCCTAAGTGTCTGGTGCATAATAAGCCAGAGATAGGAACCAGGTTTCATCTCCTGCGCTATCTGTAATCTATTGGTAGTGACTGCCTGGAGTTTAAGGATTCTGTGCTTTCACAAGGGCACAGTAGGAAAAATAGCTGGGATCCACTGAGGATGTCTACACAGGGAGTAGGTCAGTTTCAGCATGCCTGCAACATATTTATCATAGGTGTTCAGGGGTGGGGGCTTGGTAAACTGTAGCTGTTTTTGTTAGTATGATTGGCAACTCGCTGTAAGACTGGCCCCAGCATCCCTCACTGGGTCCTACAGGGATGCATGAAGGACAAAGAAGAGCAACCCATGTTTGGTAGATTGAGTTACTGGCACTAATTCTTTACTCCTACCTGGATCCACCTGGATCCACATCCTCTGCCCTGTTATTTTACAAGCAAAGGTGTAAAGGTCCACCTCTTGACCTTGGCCTTGATCATGGGACTTGCTTTGGCCAATGGCATGTGGGCAGAGCTGACTCTGCCAGTTCTGAGCCTAGGCTTAAAGATGTGTGTCTGCTCACTGCTTGGTATTTCTGCCGCCCCCATGGAAGAAGCTGCTGCCTTTCAGCCTCCCCCCACAATGAGTACACACGGAGCAGACATGGACCCACCCACACAAGGAGCCAAGCTCAGTTGGACCCATTGTTTGACGTAGGGCCACCAGCCGAGCCCAGCCTACACCTGGACCCCACCGACGCGTGAGCGAGTGCAGCTGAGATCAGCAGAGCCACCCCAGCTGAACCTCAGACACATAAGAAATAAATGCGGGACTTCCCTGGAGGTCCAGTGGTTAAGATCTCCCCTTCCAATACAGGGGGTGTGGGTTCAATCCCTGGTCGGGGAGCTAAGATCCCACGTGCCTCGCAGCCAAAAAACCAAAACAGAAGCAATATTGTAACAAATTCAATAAAGACTTTAAAAATGGTCCACATCAAAAAAAAAAAAAGAAGAAAGAAATGCTTATCGGTGTATGCCCCCCAGCTTTTGTGGCTGTTTGTGATTTTGTGGGGTTTGCAGCATTATTATGGCTATAGCTAGCTGACACATCATGGGAAATAATGATGACAGAATCATGCAGGGCTGGACTGTACGAGGCTTGCTCTGTGATGCTCGGCAAAGGGTACATGGACTGAAATGGTTAGGAAGGGCTTCCTGGAGGGAAGAATGCCTCAAGCAGGAAGTAAAGCATATTTAGAATGGGCCACATCCTGGATCATAAGGAAGCAAAGGCTGTGGAGGGAGGAGAGGAGGCTGGAAGCTAACTCTCTCTGGTCTCCTGACTTCACTAACCAACAAGCTCAAATATGTCGTCAGTAACTAACACCAGCTCAAAGGGAGCCAGGATCTTGATTCCCATCCTGTGCTGCCAGGCCCATGAAGACCCATGGGCCTTGGCCATGCCCACCTGATCTCCCCCAGCTCACCGCAGACAGGGATGCTGCACTCCTCCCTCCGCACAGTGGGGAGCGTAGTGTAGCACCAGGGCCCAGTGATGCTGCCATCTGGGTTGCGGCAAAAATTCTCCTGCAGGTCAGCTCCAGGGTGGGTGGTAGAGTTGATTCTGGAACAGAAAATTGCTCAGCAGGAGGCGTCTCCCCCACCCCCAGTGTCTCCTCACCCCCTATTCTCAGACCCCTGGCAGACAGGCCTGCCCATCACTCACTCCGGCTTATGTGGGTAGCGACTCCTCCACAGCTGGCATTCGATGCCTGACCGGGTGAAGCTCACGTTCCCTCGGTAGTTCATACCCAGACCTTCGGCACAGTTACCTGCAGAGACCCCCAGCCCAGGTCTCCTACACTGAGGACTTGTCCCCGCTTCTCTCCTAGTAAAGCTCTATCGGTCCATCCCCTCCAAGCTACCTCTGGTCCATGACCCTTAACCTGCATTTACTCAGCACTTCCTCTGTACCCAGCAGTTCTACAATCCATTTAACCGTAGTTACCAAATATTCACTGAGTGCCCACTGTGTGACAACCATGTGACAGGCACTATGCCAGGTACTAAGGACACAGCAATGAATAAGACAGTCATAGTCAAGTAGGTTCCTGCCCTCATAGAGCTAATATTCAGTGGCTCCTCATAGCCAGCAGAATGAAAAAGTGAACAAGGTTCTCCGAATCTGGCCCTGGTCTAGGTGTCCTGTTATCTTAGCTCCTCGTGCCTAAGGGCCTTTGCACGTGCTCTTTCCTTTGCCTTGGCCATGCTTTCCTATTTATTCATCAGTGCATCCCACAAATCCAAGTAAAACTCTACTTCTTCTGGGGAGCAGTCCTTGATTCTGCCAGCAAACGAAATGCTCCCCCTCCTGGAATTCTTTGGCACCTGGAACAGAACTCTTCCATCAATTACTTTGATGTTTTGTATTTTTGTTTTCTGATGAAACTGTGAGCTCCCTGATTCTCTTAAAATCCCCAGCACTCAACCATAGAGCTTGACACACAGCAGGGGCTTAGTGAAATGTCTATTGAATAAATTACTTAACAAATGAAAGCATAGCCAGTGTGATTAAAGAGTTCCATGTTGTGGGGTCTACTGTCATACTAAAGGTGTATTCAGAATGCCGTGGAGGAGGGAGGATGCACCTTGAAGGCTCAGCAAGGTGGTGGCATGTGGACTAATTCTTGAAGGATAGGGGGGTTTTCAGTAGGCACTGATGGCTGCTCCAGGGGGAGATGATAATGTAAGCAGGGGCCAGGATCTAGAAACATCTTGCCCTGTTGAGAGAAGTGCTTGCTGTCAGCAAGCTGGGGGGCTGGATTCAGGGCTGGTGCAATGGTAGATAAGGCTTGAAGGGAAGGTTAAGATCAGAACCTGCAAAATTCACTAGGCTAAGAAGCCTGTGCTTTATTCTCGGGGCAATGCGGAGCCACTCAAGGTTTTGGAGAAAGAATGTGACGTCATCGAAGCTCTGCCTTGGGGACATGGGGAAGACTGATTGGCATGGGCAGGGGCTCTGATGAGAATGAGGCCTTAAACATTATTTCATTGCCCGTGCATTCATTTGTTCCTCCAATATTAATCATCTTACTGACTGCCAGGCACAGAGCCAGGTGCAAAGACACATCCTTGACCGCAGGACCAGAAAGGCAATGTCAGCTGCTAGAGGCCACCACCCATGGGCCACAACTCCTACCCAACCCCTACTCTGCTCTTCTCCCAGGCTGTCCCCTCCTATCCTGTCCCCACACCCTCATGTCAGTTCCTCACCTTCCAGACATTCAATGAGCTTTTCTCGAGGTTTCCTCAATGACTCACAAGCTGGAAAAGACCCAGAAACATCATTGAAATTGAGGTAGGGATAGGACAGGTTCAAGTGAAGGGTGGGATGACATTCAGAAACGGAGAGAAAGGGACGCGTATGGAAGAAAGGAAGGAAAGAGGCGTGGGTGGAGGAATGGAGGATTGGATGGATCAGAAAATTCTCTGGAGTGGGGCACCCTCTAACTTGGGTCCCCAGGACTCCCTTCCTGGAGCAAACCCTTCCCAGTGCTCACCTGTGTACTTGGCCCAGAACACATCCTGAAAAACAAGGCTGAGTGTGAGGCTGTGGTAGGATCCTGTTTTGTTTTGTTTTTTTGTAAACTTCCTGTCTTCTCCTTATACTTTCCCCTTTCCATTACCCTGGTCACGCTCTGGGGAGGTTTGTGGCAGAGTTTTCTACTTTTGCTTCTAAAAGCCCAAGCCCGCAGAGGAGAAGAGTATCTGAGGAGAGGGGAGCTCCCTGCCTTCCCCACCGCCCGCCCCCCCGCCCCTGGCCAGACAAGATTGAAAGGGATTCCCCGGGGTGGGGTAGACTGGAGAAGAGGGGCCCAGGCAGAGCCCCAGGGAAGGGAAAGCTTCAAAAGGCTCCTGGAACACTGAGGCCTAGGCCCAGGCCTGACCAGAGACCCACCTCCCAAGGGTGGCACAGAAGTAGCAGCAAAGCTAAAGTTGAGAGGCCATGTGGCCAGGGCCAGGGTCTCCAGAGATCCCAACATAGACAGATGTCTAAAGACTGAGGAGGCCCCCCTGCCCCCCAACGTCCTGGAGCCTCACCGTACCCTGGGGCCTTGACATAGCCCAGGCACTGGGGCCGCCTAGAAAGGCTGAGCCACTCATCAGGGCAGCCCAGGGAAACGGGGCCAGAGATGAAGTTATCAACAAAGAGCTGTGATGCTCCCCACTTCCCTCCTTGGTGCCCCTGCAGGAACCAAGGGCCCCCTTGGAGGGACCCCCAGCCCTCCCTCCCTGGGGCCTCACCGTGGCACTGGGAGATTCCAGGGCCTCGAAGGCCTCCTCACGGCTGCACTGCTCCTCCACACACTCTCGCTCCAGGTTGCCCTCCCGCCACTCCTCCAGGAAGCCGCTGTTGGCGCGTCGGACCCGCTGGAGCAGCGACAGTGCTTGCTGAGGGGCCAGGAACACTGCAGGAGAAGGGGCGTGGGACAGTGGCCTCAGGGGCCCAGGCTGTCTTAGCCACCACCAGCCACTTAGGGCAGGAAGCAAGCCTGGCCTGCCTGCTGGCTTCCAGAAAGGGGGTGTCTAGGATGGTGGCAGGACCTGAAAGGCTGCTAACGGCAGCCACTAGCCCCCCTCCTTTCATGGATCACCCCCAGCCCAACCCCCATATTGCAAGAGAGAAGTAGTCACTGTCTGTCCAGCCCTGAGCACCTGGCTCCTTCCCTAAGCTGGACACAGTGAGCCAAGAGCCACCTGGGGGCCAGCCCTGTGCTGTCGAGCCAGGGGACCGCAGCCCACAGGCCTACATCCCAGTCCGCCAGCCTGTCCCAGCTTCCAGGCCCCCCTTACCATGCTGGCTGTGCACAAGGCTAAACAGGGCAGCCAGGGCCAGGCAACCAGGTAGCCACAGGCCTCGGACGTGCGCCATAGTGTGTCCGCTCCCAGGACTCTGAGGGCTTGTCCTGACCCCTCTGGGTTAATGTTGAACCAACATGAAGAAATCAGCCAGGAAGCAGAGGTCAGCAGGTCAGGGCCGTGGGGACAGGTGGATAGATAGTCCGCCCCCGCCATCTGGGATTACAGGTCCTCCTGGGACCAGGGATGGGTGGTCTGGGAGGAAGTCCCAGAGCAAAGACCAGTGTAGCCACCATCCAGCACCTCCCTCTCAGAGACACAGGCGAACTTGGGCCAGTGGGGTCACAAGATCTTCCTGAGGCTCCTTGCAATCCTAACACATGGTGATGGTTGTTTTGATCTCTGTGTGTCTGTTTCCTCATCTGTACAGTGGGAAGAGTATCCTGTTGTGAGGACTAAAGGAGATTATGAATATATAGTAAGAACTTAATAATGAGTAGCTATATGGATGTAAACCAGTGGGGAGTTTTCTGTAATCACCACATGCACGTAAGAAAATGGAGGCGAGGGTGTGGCCAGATGAGAGCGGCCACCTTATCCCAGGACATACTGGGGCAGGGCCGGCCAACATTTGCCCCAGCCTCTCAGCCACTGATGGAGGGTCCCATTTCCACTCTTCCTTGTCTGGGAGCCAGGGAGCTGTGTTTGTGTGTGGTGGTTGCCTGGAAGGAGGAGCCAGGCCCTCTGGTCTATTTTCTCTCCCAGGTCTCCCAGGATGCGGCCTGGCCCGGAACAGGGGCAGCTCAAATCCCTGGTCTCCACAGCAGGGCCCTCCCTCTCCCCCTATCTGCCCCATGCCAGGCCTAGACTGGATGCTGGTCCCACACTACCCCTGCCCAGCCCTCCCCCACTTCCAGTTTGCAGTATGAAAGGTAAATATTAGTCCTGGGTCTCATTAGGACAGAGGGCCAAAGAGCAGGAACACAGGGAGCACAGGCTCTCACCTCGCTCTCCTTAGGGCCTGGCCGTTCAGGGTCTGGACTGCGGACATGTGCAGTCTGGGAAGATCACAGGGAGTGGCCCGGTGAAGAGCAGGGGAGGCAGGGCTGGCAGAGAACTGAGGACCAGGACTCGACTCCTACGAATCAGCTTAATGCCTGGGTGGCCCAGTTCCTACATACCTACATATATATTTATATATTTACATTATACACATATATTCTTTCCTATTTTTCTATATATTTTAAAAATTGAGGTTTAGCTTACATACGGTAATGCTGAAACCACTCCTAAGCGTTTTTTTTGTTTGTTTTTTTTAAATTTATGGCTCTGTTGGGTCTTCGTTGCTGCGCATGGGCTTTCTCTCTAGCTGTGGCGAGCAGGGGCTACTCTTTGCATTTCGGTGCGCGGGCTTCTCGCTGCGGTGGCTTCTCTTGTTGCGGAGCACGGGCTCTAGGCATACGGGCTTCAGTAGTTGTGGCTCGCGGGCTCAGTAGTTGTGGCGCAGGGGCTTAGTTGCTCCGCGGCATGTGGGATCTTCCCGGACCAGGGCTTGAACCCGTGTCCCCTGCGCCGGCAGGCGGATTCTTAACCACTGCGCCACCAGGGAAGTCCCCCTAAGTGTTTACCTCAAATTTGTATGCATACACCCTTCAGATCAAGAGAGAGAACATTTCCAGCCCCCAACATACTTGCTGGAGTCATCCCTGAGATAACCACTAGTCTAACCACCATCACCATAAATCAGTTTTCCTACTTTCGAACTTCATGTAAATGGAAACCAGCAGCATGTACCTGTTTCTGTCTGACTTCTCTTGCTCAGCATGTTTCTGGGGTTCATCCCTGTTATGTGTATCAACATATCAGTAGTCTGTTCCTTTTAAAACTGTGTAGTATTTCACTACATGAGTATTGTAATTTCATTGATCCGTTCACCTGCTGATGGGCATTTGGATTAGTTTCCAGTTTGGGCTACAATGAATAGTGTGGCTGTGAATATTCGTATGCAGGCTTCTGGTGTAGATAAGCACTAATTTCTATTGGGTACATGCCCAGGGATGGATTTTCTGGGTCACAAGGCAGGCGTATGTTTTAATAAGCAACTCTGACAAATAGTTGTCCTGAGCGGTTGTGTTGGTTTACACTCCCACCAGCAATGTTTGAAGACTTCTGGCCACTCATATCTCACCAACCTCTGTCTCATCCATCCATTTCACATCAACCATTCTGATAGATGTGTAGGTGTCTCATCGTGGTTTTAATTTGTATTCCCTGTTGACTAATGATGTGGAGCCTACTCTTCTTTTTTTCTTGGAGAGGAATGGTGAAAAGATCTCACCTCACTCATTTCTTTAAAAATTCCTTGAGTAAGAGAAGGGGGCAGAGCCTTGAGAAGTGGAGAGAAGAGAGGTGCGGTTTCGTCCTTCCTGCTTCAAGTAGGTGATCCTCCTTTTTCCGAGGACAGGCTTGGGCCAGTGCTGAGTCAACCTGAGAGGGAGAAGAGAAGGGGATGTTGCTGGCAGGGAGAAGGACAAAGCACATAACACATGGCACCTCTTCTACGAAGGGTTCGGGCGGAGCCAGGGGCCTGCTGACCTCCCCCTCGTTCCCTCGCTGTCAGAACCCATCACTCCCGACAGACAAGCACCGCAGCATGAATGAGAGCACTGATTTAGGAGGCTGGTCCTGGGTTTCACTATCTGTAAAATCAGAATTATAACAATAGTCACTGCACAAGGCTGTTGTCGAAGAACTTAAATAAGATCATACTGGTCACTCTGCAGACTCTGCTTCGGAGCTGCAGCCCTGCTGAGTCCATGGCACACTCACGAGCAGACGTGGCTGTTAAGGGGCAAGTCTTGGGCCGTGACTACTGTTTACAAGCTGTTTACAGACGATGTTCCCAAGGAGAAAACTTCGGTTCTCTAAGCACTGGGAAGATGAGATCTGGTTATAAGGGTTCCTGCTTTCCAAGGCTTATTCCTGGATTTATGCGTCAGGATGATGAATTTACATGCCATAATAGTACACACAGCAAGTCCATTTAGGGGGAGAACTTTTCTGATGAGAACTTCACTTTGAATATGTCCAGACATCTGGTCCTTGGCAAATGCTGGACCCAACCCAAATGGCTCTGTGGGCTGTCTGCACAACTAAGACTGATGGGTTGGATGGCAAGCATGGGTTCTTTGGCCGGGAGAGAGAGAGCACAGATATTGTGGAGGCCATGGGCATTTTGAGTCCAGGAATGGCAAGACCAGCAAGAAGACTCTAGGCCATTCTGAGAAATTTGATTTTGTGTTTTATCTTATCCCCACCATTCCTTTTGTTCCTCTGGAGAGCACCTCCCAGCTCTTAAATCCTGTTATCTTTGTGCTCTGACTCGCTGTAATTCTTTGGATTCCATATACCCCTTGTCTCCTTCCAGGTTTAGCTGGATTCAGAGTTTAGGCGTTATGAAGTAAAAACTAAATTACTCCCCCAAAGCATATTATGTCTGTAAAGTCTCACAAGTCCTGCCACACAGTAAGCACTCAATAAATAGCACTATTACATGATATGATGCAACAGGAAATCCACAATGCTGCCTATGAAGTGTTCTTCCTAAAAGAGTGAACCTAGGCTGGATCAAACCTCTAGCTTTACTTACTAGTTTACAGGAAATACAGACAACAGAGGAATAAGTTAGACACCACCACGAGGAATGAGGGACATTTGACAGGACAAGTGACCGTGGTTTCTCTAACAAATTCATGATGTGGCAATGCAAGGGGTGGGTGGGAAAGACTGTTCAGAATCATAGAAACCTAAGAGAGACCTAACAACCAAATGCATGAAGGGAATAAAATGACCATGACCGATTTAAACCTTTGAACACATCAACTGTAAAAAGACTATTTTAGAACAAATAAGAAAATCTAAACATAGATTAGATATGCAATGATATGGAAGAATTAGTGTTAATTTGCTAAGTGTTATATGACACATTATTATATATTTTTTAATTCCTCATGGAGTTACAGATTACACTGAAGGATTTACAGCAAAGATGAAACAAGCAGGGCAAAATGTTAGCGATAATTAAATCTAGGCAGTAACAAGATTGTTACATTATTCTTTTAAATGTTCTGTGTTTGACAACATTCACAGTGAAAAGTGGACTTAACTCCTTAATAAATGGAGGCTAGTATTATCAAGTGGGTTCTAGTTGGACAGCCTCCCTGTTTTCCTGGGTGAACACAAGACTGTACCTACCCTCTGTTTTGCAGAGAGGACCAAAGGAGAGCACCCCTCTGTAAATGTGCCTCTGGAGGGATCCAAGCACCTCCATGGGTGCAGGGTCCCAATAGACTGAGCACACCCTCAGGCTGCAGGGCCCCCTGCAAGCCTCCCAGCCAGGAACCGTCTCTCTGGAACTCTCTCTGGGCCCAGTGGTACTTGCAGCCAAGAGTGTCATTCCTGCTTTCAACACAAACACATACCTGCACCCTTAAAACAGATCCTACTTCCCTCTGAGAACAAGGCCATAACGAGGGGTTGCATTTCTGCCCAACAAGTTGGCATCAAACAAAATCACGAGTGAAGCCAGCATTATACTGTAAAGCGAAGCTCTATAATCACTGAAAACAGTTGAAATATGTTCCAGGACATAGAGTTACAGAATTTCAGAGCTGGAAAGGAGATCAGATATTATTAAATCCAGACATTCTGGGTTTTTTTTTCTGTTTTCTTTTTTTTTTTTTTTTCTTTTTTGGCCACGCCACGCAGCATGCAGGATCTTAGTTCCCCGACCAGGGACTGAACCTGTGCCCCCTGCAGTGGAAGCCCAGAGTCTTAACCAGTGGACTGCCAGGGAAGTCCCAATCCAGATGTTCTAAAGCCTAGGGCTCTGTGCATGTACTACAGGGTGGCCTTGTCCCTTTGCATATTAAAAAAAAAGAACTCAAAAATTGTAAATTTATCTTAAGACAAAAATAATTTTTTCCCTTTTGGCTGAAATTATGTCTTTTTAGATGGTTAATTACCTTATTTCTTCCTCAATCTGATCAACAGTTTTCTATTTTGACTCAAAAATATGAGTTTCTATTTAATAAAAAAAATTTTTTTAAATACAGGACCCACAGAAGAAAAAAAAAGTTACCAAAAGGGCTTCACGGTGGAGCCGAGATTGGGACCCACTGATCTGGTCCAATTTCCTCATGTCACTGTGAGGAAATGGAGCCTCTGAGCTGGGAAGCTAATTGGTCAAGGTCATACAGAGAGTTGGGCGAGGACCAGGACTCGACTCCTGCCTCCCAGGCCATCGCTGCAAGGGGGACTACCGTATACCCAGAGGACACGCACCCAAAGTACAAAACTATTGTGAGTGATGCTGACCTGCCCAAACAAGCACTACCTGTAGGCAACATGTACCTCAATCTTGCTTGTCTTCCAAGTTAAGAGGGCTGATTCCAATACTATTAATAACCAGCTACAATTTATTAATTGCTCACCATGTGCCAGGTATGTAGCACTGATGAGGTACGTACTACAGCTATCCCCATTTTATGGATGAGGAAACTGAGGCATGGAGAAGTAACTTGCCTGAGTTTATGCAGCTAGTTAAGGGCAGAGCCATGATCCACACCTGAACTTGTCTAGTCCATGATGCTCTGCATTGTTTAAAGGTCCCTAAACATGAATCAAATTTTATTCTATTGTAAGATTTTTTTTCACACTATTAAAGCTGCAAATCAGGATAAAAGATTCTTTATCTCCTGCACTTTCTGACGTTTGGCTCAGCAGCTACACACACACTGCATGGTTTTGTTTGTTTGTTTTTGGCCTCGCCATGCAGCATGCAGGATCTTAGTTCCCCGAACAGGGATTGAATCTGTGGCCCCTGCAATAGAAGCATGGAGTCTTAACCACTGGACCGCCAGGGAAGTCCCCTCACCCTGTGAATTTAAATTTGCATCTGTGTGAAGTAAGCCAGAAAGAGAAAAACAAATATCGTATACTAATGCATATATGTGGAATCTAGAAAAATGGTACAGATGAACCTATTTGCAGGGCAGGAATAGAAAGTCAGACGTAGAGAACGGACGTGTGGACACAGTGGGGGAAAGGGAGGGTGGGATGAATTGGGAAAGTAGGTTTGACATAAATACACTGCCATGTGTAAAATAGATAGCTAATGGGAACCTGCTATACAGCACAGGGAGCTCAGCTCGGTGCTCTGTGATGGCCTGGTTGGGTGGGATGGGGTGGGGGAGGGAGGTCCAAGAGGGAGGGGATGTGTGTATGCGTATGGCTGATTCACTTCTCTGTGCATCAGAAACTAACACAACATTGTAAAGCAATTATACTCCAATTAAAAAAAATTTGCATCTGTGAAAAGGTGTCCAGCAACATTTTCACTGCAACTTTGCTCTATAGCAAGCAGCAGCACTCAAATTCAGTGCTATATACACCGAACAGTTCAAAGTGACTTTATCAGGGGATGGAGAAAAGGAGAAGTAGGGAATAAAGGGACTTTCAACATTATAATGACACAAGAATTATTTTGATTGGGGGGAGATATTTTCTCAATGAAAAAAAATATTCCAGTGATCAGTCTTTCCAAGAACTGTCATTGCACTTTATTTTCATTGGAAGGGCACTAAAGTGGGTTTCAGAAGACCTGGGCCCTGTCCCGGTTCTGCTACTCACTGGTCTCGTGCCTTAGAAGGTGACTTCTCTCTCGGCCTCCATTTTCCCATCTGTAACGTGAGGAAGTTGGACGATGCTCTCTGATGCCCATTCCCACTTCAGCCATGAGCGCTGGCTGAGCAGACATGCTCAAACCAGGTGGCTATGAATTTGTTGGCTTTGATCTGACACTGCTCTGCATCACCAGGGACAGTCTCAGTGGAGAGGAAAGTCCCTCATCTGTGTGGGGATGTGACAAAGCGGGGTAAACATCCCAGGTTTTGGTCTGAGGACAGTTGTGGGGTGTCGGCAGGCCTCCCCAGCAACCCAAAGCATCCCCACTTCCCTGCACTGTTCAGTATCAAGCAATGGGTATGTCCCCAAGTTAGCTAACAACGCTGGGCAGACACAGCTGAGAGGTTACCTGACTTGGAATGACCCGCCTGAAGCTGGAGCTGGAAAAGAGTAGGACCCACCAGGCTGAGTCAGGGGGTTGGCTGACTCAAAACTAGTATTAGCAGCTGTTTTTCAGGCTTTGGATGGTGTGGCCTTTCTCTCCACAGATCGTCGTCACCATCCCTTGCTGTCCTCCCTCTCCTTGGACAGTTTCAGAATGACGCTTTGCCACGAAGTTATTCACACCGGGTGGGTGGATGGGTTAAAGTCAGTGCAAAGCAGGAGACACGGGGCTGCTTATGACACGGAGATTTGAGTGCTGGGAAGCCAGAGGACACGACACGTCACGATCCTGGCTCTGCTGTTTACTGAATGTGCGGTCTCGGCAGTTACCAATCCGCTCTGAACCTGTTTCCCCATCTGTGAAACACGCAGCACACCACCATTTGCAGGACAGGAGGATGGAACAAGAATGTAAGTTCCCCTGTCTCTCTTGCCTCCCCCTCCTCAAAGCAATGCAGTCTGGCTCCCAACTGCCCTCACTCAGCTCACCAGCGACTGGCAAATTTCAACCTTCTCAACAGCAAAGGACATCGTTACCCTCTTCTTCCTTGTTGAGATGCTCTTCCATCAGCTTCTGCGACTTACACGTTGCAGGTTCTCCTGTTTCATCAGATGCTGACTTAGTCTCTCCTGAGGAGCCTCCCCTCTCCCCACAGGTTGTGCCCATTTCCCACTGCCTTCTTGAGATCTCTCCCAAGGGCACCTCGATTCAAACCATCCCCAGCCAAAATCATAGCTGTCCCGCGCCCCCACCCCCCCCCCCAGCTACCTAACTTGCTAAGTCAGAAAGCAGGAGTCAGATCTTCCTCTCTCCCTCAGTCTTTGACTTTGGTCACTTCTACCTCTCAGAGAACTTGTCCACCCAAAGCCCTCCCCACAGCCTACAGCCCCTGCCCTCACCTCCTTCCACGCTCCGCCCTGGCCGCTCTGCTCCTTGCTCTTGCTTGAACTCGCTGGGCTCTGCTGGTACTGTTTCCTCTGACTGGAATCCAGCTCCTTCTGCAGACATCAGCCTGGCTCACTCCTCTCCGTAGTTCAGGTCTCTGTCACGTTACTGGAGGCCTTCCCTGACCGCCCTCTGTAAAATCACACTCCCCATTCGACCTCTCCACTGCATTACTGTTCTTCACTGCATTTACCATCATCTGACATGTATTTGTTTATTGGCTCTTGCCACACCAGAACGTAACTACACGAGAGCAGAGACTGTTATTACTGCCATACCCCTAACAACCAGCACGCGGGAAGTGCTCAGTATTTGTTGGGTGAATGACTGCATTTCCACTACCACCCATTCCCAGCCACCTAATTGATTTCCCCACAACTGCACCTTACCCACTAATCCTCTCCAGTGGTCTCTTCAATCATGGATCTGATCGTATCATTCCCCTGCTCAAAACCCTTCAAAGAGCCCCGCAATGTCCTGAGAATAAAGTCCAAACTCTTGAAGCAAGGCCTGTGTGACCTGACCCTGCCCCCCTCCCCTCATTCTCTGCTCCAGCCATGCTGGTCTCAGGGCTCACACCCAGGGTCTCACACCATGGGGCTTTTTCACATGCAGCCCCTCACATCCCCACCTTCCCCCACACCTCCTCAACCAACAAGTCACAGCTGAAATGCGGGACACTAGAGTGTGGAGATTAAGAGCCTTACTCCAGTGCTAAACTACGTGGATTTGAGTCTCAGCTCTGCCACCTAGTAGCTCTGTCACCTTGGGCAGGACACTTACAGCTCTTTGTTCCTGACTGTCCTCATAACTATCTCACAGGATTGCTATAGGATTACAGAAATAAACTCACATAAAGGACTGGCCCACAACAAATGCTGTTTATTATCATTATAATTTCTTGGGGACACCTTCCCTGAGGCCCACAAGTGAACCCATCCCACTAAACACACCCACAGCACCGGGGAGTGCTCCTCTTTAAACTCTTACTGTCGTTCTTTGCCCCTTGTAGACCTGAGCTCTGTAAAGGGCGCTGGCTCTGTCTTGTCCACAGCTGCGTCCCCAGCACCTCGGGCAGGCCAGGCCCGCAGCTGATGAAGCATGAAACACATGTTCATTCCTCGCTCTTTCCCTCAACAGGGCTGCCTTCGGCCAGATACAAACAAGGGTGCAGACCCGCCCTAACCACCTCCAATGAGACTGGTGTCCTTCAGCACAGAACAAAAACCAACCTCACAGGCCTTCGGTGGTGAGAAAAGCTGCCCAAATAATCTAACGCCTGACTCAGAGACTTGTCAGTGGAGTGTCTCTGGCCTTTTAACCTTCACAAGTCATTCCGTTTGGTTCCAAATAGAAATGCTTGTCCTTCAGGGAGCTGGATGGGAGTGACTATTCCAGCACTAAGCACGCCAGCAGGGTAACAGTGCTGCCTGCGACCTGGCTACCTCACTGGGCAGGGTCACTTCCACAACGTTTAAAGAACAAGCACCTTGAGGAGTTCCCAAGGAGGGTGGCAGGACAAGCTCTCCTGGAAGCTGATAAAAAGATCTCACATCTAGAAGTGGTTTACCTTATTAAGAGTCTTGGGAAACAAAGTGGTCGTCCATAAGCAGGAAGGGGAGTCCTCGACCTGCTTCTCATACACTAGTCTCTATCAGGGAACCCAAAGAGAAAGATCCAGACACCCAAGCTCAGAAACACCAGTCTTTATACAGAGCTCTGCTGAGGGAAGCTGAGGGTGGTCAGGTGCCCGTCTCCACCTCTACCACTTCTGCCCAGGTGCTAAAGCCCACGTCCTTATGGATGAGCACCAGGCTGGGAGCAGGACCTGGCTCCTCGGGCACCACAAAGCACTTATCCTGGCTCTCGGAAAGGGTGACCTCGAAGACGTCCGGGGCTGGGGACCCGCCCCGTTCACTGCACGTGTCCAGTAGTTCTGGCTCGGTCTGCAGGAGCACCACGGTGGGCTCAGAAGAGGCAGGCGGCACACAGGGTGGGCTGGAGGGTGCCTCGGGCTGATGACTGAGCTGGTGCCGCTTGAGGCTTTGGAGGAGAGTGTAGCCCATGCCACAGGTGGGGCAGCGGTAGGGCTTGTCGGCCAGGTGGGATTTGAGGTGGCGCCTCAGCTTGGTCGCCAGCGTGTAAGCACGGCCGCACTGGGGGCACGGGAAGGGCCTCTCGCCTGAGTGCAAGCGCTCGTGCGCGCGCAGCGTGTGGGGGTCCCGGAGGGCCTTCCCACACACGGGGCACAGGTGGGCCTCCCCAGTGTGGGAGATGAGGTGGCGCCGCAGTTCAGGCAGCTGGGGGAAGGCTTCAGCGCAGTGTGGGCAGCGGTAAGGGCGCTCCCCTGTGTGCAGCCGCAGGTGCCCGCGCAGGCTGCCCCGCTGGCGGAACGCCCGGCCGCAGTGTGGGCACAGGAAGGGCTTCTCCCCCGTGTGGAGCCGCATGTGGTTCCGCAGGGAGCCCTGGTTGGCCAGGGGCCGCCCGCACACAGGGCACGGGCACGGGGCAGGGGTCGCTGGCACCTGGTGTGTCTTGCGATGCAGCCGCAGGGAGGGCCGGCGGGCGAAGGCCTTGCCACACTGGTCGCAAGCAAAGGGCCGGGCACCCGAGTGTACAACCTGGTGCTCTCTGAGGTCTCGCCGGGTGCCGTAGGCCTTGGTGCACTGAGGGCAGGGGAATGGCCGCACCCCACGGTGGCCCAGCATGTGGGCTTTGAAGCTCTCCTCTGAGCTGTAGCTCTTGCCACACTCGGTGCAAAGGAAGGGCTTGTGGCCCGTGTGCACGAATGCATGCTTCTTCAAGTGGCACAGCTGCAGGAAGGCCTTGCCACACTCGGCACAGCGGTACCGTCGCCCCCGCTTCGGAGAGCCTCCCACCGGGCCAGGGGCGCTCCGCAAGCATGCGGGGAAGCCAGGGTGCTGCTGCTCTCCACTCTGCTGGGCCCCGGGCTCTGAGGTCTTCGCTCTGGGTGGCCGCTGATCACTGGGGCTACGCAACTTCCTGACTAGGTAAGCATGCAGCTGGGGGCCCCTGGCAGAAGATGAAGAACTTGCCTCACTGCTCTCAGGGCCCTGCTGGGGAGTGGAGCTGCTCTGAGGTTCAGGTGGCATCTGGGTCTGGGGTGGGTCCTCCTCATCTACACGGCCATCCTGAGGCAATGGGCCGAGTGGCTCGCTCTCCTTGGAAACTTGGTCCTGGATTCGGGGCTTAAGTCCAGGGCTCACCGCCTGGATGTGGGGCTGTGACTGGTGACCAAGATCTGCAAGGCAAGAGTGGGGTGCTGGGCTTAGTAGAGACTCTAGCAGGGGGTCACGGTGGTCTCACCAGGAGATTATAGGAATATGTGTCTTCTCCTCCTCAGCCCCTGAACTGCAATGGGAGCAATGACACCAGTCTCTTCCCTGGAACATGAGCCACACACTCTGTTTATCTTTCTGTCCAGTTTCAGGTGCCTTCTGGGGAGGCTCTCCTGGGAACCATAGTGTCTAGACATCTGGATAATTTCTAGAGAAAGGCCATTCCAGAGTGCCCTTGTTCTCCCTCTGGAGACATGCACTTAGGATGAGTTGAGACCACCACCTCCTCACTTTAGGTCACGTGAAAATAAAGGAATCCCCATCCCCAGCCCAGACAGAAAAAACATAAGAAAACTGGAAACCTTATACACAACTTGCTGTCTTTGTCAGTGTGACCTTACTATTCCAGAAAACTTAACTCAGGAAAATAAAACTTGCAAATATCTATACAGTTGACCCTTGAAAAACACAGGTTTGAACTGCACGGATCCACTTATACGAGGATTTTTTTCAACAGTAAATACCACAGCACTACATGGTTGAATCCACAGATGCAAAACCACAGATGTGAAACCTTGGATACGGAGGGTCAACCGTAAGTTATACTCAGATTTTCAACTGCCCAGAGGGTCAGTGCCCCTAACCCCCGTGCTGTTCAAGAGTCAACTATATTGTTTATTCCAAGGAAAAGACCTGTCACTCTTTAATAAAAAGCATCAAATGACAGTTTACATCCCCAAATTCTCTGAACCTCTTACCTGAAAATTCTAGCCTTGCTGTCTCCACAAATCCCAAACTACTATGTCATGATCCTTACCCAATACTGATCGAGCCCCGACCCCATCCCACACTGAAAAATCCACCTTATACCAGACTTCAAAATTTCGATAAATATCCAGGCTTTGCCCTTCCCTCTCAGAAATGCTACTGTTCTCCCCTACTGTCTTATGCCATAAGCTTTGCTTTGTCTTATCAACAGGTTTTTTTGGTGATAATTGGGGAAGCCAGCATTTATTTGACACATACCCGTGCAAGGTTCTGCTGCATCCTCCCTGGGGGAGGCCACTTCCTGTTGTACAGCAGACTCCACTTCTGTCACCACAGCCAAGGATGCCTCTTCCTCTAGCCTGGGCTGGGTGGGGCTCAGGCCCTCCGAGGGAGGCTGGGGCCACATCAGCAGCTCAAAACCTGGCAGCACGACCCGGTACACCTGCAGGTGGAGCCTCTCGCTGATCCGCACTGGGGCCACGTTTCCCTCACCCTCCAGCCTTCCCCGCTGCACCAAACTGCAAAGCAGAGCAAGAGTTAGCTCAGGAGATCCCCTTCAAGTGGCCCTCCCTGAAAGCCCCAGATCCTGGGCAGTCTGAGTCCTAAAGGATCCCATGCCTTTGGAACACTCACTGCAAAGATCCCTGGGTGGGAACCAGAAGCCAGCTTCCGGTTCCATCCCATGCCACAACAGAAAGCCTCAAAGGAGCATCTTCACTACATACTCTCCTGTAACTTACCTAGTCCAGCCTGAACTCTGCTCACAAGCACACACATCTCCCCATGGGCCTAGTGACACGTCCTGAAATAAACCAATAAAAGTCTTTCTCCCATGTGTTTGAGGGGACCAGGGTGAAACAAACAACAAAAAAACCCCTGATGTAACCTCTCCTGAGACAGGTCTAAGATGAAGCCCCTAGAAGGTTAATGGTCTCTGGTCTGCCTCTATAGGACTATGCCGTTCGAGTTTTCATTCAATAAAGGCCAAAAAAACTGTCCCCTCACCTCCCTCCCAAAGTGTGGTGAATGACTGAATTGCACATATTATTGCCTTTCAGTGAATACCAAACAGAAGAAGTAGTAAGAGGTACATCAACCTTAAATTTGTTTTTCAGGACTTATGCAATGAAATCCTTTACCTGTGCTTTTTCAACTTTTGCTCCAAATAATCCTGGAGAATTAAAATAAAGGAAACGGCCATTCCTTTATTTTACATATGAGTTAAACGAGGCATGCCATCTAACTAGCTATGTGACAAAGCTAGGATTTGATCCCATGGCTTTTTTTTTTTTTAAATAAATTTATTTATTTATGTTTGGCTACATTGGGTCTTCCTTGCTGCACACTGGCTTTAGTTGCTGCGAGCAGGGGCTACTCTTCGTTGCAGTGCGTGGGCTTCTCATTGTGGCGTCTTCTCTAGCTGTGGAGCACGGGCTCTAGGCGTGTGGGCTCAGTAGTTGTGGCTCGCCAGCTCCAGAGCACAGGCTCAGTAGTTGTGGCGCATGGGCTTAGTTGCTCCATGGCAAGTGTGATCTTCCCAGGCCAGGGATCAAACCCGTGTCCCCTGCATTGGCAGGTGGATTCTTAACCACTGTGCCACCAGGGAAGCCCCCCCGTGGCTTTTTAATTCCAAAAACCTTTGCTCTTGACTTTCGTCGTCATTGCTGACACTCTACTAATCCAACTTTTTTTTTTTACATTTTGGCTGCGCTGTGCGGCCTGTGGGATCTTAGTTCCGGACCAGGGATCGAACCCGCGCCCCCCGCGGTGGAAGCGCTGGAGTCTTAACCACTGGACCTAGGGAAGTCCCATCTACTAATCCACCTTTTAATAACTTTTTGCACCTCCTCGGCTACCGCAAGTGAGGGGATGAGACAGTCCCTGAGAGAGAGGGCATAAACCATCTCCTATCTCTTGAAACACCGTGCATCTTCTAACGAACTGGAGAGTTAGCGAGAAACGTCTGATCAAAATTTTCAGTCACGGAGACGTAAAGCCCTATCCCTCAATACCTCCTTCTGCTTTGGTTTCACTCCATGGCCCTTCTGCTCGGAGACAGACTCCTCTTCCAGTGGCCCCCAGAGCAGTCCTGGCTGCAAGGGTTCCCCAACACACCAGACCCCCAAGCGCTGCTCCTTGATGAGTGAGGGGCCAAGGGCCAAGCCCCGCGGGAGGCTCTTTAGAGCGAGGATGGCTCGGGTGGGTCCGGGCGAGAGGTCTTTGAGTCCCTGTGCACAGCCTTCTCTGGAAGGGCTCCATCCTGAGTCCGGGCCCAGGCGTGGATCGGGGGCTGCAGGAACAGAGAAAGACAGTGAGGAAGCGGCCCAAGAGGTCGTGGGGCAGGGAAAAGTGAGGGAGAAAACCGAGGTCCAGCTAGGCCTCAGGAGTCTGAGAGATATGTAAAGGCTCCAAGGGGGCCCCGGAAAAGTTTGAGGCGGTTCGAGGGCTCTTAAGAAGCTCCCAGAGGTTCTGAGGGCACCGAAGGAGGATGCCAGGCTCGGGAGGAAAAGGGTCGTGGGGGGAAAGAGTTGACCAGAGAACGTCAGGAGTATCTAGGCCAGGGCCGAGGGTCGGAGACATCGCAGGTCACTCACCGAACTGCAGTCTCTCCCACTCCAAGGGCAGCTCCTCCGCCTCCTCCATCCCGGGTCAGAAAGCCTCCCTCCGCCGGAAGTGAGACTCACCTTCTCAGCTCCCCCCGGAAACAGTCATTGACTACCAAATTTCCTTTCGGGAAAGAATCGTAAGAGTGAGACCTCATTGGTGCGCAGGACTGGGAGTTTGGCAGTAGTGGTGAGGCAAATCTCTGTCCGAGAACAATACGAGTTTAGAATTCCGGAGGTCCACTAGGGATTTGAGTATCCGGTAGAGAGGAACTAATTGTTTCAAGGGCTTCCTTTTGGGAGGGACGAGTCGGACGGTTATACAGTCTCTCCTCCAGGCGGGCACATAAGCGGGCTCGTAAGGAAGTGGGCGGGGCTCCTGCGAAGGCCATGTTTGGGCCGGGCAGTGGGTCGGAAGTGGGTCGGAGGTGTGGCGGAAGTGGCTGGGGAGTGAAGCGACAGGGAGGGGGTGGTTCCCATTCGACCGCGTAGCCGGATGTTTGCCTGTCCTTGACAGGCGTGGCAGAGGGAGCGGTGCCCCACCACGGTGAGCTGCGGGGCGCGGGGTCTCCCTGGGAGGTGGTGGGGGAAGGAAAGGGACTGGCCTGGTCTTCTGAAGGGATGGGGATCCGGATGGGGAGGATCCGACCGGAACCGAGGAAGGGAGCAAGGGTGGAATGGGCCCTGGGAACCTGGCCTTCCTGCTGCGGGGATTCGGCCCGCCTCGAGGGTCTGAAGTGAG
The DNA here is from genome assembly GCF_949987515.2 of Delphinus delphis. Lineage (NCBI taxonomy): Eukaryota > Metazoa > Chordata > Mammalia > Artiodactyla > Delphinidae > Delphinus > Delphinus delphis. The sequence goes on along the minus strand of NC_082690.1, from coordinate 97,002,071 downwards.
AGGACTTTGCTTCCTTGCTGCCTTCTTCCTGGCCTCCTCGCTCGCTGTCATTGAGCAAGCTCGTGGGAAGGGGAAGTCTCCCTGGTCCGATCTGGGGAAGAACTAAGACCAAGATATTTGGGGGAAGTATTCCACCTTTGCCACTTATTAGGCCACACTTTCATATCTATTTCTTAATCTGTGAAATGGGATAATTACACCCAATCCGGGTTTTGTAAACCATGAAGCTCTATGCAAATGTGATTGTAGTTAAAAGTTTTGCTGTTGTATTGTGGGATTTGCATTTTCACAATTCTGGAGCCCCAACTAGGAGGGCGATCCCCAGGCCAGAGAATACGATTTTAAGTTGTTATTTCAGTTGTCCATGGAGGAGATTAAAAGAGAAGCTTTACTTTGCCCTTTTGCAGAACTTTGAGAATCTCTTGAATGACAGTTCATTAGAGAAGTATTGAGGGATTGACCTGCACAAAGCGACCACCTTAAGGTAGACATGGATTAAAATCTTGACCTTGCTGTATGACCCTAAGCAACTTGCTTACTTTTTCTGGTCCTCAGTTTCTCAAACTGTAAAATGGGTTTAGTAATACATACCTCACTGGTGCTGTTGTGAAAAGATAATTTGTATCCAGTTCATGGTGGTTGGTTCCCTTTTCCTCTTAGGATACAAATTGATTTGTTCAGTCATTCAGCAAATGACTGAGCATCAACTCTGTGCCAGATGTAATTTTGAGTAGGCAGGGTTTCTTAAACGGGAAAGAGGGCCTGTGAACCCCTTAAAATTTCATGCAAGATTTCATGCATGTGCTGATTTTTCTTAGGGAAAAAGTCCATAAATTTCTCCAGAATTTCAGAGAGCTCTAGGACTTCCCAAAGGTTAACACGCCTGCCTAAAGTGATTCTTGAAGATTATTGTAAAGGTAGAGATTTTACCAACTGAGAAGGGAAAAACTAATCTGACAATAAGGATTATTTTGCAGAGTGGAGCAGGACTTGTAAGTGACAGGAGTCTTAGGCAGCTAGGATGCTTCATTTCTACTACTTTATGTTACAATTGCCCTGCACTAGCTTCCCTCCCCCTCCCACTGAGTGGGAGCTGAGCTGGGCTCACAGAGGGCAACAGCTGTGTGTTGGAGGGTAGTGAGGGAGGCTAGGCTGGCTGGGAGGTGGAAACGACTGTGATTAGTTGGGCTGGAAAAGGAGTTTATGGGGTGGGGGAGGGGTCAGTTCTGGAAGAACTGACAAAATAGAAGAGTTACTGGAAGAGGTGGAGTTCAAGCTCATCTCCCTTTTAGAGAGTGTCCCTCTCCCTCCCTCACACATACTTCAACTCCCAGCTGTTCCTTCTAATCCCGTTGTTCACTTCAGCACAAGTAATTTAGAATGCTGGAGAATTATATTTCTGGGAGGAGCCTTCACTTCTGTAGATGAGGAAATTTAGGCCTAGATAGGAAAAGGACTTGCTCAGCATCTTTGCAACTCAGTCAGGACTATAATCCAGTCCTCCATGTATCTCATCCCATGTTTTTTTCACTGCATCAAGCACCCACTCTGTGCAGAAAGACTTCTCTGGAACTGCTGTGGGCAGGGCAGAAGGAGCTCTTGGTGCCTGGGCAGTAACCAAAAAGAAGGGATGGAGAGAAGGCTCAGGCCTGGGGAGGGTTACTGTGAGCTAAATTCTGTCCCTGTTACCTGGCCAGGGGCCCCTTTGGGGGAGCCCTCACAGCTTCCTGGTTGAATATGGGGAGGAGCTTATAGCTGAATCAGGTGTGGATTTCTCAAGACTGAGGGCTGCTTGGAATGGGGAGCTGGGGTGAGGGGTACAGCAGCACTCGCTAGGAGATATGCATTCCCAAACAATAGAGAACGTCTTTCTCTGTGTTTGTGGTAAGGGACTTGTATTTTGGTAGTGAGCAGTGAATAAGGGTAGCAGATAAGGCCAGAGGAGAGGAAGAGGAAGAAAAATAAGTGGGTTTTTTTGGGTTTTTTTTCTGGCTGTTTGGCGGCTCAGTTTTGGCTCAGGAGCTTCAAACAGCTTTTGCTGCTGAATCAGTGTGGTTGCCCTGGTAACAGGGTAGTTGTTGCTAGGTTGTTGCTAAGTAAGTAAGTAGGGAGCTGCCGGTTTGCCATCCGGATGGAGTCTTTGCTGTGATGTGCGCAGGCGGTTGTCACATCGCTCAGAGGTGTTCAGGATCTGGAGCTGGGCCCACAGTTCTCCTCTCTTCTCCCTACCCACGCCTGGGTCTTGTCTGTGCTCCTTATCTGCCCTGCTGATTCTGTGACCATATATGTCATTTTTTGAGACCGCAGGAATGCACTGGACTTAGAGCAGCCTCTTTGGGGTTGGACGAGTGGGTTGAATTGAAACTCCCGCCCTCACACATATGGTGAGCTTGTGAAGGGAGAGGGATTGGCTTCCGGTTAGGGCTGAGGGCAGAAGGTGCCTCCTCCAGGCTGCACTCAGCCACATCCATGAGGCCACACCCCAGACCTGGGCAAACCCAGTTGCAGAGTTGGCTCCTCTCCCTCCCCGCATGCAACAGCTGTTGTTCTGTTTTCCACCTCCTGGATCTCTGGACTCTGGGTGTCATGGGCTTCCTCCTTGCCCACATGTACCCCCCAGTCCTTAAGGTGGTCTGTTGATCTTTCCCACCTTGAAACTAGTGTCAGGAGCTCCCCCCAGAGTAGATTGGGCTTGGGAGCCTCCAGGAGCCTGCAGATTGTCACAGTGACTGGCAGGAAGATTCCATTTCTTGCTCCTCATTCCTGTCCTGGGGCAAACCCAGCTGGGCCCCTTGGCCATGGCCTTTTTTTTTTTAGGTCTTATGGTCTCTGGCTACCTCCTCTTCCCTGGGCCAGGAGTGACGGATGGAGTAGCCAGGGCCACAGCTGACCTTTTTCAGGCAGGGGTTTGGAGCAGCCCTGTGCTCCTTAGATTCTTGCAATATCTCTTCCCCATCACTGCTGGGGCCTGGGAAGCTTCTGTGCTCTATGACCCTGGAGGAGAGGGGCATGGCCCTTGAACCTCTGCAGTTGGGACTGCTCAACTGAACCAGCTGGGTGGTGGGCAGTGCAGGGCCTGGCACCGCTCTTCCTTATGCAGCTGGAGGGCCTGAAGGCAGGCGCTGAGTTGTGCCATCCTGTGCCCCAGCTGCCTTTTCTGGCAACATGCCAGAAAAGTGTGGAGCCAGGAAAGCCAGGAGGAGCTACATGGAGCTCTTGGCAGGGATGAGGAATGTTGAGGAACAGGGACAAGGGAGCTTGGAGGAGGAAAGAGTGGGAGCAGGAGGGCTTGCTGTAGAAGTTATGGGTGAAAAGAGTGTGTCACTGACCTGCCAACTCCCTCCTGTCCCCAGGGTTCTCTTCAGGTTCTGCAGCGTGAAGCTGTGGGGCAGAGGCTCGGCCATGGACCCACTCTCAGAGCTGCACGACGACCTGACTTTGGATGACGCCAGCCAGGCTCTGAACCAGCTGAAGCTAGCCTCCATTGATGAGAAGAACTGGCCCTCAGACGAAATGCCCGACTTTCCCAAGTCAGGTGGGTACGGCTGGATCTCAGCAGCCATAAGCGCCTGAGAAGGGAAGACCCCCTTCCTGTGGAAGGAAGACCCCAGGAGGACAGGATGTGGGCAAACAGACCAGCCCCAGGGTGGGGCTGGGAGCACAAGCCTTACTGGGGGGAGGGCCAAAGAGCACGAATCTCAGGGAGAAAATTGTGCCAGACCCCCAGATGATCCCCTGACTTTGCTGTGTTCCTCAGATGACTCCAAAAGCAGCTCCCCGGAACCTGTCACACACCTGAAGTGGGATGACCCTTACTACGACATTGCCCGGCACCAGATTGTGGAGGTGGCAGGTGAGCACACCTAGCCTTGCACCTTTTCCCTCATAGTCTGCATCCCTGGCTTAAGGAAGCCAGGCCCTCCTGCCTTAGGGGAAGGGGCTGCAGGGGAGGGGCCGCTCTGACCCCTGACTCTGGGGCTATTGAGGCTCCATGTGTCATTCATTAAAAATACAGACTTGATTGTGATGGCCACTTGGTCTGTTCACCTGCAACCACAACCTGACCTGTGACCTCAGCATCTCCACTGGCAGATGGCATGTGGGAGGCACTGTGAAAGCCCTGGGTTTGATTTCCAGCTCTGCAGTCTGAGCTCATTCCTTCCTCACAGGGTTGCTGAGAGGATGACAATGGTGAACGTATATCAGGACCTAGTCCACAGCCAGAACGTAGTTGGCCCTCAATAAGTGTTCATTCATCTCCCTTCCCTTTGCCCTCAGGTCAGCTTTTCTTCCCCATCAGTTATTGGGGAGCAGGGAGGTGCCAGTCCCTCCGGGGAAACCGTACCTCCAAGGAAGTCTGGAATGGCAGAGCCTCCTTCCAGAAGTTAGGAGGCACATGACTCCTGGAGCATCAGGTTACCCACAGATGTGCTACCCTGCTACGAATGAGCGCAGAGCCCCCCCTTGGGTCTTGGCCTCAGTGAGCTCCCGCCCTCCTGTTCATAATGCAGGACCCAGAAGCCTCCAGGAGCAAGGGAGGTAGCAGAGATGTTGATGACCTGGTTTCTGCCTATAGGGTCCTAGTGCTAGACGAAGAAATTGGAATTGTAGGATCCTTTGTCTCTTCTTCAGCTGTAAGCAAGGATGGCAGCACGGCCCTGAGGCATTGGGGTGGGCAAGGGGAGCCACGTAGCTTGTGGCCCCTGGAACCCTGAGTGGTGCTGGCTGAGGGGGCCCTGGAGGCATTCGGCCATAGGGAAGCAGCAGGGAGCTCCGTCTCTCCTGAATGCTGGGCTCAGGGAGGGATGGGGCAGCTGAGAGGGTTGTTCCTAATGTCAAGGTGTTTCCTTGGCATCTGTGTTCCTGATGCCTGCCCTGGTCTGGATTGGAGGACTTGGCTATGGCCTCTGTCACCCCTACAGAAGCAAGGCTGAGAGTTCTTTTTTGGCCTGGTCCTGCCCTGAGTACAGGAGAGTCACCTGAAGGCTCAGAACTTTCCTCACTCCTAGAGATGGACCTGACTGGGGCATAGGGATGTCTGATGTGAAGGAGTCTCTCTGCTGACATCCTCCTGGCTATGTGGCCAAGTCACAAGGCAGAGCAGGGAAGACTGCCCCCATCCCCACCAGGTGACCCCTGCAAGCAGAGCTGCAATATGTTTCTGTCTCTCCAGGGTGCGATGAGCCTGAGGGGGCCCAGCCAGGTAGGTGTGTAGGTGTGTTCCTGGCTCTCTGTGCTTGGCCTCTCTGGGCTGTGGATCAAGAAGGGCTCTTGGTGGAGGCCAGGTGGATCCAGCTTAATTGCAGCCCCACTCCAGGGAGCTGGGAGCTGGGAGCTGGTGGTACTTGGGAGCTGGAAATAGCAGGGGATTTATGGGAGGTTTGACAGGGTGGGGACTGTGTGGGGAGCCCACACATCCAGAGCCCAAAGGGGAAGGAGCTCCAGGGGAGGGGGGGTCTTGTCCATGGGGGTCGTGGGGCTGGCTGTAAGCAATGGCCAGGCTCGAGTGCTGGCTCAGGGCCCCTCTGGTGGGGTGTCCCCCATGTGTGTGCCTCTCTGACTGCTGAGAAGAGTTTGGATTGGCACTGCCAGAGCAAGAGTTGTTTGATAAGGCTATGGTGACTTCCTGGGAGGCCAGTTTCCTGGCCTTGGAAACCAGAGAAAGAGCCCATGTTAGAAGGGAGGATGTGTTATGTCCCCAACTCCTCTGTAGCCTCTGTTCTCCCTTGCTGGCAGTAGCTGTCATGCTCCACGGTCAAACCTGACTGGTCCACATGGGTTCTTTCCAGTGGTGTACTGGTAAAGGTTTAATAGTCTGCCCTCCAGAAAGAAAAAAAAGAAAAGGCTATTATTTTTATTATTTGTAACACGTGCAATTCCTAACTACAAATAGCAGATTTCTAGCTACCAACGATGATGTCAGCTGGCTTGCACTATTCCTGACAATTTCACATTTTAACCAATGTGCCCCAGCCCCCCACCTCCCATCTCCTTGGTTGGCCTGCTCTCAGGTCACGGGAGTGTGCTGGTCTGGTGGGTCCCAGAACGCCTGCTGGAGGAGCTGCTCTGTTGCTGATTAATACCCAGGTTCCCCTGGGAAGTTCCTGATCCGTATCTTGGGAATGCAGAGGTTTCATTCTCTGGCGGCTGGTCTTTTCCTGGTGCTTTCAACAAACGCTGTGCCTCCTTTTTGAGCCCTCTCCCTCAGTGCTCTGGAGCCACCAGTGCTGGCAGCTCCTTCTTTCCCTTCTTTTTCCAGGGTAAATCTGTTTGAATCTTCTGAGATGAGGAGGGGACTCCCAGGCCTTTATACACATGCTTCTTGTAGGAGCCGTTACCCTGCCTGCTGGCAAATGCCCGAGCCACTCAAGGACTTGGGCAATGGGACTCCACTCCAGGGAGGAGAGGACGGACTAAGCCCTGGGGTTGCCCATGTCTCGTTCTTTGCTAGTCTGGGAGTCTTGCCATCCAGTCCCTCTCTGAGCCCCCTGCTTTGTCCCCCATCCCCATCCTGACTTTACTTGGCATGCATTTATAAAACACCTACTCTGGGAACAAGTCCAGTACTCAGCACTGAGGATTTTTTTTTTTTTAATATTTATTTATGCCTGTGTCAGGTCTTAGTTGAAGCACGCGGGATCTTTCATTGAGGCACGTGGGCTTCTCTCTAGTTGTGGCGCATGGGCTGCAGAGCATGTGGGCTGTGTAGTTTGTGGCATGCAGGCTCTCTAGTTGAGGTGCGCGAGCTCAGTAGTTGTGGCGCGTGGGCTTAGTTGCCCAGTGGCATGTGGGATCTTAGTTCCCCGACCAGGGATCGAACCCGCATCCCCTGCGTTGGAAGGTGGATTCTTAACCACTGGACCACCAGGGAAGTCCCCAGCATTGAGGATTCATTGAGGAACAATGCACATTCCCTCCTTCAAGGAGCATACAGTCCAGGGAAGCAGTTCTTGAAACTGGTCAGGAGTCCTCCTTGAAAATATGAAAGGTGTGGACCTCTTCCCCAGAAAACACGTGCACGTGCTTGTAATATTTTTTATATAACATCATGACATTGGTGGATGCCTATTGATGGAAACCTGGTTGAGAACCCAATTTCCTGTTTACAAGTTGCTGGGGCAGCTGAGCGGTGGAACTACAGGCCTCTGGCCTCTCACCTCAGTTGCTTGCTTAACCAGTTACCAGCTCTTTAAATACCAGAGCCTTGTGAGCTCAGACTTTCTGCTCTGCCTAAGTCCTCAAATCTGCCGGCCAATGAGGGCTGCCTTACTGTTGGAGGGCAGTGATGAAGAGAATCTTTTAGAATCCTCCATGCTCCTCCCAGTGTTTTCCACTATGCCCTGGGCGTTTCCTCTGCTTAGAGGGGAGTAGACAGATGATGTCCCTCCGCCCCACAGGCTCATAATAGAAGGCCCAGGGGTTTCTGAAGCTCCAGATTGTCCACGAGGGTGGGCTGGGCAGTCTAACCCTTCATCCCTGCCCACTGCCAGTCTGCTCTTTCTCCTGTCAAAGCCTATGGGAAGTGAATCAGAGCAGGCCGCAGAGCCACCCCCAACTGGCCTGAAAGGAACCCAGCGCCTCAGGATCTGGTCCAGGGTGTGGAGGGGAACAGGTGACACCTGGTCTTTCAAAATAGACCTGCTGCTGGATGGAGCTGCACCGTCTCCTCCTCAGACATACCTGCAGAGGGTTCTCTGCTTGTTAAGTCTGGAGAAATTCTGCCCCAGGCTTTGGGAAACTGTCCAAAGCAGTCTCATATCCCAGATAACATGGTGAGCAAACTCAGAAATAGAACCGTGCATACCGTGTAATGCCGACCTGTGACAGGCTACCAGCGTTTATTGAATACCTGCCACATTGCTGGGCTTTGGACCATCTGGACATTTAAAGATGGACAAGACAGTCCCTGTCTTTGAGCTGCTCACAGCCACTAGAGGAGACAGACACATAAATAGTTATACAGGAGAGTCAGTGTTGTGACAGAGACGGGTGATGGTTCATGCTGGGAGCTATGAAACGGGACAGCTAACCTGCCTGCGGGGAGGAGGAGGGGACACAGGCTTCTGGGAGATTATGCCTGGGATGAGTCTTAAGGATTCAAAGGAGTTAGCCTAGAGGAGGGGAGCAGAATTGCCTAGAGGAAGTCTGTCTGGCATGAGAGACAGAGGCTAAAGCCACCTGCTGCGGACTGGGCCGAAGGTGTGCATGGTGTGAGCCTGCAGAGGGGGTTGGTGGGGCCAAGCCTCAAAGTCCTGTGAGCCTTTCTAAGGGGCTTTTATACAGCTTGGGGTGGGGTTCAGGAAGAAAGAAGTCAAGGCAGGAGAGTCAAGGGCAGGTAGATGTTTCTAATTCTCCAAGGCTAGAAGCTGGGGCAGTTTAGAAAGGAGAACGGAGCCTCTCTCTGGGCTTGGTGGGCCAGGCCTCAGACCCTGACCCAGGAAATTCTTGGAGGGTCCTGACTAGGACCTTTGGCTAGGGCCAGCAGAGACTAGGCAGTGTTCTGGGTGGAGATGGAATCACTGGAGGGGTTGATCCAGAGGCTGGACACAGTGGGAGACTGCTGGGAGTGAGGCAATAGCTCAGGCCAGAGCACCAGGCTGGGCCACCAGCAGGGACTGGGGCCATGCTGCCCACATTCCAGAAGCCTTCCTCAGCCCCTCCAATGAGTCTTGCCCCAGCCCTTGAGAAAAGGGTCAGAGCCTTGGCAACCACTTTGGAAAAGCCCTGAGTCCTGGGTTAAGTCACTCACTGACCAAGAAGGATCATCAAGATCATGGTTTATTTAACATGGAGAAGACACTCAGCAAGTTGTTGGGGAATCCCTGAATCCTCAGAGGTAGAAGGAGGACAGACTGTGTGGGCTGTGTAAGTGGTCTTTTTATTTGCCTCTGAAGCAGTGGGGATTAGGCAAGAATGACTCTGGAGAGGTGTGAGGGTAAAGATAAAGGGAAGGGCCCTGGGACATGGGGGAGTGGGGACCAGGCCTTGTCCCCATCGAGCTGTGCTTAGAGTCCCTGGTTCACACTGACCCTGGAAGAGCATCTCACCTTGGGAGGCTGTGGCATATGTCTCAGGAGCTCCCCAGCTTCATGACAAAGCCAGATGGTCAGACCATGAAATAGTGACTAGTTTTGGACAGACATCCCTCAGTGGTTACACTCAAATGAGCACCTTCCCAAAGTGTTACAAACTCCTCTCTACTCCATGTTTTTTAGAATATCCTTAATGAGAAAGGAATGATTTTTAGAAATGTCCAGAGGTCAATCAACTGTGGCAAATAATTCTGGCAGTAAAATCAGAAAGTGTTCTTAGTAGTCAAAAACAAGACATGACTGTTAAGTAATCAGACTGATTTCCTCACTGGCCTCAGGCTTTCTGAGAAGGTAGCTTCAAGAAGTTTTTCAAATACAGGCTGCTCAGAGGAGATGCTTCTGGAATAGGTGTGGAGTTTTAATATGATGTACGGCAAGGTAACAGTTGCTTTGGTGGCTGTGACTTTTTTTGTTTTCTTAGTTATGGTGAAATTTATATAACATAAAATTAACCATTTTAGGGGCTTCCCTGGTGGCGCAGTGGTTAAGAATCCGCCTGCCAATGCAGGGGACACGGGTTCAAGCCCTGGCCTGGGAAGATCCCACATGCCACGGAGCAACTAAGCCCGTGTGCCACAACTACTGAGCCTGTGCTCTAGAGCCTGCGAGCCACAACTGCTGAGCCTGCGTGCCGCAACTACTGAAGCCCACGCGCCTAGAGCCCATGCTCCGCAACAAGAGAAGCCACCACAATAAGAAGCCCGCACACCGCAACGAAGAGTAGCCCCCGCTCACCGCAACCAGAGAAAGCCCATGCACAGCAACAAAGACCCAACGCAGCCAAAAAAAAGAAAAAAATTAACCATTTTAAAGTGTATACTTTGGTGGTATTTAGTACATTCACAATGTTGAACAACCATCACCTCTATCTAGTTCCATCATTTCATCCATTTCATCCATAGTTTCACCCATACCAACCCCCATAACCATAAGCATCAATCCCTATTCTCCCTTCCTCCCAGCACCTATAACCACTAATTTGCTTTCTGTTGTTACAGATTTACCTATATAGCTCATATAAATGGAACCAAACAATATGTAGCCTTTTATGTCCAGCTTCTTTCACTTAGCATCATGTTTTCAAGGTTCATTCACAATGTAGCGTGTATCAGTACTCCATTCCTTTTTATAGCCAGTAGTCCATTGCATGGATACACCACATTTTCTTCATCTGCCCATCCATTGATGGACATTTGGGTTGTTTCCACCAGGCATGACTTTTTAAGAAGTCATGTTATTTTTTTGTGCCCCAGCTCTGTAGCCCTGAGACCACCTGTCCCTCTTTCTTCAGTGACACACCCTTGAGTGCAGGCACCTGCCCAGAGGTCTGTCCGCATGGGCCACTCTGGCCCCAACGCTAAATGGTACAGTCTCCAGGCCTGGCCCCTTTCAGATCCTCACCTGACTTCTCTTGGCTTATTGTTCACCCACTGTGCTCCACCTTTCTCCACACCTAGGAGATGACAAGTATGGGCGGAAGATCATTGTGTTTAGTGCCTGCCGAATGCCCCCGAGCCACCAGCTGGACCATAGCAAGCTCCTGGGGTGAGTACCCATGGGGAAGTGATGGAACCCGTGCTCAGATCCCCACTACGGCCTGGAGCCATTTTCCTTACTGTCCCTTCCTGCCCCGGGGGTACCAAGCCACCTCCCTCAAGGCCTCCTCTCTTCTCCTGAGGGATATTGGGAGCCCTGGGCTAGGTGTTAGATCTGGTTTCTAGTCCTGGAAACCATCTGTGTGACCTTGGAAAGTGTGTTCATCTCTTTAAGCCTCTTTTTCTTCACTCTTCTTGGGGAATAATAATACAGCCCTTGTTCCTCATAGGAGTGAGATACTGCATTTGAAAATGCTTTGAAAAGTAAAATACCATCCAAATGTGAGGACTGATTATGATAATGATATGGTGCACTTCTGAGGCAGTTGCAGTTGTTCATCATTTACATGAATAATTAGTGTTATTTTGTGCCAAATCTGGTGCCAGCAACTTCTGTACCTATCCAGGTTCTAATAGCTAAATACAGGTAATAGCTCTGTTTGGTCTAGAAATCTGATGCAAGTCCAAAGGCTGATTGAAAGCAGGAGTTTGACAGACTGTGTTCTGATAAGTGTTCATCGTTGAGCCACCACTAGGCCAGTGCTGGGTCCACAGCAGGTGCGGGATCCCTGGAGGCAGAGCCATAACTGACTTCCTCCTGAGGCTCCTCAGTGTGTGTACAGTTTCCATCTTGCACTCCTTTCCTGACACTTTAAAGCACTTCCTGCAATTGCAAATGTCTGCCCCGCCCTTACCAGCTCTTTGGGATCCTGAATGGTTGTGTGTGTGGAGGGGCTGTTGTGGGGTTGGGGACAGTCCGGGGCTACAGCAACAGAAGGGGAGGGCCTGACTGCAGAGCCCGTGCAGTCCTGTGAGCCAGGGCCAGGCCCGAGTCTCTCCAGCTTTGTGCGAATGCTTTCTCTCTGGTCTCCTGAGCCCTCCTCCCACTGCTCCTCCACCGTGCAGGCAGGCAGAGCCTGCTCCAGGCCCGTCACGTGGCCCAGCCAGGAACAGACCAAGAAGCCCAGCCTGAGGGTGGCTGAGTCACCTGTCCCCCTTTCTGGGTTTATTGTCACAGTATTTGACAAGGCAGGTGACAGACTCCTGGCCAGATTATGGGCTGAGTGGGAGGAGGTCAGAGGAGGTGGATGGGAAAGCACCCAGCTTTCAGGAGAGAGCGTGCTGAGCAAGGCAGCCTCCACTCTGGGGCTTCGTCTGCCTTCGGGAAGCCCTCTGTCACCCATCCTGTCCATCCTCCACTCCTTCCCAGCGGGATCTCCCCGCCACCACCTGGCCGGGCAGGGAGGTGCTTTCATCATGCATCAGTCCTGTCATCTTGTTTTCAGTCAGATTATCTCAGACTTGGCTTTTCCCAGCTGTCCTGCCAGATCTGGGGGGTTGAAATATAAAGTACCTGAAGCTTGGATGCAGAAGACCAGTTAAACTTCAACTCTGCCTCTTACCAGCTGTGTGCTTGGGGTCAGGTCTCTCCTGAGCCCTGTGAAATGCCATTGTATTCATTTGTAAAGTATCACAGATTTCAAGAATGTAGAACAATGTAGATAGCTATTAAGAAAAAATACAGACAGCAATAAATAAAGTCTCCCATAAACCCACCACCCAGAGAGAAAACCACTGTTAACATTTTAGTGTATTCACTTCCCATTTTTTCTATAACATATACAGAACTCTATAGTCAGTTTTGTATCTTACATAATGTTTTTATATTCTGAGCATTAAACATTCTTCAAGGATATCCTTTCAAAAAATTTTGACACATGTGTATCCAGAAAAGTGAACACATTATGTATACTACTTGATGAATTTTCAAAAACGAAATACACCCATGTCATCCACACCTACAAACTTCCCTTTGCTCTTCCAGGCAGTACCCCAAAGGGTAACCACTGTTCTCACATCCAACTTCACAGATTGGTTCTGTCTGCAGAAACATCCTGTGAGGTAGTCTATTTATAGATCTCCTGTAATTTATTTAACCAACATTCTGTTCTTGGACACTTACTTTGCTGCTCATTTTCCCCCCCATTATAAAACAGGCTATAATGAACAGCCTTTTACAAAAACATTTCTGTTCATCTTTGATTAGTTCCTTGGGATAAATTCCTGGACATATTTTTATCAGGTCAGAGTATGAACATTTTATAGTTTCTGATAAACATCAGTTTATTGACCTCCAAAAGGTCATAACATTCATCAAAGGATGAGTGTATTTTCACTACAACTTTTGCTATTTTATTTATTTATTTTTATTTATTTTTTGCGTGGCATGCGGGATCTTAGTTCCCCAACCAGGGATCGAACTCATGCCCCCTGCAGTGGAAGCGCAGAGTCTTAACTGCTGGGCCACCAGGGAAGTCCCTAACTTTTGCTATTTTATAGTTGCAAAATGCCATCCTTTTATGTGACAGCTCTTTTCAAACTGCAAAGTGCTCAATGTGTGTAAGGGGTAAATTACTGTATAGTGATAATGATGGGAATCAAGATAATAAATCCAGCATAAGACACCTCACATGTCCGCCAGTGCTGGCACCCATGGACCAATGTTTAGGTTAGCCTCTCTGGGATAGGTCAGGTTGTGTCTGGGCACTTAGTCACATCCTTGGGCACTTCCCAAGGCTCCTTCCCGGGCTTCCCTGGTGGCTCAGTGGTTAAGAATCCACCTGCCAGTGCAGGGGGCACGGGTTGGAGCCCTGGTCCAGGAAGATCCCACATGCCGCGGAGCAACTAAGCCTGTGCGCCACAACTACTGAGCCTGCACTGTAGAGCCCGCGAGCCACAACTACTGAGCCCATGTGCCACAACTGCTGAAGCCCACGAGCCACAACTACTGAGCCCGTGAGCCACAACTACTGAAGCCTGCGCGCCTAGAGCCCATGCTCTGCAACAAGAAAAGCCACCGCAATGAGAAGCCCGCACACCGCAGTGAAGAGTAGCCCCCACTCACTGCAACTAGAGAAAGCCAGCGCACAAAAATGAAGACCCAACACAGCCAAAAATAAATTAACTAATTAAATAAATTTAAACAAAAGCCGTCAGATTTCTAATTAATAACTGTAAGCTTTCCAAATCATTAAAAAAAATAAAAAGGCTCCTTCCCTCCTTTCCCTCCTCCCCTCCTTTCCCTCCTCCCCTTGGAAGCCCTTAGCATTCCTGCATGCCCAGCCTCCCAGCCTGGAGTGGTGTTCCTGCTGGGGCCTGGGAGCTGTTGGCCAACCAGAAAGAGGGTTTTCCACTGGGCTCCTCTCCCTTTCTGGAATTCATGTTCACTCAATTCATACTTCTCCACCTCAGGTGGGCCCAACACCCGTATGTGTGTTTGTGTTGGGTGGTAGGTATTGTGTTGTGAGCATAGGGAACTTGAGGTGTGGGTCTTTGGTCCACAGAACGTCCAGTGACTGGAGCAGGGGAGGGGACCCTCTGACCACCCTGATCCCCTTTCGTGGGCACAGTGTTCTACAGACAGCGCTGGGAGTGTAAAAGGCAGAGCTGTCCCATGATCAACAAGGCGAAACTTGGAGTTAGTTCACCTCCAGTCTCCACCACAAGCTGTGTGAGCTCAGAGAAGCACTTGACCTCTCTCAGCCTCACTGCCCTCGCTCGTAAGAAGGGGATAGTATTGGCCTTCATTATAATGAGGAAGGCACGAGATATTGCATACAAAGTGCTTGGTAGACACTAAGAGCTTAATACTGGTAAATGGTGACTGTCATCATTACTGTTGACTCAGGGCAATCCTGTGAGTGAAATGTTATTCCCATTTTTACTGCAGGTATGTGAGATGGCTCCAGTTAGAGTCCTGGTCTCCTGACTCCTAGTCAGTGCTCAAACCTGAGAGCTGCTGTTGTTCTTATTATTCCTCCACGCAGCCCAGCCACTACCTCGTTCCTCCTCCACCCCAACATGGTGACTGATTATGCAGCCAGAACAGACAGGGCAGGAGAGGGGCTGGCGGAGGCAGGAGGAGGGGATTCCTGGGGCACTGGTTCTGTCTTAATGGGGCCCCACTTGCATACAGGGCAGGCCTGAGTGGGGCTCATCTCTTACAGATACCTGAAGCACACCCTGGACCAGTATGTGGAGAGCGACTACACGCTGCTCTACCTGCACCATGGCCTGACCAGCGACAACAAGCCCTCCCTCAGCTGGCTCCGGGACGCCTACCGGGAGTTTGACCGCAAGTGGGTTAGGGCCTCGGAGGAGCTCCAGGGCCCGGGGTCCAGCAGCTCTGCCGGGTTCTGGGCTGCCCTCTGCTTGGGCAGGAACGTATTCCATGCCGGGGGAGGCGGGTCCCCCCTACCTGGGTAAACTAAACACAAAGAGTCTCAAGTTGGAATGGCCTGGGCTTCAATCCCAGTTTCTCTACTTACTCGCTCTGTGACCTTTCATCTTACTTAACCTCTCTGAGCCCGTTTCCTAATCTGTAAAATAGGGCAACAATGGCACTTACCTCGAAGGCTTACTGTGAGTCATCAAATCAGTAACTGTACATTAAGAGCTTAGCTCTGTGCCTCTCCTACCATGCCCACTCCTGAGTTCCCCCGTTCTGCCTCTGCAGGTACAAGAAGAATATCAAGGCTCTGTACATCGTGCACCCCACCATGTTCATCAAGACCCTGCTCATCCTCTTCAAGCCCATCATTAGGTGAGTGGGCCCAGGGCGGGGCACTCGTCTCTTGTGCTTCCCCTTGAACTGTGAAGCAGATACCTGAGGAAGCCAAGCATCCTGGGGACCGACCACTTTGGGGCTAGGCCTCAGTCTGATCTGGGTGGGCTGCTGAGGAGAAAGTGGAGGCTTGCTGAAGCGGGCCTACCCTGGACCCATACCCTTTCTTCCATCGGCAGCTTCAAGTTTGGGCAGAAGATCTTCTATGTGAATTACCTGAGTGAGCTGAGCGAGCATGTGAAGCTGGAGCAACTGGGGATCCCTCGCCAAGTGCTCAAGTGAGACCGCGGTGGGGGCTGTGTGTGCCCACCGGGCACACTGTCCACATATATCATGTTTGTGGGGGTAGGATGTGCCGGCCAAGGGGAGAAGCAGCCTTGACAGCGCCAGGATACACAGGGGAAGCAGATGTGATGAGTAAGGGGCAGCACATGGGGTCAGAGCAAGTCCAGATCCCGTATCTGTCACTGAAAAGCTCTGTAACTGAATCTCTTTAAAGTCTTCACTTCTGTGTAAAGCTGGGTGGGTGGGAGGACTGAATGAGGTTATCCACGTAAGATAGCACAGTAAGTGCCTGACAAACAAGAGGTGCCACAGTGACTGCAGAGCCAGGTGGGGGCCCTGACCCTCCCCGCTGCTTCCCCAGGTATGATGACTTCCTCAAATCCACCCAGAAGAGCCCCGCGACAGCCCCCAAGCCCATGCCGCCGCGGCCCCCTCTGCCCAACCAGCAGTTCGGGGTCTCCTTGCAGCAGTGAGTATGCGAAAGGTGGGCGGGGCTGGCACCTGGGGACCAGGAGGACTGCAGACCCGTCACTGCGTTGTGCCCACAGCCTCCGGGAGAAGAACCCAGAGCAGGAGCCCATTCCGCTCGTGCTGCGGGAGACCGTTGCCTACCTACAGGCCCACGGTGAGTGCCAGGGAGCCCTCTCCCATCGGGAAGCTGCTGGGCAGGGCTGGGCAAGGTCCCACGTGCGCCAGCACCCACACTGACCCTGACCGGGACCCCAAGACACAGAATGGGTGGGGAGTCCGCACGTTGCCCCAGAGCTCTGAGACTCACCAGGCCCCACTGTTTCCCAGCTCTCACCACTGAGGGGATTTTCCGGAGGTCGGCCAACACCCAAGTTGTACGGGAAGTGCAACAGAAGTACAACATGGGTGAGTGGCCCCAGGGATGTGTCGAAGCCCAGAGGGCCAGTACAGATCATGCGCGTGCACACGTGTGTGTGTGTGTGTGTGTGTGTGAGTTTTCTGTGGCATTTGGTATAATTACATGGGTCTCACTCCTGCCTGGTTGTCCCAGGCCTACTTTCTCATAGGTCAGTCTTCTGGAGCCTGGGTTCAGGGTCATTCAGAGGCGAGGAATAACTGTGGTGTGTGCTCGGGGGCCCCACTCCCCAGATGGCCTGACCCTGTGCTCCCTGTCCCAGTGGGAGGAGGAGGCTTGTGGCCAAGGGTGAAGTCAGGCTGTGGGGCCTGCTTGGCCTCCGGATTGGCTGCTGGTCTCCAGGCTCGGCCCAGCTCCTCCCCTCCCCACCCCCCAGGGCTGCCTGTGGACTTCGACCAGTACAATGAGTTGCACCTGCCAGCGGTCATTCTCAAGACCTTCCTCCGGGAGCTTCCTGAGCCCCTGCTCACCTTTGACCTCTACTCCCACGTTGTGGGCTTCCTCAGTGAGTGCCCCTCTCCCCCTTCTCCAGCTTCTTCAGGGTGGGGTTGCAGCTGAACTCAGAGCAGGTGGGTTTGGCCTGTCCTTCAAGGAAAGTCTGGTTGGGTCTTCCCCCTAGCCTCATGACAGGGCTTCCCGAACCAGTCCAGCCATGGGCCCCTGTGACCTGGGCCCCCCTTCCTCATAGACATTGATGAGAGCCAGAGAGTGGAGGCCACGCTGCAGGCCTTCCAGATGCTGCCCGAGGAGAACTACCTGGTGCTGCGTTTCCTCACTGCCTTCCTGGTGCAGGTGAGACCTCAGCCTGGGCCTCTACCACTTACCTGGAGGAGAGAGGGAGGAGGAGTTGCCGTGGCTGCTGCTCCTGGGTGTGGTTGCCAGGCGTGGGAGGCGGCGTCTTTGGCTTCCTGCTGCAGCCCCCTGATTCCTTCCACAGATTTCTGCCCTCTGTGACCAGAACAAGATGACCAACACTAACCTGGCTGTTGTCTTCGGCCCTAACCTGCTGTGGGCCAAGGATGCTGCCATCACCCTCAAGGCCATTAATCCCATCAATACCTTCACCAAGTTCCTCCTGGATCATCAAGGGGAGCTGTTTCAGCCCTGACTCCAAGGGGCTCTGAGCCCAGCCCCTGCCCCACCCGCCCCCTTCTCTGATAGCCCCGGTTTGGACTCTTCCTCTTGGCTTCAGCCTTACGGGAGCCCAGGGCTCCTGCCCAGAAAGGGGCTGTGAGCCCCCTGGAGACAGAAGCTGGAGCCAGCCAACTGGACAGCTCCTCCTCCCCTCCTGTCCAGCCCACCTCACCGGCCCCAGGGGCCTCGCTGTAACCACAAGACGTTTTTCTTCGCCTTATACTTCTCACTGCCTCTTTGGATCCCTGGCTCCTGCCGGGCTCTGCAGAGCTGGCCTTGGCTCTTCAGGCAGGAGGACTGGCCCCAGCAACCGCTTGCTTACCTGCTTTCTCCTGCCTCTTCCCCTGGCAACTGGAGATGCCAAAATCACTGCCGGCTGGGCTGGTAGCTGGGGCTGGTCCTCCCCTTCCCGACTGCTGGGGAATGAAAGGCTGAGCTGGCCTGGGCTGGCCCTGCTGTGACTCCTCCCTGTCTGGGTGAAGGCCTGGTTGCAAGCACCCTGTTCCTGTCCTCCCCTCTGGTGGCTCAGCCTCTGGCATTTACACAGTTAACGAATGACAGCCTGGAGTCCTATGTCTGCCTTCTCTTCCACACATCCTGGGTCAGCCTTTCCCAAGTGGTACTGCCCCCAGGGTGTCTTAGCCCCCTGGTTCTGCCAGGACTGGCAGCTTGGATGACAGGGCTGAGTCCCAGCATCCATTCAAAATAGACACCCCACTCTCACCCCTGAGAGCCTCCTAGTGTCTGGTCAGACCACTGACAACCAGTCCCCGCCCACTCCACCCCCCATGCCTTGCCTCCCCTCCCTTCCTACTTGGACAGATCCTTAGGCACGTCTGTTGTGGAGTCACACCGGTCCCTGCTCTGGCCAGGGGTGACTCAGTGCCTCAGGATCTGGGGTGGCTCCTTCCTCCAGTTTTGGACTCCTGGAGGGGCTGGGTAGAGATTTTGCTAATTAGATTGGCCCCTGCCAGGTAAGTTCTAGCAACCTCCCCTTGGACTCTGATGATGATGGATATCCCTCTTTCCAGCTGTCCCTTCCTGGTGAACCACCTTCCTGCAGCCCTGGCCAGAGCCTGTACTGTGGCGGTCCTCACTGACCAGTCCTGCCTCATCTGCGAGCCGGGTGTGGCCTGGGCCTGACCTCACTGGGCTCTTTTCCCAGGACACTAGCATGTCAGGAGTCCCAAGGCCTGGTGTGGCTGCTATCAGTCCCTGTGTCTCCAGGCCAGGCCCAGGCTTCTGATTTCTGCCTGCCTTCCTTTGTATCAGGTGTTGCTCAGAGCCCCATTTACTGGGGAGCCTCGTGGGTCTATTTGGTCTCTCCCCTATCCACCCCCAACTGGTCTTTACCTGGGGGTGGGGGGACTTGTACAGTGAATCAAGTATTCACATTCACAATGACTTCCTTGGCACCAATCATGTATTTCACCTTTGCACTTTTTATACTTCAATAAAAATGGAGATGGAAAACTGCCCATCTGGCTGATAAGGAAGTGGGCGTGGAGGCTCATAACTGGGTGGGAGGTGTGGTATGGCTGCGGAAGAAGAGCAGATAGGGGCTTCAGGAAGTCCCCTCCCCAGTCAATCTGACCCCTTCCTCATCCTGCTTACTTGTGAGCCGCTATGAAGCCAGCTTTCTGACCATATTCCAGGCTTAGAAGTGTGAACAGTCCCCTTCCTTTTTGCACCTATACATTCCAACTGGCCACCAAGTGCTATATCCTAAAACCAGGACCTCTCTCCCCCAAACAGAGCAGACTGTGGTGGACCACAGCACAAGCTTTAGAGTGAGACCAGGGTTTGAATCCTAGTTCCATCACTCACAACCAGCTCTAACTGGTAATTGTCATGTAACTGGTCCCACGTCCGAGACTGTTGCTTAATTTCTCTGAAGATCAGACACACAGTCATCCCTATGTGTGGGGGACTGGTTCCAGCCACCCGACCCCGTGACACCAAAATCCAAGGATGCTCAAGTCCCTTCTATCAAGTGGTGTAGTATTTGCAATATAACCTACACACATCCTCTCTTTACATCATTTCTAGATTACTTATAATACCTAATACAATGTAAATAGTTGCCAGCATGCAGCAAATTCAAGTTTTGCTTTTTGGAACTTCCTGGAATTTTTTTTTCCAAATATTTTTCTATCCAAGGTTGGGGGAACTCTCGGGTGTGGAACCCACAGATGCGAGGGCCGACCGTAACGTATACACTACATAACAGAATGAGTGCCCAGTGGGAACCAGAATGATGGTCATTTCACAGAGGAATGAAGTGATAGTCCCAACCTTGTACAGCCGCCAGGGTTGGAACCCTCATCTCCCAGCCATTCCGGCCCTCCCCACCCCGCCCCTCAGCCTGAGAGCCTTGGCTGTTTCCACCTGCCACCTAGTCACGTGGAGGCTATGAAAGATCCAGCTTTCCTCTTTCGAGCAGTTTTGCTTTGCTTTAAAGGTTAATGTGGTAAAATTTACGTTACATGTATTTCACTACAATTGAAAAACTAAAATGGTTTGTCACAGGGAGGGCAGGCCAGAATTCCACTTGGCACACTGGTCAAGTTCCAGCTGTCTGCTGCTTGCCTGCTGACTGCAATTAGGAGGCTATGATGGCCTCAGGCAGGCCTGTTCTTTTTTTCTCCTCATTGCTTGTTGGGGCTGGGGAAGCCAGGCCAGAGCTGCAGGATCATGACAATGGTTATAAACACGGGCACTGAGCTCCAGGAAGCCAGTCCGCCTGCACAACTGTGACCTTCGTCCAGGTAGCTCAAACAGAAGGCACTGGCAGCCTGTCTCCCTGGCTCTGCTCAGCTCTAAGCTGGGTGACTATTTAGAACAGAAGGGCAGTGACCCAAAGAAATGACAAGACAGGGGAGCAGGAGACGGAGAGCTGTTTACTTGGGTTGGGCTCCTGGCAGGGCCTCTGCCGAGTGACTCAAAAGCCAGTTTACCCCTGCCTTGGCAACAGTGGGTCTCTGGGGGCAGAGTGTAGTGACATGGCTTAAAGGGGTAGGATACCATCAGATGAGGGGCAATTGAACACTTTGCTTTTGGGGGACCCCCACCTGAAGGTGAGGACTCCGACAGTCTTTCCACCATTTCTGACCCAGGAGTTGGATGCGTGGTCAGGTATCATGGTCAGCGTCACATGCAGTTCACTAACAAGCAAGGGCTCCCAGGGCCCAAAGCGGCAGCAGTGGGTGGGCCCATTCTTTTCAGCCCCAGGTTTGGGTTGAATCTAGAATTTCTAACTAGTCCTCTTCTGCCCTGGGGCGTGGCTTCTGGCCTGAAGGGTGTGGGAGGCAACCAAGACAGCACTTGCCTGGGTTTGTCAGTCTCCGGTCTCTAGAACCACCTCTTCCTCTGGGACACCAGCTCTACCTTCCACTCCCTCCCGCCACTGCAGGCGAAATAGGAGGAAGGAGCTGTTTGTCAGATCACGGCAGCTAAACAAACATGCATGGGACCTGGACTTCTGCTTACTTCACTCAGTCCCTTCCCTTCTGTCTGGTTTGCTCAGCCACAACCCCTCTCACCAGATCAGCAAATATCCCAGCAGTCTGGGGAGTCCCCCGCCCCCTGCTTGGCCTCTGCTGGAAACATGGCAGGGACCTGTCACTTGCCTTTCCCTCTGAGCCAAAGGCTGTTGCCCAGGGTGAGTGGTGAGCTGTGCTGGGTAGGAAGGATAGAGAGCTGAGGATAACGGCCTACCAGTTCTGAGGATTTTACTATGGGCGTACCTCACATGCACGTCTACTTCATACATGTTATCTCACTGAATACTCTCACACAACCCTTGAAATGGAAACATTACAGCCAAGGAAAATGAGGCTCTAAGAGGTTTCCTGGGACTTCCCTGGTGGTCCAGTGGTTAAGACTCCGTGCTCCCAATGCAGGGGGCCTGGGTTTGATCCCTGGTCAGTGAACTAAGATCCCATGTGCTGCACAGTGCCGCCAGGAAAAAAAAAAAAAAATTCCCGACCAGCCCAAGGCCCCAGGACTCCAAACAGCCTGAATGGCTCTGAAACCTTGCTGTGCCTCACACGGCACCGCCCTTCCCTCCACGGAGCCTGTCGGTGACCCGGGGCTGCCCAGTGGTAGGAGGAAGTGGGCTAGGTTTTTCGACAGCTTGCAGGACAGGAGGCTATGAAGTACAGAAAAAGTTTATTGGAAATCCCTTGAATACATTTTAAAGTATAGCTCAATATTTCCAAATAAAGTAGGCTGGAGGAGCGGGAGGGGCTCTCCCACCTGGAGACACGACTGGTCCCAGCCCTGTCCCGGGGGTGCTGTGTGGGTCCGTCGAGGGCTCATACCTTTCATTGTACAGGGCTGAGGGACAAGGGCCGGCCTTGACAGTTGCTCTGCTCCTCCCAGGCTCAGCTCAAAGTCAGGGCTCAGCCTCCCTGGCCTCTCACTGATGGGGTCCTGAAGAGAGGCTGCTGCCTGCAGAGGCCAACAATTAGGAGTCAAAGAGGCAAATGGCTAACAGGCCTTTCCATGCTTGGCCTTGGAAGAGGGCAGCGGCTGACATATTGGGATGAGGTGGGGGAGTGGGGGGCAATCAGTAACTTACCAGGGCCTTCGCCCGTCTCAGTGCTGGGGCCTGGGGGGTAAGCCTGGATTGGTTTAGGATGGCCAGCTGGACGCCACTACTGGAAACACTTTTTTATTTATTTATTTATTTATTTATTTTTGGCTGCGTTGGGTCTTCGTTGTTGTGCGCGGGCCTTCTCTAGTTGCAGCGAGCGGGGGCTACTCTTCATTGTGGTGCACGGGCTTCTCATTGTGGTGGCTTCTCTTGTTGCAGAGCACGGACCCTAGGTGCACGGGCTTCAGTAGTTGTGGCTCGTGGGCCCTTGAGCACAGGCTCAGTAGTTGTGGCGCACAGGCTTAGCTGCTCTGCAGCATGTGGGATCTTCCCGGACCAGGGCTCGAACCCGTGTCCCCTGCATTGGCAGGCGGATTCTTAACCACTGCGCCACCAGGGAAGCCCTGGAAACACTGGAGAATGTGTGCACAGGGGCAGGGCTCAGCCCAACTGAGGCAGCATCAGAGCTGACCCCAGCCCTGAGATCAGCCTTGTAGGTGAAAACAATGCCACGTGCACTTGCTAACAAGCAATTGAGGGTCACCTGCTCTGCTGCAGAACAGCTGCTGCCAATGAATACCCGAGGTGGGCCAGAGAAGCGGGGCTGGGCCTATCAGTTAGGCGGGGAGGAACAGATGGTCAGTGGGTGAGGCTGGGCCCTTGAGTTAACTCAAGTAACAACACCTGAATGCCCAGCTTTGGTTTCTCAACAAGGAACCGATCCAACTAATAAACCTCAGGGCAGTGTACAGACCCTGGGGTTAAAGAAACGTGGCGGCTAGGCCCAGCAGGAAAAGGCCCATTACCCAGCCCTGAGAATCAGGAACAAATGCCCCAGGAGGAGGGGCCTCTCTGGCCTTCCCCGGGGCCACAGTGCCCCTCGGGCACTACACGTGCCACAACTCTGGGGAGTCATCACATTTCGCACCCAAGACTTCCTGGGCTGCCAGAACAGAGTCAGTCTCTCTGGGGAAGCTGGGAGATTCAAAGTTCTCACCAGGAATATGTACATGTCCAAGGCAGAGTGTGATGTCAGTTCAAATGCAGCAATTCTGGGAGGTTCTGCTGCCCTCAGCCAGCCCTATTCTTGGATCCCACCATATACACATGGGAAGGGAAATCCTCAAGGCAGCAACCTAAATCCAAGGAACCTCTACAGGAGGAGGCGCTGCCCCAGGAAGAGGCCCTCCAACCTTCCCCAAGTGAAAACGTCTAACCTCAAACATGTTTCCTCTACAAAATATCTGATTTCTCTGAAAGTAATAAATATTTACTGGGTTCTATAACCAAGGAGCAATGACAGGGGAAGGGAGAGGAAAGAGAAGAACCTTTGCTGTGACTCCAATGACAGAATCCTAGAGAGGGAGGCTTCTGTTTCCATGTAGCTGAGCACAGGCAGCCGCCAGGGCTGCTCGGATGGGCTGGCACAGCCTTCAAGGGTGGGAATGGCTGACTTTAGGGTTCTCATCACCTTGGGCAGGAAGCCTGCCATACTGCCAAAAATACAGGCACGGGGCAGAGAGAGGGAGAGAGAGAGGGGAAGAAGATACCAGAACTAACAGAGAAAGACCCTGAAGGAGAGCTTCCTTCCTTCCTCCTCCTAGCACTGTCTCCTTCCTCTTTCTGCCTCCACACCAGTCTCTGGGCCACCAGCTGGAATGTCGAATGGTGGATGGCAACGGCAGGCACACGAGGGGCCAGCTGCTGGGCAAACCCAGGGCAGGGGGCCGGTAGGAGGAGCGGGATGACAGCCTTTGTGAATCAGCTGCTGAGGGCGGTATAAGCAGAGGGCCCTGCAGAGGGAGGTCAGAGGGTGAGTCCTCTCAAATGCTATCACTGGCCTTCACTGCTGCCGTGAGTCTCCAGGAGTGCAAGAGCAGGGACTTCCGGGTCCCCATGGGGGAACCAGCCTCCCCTCCACCTGGCTTGAAGCGGGACAAGGGATGGGAGCAGCTGACGAGTGGGAGGCTCTCTGTCTCCTGGGACCACAAAAAGGGGATGCTGCTGGTACTCGAGGACACCAACTTTTACTGCAGGGTTTCTACAAAGGCATCAAATTCTCGGACATTCTTCTCGTGCACAGCCAGCTTCTCTGGTAGTGAGTCCTGTACCGGGAGGGGAGAGAAAAGCTGCTTATTCAGGTAGGGCCTTGAAGCCAGCTGTCACCCTGGGCTGAAGGGAGCACGGCAAAGAGTCCGGCTCAGCAGTGCTGGGTTGGAGAGCAAAGTGCGGAGCAACTGAGCAGGCACTGGCCAGTGGGCCTTTGCCCAGCAGGGGTTAGTGGGGGCTGGGGAGGTGGACAGAACATCCTAGGGAATCTAAGCCGGCCACACACATAATGAGATGGAAAAGGACCATGCCAACAACGGGATGACACAGAGAAATTCAACGTGAAGTATCTTTGGCACAGATGAGACTGACATTAGAATAACACAGTAGGTTTAGAGCCCTACAAATTCAGAACGTGTACAAATGATTTTTCACGGCCTGCGCTGGGCAGGCATCAGAATCCCCTGGGGGCACATGAACAAGGCAGTCCCAGCCATACTCCCAAGAGATTCTGACCCGGCAGGTCTACAGTGAGGCCTAGGAATCTGCATCTTTACATCAGCTGAGAAGGGGATGGGTTAGATGGGGTTGAGAGAGAACAATGAAAACAAAAAAACAGAACCATGAGGAGTTAAGTTTAACTGCCCTCAGGTATCAACCATTAATTAAAATTTGGTCCTGATCAGGTGGTCTGTCTCCACTGCTGAATTTGCATTTGAAGAGTTCAGCCATCACAGAAGACTTCCTGACAGGCACGAGATACTTGGTGCCACAGGACTTACAAGGCAGCCCAGACAGGCCAGGTGCCCGGGCGGGTTTGGGAGGCTGGGGCAACCAGCCAGCACTGGCTGCAGCCTCACGTTGAGCCTTTGGACTCCGGTTCCTTCCAGGCAAACTTCAAATGAGAGGCCAGGGAGCCAATGGTTAAAAGCCTAAAATCAGAAGCCAGACTCTTAGGGGTCAAAGCTTGTTTTGCCAGCTCAGTGTAACCACCAGCAAGTTATCTGCTCCCAGTGTCGTTTTTCTCATCTGTATACTGAGATGATAAGAAAACCTACCTCTTAGGGTCATTGAAGATTCATGTAAAGCACTTAAAAAATGCTTGGCACCTAGGAAGCTTCAATAAATGTTAATAATAATGACATTATTGCTGTATTATTATTACTGAGCATGCTTTCCTGATTAAAGCAAATCAAGGGCAGCTAAACCTAGATTCCTATTCCTAGAGCCATTCTTCTGATTTCGACACATGAGGTGATATACCCACCTCAAGCAGAGGGACCCTGACATCTTGTGGCATGGGGCACCCTGAGTTTGCGGCTGTGCAGGGCACTCCTCTGCCCTTCAGAGACAGGAAATAGGAAACACCCTAAGCGGAGATGTGGTCATTACAGTCAGTATCAGGACATCTGGCTGAACACGAGAACCAGGGAACGAGCTCTCCGAGGAAAGGGCAAGAACACCAATGCTGGGGACCTTCTGTTTCTTCTGCCCTGTACCATTGTCATCTGCCTGGCAACCTTAACAGCAGAAGGCAAGAGCTGTTGGAGCAGCCTGGCTTAGTGGCGTCAGCAAGCAGAAGACATCAGGCACCAACAACAGGCGTGTGTGAGAAATGCGGTGACAAGAGTGCCGAGAAAAGGAGGAAATGAGCGCAAGCAAATCTGAGATAATGACCGCCAGGCACAATGCAAATCTCAAGTGTGATTCCAGGAAGGTAATGGTCTAAAAGTCTCCGTCCTGTTACAGGGAAGATGGGAGGTGTGGGCGTGGAGGAGTAACAGGAAGAAATTTCCAGGCCTGTGGAGCAGGAATGACCATCGAAGGAGGAAAGGAGGCCAGAGGATGAGGTGGGGTGGGGGAAGGGGTTTCCATACCAAGTCCTCAGCCATGGACTGTGCCCCGATATCTATGGAGAGGCTGCTCAGCTGAGGGGGGTTCTGAAATTCACGATAGAAGGTCCCCAAGTCCATCGGAAGAATGTCGTCTTTAGAAAAAGCTGGTTTCTTAAAAAACAAGACAGACTCAAGTTTAGCTTGCCTTGGACCACAGAGGAAAATCAGAGGGGGTAAGCTATCAACAACCCTCTTTCCTTCCAGTAATTAGCAAAGAAAAGGCTCCTCCAGGCTTATCCTAGAGAAATCTTTACACCTTTCTCTTCTGGGCAGCTGAATTAAGCCTGGTGATGACATCCCTCTCCCCTGGTTAGGTTTTTGTCCCCTTCCTTCACACTCCTCTCCTTGGAAAAGGGCTATCCAGGGACTTCCCTGGTAGTCCAGTGGTTAAGAATCTGCCTTCCAATGCAGGGGATGCGGGTTTGATCTCCGATTGGGGAACTAAGATCCCACATGCCACGGGGCAGCTAAGCCCACGCCACAACTAGAGAGAAGCCCGCGTGCTGCAACGAAACATCCCGCGTGCCACAACTAAGACCCGATGCGGCCAAAAATTAAAACATTTAAAAAAAGGGCTGGGGGCTATCCATTCATGAACAGGACCTATGCAGTTACCACTGGAAAATCCCATTTCAAGTTGAATTTCAATCAAAGACATGGCACAAAATGCCTTACTGCGATGGGCCTCCAAATGCCTCCCCAAGCAGGGTGTAAGGGCAGGTTCCCCACATAAGATGCACAGCCAGCACCCACTCCCTCTGCCTATACCGACCCATCTGATCCCTGAAGTCCTATTCAAGTGCAACGGATGCTTCCAGGTTTATTGCCCCCGAAGCAGCAAAGGTCAAGGAAGATGACGGCAACTTACGAAGTCGATCATGACAAAGTCATCCTGGGTATTGCCACTGCTGCCCCCACTGGAGCCATCAGAGTGCAGGCTGCCCTGAAGAGGAGATGTAGTCTCTGGGGAATCTGGAGGATTCACCTGTTTCAGAATAAGGCAGAGGTAGGGGCTGGTTCTGGGCACTGGCTGTAAACCAAAAGCCAAGGAGCACGGCTAATGGTCTGTGGAGGAATAGTGAATGACTCGCCCAGGAAGGACGACGACTACGGCACCATCTCACTGCAAACTTCAGTCAATGGTGGACTCACCATGGGATCCACATCCTCCAGTTCCAAATTCTTGGCAGCAAACATGGCAAAGGGTATGTCCAAACTGGTCAGGGTCACCTGAAGAGACATGGGAGAAAGTATTAGTGTCCCCCTTCCCCCAGTTTGCCTGCTTCCTCAGAGCCCACCAGAAGCCTGGGGGTCCAGCACGTTTGCACACCTCAGTTGACGATGCCATCCCTCAGGTTCCTGTCTTGTCGGAGACCTCTCCAACCTCCCGTGCCTCCCACTGCGTGCCCACAGCATCAACAGAGGTGAGGGCTCCCCAGGACCCTGGGAGTTCAGCTTTGGAAGCTGGACCCACAGTAATTCAGTGACAACTGCTTTTCACTGGCAGAGCTGAAGAGGAACTTCCTATTTCAAGTTAGGCTGAGGCAATGACACTTCAGTGTAACGTGTCTGTACCTAATGGCGTGGTCTCCTCTCCTATGTGATCACAGAACAATAGTTAACTTTTCTGGAGGGATGTCACAGGTTATTAACCCTCTTCACAAAAAATTCACACACACACACAATTTCGCATGCGATTTCAGTGTTTCCACAGATCCCAGGTAAGACCTCACTCTAAGGGCTCACACATTCTCAGAGTTGCAGGGACAGAAAAATCACCTGGTTGATGGGTTTGTTGACAAAAGCCCCCACTTTCCGGACAAAGATGGTCTCCAAGACATCATGGGGGGAGGCCCGTCCCTCACTGCTGTTTGACACAGTTTCAGTATCCTCACTGGAGGAGAAAGGTAATGTTGGTTCTTATTCTCAAACCATAGCAGAGCCTACTTGGTTCCCCATAAATCCACCAACTTGTGAGGCTGCAGCCTAGGGCAGGAGTTGCCCCCCACCAGCTCACACATGTGGGAAATGGCAATATGAGGTCTGGCAGCTGCCACTGTCACCTTCCCTTTTGAATTAAGAGCAGAGGACTGCATTTCCTGGAAAAGCTAAAAATTATGCATATGTTAATTGAAACTTGGTGTTACAACTGTGTAGAGCTTACATAAAATTTAATCTGTGATACCAATGCTAAGCCTCAATCACCGTGCATCTAGCAATCATACATATAGGCAAGCGGCTCTCATAGCAGCTAGTTTTAATATTAATCTAATTACAAAGCCAGCCTCAAGATTTCAGATTTTTCCTGTCCTGTTTTGTTTTGCTATCTAAAGCTCCACACCATGTTTCCTCCCTTCTCTCTGCCCCCAGGCATCCCTCTGTTCAGCAGATGTTCCAGTGACACGTTCAATTTGGCTGCTCCCACTCCCTCCCTCTAGACCGAGGCTGAGTCCTGGAAGATGGGGGACTCTGGGCAGCAGAAACAGGGGCCCATA
Source organism: Delphinus delphis (assembly GCF_949987515.2). NCBI lineage: Eukaryota > Metazoa > Chordata > Mammalia > Artiodactyla > Delphinidae > Delphinus > Delphinus delphis. Next base: position 96,973,419 of record NC_082690.1, on the reverse strand, counting down.
CTGTCGCTGCCAGACTAGTAGTCATAGCCCTTCAAGCAGCAGGGGATGGGAAAGCCTCAAAGCAGGGGCTCAAGATGGGGAACACTATGCAGTCCACGTGGCCTCTAGACTCCAGCCAGCAGGGAGGATCAGCATTTAAGAACCCCCTACACAGGGTCCTCTGTCTTAAGTTACTCCCAGTCATACCCCAGGAATCAAGGCTCAGAAAACGAGAGTGTAAAATGACCAAGAGGATCCTCCTTTGATTCTCTGACAGGAGGAGGGATAAGAGGATGGAAGTTTGGGGAGCCAGGAATGAAAGTAATTACTTTTCCTTCCCAAACAATCTCCTCCTCCTCCATCTCCACTGTGGGAATGGAAAAAAAAACCCAGGAATTTCTATTATCTGAAAGTTCATTTAAGATGTAGTGGGGCAATCAACGTCATTATCTCTGAGGCCTTCCAGTTAAGGGAGGGAAGGGCAGGTAAAGACAGGCCCAGCTTCCCAATCCAAGGAGCTAGGCTTGTGTCTGGCCATTTTGTGAGCTAAGTGCTCTCTTAGGCAAATTGCTTAACCCTTCTGAGATCCTCTCGTCTTTTAAAAGGAGGTAACCGTGGTGATTTTTGCAGGGTGGGATTATGAGGACTTTTATCTCCACCTAATCAACGTCTTCAAATTTTGAATTTTACAGACTGTATCACTTCTGCAATCAGAAAAGATTTTTTTTCTTTTTTAATTTTAGTGAGGGAAAATAGTTGTTTCTAAAGGATCTCCATGAGGCATTAACATAGTAGAAAAAGAAGATCAATCCTAACTACCGCCACAGACACACTGTGACTCCCGATGTCAGGGTTATGGTTAACGACGCCCTGTTCTGGTCTCAGAAAACACTGAGGATGCCAAGGGAATCAATCCTGGGGTAAGAGAGAAACATCTGAAAAACACCTTCACTGGATGAGGGTGAGAAGCACCAAGCCCGATGCTTGCTGTTAGCAGCAGTGCCCAGGGAGAGCTTCCTCACATATCAGCTGCAAAGTACGATTCTTATTGAGAATTTTAAGGATTCCACATTTTCCCCTCAAAGGCCAAGCCTGAGCCAATGCTGAAAGCTACTCTTTACTGATACCAAATAAGCACATGTATCAGGGAGGACAGGTCCCTGGCTGGTCCGAAGAGCAGCAGAGCCAAGATGTGAACTCACCTGCTGGAAGGTGTGGCAGCACAGTGGGCCCCATCAGAAGGGGTGTAGGTTGTCAGTCTCTCCTGGTCACCAGCCTGGGCACCGTGGGCAGGCTGGTTGGGAGCAAGGGGTACCCCACCTTCCTTCCCGGGAACCATTAGCTTTGGGGAAAAATGGAAAAATACAGCGAATCATGGCCGTGTCAGGTAGAAGGGGAAACTCACGGCCTAGCATGATGGTAGGCCTAGCATCTGCTTTCCAGCTTTTCCATCACCAATGCTGCCACCAAGTGGGCAGGAAAACTTGGAAATCTTTATCCTCTCTGGGGCTCAGTTAATGGAAGACATGCATGGAAATGACTACAGAGGGAAAGACAGGGAGAAAACACTTGGGGAACTCTTCTTTCCTTCTTTGAAGTCTAAAAGGTCCCCGCTCAGAATCATCTTAGTCCTCCAAAGCTACAGAAGAGCTTTGAACACTGGTGTCTCAAGAGGCCCTTCAAATGTGTCAGGACAGGGGAGGCAGCATAGGAACCCCTAGTGTCCTCCCCATCTTTAAAGATACCTGGTAAGGGTGTGTGGTGTTTAAGCCGGCAGCAAACACTGCTGGACAACCCAGGTCAGCTGATCCAACGCCCAGGGCAGCAGGCTGACAGGAAAGGCGAGAGCTTGAGAGCTAAGCAAGAGAAAAACAAAGAAGGGCAGAGGAAAGGAGGAGGAAAAAATAGGCAATCCTAGAGTATGACTAATGATCGAGATGGGCAGAGAGGTAAGGAATGGATCCCAGCCCACATCCTCATGGTGCGGGGGGCCTGATGTAAGGGTTAAAGACAGACCAGGCCATTACTCTGTAAATAAGAAAGCAGACTTGTTTGCAGTGGGATTGAGATTCCCAGCTCTGTGCCTTCCAAAAGCCTCAAATGAGTTCCCTGCGCCCCCTTTTCCCAGGGGCTCAGCTAACTGTTTCAGTTTCCACCCCAGTAGATCTGTAGAGCACAAGCCTGGGCAGAACTCGGAGCCAAAGTCATCGGTTTTTCCCAAGTCATTCTATTTTCTCCTTTGACCTTGAGGTCCCTTTGAAACAGAAGCAGTCTTCTCTAATCACACCCTCCATCACCACTGGGTTTGGGAGGGTTCCTATTTATACTGAAAAAGAAAGAAAACCATTCTTGGATGGTTTATTTGGAAAAAAAGATATAAGCAACTCCATGTATTTTTCACATCAATGGTAGGAGGAGGGGCAAATGACAAATCCTATTTTGGGCTGCTGTGCTATGGCTGTATACTGTTAAAAATCAATTACCATGCCTCAAAATAACCCATAGAAAACTTGGGGATATTTAAATAGCTATACCTTGTACTTTACAGTTTTTAAATAAAAAGATACCGTCTGATTATATATACCCCCTTCTTCCCAGTATGGACTCACTTGATGGGAAAAGGCCAGTCCTGCCATGGGGACCCTCAGAGTGTCCGTCACCACAGGAGTAGGGGTCTGAAAATGTGCCTTTGTGACAGTAAACACACACTGTGCACAGATACACACAGAGACAGGAGAAACAAGAGAAGAAAAAAGAAAAGGGACTTGAGAAAGAAGTGAAAAAACTCTGGAAAGGGCAGTTGCAATAGAGGCTGAAATGTACAATGAAGTCAGGAGGGAAGCAGGGAGAGAGCTGCATGACTGCCTTTGGAAAAGGACCGCTTGGAAGGATGTGAAGAAGAGATGTTTATCCCTGGTGCTCTCCCTGATGAGCAGGTGGAAAACAAAGCTGAGTTGAGCTGCTATGACTTGGCGAAATCTGAACCAAGCATTAGTCTGTCTTTAGTCAAAAGAGGGTGGAAGTTAGAGAACAGCTTCCAATAGGAAGGTCCTGAGAACAGACACAAGTTGTGCTAAGCAGGAATGAGGACACTGAGGTTAAGATGTTAGACTGAAAGCCTTTTTCTGGGGACTCAGGATCTGCGGGCTCAGGTTTAAACAGTTGACGTTTGTTGGCTGGAACTTTAAAATGCTCAGATACCCAGCTGCAAACTTTCCTACATAATCTCAGGGAAGATGAGTTGGGGTGTGCAGGTGTAGGCATCAGGGTGTGTGTGTGCACGCTCTTACAGTCCCTGACGGTGTAGGAGAACTTCATGGAGTAAAAGCTAGGGCATTTTCAAAACTCATGATTTCAAAGCTAATTATGGGTATGATGATTGTTTTGGGTCTTCCTGTTCCATCTTTAAGTCTCACCAATTAGCTAATTAACGCCTAGAAATGGAGGTAGGACCTTAAGTCACAGTAGCAGGTTCAGGGTCACAACTATTTCTTGACTCAACTCTGTGCCCAAATGACACAATGATCCTTATTTTGTTGGGCGGGGGGGAACCCAGCTCATTAACATGTATTCACTGGATTCTAGCAAAAGCTCAAATAGAAGTTGTTGAACAATTATGCAATTCCCTAGGTTAAACCAAGGAAGAAACTATTTCAATATTTACAGGAACAAGGAGACCAGATGGCATATGATTTTTCTCTCTCTGTTCTACCATCAAGGTTCTAAATGAGTATTTCTGCACCAAACTGTACCAGTCTTGATTACAGGTACTCAGGGAGAAGTGACAAGGCTCACCCATGGGGTGCTCAGTATTGATGAGATCTTGATGTGATCTACTTTTAAACTGTAAGAAGACACAACTGATACCATGAAAAATACAGACTCTCCTTACGCAGGTTAACAAACTTTTTTGCAAACATCAGGTACAGAAACTACTTAACTTCCCTTTACTTTTGGGGTCAGCTCGAATTTCCACTGTATCAGAGAAAAAGACAAACTGATTTGTTAAGGCCCAGACTCACCATGCCTCATATCTCCCAAGTTTATATACTGTTTATGAATTTATGACGTGTAAAACAAAACTGTTTAATGAACATTAAATGACATATTCACATTCTGATGATCTTAAAAAACAATCTACTCACTAATGTGCACTAGTAAGAAAGTCGGCTCTCCCCCCCTTTTTTGGTCAGGATTGTTCCATGTCAGCAAGCATACCAGAAGCTACCCCCTCCCAGAGCAATGGTGACATCCATGCCTACATATACTAATAGGTGGAGGGAAAAAACCATTTCCACACCCCCAAACCAAACTGTCTAGGTAACTTTACAACAAGAATCTCTTTAACTCTAAACTGGGACAACAGAAATAATAGTGATCCATGGATTTTGTAAAGTGCTTCACACACCAGTTAGCTTTTGTGCTTAACTTCTGCTTTTTTTTTTTTAACTTCTGCTTTTAAAACAAATTAGAACTATAATTTTAATCCAATACCTAACAACCCAGGATATAATAAATTAAATTTTTTTCTTAATTAAGAAAACATAGAAAATAAAAATGTATGGATAGCTACTTAATTTGTTGGGTCCCCCAAGTCAGATGGTGAAAAGGGATAATCTGGGCTAATTTCAAGGAAAGTAGAACAGACTGATGTCTAGAACCATCTAATATGAAAGCAAAGAGAGGGAAATAATAGAGATGATGGGCAGGCAATGGATAGAAGATGAAGACTTGGGGTGGAAGGGAAGAAATGTGCCCCTGAAATTCTGAAATTCAGTCAGCTGGCAAAAATGATTCCTTATCTGAAGCAGTCTCAGTACCACATACATCATACAACACTTCTTTGTGAGAAGTTCTCACATTGTTTGGACACTGTGTTTATTGAAACTGGATTTGACACTGAAGATGGACTCGAGTGGAAAAGTTAATGGTTAAAAATGTTCAGAGAGGGAATGCAGATAGGCAGATATCTGTGTAACTATTAAGAAAAACTGCACAGCTGGTGTCTTACTGGCATTTTATGCTAAGTTATCATTGGCTCCTTTTGTGCTCCTTCCATTATGAGGAACCATATTTACCACTTCAAAGAAGTAGCTACCAAATTAACAAGTGTAGGTTAGAGTACCTCTCTGGTACCAGAACACATTTCTGATTTTCTGTGACTGATTTTCTAGGGAATTTTCAGATGTCCCAGGAAGGTAAAGGTTACATGTAATCTTGCAGGTTGAGAATGATTACAGACTAGAAACACTGCAATATTACCAGCTGGATAAGAAGGCTCTCCTTCACCCCTCAAAATAACCTCCTTGAAATAATCACCATCACCACCAAGAGATTGTATCTAAATTTTGACACCATTTCATAAGGCCCATATATGTACCAAATAACTACTGCCACCCCAGATCCTGTTTCCCCCTACCTGGGATGGAGGGGAGGTGGAAAAAGAGGTGGTACACACTTCTTGAGAATCTTCCACAGAAGGATATGTTACTCCAGTGTCCTCACCAGCGGTTCTATGGTGAGTGGAAAAGAAATCATCAACTGACTGACGGCAGTCAATTTCAGAAAGGATACAAAGAGAGGTTCGATACGGATGCAAGTTGTGACATGAACTGTTTCAGGCAGAGTTCCTAATGGCAAGAGAGGTATGTTGAATCCTTGATAATTTCAAACATTTCCAGAAAGCAGCATCTAGAGGTTGACAATGGCTTTTTTTTTTAATCCAAACATTTTACCTGAAATATCATTTGAGAGGATTTTCTTAAGCCTGGCCAGTGTTGTGACCAAGAATTATCAGCAATAGAGAATGCAGTGAAACAAAAGTCTAGACTCCAAAGACAAAACCGATCCAACTTCATGAGTCCTTTACAGAAAGGCAGTATCTCTCCTGATACAAATCTATTCCAATCTCTAGAAAATTCTGTTATCTGGGATCTAGGTCTGGAGATATTTGATTCTGATGTATAAAACTGCATTGTGCCAGCCAATGGTGACCTGAAAACCATTTAATTTGCAAAGGACATTCTACAAATTACTGCCACTCTCACGGTCTCGAAGTAAAATCAAATCAAAAGTTAAATCACTACTATCCAGATCCAAACTATGCAAGAATTTCCTGAGACCTGGTCCACCCTGAGTCTTGGTATACCTTATAGGCAGCAGCAAGAATGAAAGCTGGCCACTCCGCTTCTCTCCACATGGCGTCTCCATCAGTGCCCCTGCCTATCAGTGAGTGCTGATAAAGGTGCTCTATGGACCTGTGCAAGATGGATGCTTCTGCCTAGCTGCAGTTTGGGAAAGTGTTTTTCACATTCCTCACCTGTAATTGCAGGGATGCATGGGCGAGGAGCTGGGATAGGGACGGTCCACAAAGTGATCAATAATAATCCCCATGATAGGTGGGGTCCTCTCAAAGTGCCTGTAATGCAGTAAACAGATTGCCGTATTTGTTAGAATGCCTTGTCAAGTCCCCCTGAAGTCCTCAGAGAGCCCCTCGCCTCTTATCTATTGGCAGGAACCACAGAGCCTGAACTACTACATCCCTAAATATAAACCACAAATTTTACATTGGCTCTGGGACACTCAGATTCTCCAATCTGGAAGAAGGGTTCTCAGTTCAGCAATGGAGAAGCTGAATTGTAGGCTCAGCCACAAGGTTTGGAGGAAAACAACTTTAATATCTTTAGAAGAGTTCTATTGGATTCCAAAGCTCTTTCCTCACCTGGTGGACATGAATGCCAAGTTAATTCTGTAAGCACAAGAAAGAGTGATGGTGCCCACAGGGGTACCCACTGTCCCAACACGAACTGTCTGGAAACCTAGGAAAAGAGATAAATAAGTAGGTTTTTCCAGAGAATACTTACAGTACCCACAGTCTGTCTTTCCCTGAACCACTTAGCCTGCTGTACAATCTCTGGCATTACCCACTTAGCACCCTGAGTGCAGCAGCCTCAATTTCATACATACGTGTATGTGTGTATATATATTTTTTCCAATTTATTCTATATTGACCTAATATTGCCAGGGGAAACAGCATTCTATTTCCAGATAAAACTACCTTCAAAGAGGTAAAATGATGATTAGTCCTAAAGCTTGAACAAGTCCTAACCAACCCTGTCCAGATGTGCTACTAAGACAGCAAAGGGGCACAGGGAGTTTCTCACATAAACACCTCAATTTATGAAGTAAATGCACTCCCACCCAAGTTGCCACCCCAGAACTAAATATAGAAAAGAGTCAGAGTGTTACAACAAAGTTTTCCTGGTGTTCTTGGTTTCATTTCCAATTTTTCAAAATTGTTGATGCTCATCAGGGACATTTAACATGCTCATTGTAGAAAATTAGGAAAACAGACAGTCGTATAAAGCAGGGGTCCCCAACCCCTAGGAGACCGGGCCACAGAGCAGGAGGTGAGTGGCGGGCAAGCGACTGAAGCTTCATCTGCCACTCCCCATCACTAGTATCACACCCATTTCCGTGGAAAAATTGTCTTCCACAAAACCGGTCCCTGGTGCCAAAAGGTTGGGGACCGCTGGTATAAAGAGTAAGAAAGAATACTGAGTTACTGGAACTTTTGGGAAAATTATTCACTCATTCCCTGGTGGCTCTTTGGACCACCTACCTGTCTTTTCCTTACTTGTATCACTCATACTAAAATCACAAGCTATGTATTATTACAGGCAGCATCCAAGCATATCTCTGAAGTCAGGAGAGCTCTTAACAATACTACGAATGTTTTTCAACCTTGATACATACCTTCTCCTAAGCCATTCAGCTGAACTTCCCCAAAATATATTCTGTAGGGAAGCAAGAAAAAAAAATGTTACCTGATTCTTTATTCTAAGGGCCTACATACCAAACACCGAGAAACAAAATAAACAAAACCAACCCTTCTTTTCTTATCTGCATGAACATCTCTCCTAATGGTGCAATATTGCTACCACTTGATTAAGCTGTAGACATGGGCATGTAGATGGAGAGGACTGGTTAAGAAATTAGGAGAATAGGGACTGCCCTAGTGGCACAGTGGTTAAGAATCCACCTGCCAATGCAGAGGACACGGCTCTGAGCCCTGGTTGGGAAGATCCCACATGCCGCGGAGCAACTAAGCCCGTGCGCCACAACTTCTAAGCTCACGTGCCTCAACTAGACAGCCTGTGTGCCCCAAACTACAGAGCCCACGCGCTCTGGAGCCTGTGCGCCACAACTAGAGAGAGAAAACCTGCATGCCACAACTAGAGAGAAGCCCACACGCCGCAACGAAGAGCCCGCGCGTCACAATGAAAGATCCCGCATGCCTCAACGAAGATCCCATGTGCCACAACTAAGACCCGATACAGCCAAAAAAGAAAAATAAATACATAAATTAAAAAATATATATTAAAAAATAAAAACAAGCAAATGGTCTGCTGACCATAGTTTGCTGACTCCTGCCATAAAGTAATACACGAATGATGTTAATAAACTGTCGCCAAAGGAGATTTTGCTAGGTACCCTCTGACAAAAAGCTGACCATCAGCTCACTACTCATCTGAATATCGGTACAGTGCTTTAAATAATCTGATTATGTTCCACTTTTTCTTGGTTATATTCTTTATGCCACTCAGGTGCTAAGCAAAAGTTTTCTTCACAGATAGTACACAATAAAACTTTAATGCAGTCTTGATGAACAACAAATTCAGAATGATTTTTTATAACAATGTAGTTTTACAGTGAAATTGTCAGATCTACAGGATCAGGGGAAAAATGATAGTACAGCAAAACAAACAAACAAACAAACAAAAAACCAAGACAAGACTATTGTTTAACGGTCTAAGGCTACACTGTTAACCTGTTACCAATAGTACAAAAAGGAAAAAAAGAGCTAAATCTACCTCCGACATAACGTACTTCTCTATGGTTTAAGCTACAGCTATTTGTATCCAAAAAGCAATCCTAAAAGATAAGCAATCAGTGAGCAATAAATACTGTATTACTCCAGAGATACAATGAAGACTTGAAACACAGGTATGAAAAGGACCAGGAGTCCTAGTTAACTAAGCTGATGACCAGTAGTGTAACATGGCTACTTACAGAAGAACCAAAGTGAAGGAAACTTAGCATAGGTAAATGGGAAATAAGAGTTAGAAAGGAATCTATTATATCTAAATAAAAGTCTAATAATTTTCAAATGGAATACTCATCCTGAAACCTGAGAAGACAACAAAAATGTATTAAAGACTTGGAAAAACAAATATAGGTAGGGTTGCTGGATTATTTCAACAGAACTAGTTAAGTCTCTAATCCTTGGTCCTTCCATCCTGCTATACTAATTCTTCTAAAGATCAGCTCTAGAGACTTCCCTGGTGGCACAGTAGTTAAGAATCCACCTGCCAATGCAGGGGACACGGGTTCAAGCCCTGGTCCGGGAAGATGCCACATGCCACAGAGCAACTAAGCCCATATGCCACAACTACTGAGCCTGCACTCTAGAGCCCGTGAGCCACAACTACTGAGCCTGTGTGCCACAACTACTGAAGCCCACGCGCCTAGAGTCCATGCTCCGCAACAAGAGAAGCCACCACAATGAGAAGCCCGTGCACCGCAACAAAGGGTAGCCCCTGCTCGCTGCAACTAGAGAAAGCCCGTGCGCAGCAACAAAGACCCAAGGCAGGGGAAAATAAATAAATAAATAAATTACTTAATTAAAATAAATAAAATAAAGATCAGCTCTATAAATAAATGTAAGCCAAAGGCTAAAACCCATGGCTCATCACTAATATGAAACAGAGTCTTGGATGACTTAGAAACCCTTGACTTTCCATGCTCTGCTCTCACACTTTGCTACACATCCTCCTCACCACCGCTCTGGTCCATTTGACAATCTGAGTACAGCTCGTTTCCGCCCCCCATTTCTGTTCCTTGCCATCTGCGGTACACCCCACCTGGAATGATCATGCTCCCTCACTTCCAACAGATGAAATTTTCACTGCCTCAAGGTCTAGCTGGAATGCTACTTCCTCCATGAAGCCTGTCTTGATTCTCCCACCCAGAACAAACTCTTTCTTCCTGTGTTTTCACAGCACTTTTTTTTCCTGACACTGCTATGCAAATCCTGCTTTTTACTGTGACTATGCATGTACCAAACCATTTCCCCCATTAGATTAGAAACACTAGTACGGCTGGGCCTCTGTATAGTTCTTCCTTGGGCCTACCACAATGCTTGCCTCAAAAAAGCACTCAAATATATGTTGATGTGAAATACTACAAGGAAAATACTTAAAGAACTGTTAACCAGTTCTTTATATCCACAGACAACTAATTAAAAACACACTGAATTAGCAGTTTGTTACACAAAAAGTTTTAATCTAACTCTGGAATATAGAACATTGTGGAGTCTTCCCAGGATAGCCTGTTTTTCAAAGTCTTAACTTCCTTTTCCAGAAATGAGATATATATCAGTAGGACTTCAAAATCCATTCTACAGGAGTCATGACTGTGTACAAACAAAAGAATAACGAACTTGGTTGCTTTGCAAAAAGCTGAGGTTCAGAAGGGAGAATAGATAGACAATCATAGTAAAGGTACAGCATCAACTATCCAAACGTCTGTCTAAAAACTAATCATGGAATACCTGAATGCTGGTCAGACAATGTGCAAAACGATGAGGCCGATGAGTGAATCATGAAGGTGACTGCTTACCTATACAATATGACATATTCATGCCCTTGTTTCCTGGACAGTCTGTAAGCTGGTGTCACCCTAGTTATAGCAAGGAGAGACTTCAGTAGCAACGACAGTCTGTTGTACACGGCATAGGAAACTTTGATTTCTTTATCACACCTGAGGAGCAAAGACACTATCAGCATTCTCCTACTCCACTAATGAAAAACAAAGAACAGAAATGCAATGAATAGAGATGTTAGTTATGTTCCATCTAGCTACTGAGATTAATTTGTTAGCATTAGAATATATATATAAAATTGAATCACTTTGCTGTACACTAGAAACTAATACAACATTGAATATCAACTATACTTCAATTTAAAAAATCTAAAAAAAATCTGTTAGCATTATTCATAAATTCTGATAGAATATAATCTGATTTGCAGTCTAAATAACCTTTCACAGAGTATTACAGTCAACAGAGATAGTCACAAATTAAGTGCTGGAACTGTATAAGATTAAATTTATTATTAAAACATGTTCTGGGGCTTCCCTGGTGGCGCAGTGGTTGAGAGTCCGCCTGCCGATGCAGGGGACACAGGTTCGTGCCCCAGTCCGGGAAGATTCCACATGCTGTGGAGCGGCTGGGCCCGTGAGCCATGGCCGTTGAGCCTGCGTGTCTGGAGCCTGTGCTCCGCAACAGGAGAGGCCACAACAGTGAGAGGCCCACATACCGCAAAAAACAAAACAAAACAAAACAAAAACGTATTCTGAACTAACGTTGTAGTTAGAATTCTTTGTCAGTTTATCAACAGATTGTTGAAGCTAGCCAAAGTTTCACTTTCTCATGCACTAGACAAAGGCAGGTGGGCACCAAAAGGTATCCAATATATTTTTCTAGCTTTGAAGCAGTTATCTTTCTAAGAAATAAAGCAACACCCTTAAAAACAGTAATTCAATATTGCAATTGTATTACCAAAGGTGCAAACAATTTCAATGTACTATCTTACGAGCAGTTTACCTCTATACATCTAACAGGAACTCTGGAGAAGTATTTGGTACTAAAATTTTGGACTATAACCTGGCAGTTGCTTTCTATTTAAGAAAGAAAAATAATGCCCATACCACTCATACTTATTAATAAGATTTTTCTTCTGATGTGTTGCTATTTCCTCAATTTTCCTATATATTCTTTTTGAAAACTAAAGCTTTGGGCAGGAAGTAAGCTAATCTGCCCTGAAAGAAGAAAATGGAGGGGGAAAATAACATGCATTTCCAATCCGTGACCAACACAGCATGTCTAAAGGAGTAGTGAGGGGAAATCTTATTGGATGTCTGCCACATAGAAAACAGACAAAACAGAGTAGTCATGTTACAAGAGCTCAAGGGATTTAATCAGAGAACTATCTGTACTCTGGGAAAACAACAAATCCTTTTTCAGCTTTCTCTCTGCTCCTCTCCCAGTGGTGTCTGAGTCTCTCTGGACTGACACTCCCTCTGAAGGTCATCTCTGTGCCTGGGCTGGAAGCCAAGCATGAAGCAAACTGTAGCAAAGACCTATTGGCTCTGTTAAGTGGTCAGAACCCTCTCCATGACTGGTACAAAGCCCTGCTTTTCACATGATGTTGTGCACTTTATCCTCAGCTACCACAACGAAGGACCCTAAGACAGACCACTTACTTTTCATTCATTTCCAGACACCAGATTTCTAGCTCCATGGAATCTCCCTGTAGATGGAACAATTCAAAGATATTTCAGGTTTTTTTTAATCTTCTTTTTCCTTATTATAAAGCACTATACAGTCACTATAAAAATATTAGAAAGTATAAATAAGCAAAAAGAAGAGACATCAACTTATAATCCAATCAGTGATTTTTCTTTCTTTTTTTTTCAATCAGTGATTTTTCTAAATAAAAGTGAGATCATACTATATATACTATTTTTATCACTTTTTTAAAAATATTTATTTATTTATTTTTTGGCTGCATTGGGTTTTTGTTGCTGCACACGGTCTAAGCCCCTATCACTTTTTATCAATAAATACAACATGGAATTTTCCTTATAATTAAAAATTCTAGTTGACTTCCCAGTGGCACAGTGGTTAAGAATCCAGCTGCCAATGCAGGGGACACAGATTCAAGCCCTGGTCCGGGAAGCTCCCACATGCCGCGGAGCAACTAAGCCCGTGAGCCACAACTACTGCGCCTGCGCTCTAGAGTCTGCGAGCCACAACTACTGAAGCCCACGCACCTAGAGCCCAGGCTCCGCAACAAGAGAAGCCACCACAGTGAGAAGCCCACACGCCGCAACGAAGAATAGCACCCGCTTACCACAACTAGAGCAAGCCCACACACAGCAATGAAGACCCAACACAGCCAAAAATTAAATAAATAAATTTTAAAATTCGACATTATTTTTAATGGCTGTGTAGTATTCCAACATATGACAATTATTTTATCCAATCAGTACCCCCATACTTGGACATACAGCTTGTTTCTAAATTTTCACTACTACAAACAACACTGTGATAAACAGACTTGAGACTAAAATTCTGTATGCATCCTGAATTAGTTTCTTAAGGTAAATTTCCAGAATTAGAATTGTTGGATCAAAGAATATTCATGCTTCTAAGACTTTTGCTATGTATGTCCAAATTGCTCTTCAGAAAGGCCAACACTTCAAATCATGGAGAGAGCCTTTCCCTCCAATTCTATAGAGGATATTTTTAGGTGACACTCACAGTTAAATACCCTAACAAGCTCCTTACTTAAAAGTCTTTTTAGCTATTTGATGTCTTTAGCCAAACTGTTCAGTCTCTCTATGTGTTACTCTGAACAGACTTAGTCTAGTGGGTGGGAAAGAAAAAGAAAAGACCAAAGCCAGAATCCCTTAACCCTGTAACACTCCTGTGTGTCATTTAGTGAGATGGATAGTCACATACTTTTGAACACAAGTAATCTTTTTACCAATCAGCTGTAAGAGGGCCATTCTTTTAGGTTTGGGAATAAACTCGGGTTAGTTTGCGGAGTAGAGATTTTTTACTTGTTCTAGATCAAATTTAAATATGTATTCTTAATATATATCCTTTTCACCACAGTGTCATCTCTAAATGACATGATGAATTTTGAATCCACGCCCCCCCCCCAAAAAATCAAGGGATGACTGGACAGTAGGAAGTATCCAAGATAAATTGGTGTGGTTTCTCTAGGATAATCACAAAAGTTTAGAATAGGATTACATAGATGCCTGAGAGAGGAAAGAGTTCTTCCAGGGATTCCTTTTGGACTCCCTATGGATCGCTAAGAAAAATAATCCACAGTATAAATTGGTAATTCAATAAAGAAAAATACGAAGTTTTGTTTTATTTGGTGCTTAAGGTTGCCATGGAACAAGTACTGACATCATTCGTTCAACAAAATTGAGAGCCTACTGTGTGCCATCCCAGGCACTGTGCCACGCAGAGAGATGATTATTTATTTATATCCTGCCTCATTTCAAAAAGAATTTTTTTTTAATTTATTTATTTTTGGCTGCGTTGGGTCTTCGTTGCTGTGCGCGGACTTTCTCGAGTTGTGGCGGGCAGGGACTACCCTTCGTTGCAGCGCGCAGGCTTCTCATTGCGGTGGCTTCTCTTGTTGCAGAGCACAGGCTCTAGTCACGCAGGCTTCAGTAGTTGCAGCATGCGGGCCCGGTAGTTGCAGCGCGTGGGCTCAGTGGTTGCAGCACACGGGCTCTAGGGTGCACGGGCTTCAGTAGTTGTGGCTCACGGGCTCTAGAGTGCAGGCTCAGTAGTTGTGGTGCACAGGCTTAGTTGCTCCGTGGCATGTGGGATCTTCCTGGACCAGGGCTCGAACCCATGTCCCCTGCATTGGCAGGTGGATTCTTAACCGCTGCGCCACCAGGGAAGTCCCTCAAAAAGAACTGAAGAACTACACAGATAAATAAGATGTGGCAAAGCTGCTGACCTCAAGAATAAAAGTTCAGGGACTTTTGGTTAAGAATCTGCCTTCTAATGCAGCGGACGCGGGTTCGATCTCTGGTTAGGGAAGTAAGATCCCACAAGCCGCAGAATAACTAGGCCCATGTCCCTCAACTAGAAAGAATCCTGCGCATTGCAACAAAAGATCCCACATGCCACGACGAAGATCCCAAGTGCTGCAACTAAGACCCGACACAGCCAAAAAAAAAAAAAAAAAAAAGGATAGTATGAACAGGAACATGTAATGATCACCCACCATATGCTATATTAGGTAATTTACAAGTAAGAATGAAATGAGGAAATATTATAGCTCTGCAAGACTGTGAAGGGTCGTGTTACTTTGGTGGTGTTAGGGGAGGTGGGGTTAAGTAATTTGGCCAAAGTTGCTCAGCTAGGATCTCAATTTGGGTCTGTATAGCTCCAAACTCATTTGCCTTTTATTATACCATGCACCCTCACAATCCTGTAGTGGATATCAATTAATAAACATGAAAGCAAGAATATTTGCCTCAGTCCTAGCATGGAATAAGGTGAACCAAAACACATTAAAAAAACCCACAATACAGCAATTTATACTCTGGAAACAAATGTAAAGAAAACACACAGGAAATCTAAAGAGGGTTTAGAAAGGGAGATCCTCTAGAGCAGCGGTCCCCAACCTTTTTGACACCAGGGACCGGTTTCATGGAAGACAATTTTTCCATGGGGGGAGGGTGGTGTGGATGATGATGGTTCAGGAGGTAATGCGCGTGATGGGGGGGACAGTTCAAGGCAGTGTATACGAGCAATGGTTCACACGTTAATGACAGTGATGGGGAGCGGCAGATGAAGCTTCACTTGCTCGCCCACTGCTCACCTCCTGCTGTGCGGCCCAGGGGCTGGGGACCTCTGCTCTAGGGCATATAAGTCTTGAAGGATAAGTAGAAACATATCACATATAGATGATATATATGAAGATGAAGGTGAAGAGTCTATTCCAAGTTGTTGGAAAAATAAGTACAAAAACCACAACCTCCTCAGAGAATAATGAGGTGATCAGAGAGGGAAGGAGCAGGAATAAGGCTGAGTTGGGGGACTTTCCTGATGGTCCAGTGGCTAAGACTCTGCACTCCCAATGCAGTGGGCCCAGGTTCGATCCCTGGTCAGGGAACTAGATCCCACATGCCACGACTAAAAAATGATCCCGCATGCCACAACTAAGACCCAACACAACCAAATAAATAAGTTTTTTTTTTAAAAAAAAAGGCTGAGTTGGAACCAGAGTGTGAAGAGCTTTGAGTGCCTAGTTAAGACACCGTCCTGGTGGAGGGAAGGGAACCCTCCTACACTGTTGGTGGGAATGTAAATTGGTACAGCCACTATGGAGAACAGTATGGATTTTCCTTAAAAAACTAAAAATAGAGCTACCATATGACCCTGCAATCCCACTCCTGGGCATATATCCAGAGAAAAACATGGTCCGAAAGGATACATGCACCCGAATGTTCTTTGCAGCACTGTTTACAGTAGCCAAGACATGGAAGCAACCTAAATGTCCAATGACAGAGGAGTGGATAAAGAAGATGTGGTACATATATACAATGGAATATTACCCAGCAATTAAAAAGAATGAAATAATGCCATTTGCAGCAACATGGATGGACCTAGAGACTGTCATACTGAGTGAAGTAAGTCAGAAAGAGAAAGAGAAATATCCTGTGATATCCTTTATATGCAGAATCTAAAAAGAAATATACAAATGAATTTATTTACAAAACAGAAACAGACTCACAGACTTAGAGAATGAACTTATGGTTACCGGGGGTGGAAGGATGGGGGGAAGGGATAGTTAGGGAGTTTGGGATCGACATGTACACACTGCTATATTTAAAATGGACAACCAACAAGGACCTACTGTATAGCACAGGGAACTCTGCTCGATGTTATGTGGCAGCCTGGATAGGAGGGGAGTCTGTGGGAGTATGGATACATGTATATGTATGGTTGAGTCCCTTTGCTGTGCACCTTAAACTATCACAACACTGTTAATCAGCTATACTCCAATATAAAATAAAAAGTTAAAAAAAAAAAAAAAGACATCCTTCTGGCCATAACCTTACCTCAGAAGTCTTGAGTGAGATCTCCACACACATAGACCTCCCGACGGCAGGCAGCTGCCCTGCCAGCGCCTTCTTTGCTTCATGCGTAACCTCTGGGATGTCTTTGATTGCTAAATTGAACTAGAAAACAAAAGGAACTTTGTGTTAAACACTCACAAGGAACATTATGGAAACATAAAGTAGTAAGATTGGATGCTGAGTAAAGCAGGCATTGCTCTTGACTGATTAAGGACATTCATTTACTTCTCCCTTCCCCATAAGATATCTTGCATCAAAGTCCCAAAACTCAGGTTGAAAAAGCTTTTCACCTATCACAGCAGAAAGCCAAAAAACAAATACATCAGACTAACACTGATGAAGAACATACTTTCCAAGTGAATGGATCAAATGGAATTAGGTATTTTAATGTTATGATTTAGTAATACTAGAAATAGAATTATTTATTACTACACTGTGATTCCTTGTGACAAACACCATAGTATATCCCTTAACAAACAATTGGAATTTTACCCAGTCTGAACCCGTTGGGGAAGAAGATGAACGAGTACAAATCTTCTCGCCCAGTCGAGCCTGGACAATCACTTGGACAGTCTAAAAAAAGCAAACAAAAAATCAAAGATGAAAAGTTAAAACAAATTGATCTGGCTCCTAATCAGGGTTAAAACCCTCCCAATGCAGGATTTAAAAGATGCCAATGATCATAACTATACTTCAGGAAAGGGTAGGATTTAAAACCTTCAAGAACACGTAGGAAAAAAACATGGCACAAAAATAACACTGTAAATATTCCTGAGGGCACAGTGTCAACCAATTAGAGAAATTACAATTTGAGGCTTGTAATCTATAATATTCTCACACGGCAGAAAGAAAGTTGCACATGATGGCTCTGACTTTCATAGAAAAACAAGTCCAACCATAGGTTTAAATATTCACTGCCATACACTTATGTAATCATAGTTGATTTAAACCAAGGATTCCACAATTATTCATATGACTTGGCCCATATGGCAAAAGTCTTCCAACTAATTTTACAACCAGAATCTACTGCATGGATTATTCTTACATAGCAATGGTTGAGAGGAAGGAGTGAGAGTGGTGGAAATGATTTTTAGATTTAGGAAAATATGCCTTCTAAAGCATTCAAAATTCAGTTTTAATTCTTCATTTACCCAGAAGGGAACAATAAGTGAAAGTGAGACATTTCAGAGGTAGTTGATGCTTACGGAAAGATGCCCAAACTGCTGTCCATTCCAGTCCGCAGTCTTTGTTCCCACCCCAAGGGAACATACTGTGCCAATAACCTGGCATAATAAGTTTGACATTTCTGCAAACAGGCTTGCAAAAAAAAATTTTTTTTGAACAAGTAGCTGAGGAAAATTGGAAGCTACTTTTTA
This sequence comes from Delphinus delphis, assembly GCF_949987515.2. Lineage (NCBI taxonomy): Eukaryota > Metazoa > Chordata > Mammalia > Artiodactyla > Delphinidae > Delphinus > Delphinus delphis. The sequence goes on along the minus strand of NC_082690.1, from coordinate 96,955,324 downwards.
GTTACACCCCCAGTACCGCCCCCAAATTTCACAGTTTGGTTTACAACAGACAGAAGTATCCCTTAAAATGGGCAAGCTGCAAGCTGTTATGCTATATTTCCAAAAAGGGAGAAGCACGGAAGTTATTTCTAACAGTTCTAGGCTCAAGAGAATGGATATAGTACCTTGAGGGCAAAAAACTTAATGAACTTGTCCAGGTCCTTTCTGTCCTGGGAATTGAGATCAGTTTCCATTGCCTATAGGAATCTAAAACAGGAAGAAAAAAAAAAAGTGTTGAAAAATGTGACTAATATCTTTTAAAAGGGATTGCTACAACAAAGCATACAGAGATGGTATTGTCTACTAGCTGTATGAATAGTCACGTAGGAGGTAAAAAAAAATTTCCCCCCTGACTAAAAGACACCAAAGTGAAAAATACATACTATCTTTTGAGCAAAATAAATTCCACACAAAGAGCTAAATCTATAGACCTTAAAAATAGATGAGACAAGCCATTTTACCTGAATCTGAAACTTTGAGCTTTTAAATATAACTTATATATTAAAAAAGTTATATTACTTACCTATTAAAAAAGTTTTATTACCCAGCATATTGAAGACTAAGTGCTAATGAGACAAAAAGTTTATTAAAACATAAAGTGAGTTAACATTCCTTCAAAGGGCCAGTAAATCAATTTAACTTTGGGCGGGAGTGGGGTAGGGGTGGGGGTGGGTTTTGGACCCCTTCTGAGAATCCAATGACATGACAAGCCCTTTCTCCAAAAAAATGCACAAATATAGAAACTTTGGGTATATTCAGGGAGTTCATGAGTTTCACGAAGTACATCATAAACCCCCAGGTTAAAATGTTTTGAGAAGGGGCTGGTATGAGGAAGAAAGCATTTACAGAGAGAAGAGCATGAACAAAGGCGTATAAGCCACAGAGAGCAAACTGGGTTTGCAACTATTAAGTATGCCAATTTTCCAGCGGTTGTGTATGGCTGGCTGGGGCCAGATCATGAGAGACTTAAATACAGTGCTAGAGACTGACCTGCATCTAATATGCCAGAAATGGGAGCACCCTCAAGGCTTTTGAGGAGAGGAAGCAACACAATCCAAATGGTGCTTTAGATGATAGCTTTGCTGGCATATTGTAGAATAGTTTTGAGTATGGAAAGCAGGGAAACCAATTAGGTCCTTGGCAATAATTCAGGCTTGTGGTCAAGGCTAAAACTCTAATACAGATACAGACATGATTTGGAAATAGTATGGATGGGAAGTATTTTAAAGGAAGAGCTAACAGGATTTAAGGACTGAGTGCAAAAAGTTTAATGGGCTTTCAGAAAAACAAGAAAGCCAGAGGGACAGCTAGTTTTAAGGAAAGGTATAAACAAAAGGATAGAGTTGAAACAGGAAATAATACAAGTTAAAAAAAAACATTGTTCTCTATTGAGGTATAACTTACATGTAGTGAAATGCACAAATCTTAGGTGCATTTCAATAAACATTTTGTATGTAAACACTCATATAATGACAACCCAGATCAAGTTATAGTACATTTCCAATAATCCAGAAGGTGCCTTTGTGTTCCCTTGGTCAATAAAACCACCAAAAAGCAACCATGATTCTGACCTCTATCACCATAGATTAGTTTTGTTTGTTTGTTTGTTTATTTGCTTTTTTAAGAAAATGTTGGGGGGTAGGAGTTTATTAATTAATTTATTTATTTTTGCTGTGTTGGGTCTTCGTTTCTGTGCAAGGGCTTTCTCTAGTTGTGGCAAGCGGGGGCCACTCTTCATTGTGGTGCACGGGCCTCTCACTGTGGCGGCCTCTCTCTTTGCGGAGCACAGGCTCCAGACGCGCAGGCTCAGTACTTGTGGCTCACGGGCCTAGACGCTCCACGGCAGGTGGGATCCTCCCAGACCAGGGCTCGAACCCACGTCTCCTGCATTAGCAGACAGATTCTCAACCACTGCGCCACCAGGGAAGCCCCTAGTTTTGTTTGTTTTGAATTTCTTATAAATGGAATCAAATAGTATTAACTCTTCTGTTGTGTACCTTCCTTTATTCAACATTATGTCTGTAAGATTCATTTATAATGCTGCATGTAGCAGTTTATTCTTTTTCATTGTTATGTAGCACTCCATTTTATGAATATGCCACAATTTATAAATTAAACTGTTGATAAATATTTGGGTTGTTTCCTGCTTTTAGCTGTTATATTCTTTTTTTTTTTTTTTTTTTTGGCTGCATTGGGTCTACGATGCTGCGCACGGGCTTTCTCTAGTTGCGGCGAGCGGGGGCTACTCTTCCTTGTGGTGCGTGTGCTTCTCATTGCATTGGCTTCTCGTTGCGGAGTACGGGCTCTAGGGCATGCAGGCTTCAGTAGTTGTGGCTCATGGGCTATAGAGCGCAGGCTCAGTAGTTGCTGTGCACGGGCTTAGTTGCCCAACGGCGTGTGGGATCTTCCCGGACCAGGGCTCAAACCCGTGTCCCCTGCATTGGCAAGTGGATTCTTAACCACTGCGCCACCAGGGAAGTCGGTTATTATATTCTTACATGAGAGTTTTTGTGAATATAAATACTCACTGCTATCAGATGTAGAGCCAGGAGTGTTGTTGTTGGGTCACAGAGTATGCATATGCAGGCATACCTTGTTTTATTGCACCTTGCTTCACAGATATTGCCACCTCCTCTTCTTAAAAAACAAATTGAAGGGGCTTCCCTGGTGGCGCAGTGGTTAAGAATCCGCCTGCCAATGCAGGGGACACGGATTCCAGCCCTGGTCCAGGATGATCCCACGTGCTGTGGAGCAACTAAGCCCATGCGCCACAACTACTGAGCCTACCCTCTAGAGCCTGCGAGCTGTAACTACTGAGCCCACGTGCTACAACTACGGAAGTCCATGCACCTAGAGCCCATGCTCCGCAACAAGAGAAGCCACCGCAATGAGAAGCCCATGCACTGCAAAGAAGAGAATAACCCCCGCTCGCCGCAACTAGAGAAAGCCCGCGCACAGCAACAAAGACCCAAAGCAGCCAAAAATAAATAAATAAAATAAATAAATTTATTAAATAAAAAAATTGAAGGTTTGGGTCAACCCTGTGTTGAGCAAGTCTATCAGCGCCATTTTTCCCATGGCATTTGCTCACTTCGTGTCACAGTGTCATATTTTGGTAATTCTCAAAATATTTCAAACCCTCCACCAGCAAAAAGATTACAACTCACTGAAGGCTCAGATGATGGCTAGCATTTTTTAGTAATAAAGTATTTTTAAATTAAGGTATGTACATTGTTTTTTTTAAGACATAATGCTATTGCACTCTTAATAGTCTATAGTTTAGTTTAAACACACTTCTATGCACAGGGAAACAAAAAAATTCATGTGATTCACTTTATCACAGTGATCTGGAACCGACCCACAATATATCCAAGGTATGCCTGTGTTTAGCTTTGATAGATACTGCCAAACAGTTTTCTAGGATCTGTACCAATTTACATCACCACCAACAGTACCTTAGAGCTCCCAGTGTTCCACATCTATACTACCACTTCGTATTGCTGATTCCTTAGCCATCTTGGTAGGAGTGTGGTGGTATTTCATTTAATCTGCATTGAATGACTGATGATTAAATTAGAGATGAAATGATGACTGCCTTTCCTCCAATGATACCTTTTCATATGTTTATTAGACATTTGGATATCCTCTTTCATAAAGTGCTAGTTCAAGCCTTTTGCCCACTTAAAAAATTAGGTTGTCTTTTTCTTACTGAATTGTGGGAGTTTTAAAAAATATATAGTGGATTCAGTACATTGTTGGCTATGTACTGCAAATACCTTCTCCCAGTTCGTGGCTTGCCTTTCTTGTGGAATTTGTTTCTTATCGTGAGAGTCACGACATACTAACGGACAATGGCCAGACTATATATATAAAGATAGAGCTCTGACCCACAATCTGCAAAAATCCAGCCCAGAAAGCCAACCTACTATCTACACTTACCAGTCAAGGAAGTCAGACTATCTCTAGCAACCAGTCCAGGAAGTCAAATGATAACCCCTGTAAAAACTGGCCCCAAACAGCCAGGACTTGATTAACTGACAGCTTCCCTAATTTTTATCCCTGCTTCCAACTTAGGACCAACCAGAGAAAGCCAAATATGTACCCCAACCAATCATATAGAGTACCCCCACTTGTAGTCAGGCTGCCTACAGCTTCCTTGTGCCAACAGCCCCAAATCAGGACATTCCTGAAGGCTTCCCTGCCTTTTTTCCATTATAAAGCTTCCCCAGTGGTCTACCTACCTTTGCATCTCTGCCAAAGGCAAGCGCTGGAACTGACTCCTCTGCTACCCGAAAGCTCTGAATAAATGGCCTTCACCTGTTCTCATCTGGGTGGTTTTTATGTCCACATTAAATACAGATTTATTGAGGTATAATTGACAATATCAGAAGTATAAGATAAGTTTTGACAGGTTTATAACTGTAAAATCATCACCACAAAATAGTGAACGTAACAATTACTCCCCCAAAGTTTCCTCATGTTCCTTCATACTCCCTCCCTCCAGCCGCGCCCCCATAATCCCCCATACCTAAACAACCTCTGATATGCTTTCTATCACTAAAGATCCCTACCTGCATTTTCCAGAGTTTTATATAAATTAAATCATACAGTATGTACTCTTTGGCTTCTTTCACTAAACACAATCATTTTGAGATTCACCCATGTTATATATTTTTTCACCCACGTTATATTCTATGTCAATAGTTCATTTCTTTTTTCTTTAATTTTTTTTTGATGTGGACTATTTTTTAAAGTCTTTATTGAATTTGTTACAATACTGCTTCTGTTCCATGTTTTGGTCACAAGGCCATGTGGGATTCTAGCTCCCCACAGGGATCGAACCTGCATCCCCTGCATTGGAAGGTGAAGTCTCAACCACTGGACTGCCAGGGAAGTCCCGATGGTTCATTCCTTTTTATTGCTGAGCATCATCCTCTTATGGAGTTTCCTGATGATCAGAGGTTCTTTATTTTAGTAAGTCCAATTTATTAACATTTTCTTTGATGGTTAGCACTTTTCTGTGTCCTGTTAAAAATTTTTTTGCTGATCTCAAAGTCATGAAAATATTCTCCTACATTTTCTTCTAGAAATATTACTCTTTACCTTTCACAGTTAGATTCGTGATCCATCGAAAATTAATTTGTATATGTGGTGTACGTTAGGGATCAAGGTTCACTATTTTTTGCCTATCAGTTCAGTTTATTTAATAGGTTGAGTTAGAAACACCTGAAGATCTGTCTGAAAATGCTAAATCTGAAGCTAATGGAAAAGGTTAAGACTGAGATTAAAGTTGGAGATAAATCTCAAAAAAGAAGGAATTATTAAAACTATAGCAACAGATGAAATCACCAAGGGAGATAACAGGAAAAAAAAAAAAAACAACGACCTTGGAAAGCATTTGCATAAAAGAACCACAAAAAGAAATGCAAGAACTAATCAGAGAAATAGGAGATAAAATGATTTCTGAGAAGTTTTCATTGAAACTGAGGGGAAATTAAAGTTTCAAGATTGAAGGGATGGTCAAACAGTGTAAGTTCTTGTGGAGGAGGCAAAACTTTACCTCTACGCATATTAAACTTTGAGCTGGGACTCCTTCAACAAAAAGACAGATTAACAAGAGCAAAACAGTTTACTGACTAATGCAGCACCTACCACAGAGGAGAAACCTCAACAAAAAATAACTCAAAGCAGTGGCTTAGAACTATGGCTCATATGGGGTCTTCAACAAAGAATAATAACTTCATAGAGAAATGACAGGACAAAGGAAAGCAGTTTTAGGCATTCAAGGGTGCAGGCTGTGGGAGGAAACTAAGGGAGCAAGGTTTGTTTGCAGATTTCTCTGGTGTCTTCTCAGGTCTGATAAGAATCTGTCTCCAGTAAAAAAGGGGAATTTATATCCTGCCTTTAGGCAGAAAATGGGAGGGCAGTGAAAGGTTCTCCTGCATTTGCTGCTTCTTAACTGCCTTCAGCTCAAAATAATTATGTCAAAGAGGCATATTTTGGGATGACATATTCTGGATTCCTTCATTCTCAAGAGGAAAAGGCCACTGGACTTGGCATTACGTTGTTAATGACCTTTGAGAGGAGAGTTTCTTAGGGTGGTAGTGAGGAATGGATTCAGCTACTTCTGAGATGTTAGACAGGAAAAGAGCTCAAGCTTTTCTGTTAAAAGGATTTTCCCTGTAGGATAGGAATATCTGAGCAAATTTATAGGTGGGGGGTGGGAAGAAACCAATGAAGGAGAAATAAAACCTTTGAGAAGAAATAACTGATGAGATCCACAGGAGAATCTACTGATCAAATTACAAAGGACTCATCTTTGGGGGCCTATCAAATAATATGCTTGACATGTACACCCACCTTCAGGCCTTCCTAATTTTGGTTGAAAAGAACACTAACAAATATTAAAGTAAAAATAAAAAGACCTTTTAAAGGGTTAAACAGCTCAAGGCCCTGAAGCAACACAGCAACAGATCTGAGATAAGAACAGTGCTGGAGGATTGGGCTGCCCCTATCTTACACTGAAGTGGGGAAGTGCTCCCACTACCAGAGCATCTACCAAAGCACAAACATTATAATGGCACAATGACTCTTGTGACTTTTTGTACCACTGGAAGCACTCAAAGGATTATGTAACTAGAGTTAGTTATTGAGCCAAAAAGGGTGGTCTCCACAGAGAAAAAGTTCTCTCAAAGGTATCAGAGCTTATTGTCCCCTTAGGCCTAGGCTATCTATCAAGGATATTAGTTCATCCTTTACAATAGAAATGTAATAGAAAGTTTACTTTTGCTTTGCACTTTGCAAAATTCCTTCTTTGAGTGCTCCAAGGAATATAAACGGAAATTTGGTACAAACATTAAAAACACTGAATTCTTTCTTTTTTTCTGCCCTTTACTACACTAGCCAATTACTGAATCCTTCAAACTTATGCTTATACAAAATCCTTTATATTAGCAGCATTTTCATTTCCATAGATAACCACCTTAATCCAAGTCTCATTCCTTATCTGGAAGAGACTCTCTCGGTTAGTTACTTTACCTTTGAAGAGGATAGGCTATGCCATCCTAAAATATGCCACTTTGGCATAAAGATTATTTTTAGCTGAAGACATTTGAGATTCAACAGATGTAGAAAAGAAATCTTCTCAGAGCTTCCCTTATCTGACTAAAAGCGGAAACTTCTAAGAAATGAGGACTGCCATAAATTCCCATTTCAGGTTGGCTTCTACCCCAGGAGAGAGACCTAACATAAACCTAATATAAATCCCCTATCTGGGGGAGTTTCATAGTCATGAAGAAGATGGAAAGACCATTTGCACCCACACAAGATAAAGTCTGTTATGACAAACTTTCTTATTTCCCATTTGTTCTCCTAAACACCCATTCTTCTTTCCTAAAGAAACTAATTTTTCTTCCTATAAAACCTTTCTCCCCTCTCTTCCTCTTACTGAGTTAGACATTTAAGTCCCAAATTTTTACCACCTCCTTGAGCTATTCATCACTGAGCACTCCTGTGGTATACACTTTGCAGGCATTAATAAACTGTCTTTTCTCTTGCTAATCTATCTTTCGTTGGTTTAATTTGCACGCCCCCATCTGCTGAATCCAAGAGGTTATAGGAAAAGTTTCTTTCCCAACACCTCCTTCTAGATTATACTGTAAACCTCAGGTAAACCACTGAAAGGCTAGTCTAATAAAGCATTATGTCATCATATTGCTCCTACGTGCCAGAACTTTGGGCAGACTCCTCAGTCTGACCTTCAAGAGTCAACATACAAAGTCAGCGGGGAAAATAGGTAAAATGATTTTGCAAAGGTGATCAGAGGCTTGCTGGTAGTTTCAGGAAAGATCTTGGTCACTGAAACTAGCAAATAAATGGTGATCCTGGACAAGGATCTAGTCCTTGGATGTACATGCTCAGGAAACTAATTTTATTAGTTCAGTCAAGGTTTGGGGGACTTCACTTACAAGAGACAGTTTACATACCATAAATCCCATTTATTAATTGAGAAATAAAACTGCCAAGTCGATAAAAGAAGCATCAAGTGATCAACATGTTGCCTTTCCTACAAGGAGACCATTTTGGGAAAATAAAATCATATCAACCCACTATTAGCTTCATATATCCTTCTCTACCTCAGGAACAAGCACATTGGAATTCTGCCACCAAGAGTCTAGAGAGGGCCTTCTTAGTTGACAATGAATGTATGTGACTTTCTTTCCTTTAGACTTTACAGACCACTGCCCATATCAGTCATTGTCACCAACATGTTATAACTGCCAAAGACCCTTGATGGAACAGGTTTTAAGAAAATATATCAGCTGCTAGAAGACTAAGGCAAAGTAGGGCTTTTAGGTTACCACTTCGTTTAAGTCAAGGCCACTTTACCTCTCAGCATTCTAGTCTCTCAATTACATAGCAAACTCTTCTGCAAGTGAAATAGGAGGGAAGGAGGCAGGGCACAACCTTTGAAAGAATGACATAGCCTGAGGACATGACGTAAACTGATTAGAACCAAATGGGTCCAAGATGGCAGACAAGTCGACTTCCACTAGACCTTGAGCCTCAGTACACGCTCACATCAGCAAGCTAAATAACACACCCACAGGCGCCAGGACAGTTTCAAGACGGACTATAAGGATCAAAAAGTAGGCAGTGGCCCAATTCCTGGAAATCCCCACCCCTTCCTAAAATAGCTGGAATACTCCTCCCACTCATTAGCCTATGAAATTACCCACTCCTATAAAAACTGACAATCCCATACCCTGGTGCCTCTCTCACCTTCTGAGATGGCCCACGCTTTGTCTGTGGAGTGTGTTTCCCCCAAGGCCGCTCTCACCTTCTGAGATGGCCCACACTCTGTCTGTGTGTTTCTAAATAAATCCACTTCTTACGTATCACTTTGTCTCTCACTGAATTCTTTCTGCTATGAGACATCAAGAAACTGAGCTTCATTAAGTCCTGAAACCATGTGTGTGATCTCAGTTGGAAGACCATGGGTTTTGTCTGGGTTCGAGTTCCGGCACATGGGTTCAAGTGCCAATCTGAGGTGCAAGGTTTCACAAGCATTCAAATCTCATGTCCCTTTCCTGTTAATATGTTGAATAAGCAAGCTCATCAGCGCTACTTATTACCTTATTAAAGTTTTTTGCCTTAGGGACATAAACCAATTACTATGTATGATTTTTGGATATTTACAAAAAGTTCTATGTGGTTCCCACCCACATATATTTGATTCAATTTACCAGAGGTCACCTCTAAAATGGCTTAATTAGGCCAAAAGTATATTTATGAATCATAATGCTCCTAATATTGCTGTCCCTTCAAGCTTCATCAGAATCTATTTCCCCAGACTTGCCACTTGTAGCTTTTCTTGTCTGAGAAATACCTCACTTAATTAAGGCCTTTCTTCAAGGCTTAAGATATTTAACAAATAACAAAAACTATTTACTGGACCTTGATTAGCAATTTCAATTTAGCAACATTCTCTACACATCATTTTCATTAACAGAAGTTCATAACAACAAATAATTCTGTCAGGTTCCCACAGTGTTTAGAACATGTGCAGACTTGTGCCAAACTAAAATGTTTTTAAACAATTATCTGAAAATAGAATGGATAAGCAAAATGTGGTATATACATGCAATGAAATATTATTCCACCTTAAAAAGGAAGGAAATTCTGACACATGCTACAACATGGATGAACTTTGAGGACATTATGCTAAAGTGAAAAGAACTAGTCACAAAAAGACAAATACTGTATGATTCCACTTATATGAGGTACTTAGAGTAGTCAAAATCGTAGAGACAGAAAGTATAATGGTGGTTGCCAGGAGCTGGGGGGAAGAGAGAATGGGGAGTTGCTGTTTAATAGGTAGAGTTTCAGTTTTACAAGATGAAAAGTTATGGGGACAGACGATAGTGAAGGCTGCACAGCAATGTGAATGTATTTAATGCTGCTGAACTGCACACTCAAAAATGGTTAAGATGGTAAAATTCTGTTGCTTGTATTTTAACACACACAGAAAAAGAAAAAAAGATGCCATTACTAAATAAATAAAGTTTCCCATTATTATGTAATGGTTGTAGATAATCACCAACTCCCAAATACTAGACAGAAGATTCTACAACACTGTTCAAGTGCAAGTGATACAATCAGGTAAAGGAAAAGTACAGTTATCTGGATAGACAGGTTTTTTAGATCTTTTACTTACTTTCATACTGAAATGCTAATTTTAAATTTTAAAAATACGAGTTCTTCTTAGGCAGACAAAACCCATTTATCTCAACTACTTTCCCAATCCTCAATTAAAAGCACAGAAATATAAAAGCTATAAATAAACCCAGAAGAAGAAATAACAATGAAAGATGTCAACAAAATATTGGGGGGAAAAAGTAAACAGACTGGTAAAGGATAAAGGTTCAATGTTTATTTCTGCTCACTCCTAAAAAAAGGGTGGAGGACTTAAAAAGCATACACACAGACAAGAGATAACAACATCAAAGTTCGGGAAGGTAGAAAGTAGAAGGAATAGATAACTGACTAAGCAGAGCACAGCTGATATCCAAGCCAGCAGCGGGAGAAACCCTAAACAAAGAAAGCTCTTCTGAACCAAAGAACCTAAGAAAGTCTAAGGAATTAGTCACCAGGTAGCTACTAAAGTAGGGTGGCAGATGGGGCTGAAAACAGGAGGATTATTTGAAAGTCCACGGAAGAAGCAGTTAGACCCCACTCTAAGCCCTACACCCACTCCATGACCCCACTCAGACCAGAACTGCCGTTCCTTCCTAACGTTAGAAGGCTGCACATTGGGAGGTCCCCAAATGGTGGAGTAGGAAGACCCTGATCTCACCTCCTCTCACAAAACTTACAATTATGTACAGAACAACTATTGAGAAAAAAGACCCTGACCCTAACTGACCCTAACCTACCAGAAAAGATCTTCTACAACTAAAGATATAAAGAAGGAACCACAACAAGATGGGTAAGAGTGGGGAGTCCCAGTACAGTCACAACCCATGCCCCCGGTTGAGGAACCCACAAACATAAGAATAATTACCATTGCAGAGATTCTCCCCAAGGAGCAAGGGGTCTGAGTCCCACACTGGACTAACCAGCCTGGGGGTCCTATGCCAGGAAGACAAGCCCCCAGAATGTTTGGCTTTGAAAGCCTGTGGAGCTTACATCTAGGAGCACCAGAGGGCTGTGGGAAATAGAATGGAATCTCTTAAAGGGCACACAAACTCTCACATGTGCCGGGACCTTTAAGGCAGAAGTAGTAATTTCAAAGGACCCTGGGTCAGAACTACCTGCTAATCTTGAAGAGTCTCCTGGAGAGGCAGAAGGCAACTGGAGTTCACCCTGGGGACATAGATACTTGTGGCAGCCATTTTTGGGAGCCTGTTCTACCACATGGACACTGGTGCAATCACCATTTTGGAATCCTCCCTCTACCACTAGCATGGTGTGTGTGTGTGTGTGCCAAGGGAAGCCCCTGTTCAATGTTCTTGTCTTAAGATACAAGTAACTTTTCTCAAGAGTCCAGGGGAAAAGAAAAAAGTAAGAAATCCTGCGTTGTTCTATTATACAGTATGTGATACATACAGAAAGAAGTAAAGCAATGTGGCCAACAGAGAACAATGTATGAATGTAGGTGAAGAGTATATGAAAGTTGGGGCTTCCCTGGTGGCGCAGTGGTTGAGAGTCCGCCTGCCGATGCAGGGGACACGGGTTCGTGCCCCGGTCCGGGAAGATCCCACATACCGCGGAGCAGCTGGGCCTGTGAGCCGTGGCCGTTGAGCCTGCGCGTCCGGAGCCTGTGCTCCGCAACGGGAGAGGCCACAACAGTGAGAGGCCCGCGTACCACAAAAAAAAAAAAAAAAAAAAGGAGTATATGAAAGTTCACTTTAATATTCTTACAATTTTTCTGTATATCTTACATTTTTCAAAAAAAATCTAACAAACAAAATCCATCCTCATCAAATGGTCTATAGCAGGGTAAAGTTCTTAACTAACTTTCACCCAGCATAAAAGTTTTCTATCTCCTTGTAGACCTATTTCAAATACAGTTTTTCAAACATCTGAATGACTGCTCTAGCTATACTTCCAAGTTCCCATCACAGGATATCCTTGCCTTGAGAGTGAAGGAGACAAGGAGTTCAATGCACTGCGCCATGTCAGATATGAGTTTCAAAACTCGGAGGACATCCAACAACAATGTGGACTAAACTAATGTTATCAGTCACACCCCACCCCTGCCCACTACAGATACATAAAAATGCAAATAAGATATGACAATAAAAAGATTTTGATACGCAGCTAAACCAGAAAGATTGAAAAATCCCAGGTTCCAGAAAAAAAGGTAAGTTAAAGCCATAGATATAAGGGAAAATTGATGCCAGGGAGCTGAGGTTTATGGAGAGCAAGGTCAGATTCTTATAATGAACACATGAGAACAAGAGTGGGGTGTGAGGGAATCATACCTCAAGCTTACGGGCAGGTAGAAACCTCCCCTGCAGAAAACCCCAGAGCCAAGTGCTCCTTGATCAGAGGCCAGAAGAATCCTAGAGAAGCAATGAAGAGCTTTGCCATCTATCATGGCAAGGTTGGGAGGTGGGGAAGTTACTCTCAAACCTTCAAAAGAATACATCAGTAAGGTACACAGATATAAGATCCAAAATTACACTACCTACATGGATGGTAAGGAAACAAAAAGCCAAGAAATTAACCTAAAAACTTGTCCAAAACCACTGAAACTCCTAGAAACAGGCAGAAGGAAGCCCGAAGGAGGCCTGAGAGAAGCTTTCACAGACTTGGATCATCAACAGCCTACTGCCAGGCCATTCATAACCCTTCCTTCCAACTTTTAGCTAGATGAACTCAGAATTTAAAAATCTGCAGATTGCACATGGAAATAAAACACCAAGAACTCAAAAGAACAAGACAATGTGAGAGACTACACATCTGAGATAGGAGACTGGGCAAGCTAAGAAGAAATACGCTTATTTATGAACTTGTTAAACACGTTGACTTAGAATGTTAAGGCAGTAGGTTAAAATTTTTTAAAGAATCACTTTATATAGTTTTTCTTAACAGAGTTATAATTCACATACCATAAAATTTACCATTTTAAAGTGTACAATTCAGTGCTTTTTAGTATATTCACAAGGATGTGCAACCATCACCACATTTTTATCACATTGAAAAGAAATCCCACATCTGTTATCCATCACTCCCCTTCCCCTTCTCCCTGTCCTTGGCAACTACTAGTAGGCTTTATTGCTATGGACTTGCTTATTCTGGAAGTTTCACATAAAGGAAATCCTATGTCACCTTTTTGTGACTTGCTTCCTTCACTTAGCATGTTTTCAAGGTTCACTCTGTATTTTAGCATGTGTCAGTACTTCATTCCTTTTTATGGCTGAATAATATTCCACTGAATTGGCAGACTACATTTTGTTAATTGACTCATCAAGTGATGGACGTCTAAGTTGTCTCCACTTTTTGGCTACTGTGAATAATATTCCTGAGAACACTCATGGGTAAGTTTTGGTGTTAACATATGATTCTCTTGGGTATATACCTACAAATGAAATTGCTGGATCATATGGTGATTCAACATTTAATTTTTTTGAGGAACTGCCAAACTGTTTTCCAAGGCAGCCATGCCATTTTACATTTGGTAATGGCTTAATTTTAAGATTAGGGTATATAATGAGTACGGAGATGACAGACATTATGAATGGGTCTTTTTTTTTTTCTTTTTTCTCCAAGTATTTCCTTGTTACTCCTTTCCCTTTTAATCCATAATATACAACCCAGATAAATAGGCTATTGCTGTATTCTTTAAGGTTTTTTTTTAATTTACAAAAACAATGGATAGTTCTTCTCTCAGAAGACAAATGTAGTTGTAATTTGTATGACTTCAAGCTAATTTTAAAAAGTTTTTATTATGAAAAATTTTACACATCACTCCGCTTCAACAGTGTAGAATAAGGTCTGCCCTTAGCCTCTGCCAGAAACACAGGTAATTTCTCCCTGGAAGAAAATAATGTTGTCCTAATCCATAAATTATCTCTATAATTTTTCATATACAATTTCTGGCACATGTTAAAGTAAACCAGGCACTCAAGGAGACAAACACAAATGATCAAAATCCAAAAGATATTAGAAACACATTAACAGTTATCAGACACAGACCTTAAAATTACTATGCTTAATATGTTCAATTAAATGAAGCACAAAATTGAGAATTTGGACAGAGAACAAAAATGTACAAAAAGTAGGTAAGTATGATCCAGCCAGATTAGTAGGGAAACATAAAAGTGAGCAAAAGAGAATAACAGTAGATTATAGTAGGGAGTCAATGCAGATTCTTCTATAGGTAAAAATTTAGGGACATTAATCTGAATATAGAGAGGGGGAGATGAAATAAAGGGATTAGAGGCAGGAAGACCAGCTAGGAAGCCATTTCAGTAATCCAGATGAGAGTTGGTGATAGCACTGGATTAAGGTGAGGCAGTCAATAAAGGAAGGAAAGAGCAAATAATTTCAAAGAAACAACTGAATATTTTGGCAAGAGATTATACAAAAATGACCCCAGATAATACCTCCAGCCCCTAAAACTGGGAAAAGTTAATTAACATCAATTACTGAAAAAATAATTATGCTTTCCAATTTTTAACAGTTTTTAAATGTTCTGGACTCAGGCTTAAAAGCTCAGTATGGCAAATCAGGAACAGTTAATAAGAAAAAACGGTTAAGGGAGTTCCCAGCGGTCCAATGGTTAGGACTCTGCGATTCCACTGCAGGGGGCACGGGTTCAATCCCTGATCAGGAACTGAGATCCCGAAAGTTGGGTGGTGCAGCCATAAAACAACCCCACCCCCCCAAAAAAACCAGTTAGGTACAAGTTCAAAGGTAAAGAGAACAAAACTGTAATTTCCCCACTTTCTAGGCATCAGAATTAGTAAATCATAAAGATCTTTTTTTCCATTTAGAAAGTTCTTTGTAGACAAATGAGAAACAGAATGGAAAAGTTTAAACAACTGAAATAGTCTTCTAGCAAAACAGTTACAAAGAAAGTCTGAAAATAAAGAAGAAAGCAGAGATACACTCACTTGGGAGGGAGGGGGGAAAGAGGAAGAAAAAAGAAAGAGGGCTTCCCTGGTGGCACAGTGGTTGAGTCTGCCTGCCGATGCAGGGGACACGGGTTCGTGCCCCAGTCCGGGAAGATCCCACATGCCGTGGAGCGGCTGGGCCTGTGTGTCCAGAGCCTGTGCTCCGCAAAAAAAAAAAAAAGAAAAAAAAAAAAGAAAGAAAGACAGAAAAGAAAAATAAAGCAGGGCCTTCCCTGGTGGCGCAGTGGTTAAGAATCCGCCTGCCAATACAGGGGACACAGGGTCGAGCCCTGGTCTGGGAAGATCCCGCATGCCATGGAGCAGCTAAGCCCATGCACCACAACTTCTGAGCCTGCGCTCTCGAGCCCGCGAGCCACAAATACTGAAGCCCACGTGCCACAACTGCTGAAGCCTGCGCGCATAGCGCCTGTGCTACGCAACAAGAGAAGCCACCACAATGAGAAGCCCGCTCACTGCAACGAAGAGTAGCCCCCGCTCGCAGCAACTAGAGAAAGCCCGCGCGCAATGAAGACCCGACGCAGCCAAAAATAAAATAAATACATTTAAAAAAAAGAAAAAGAAAGCAGAAGTGTCGATATTTATGACACTTCCAGACCAGAAGCGATGAAATGAGATTAAAAGGGACATTCAGTAACGATAATCTCTGAAAATATGATAGCCATAAACCTTTACATGTTAGCAATATAACAATAAAATACATAAAGCAAAAATTCCTAGAGATACTAGGAGAGCTTGATAAAACCAAAACTATACCTGAAGATTCAACATACCTCTTTGATATATCAAGTAGATATAAAAAATTTTTGAGGATCTGAATAATAAAAACAAGTCATTCATATATATATACACATATATATGGTGGCATATAGTGCGAGTCACTCAATCTTTCTGTACTTCAGATTCCTTTCTCATAGGGTTGTGGTGAGGATTAAATGAGATAGGTCCTGTAAAGAGTACTTGCCACATATGAGATCCTCAATAAAGCTCTTAGTTATCTAACTCTACCTTTCACATTATTCTCTTAGGTTCAAGGGACACCACAAACTGATCATGTTCTTGACCATTAAAAAACTTTTTTTCCAAGATGTTATTGCCCATAATTCAATAAACTAGAAACATCATAAAAAGTTAACCGTGTATACACTAGGAAGCTTTTTATAATAAACATTGAAATAAAAACCAGTTACAAATGATCTAGAAATTAACAAAATGAAGAATATTTGACAACAAATGAGACACAGCAAAAGAAAAATTCAGAGGAAAACTTATAGTCTTTATAATTTAAAAAAAATCTCAAATAAGTATGCAATTTAAGAAACCAGGAAGTAAAGTAAATCAAAAGAAAATGGGAAGTGGGAATAAAGATAAAAGACAAAAGCTGTGTTTGATTAACTAAGGAACAATTTAAAAACCAGTCTAAAGAATACATAAGGCCAATATTCGATTTCTTGAAAATTCCAACAGAAGTAGATTAAAGCATAAAAACACCCTTAAGCTTATATTTAAAACAGGGCATTTAAACCTCCACAAGTATTTCTCTACATAATCTCTCCTAATGACATAATAGCTCTGGGCAATACAGGAGGAAGGTGAGGGTGGCGACAAACCACCCTGGAAAGAATAATATGATTTTTAACTCTATTTCTTTCATATTTGCATGAATCAAAAGTCAAGAGTGAAAACTGTATTTTCCAAAATAAGAATACTGGGTTATCACTTCTATACATTCTTTATTTACCTTTATTTTTACTAAGATACTGTTGACAGACTGTGCATGTTGAGTTGTTTTTCTATGTAGTGGTGACTCACAATCTTCTCCCTTCTCTTGTAACCAAGGGCATATGGGGGACACCACCAGGGCAAAAGCAAATTTCTTGTGCCACCTATACTGGTATTTAGAGGCTTTCTCTAACAAACTGGCTCACATTTACTCTACAGTTAAAAACAATTATTTAAAATTAATTTTACATCCTCTTAAGGGATTTAAAATCTTTTTAAAGATTCAAAACTAATTTTACATCCCTTTAAGGATTTTAAATCGTTTTAAGATTTAAAACCCAAACTTCAAGTTGTTGTTTTTTTTTTTTTGGTGAGGGGTGGGGCGTGCACCACTTGGCATGCAGGATCATAGTTCCCTGACCAGGGATCAAACCCATGACCCTCTGCGGTGGAAGCGTGGAGTCTTAACCACTGGACTTTGAGGAATTCCCAAGAAAAGTTTCTTTTTCCCCTTGGTCATAGAGGTCTAGTTAGCCTCCTCTGCATTCTCCCTTTGCATACACTGCCTTTATCCTGTCAGGGACTACCTGCAGTTTTTGGGTTTTTTTTTTTTTTTTTGCTGTACGCGCGGGCCTCTCGCTGCTGCGGCCCCTCCCGTTGCAGAGTACAGGCTCCAGACGCACAGGCCCAGTGGCCACGGCCCGCGGGCCCAGCCGCTCCGCGGCACGTGGGATCCTCCCGGCCCTGCACCGGCAGGCGGACTCCCAACCACTGCGCCACCAGGGAAGACCTACCTGCAGTTTTTACTGCTCTCCACAATTTGACAAAGAGGAGGCAAGGACCAGTAACCCCGTGCACCCTCTCTTGTATTAAATCCATGCATGAAAAAATGAGGCCCTATGGAAATTTATTTTACTCAACACCCCAAGTTGGAAATTACTTCTAAATTATCCACATATAAAGTTTAGGCAAGCTTTTTCCAAGAATAAACTTTGAGTAAAGTATACATATTTTAAGACTCTAAAGTCAACATACAAGGCAAAAAAATCTTAAGCAATACAGTAGTTCAAATATTAGCTGAATAGCCTGCATTTCTTACTCAGTGAGTTTCTATACTTTTCTTCCATTAAAAAATAAAACCAGGGACTTCCCTGGTGGTCCAGTGGTTAAGATTCCTCGCTCCCAATGCAGGGGGCCTGGGTTCGATCCCTGGTCAGGGAACTAGATCGTGCATGCTGCAACTAAAGATCCTGCAGGCGGCAATGAAGATCCTGCGTGCTGCAGCTAATACCCAGTGCAGCCAAATAAATACAATTTTTTTTAATTTTTAATATTCATTTTTGGCTGTGTTGGGTCTTTGTTGCTGCGCGTGGTCTATCTATTGTTGTGGTGAGCGGGAGCTACTCTTCATTGCGGTGCGCGGGCTTCTCACTGCAGTGGCTTCTCTTGTTGTGGAGCACGGGCTCTAGGCACGCGGGCTTCAGTAGTTGCAGCATGCAGGCTCAGTAGTTGTGGCTCATGGGCTCTAGAGCACAGGCTCACTAGTTGTGACACATGGGCTTAGTTGCTCCACGGCATGTGGGATCTTCCCGGACCAGGGATCAAACCCATGTCCCCTGCATTGGCAGGCGAATTCTTAACCACTGCGTCACCAGGGAAGTCCCATAAATAAATATTTTTTTAAATAAATAAAAACAGGGCTTCCCTGGTGGCGCAGTGGTTGAGAGTCCGCCTGCCGATGCAGGGGACACGGGTTCGTGCCCTGGTCCAGGAAGATCCCACATGCCACAGAGCAGCTGGGCTCGTGAGCCATGGCCGCTGAGCCTGCGTGTCCGGAGCCTGTGCTCCGCAACGGGAGAGGCCACAACAGTGAGGGGCCCGCGTACCAAAAAAATAATTTTAAAAAACCAAAACCCAAAAAACTTAATTTGAATAATAAAGGGTCATAGAGTGAGGAATGCAGTGCTCCAACCACAGTGTTATTTTCATCTCTTCTATAATAATGTAAAAAGTGTTTAAAAGTAAAAGTTTTAGGGATTTCCAAGCATTACTAAGATTAAATAAGTTCCCTCCAGATAAAAATTCCAAAATAACTAACTTCCACTCCCAATGGAACAAAATGTAATTGCAGAGCTTTGGTAATGAACCTTATCAAGTGACAGCAATAAGTTCTATAGTGGTTGCACTTTCTGGTTAGTCAAAATTATCTTTGAAAACTCACTCATGTAGTAGGACTCATGTCTTTGGAAGCTCAATGTTAATGTCTTAGGCTTCTTTTTGCATTTAGGCTATGGACACCCTGCTCTGAGTCATGGAGGTCATAAGCTGATGCAGCTGGGTGGATGCAAGCAGGAAAGACAATGGAAAAAAGGAGATTTCTTGCCCCCACCTCCATACGGTACAATTCCAGTACGCGTATATGGCCGGACTGAATTGTGTCCAGCTGATTTTTAGTCCTTAAATAAAACAATATAATTTGGAGTATTTAGTAGCTGAAGATCTGCAGTTTTTGATCTGCAGTTTCCACTTGAGGGAAAAAAAATACAAATAATAAGAACTGTTAGGTGTAAGTAAAGAAATAGCAATTTGTATGAAATGTAAATCTCAAAAGTTGCCATAGCCGTCTTAACTTCTGACCCAAAGGGGTACAATTTGAAAATGCACTACATGCATTTTACTACACAGGTCAATACATACGACCTTTGCTTCATCACTTATTCATCATCCCCTGGGTATGAAAAATATTAACTCAGGATTCCCTTCCACAAGCACTTACAAGACTTCTGCTCGGCTGAAAAATGGAGTTGAAAGAAACAAACAAAAACATATAATTTAATTGGAGCCATGATAGCCACACATGAAAGGACTAACACATAAAACAACACACAATAACCTGGAGTTAATTTAGTGTAAAGAAAGGACCTGTTGTTTCTTATTATTGCACATCTCCCATTGAAGGTGTTCAATAAATTATACCACCTTAGGAGATGACTTTTAAAGTAAGTGTAATGAAAAAATAGGCACTTTTGTTCTTTAAATATTCGTTCATTCACATCCATTCCCCCGCCCTCCACCCCTCTCTCTCTGGCTGTGGGATGGCCAGAGAGGAAGGAACACTAAAAGTGAAACGCTCCACTGAATTGACCAGAAAAACTTGGTAAATAACTGAGTGAGAAAGTGAAAACTGAGATGAGTTAGTGATGAATCCAAGAAGGTGCTTAGCCACTTACCCAGAGATTTACTTAATGAGAATGGATCGCAGGTTTCCACAGGTCATTCCACTGCCAGTAAGAGAGTCGTGAACCTTGGGTCCCTTTTTGCACTAGTCAACAGTCACCCTCACCTACACGCGGAGTACATATTTGGCACTCAACAAATCTTGATTGAATGAAAACCTATCTCATTCATACTGGTACCCAACCACAGAGTTATGGGCCCACAAATTCCTTCCAAAATGCCTTTAACCCAAAGAGCTGAGAAAGCAGAGTCGAAAGCTCTGGGTATCTCTGTAAGGACTGGGAATGATCAAGGGCCAATGAAGCCTACAGTAACCCGACTTCCCAAAGAAAGCTTAGGGGACTGACCTACAGCTAATAGGCTTCGGCTTCGCCAGGACGTACCCGACAGGCCGCAGGCCGCAGGTCCACAGCCTCCCACCCGGGGGCGCTGAGAGATCCGGGGGTATCCCCCCTAAAGTTAGTACCTGTGAAGCTGCGACACAGAGAGTGGCTCGGGGCTCTCATTACGGAGGCCGGGGCCTGGGGCCGGCCAGCTGCGCCTCCTGGCTGAGAGCTCCGCGCTCCGGAGCTGCACTGACAGCACGGGTCGCAGATAATACCTCACGCCTCAGGAGCCTCGTGGCTCGCAGGCCCCGGGAGTTTCGTTCCCAAGACTGCGCGAGTTGTCGCACTCACGTCTACAGGCGCTCTTCAGGGCTTCCCTCACAGCTCAAGTGATCACTCCTGCCTTCAGCCCAGCAGCCGGTCGCTTCCCGGCGCCGCCATCGTTACTGTTTGTTTTCATCCGCTTCGGTGACGGCGGTGGGAGGAAGAGGGCTATGGGGGAAATACAGCTATCTAACCTCAGCCGCCCTTTCGGCACAGTATGGATGACCTACTTAATCTCTTTCCTGTTTGACGTTCCCATAAAAACTGGTTTCCTTACCATGTAAGTCCGATTCACCAATCTCTTCAAGCGTCTCAGAAAACAAAGGCGTAAAGAGGCGGTCTTTGAAAGAGCGTGAACCTTTGGGCCGTGTGTGGAATGTGCGCCGGCGAATCGCAGGTTGCGGCGGCAGCGGCAGTGAGGACACGGCTTGGGGCGGGCGGTGACGTGAGAGGGCGGTGCCTACAGAGAGCGCCGTGGCGGCTTGTGCTCGGCCGCCGGTTCCGGAGGAGGGCCGGACCCGGCTGGGTGGGTGGGAAGTGCGGCTGGTAATCTGGCAGCCGCCGAGAGGTGGGTGAACGGCCTCGGCTGACTTTGAGTGGCCGGGGCAATCACACTTCCGTATTCATTTCTAAGACATCTTTTTAAAAGCCTTAGAGGTGGAGTGTCCTCTCAGCCCTAGCTCTCCCAGCCTCTTCTTTTGCGCCTTCCTTCCAACCTATCTGGTCTTCCCTACTTCCTTTACCTCAGCCTCACGATTTGGATTTCTTGGGGTGAGGGGAAAGGCTTTTGTTACAACACAGAATCTCCCGTCTACCAGCCTGGGTCGTGGGCGGTTTTTTGCCCCTTCTTCCCTTGTTAGACTAGTTTGAACAACGACACTCCCCCCTCCCCACCCCCATCTCTTACCCCTTACTTATCAGGTGGAGCCAGAGGGCTTCGGGTAATGAATCCTGCCGTGACTAATCCCTGTCCTGGGTAGCTATGACTTACGTCAGTTGCTTCGTGGCCTGTATAGTTAGGAGCAGACCTCTTTTACTTTGTGGATAATTATGCCATCACCTCCATTAATCTTTTGTTCTTCCCAATGCAAATGCCAGGCATTAAATGAGCCACCAAAATTCAGCTCCCATTCTCCTTCATACCAAAGCAAGCCTGTTGTATTGCCATGAGTTAGTGGAGAAAAACCGAGTTACAGTTATAGCACCTTTTTTTTTTTTTTTTTTTTTTTTGTACGCGGGCCTCTCACTGTTGTGGCCTCTCCCGCTGCGGAGCACAGGCTCCGAACGCGCAGGCTCAGCGGCCATGGCTCACGGGGCCCAGCCGCTCCGCCACATGAGGGATCTTCCCGGACCGGGGCACGAACCCGCGTCCCCTGCATCTGCAGGTGGACCCTCAACCACTGCGCCACCAGGGAAGCCCTGATGTGGATGATTTTTAAGGTCTTTATTGAATTTGTTACAATACTGCTTCTGGTATTTTTTGTTTTTGTTTTTTTATGTTTTTGGTTTTTTGGCCGCAAGGCATGTCGGCTCTTAGCTCCTCCACCAGGGATCAAACCCGCACCCCCTGCCTTGGAAGGCGAAGTCTTAACCACTGGACCGCCAGGGAAGCCCCTGAATCACTTTAAAGTCTTTGGTAGGTTTCTAATGTTTTTCGTTTTTTTCTTTAACCTTTACAGAGAGAAGATTATAAATGCCAGAGCCATTTAAATGATGGTTAGCTGTTGAATTCTGACACTTCCTTAAATACCTTCTTGCACCAACATCTTCAGTGGGAAGAGTTCAGGAAAAGTAGCAGAGGGAAGGAGAGACAACAGTTACATGTACCATGGCTATACCAATAACAGTACTTGACTGTGATCTCTTGCTATATGGCCGAGGTCACCGCACATTGGACCGCTTTAAGCTGGATGATGTGACAGATGAATACTTGATGTCCATGTATGGGTTTCCTCGACAGTTCATTTATTACTTGGTGGAGCTCTTGGGGGCCAGTCTTTCTAGACCTACTCAGAGATCCAGGGCTATTAGCCCAGAGACACAGATCCTTGCAGCACTGGGCTTCTATACCTCAGGTTCCTTCCAGACTCGGATGGGGGATGCTATTGGAATCAGTCAGGCATCTATGAGTCGATGTGTTGCCAATGTCACCGAAGCGCTTGTGGAAAGAGCTTCGCAGTTCATCCGCTTTCCAGCTGATGAAGCCTCCGTGCAGGCTCTGAAGGATGAATTCTATGGGTTGGCAGGGATGCCAGGGGTCATAGGGGTGGTTGACTGTATCCATGTGGCAATCAAGGCACCAAATGCTGAAGACCTTTCCTATGTGAACCGCAAAGGTCTTCATTCTTTAAACTGCCTCATGGTGTGTGACATCAGAGGGGCACTGATGACTGTGGAAACAAACTGGCCGGGGAGCCTCCAGGACTGTGCTGTGCTGCAGCAGTCTTCTCTCAGCAGTCAGTTCGAAGCTGGGATGCACAAAGAGAGCTGGCTGCTTGGTAAGTCTGCAGGTGTAAATGCTTCATTTTTGAAACTATAAAAAAAAAGTCTGGGCAGAGTAGAATGAAATATAGGGGTCTATAGACCTGAGACTCAGTCCTGTTTTGTTTTAAGCACGACCTCAGATGAGAACTCTCTGAGCCTTAATTTTTTTTTTTTTTTAAGCAGGACTGAAACAGAAGTAATGTCTTTTTTTTTTTTTAAGTCTTTATTGAATTTGTTACAGTATTGCCTCTGTTTCATGTTTTGGGTTTTTGGCCTCTAGGCATGTGAGATCTTAGCTCCCTGACCAGGGATGTAACCTGCACCCTCTGCATTAGAAGGTAGAATCTTAACCACTGGACCACCCCAGCCTTAATTTTTTTAAATCAACATTTAAAGGACACTTGTTAACATTTAAAAACATACAATTTGACCCAGCTCTTCTTGGAGGTACATGTTCAGAAATATGTAAAACAAAATTACAGGCATTTGCATCGCAGCAATGTTTTGTACTCACAAACAACAATAGCAACGACAACCCTACAAAAGCATTCCCCTTAAATATAGCCAAGATACTTATCAATGCAGATCTGGTTAAATATAGTACATCCATACAATTGAGCCTTAATTTTTATCATCTGTAAAATGGTGAAAATAATGCTAAGGGCAGTAATACCTATTGTTAGGATTAGGGAATATATATGAAAGTTCACTCTAAAGTATTGTGAAAATGTATTATTTTTGCCATTGGTGATTGACACCATGATATCTGTATGAAAATGATAGTAGACAGTGCATTTATTCAGTTCTTATGGAAACTCACTTCATAGATCTGTTTGCCTGAGTGCCCTCGGAAAGCCTGGCTTAATGATCTGAGTAGGACAAAAACCTATTCAGTACTGAGCAGTGCAAACTGATGTGACTGTAGAGCTGGGAGGAATACAGTTAGTTAACAGTGATAAAACCCTCGAGCCTGGCAGCTTTTTTGTTGTCTTTTTTTTTAAAAAAAAAAGAACCATTCTATGTAAGCAATAGGACAAGGGTTATCTTGTACACAACATGTTATGTGGGAGATGAAGGCACATTAAGGATTGGAAGACCTCTCTTTAAGGCCACTAATCATGTCTGCACTGCACATGTTCATAACACAGTGTTTTACATGTAATAAACACTCAGGAATTTTTCTCTTTAATGTGCTGATTGGCAGTTAAAGAAAAACCTCCCCTTGGGACTTCCTTGGCGGTCCAGTGGTTAAAACTGCACGCTTCCACTGCAGGGGGCACAGGTTTGATCCCTAGTCGGGGAACTAAGATCCCACACGCCACACGGGGCAGCCAAAAAAGAAGAACCCTCCCACCCCTGCCCACTGTTCCAGGTGAGGAGAAGAGACTGCTGTCACACTGATTGGTTTAGAGCTGCCAGGGTACCATGAGTAACATCTTGGAACTTAACTGATTTTCTTCAGTTGTTGCTTCTTTTTTTTTTTTTTTTTTTTTTTTTTTTGCGGTACGCCGGCCTCTCACTGTTGTGGCCTCTCCCGTTGCGGAGCACAGGCTCTGGACGCACAGACTCAGCGGCCATGGCTCACGGGCCCAGCCGCTCCACGGCATGTGGGATCTTCCCGGACCGGGGCATGAACCCATGTCCCCTGCATCGGCAGGCGGACTCAACCATTGCACCACCAGGGAAGCCCCCAGTTGTTGCTTCTACACACTGTTGTCAGTGCCCCACCTTCTCGTTACCCTAGTGGAACTTTGTCTTAATCCCACCTTTTGCCTACTCTGAATTTTCAAATTCCATTTTCATACAACTCACACCAAGAAGTGAAGGGAAGACTGCAAGTGTCTCATCCAACTACTTCTTCCACAGCTGGGGAAGTACTTGGGTTCCAAGCTGATTTCTTATGAAATCACTTTGGTACCCTAACTCTAAAGCCAGCTAAGGGGACTTCCCTGGTGGCGCAGTGGTTAAGAATCCGCCTGCCAATGCAGGAGACACAGGTTTTAGCCCTGGTCCGGGAAGATCCCACATGCCGCGGAGCAACTAAACCCGTATGCCACAACTACTGAGCCTGCACTCTAAAGCCCGCGAGCCACAACCACCGAGCCTGCATGCTGCAACTACTGAAGCCTACACGCCTAGAGCCCATGCTCTGCAAAGAGAAGCCACTGCAATGAGAAGCCCCTGTACTGCAACGAAGAGTAGCTCCCGCTTGCCGCAAATAGAGAAAGCTTGCGCGCAGCAACGAAAATCCAACGCAGCCAAAACAAAAAAAGAAAAAAAAGATGGTTGATTTTATCTTAAGAACACCATCAGATTTGTAGAATGGTACTAGATTTGCCAAACCTAGAACTAGCTGTGATTCCCCCTTTTTTTTTTGGTTTGTTTGTTTAGCATATTTTCATCTTGGGTGTCATCCCTTCATGTCCTCATTCTCGTATGCCCCTTCAGAGGGCATCACCTAATTCCTCTTCTCTAAATGTACCTGCTCCTACAAACAATTCAGCCTGAGTTATTTCTTCAGCTCTTGGGCTAGTCTTGTTAAGCAGCTTTGGGTAAGATCTGCCAGAATGTCTCTTGGATGACTGATCATGTAAGCAATTGTAGTCTGTTTAGGAATTCTGTTCCTAATCCCCTCCCGAGTGTCTGTCTGCCAGTGGTGCTTGGATTATAACCAGTTAATGATGATGCAGCATTTTATAAGAGGTCTACATTAACTAGCTTGTCTTGTATGTCTTCCCAATTAAGGCTCATACTGTTTCTTAAGAGACGTTTAACAAATATCTAGTATCTCTTTGTTTTGCTAGTCATCTTAAATGTTTTTCTTACTCTCTTTTACAGCATTATACCATTGTTTTAGTGACTTTGAGTCTGACATTATTAGCATTTAGTGACTAGCTCCTTCCTCTTCCTGTGCCTAACATATCAAAGGATGGGTGACGTTTATTTTTATTTTCTCACTTTTAAAATAAGGTCAGTAGTATCTGCCTAGTGGAGTTGGGATTGGACAAGTCATAGATATTATTTTCATTATTATTTACAACATCAGTTTCTAAAATTCAGTATTTAGTAGGGACAAGTTCAATTAAAATAGGTTGTACTTAGGAGGAAAAAAGTCAGCTAAATATACAATTTGAAAATTTTGTGAGCCATCTCAGATATTTAAAGTTAATCCAGTATTCCTAAAACTAATACAGTGTTATATGTCAATATCATTCAAAATAAAGTTGGGACTTCCTTGGTGGCACAGTGGTTAAGGATCCGCCTGCCGACACAGGGGACACAGGTTCGAGCCCTGGTCTGGGAAGATCCCACATGCTGCGGAGCAACTAAGCCCATGTACCACAACTACTGAGCCCACGTGCCACAACTACTGAAGCCCGCATGCCTAGAGCATGTGCTCCACAACAAGAGAAGCCACTGCAGTGAGAAGCCCATGCACCGCAACGAAGAGTAGCAGCCAAAAATAAATAAATAAATAAATTTATTTTAAAAATAAAATAAAATAAAGTTAACCCATGGGGAATTCCCTGGCAACCCAGTAGTTAATACTTGGCTCTTTCACTGCCACAGGCCGGGATTCAATCCCTGGTCAGGGAACCAAGACCCCAGAAGCCGCATGGTGTGGCCAAAAAGAAAAAAAAGAAATGTAAGCTCCTAAAAGAAAGGAGTGCTATATGTTTGGAACAGTGCCTAGCACTCTCTGAACAATCCATAACTGTTTACTGAAATTGATGGTGGGTGAGGAACACAGCAACTATACAAGTTGGTATTCTTCAGGTCTATTTGTCTCAAATTTCTAAGGGGTTGTTCCTCTGAGACATTTCATCTTCCAGATTTAGTGAATCAGGACAATTAAACATTATAGAAACATTGCACTATTGTAATGGGACATTGCACCCCAGTTTTGTTTTGGTTTTAGCACTTCCCAGGATTATTCCATAAAGAAGTCACTTAAGGGAAATGCCTTGTGTATATTATTTTAATTGACTTCTGATTTTATTTCTTTATCCCTATTACTACTTGCATCATTATATTTATGGTCTCCTTGTTAATGTGAAATTCTACCTGTTCCTCTATTACAAAGGCGTGGTTCTAATGAATGTAATATCTAGGAAGGCAGAACACCTGAGTTCTCATCTCTGCTGGGAGTTTTCTCTTATTCTTCTTAGCACTGGGAGATTGAATGATTATTGTCTATGAAATACTCTGAAATCCCTAGGTAGTGCTTTCAAACCTGACATTTTAATGGTAAAGTCAGAGATTTTTCCTCACAAGTGTTTTGAGGTCTCCTGGCAGAATTCTCTTTTTCTCTCTTGCACTCTTGCTCTTTAGAGATTTTGAAGATTGGCTTGCTATGTGATAGTTTCTATTAACCTTTTTTATTTTAAATTTATTTTATTTAGTTTTGGCTGCATTGAGTCTTCCTTGCTGCATGCGTGCTTTCTCTAGTTGCGGCGAGCGGGGGCTACTCTTCATTGCGGTGCGTGGGCTTCTCATTGCGGTGGCTTCTCTTGTTGCGGAGCACAGGCTCTAGGCACACGGGCGTCCATAGTTGTGGCTCGCGGGCTCTAGAGTGCAGGCTCAGTAGTTGTGGCACACGGGCTTCGTTGCTCCGTGGTGTGTGGGAACTTCCCGGACCAGGGCTTGAACCCTTGTCGCCTGCATTGGCAGGCGGATTCTTAACCACCTGTGCCACCAAGGAAGCCATATTAACTTTTTCTTAAAGAACAATATCTCTGAATTCAGAAAATCCTGGAATTCCCTGGAGGTCCAGTGGTTGGGACTCCGCGCTTCCACTGCCGGGAGCCCGGGTTTGATCCCTGGTCAAGGAACTAGGATCCCACAAGCAGTGCATCGCGGCCAAAAAAAGAAAATCCAGGAATTTCATTTCCTCCAGTGCCTTCACCTCTGTCCTACATTCTTTCAGACTTAGCTTTCTTTAGCCGGGTCAGCTTTTCTCTGTTGGTTTTAACCAAGGGTATTCGCAGCCAAGACTCACTCTGGTCTTCCTGCTCGTGACTAGCTATGGGCTCTTTATCACAGCATTTCCCTCTTCACTTCCCTGGTGTGCTTTGGCTCCGGAAGCTGTTGCATTTTCTTGTCCATTCTCTGTACATGCTCCTGGATTTTCCTTTTTGTTTGTATTCCAGTTATAAACATCTGTGATGTCTTTGGGCCTTCCCCACAGGTGACAGTTCCTTCTTTCTCCGCACCTGGCTTATGACCCCACTTCACATTCCCGAAACTCCAGCCGAATATCGCTATAATATGGCCCATTCTGCAACTCACAGTGTGATTGAGAAGACTTTCCGAACCCTCTGCTCCCGATTCCGCTGCCTGGATGGATCCAAGGGGGCACTGCAGTACTCACCGGAGAAGTCCAGCCACATCATCTTGGCCTGCTGCGTCCTCCACAACATCTCCCTGGAGCATGGGTTGGATGTCTGGTCCTCTCCAGGGACAGGACCCGTGGAACAGCCTCCTGAGGAAGAGTATGAGCACATGGAGTCCTTGGACCTAGAGGCTGACCGTATCCGTCAGGAGTTGATGCTCACTCACTTCAGCTAATGTGGAAGGTGGGGAGCGGGGAGGCTTTCCAGAAGGAGCTGTGACAAACTTTCCCTCTCACCACCCCCTACAGTTCCATCATCTAGCATAACTGAGCGTGTGGACACTTGTCACAAACTGACATTTAATCTGCGTGTTTTAGAAAGGTTGAGGCTAGGCCAGAATATCTCGATTCATTTGCAAGTTTATTAACTAAACCAAAACCTCCGAGACAACAGTTCTCTACTATCCATTGAACACCAGGTTAGCACCACTCACTCATTTGAAAGTTCCTTGGTTGCAGACGTTTATATCGTGCTTACAAAATCAAAGCAGTTATCTAGAGATTTCAAAAGAAAACAATATTTGTCCTGAAATATTTGGATGGCATTTTAGCTTTTCTACTTTACTACCTATATAGGCATAATCTGAGGCAAGTGTGAAGAGTAAATTTCAGTTGGGAAATGGTCTTCTGACATCAATAAACGGCTACTAATGTGATTTTTCAGCTTTGTGTTTTTAAGAGGAGGTTAAGGACAGTCCAAAACCTCCATCTTAATTCTGTCTGTAATAACTGAGCTGTGACTTGGACCTAGTTCCCAGGGAGAACATCTGGACTCCAATCTCTTACTTCCAACCCTGAGTAGGAGCTAAAGGCTAAATGGGTTTAAGAATTCAATCAGCTTAAAGAAGACAAGTCAAATAGAGACAAAATAGCAAGCTTACACTTTACAGGGATCTAAAGACCCTGATAGATTGATGGGCAAAGGAAATTCACCCAGGTTTAGACAGTCCACATCTAAATAGATCACATTTCTTATGATCATGATGTTAGGATGTCTTTTGGGCCATTCTGCTTTGAAATTCCTTGTTCAGAAAGAAAGTTTAGGGGATACAGAAGACATGTATTAAAAAGGAGAGGTAAGGGCTTCCCTGGTGGCGCAGTGGTTGAGAGTCTGCCTGCCGATGCAGGGGACACGGGTTCGAGCCCTAGTCCGGGAAGATCCCACATGCCGCAGAGCTGCTAGGCCTGTGATCCATGGCCGCTGAGCCTGCACCTCCAGAACCTGTGCTCCGCAACGGGAGAGGCCACAGCAGTGAGAGGCCCGCGTACTGCAAAAAAAAAAAAAAAAAAGGAGAAGTAAAAGGAATATAATTTATTGGTATGAAATGAATTTTGGAGTTAGACCTACTTGAATATCTTCTGTGCAAAGTGATGGACAGAATTTCTCAGGAAATAAATAATCCTCCACCAAGTCTTATTCTAAAATTATACTGATATAAAAATAACCTGATTGGAATAATGAAAGTGTGAATTAGGTTCACACATTGGTGCCTTTGCTGGGACAAAATAGAGACTTTCCTGAGGATTGTTTTGTTCCCAGTTTCTCAGCCACTCACCCGTGTGATCCCTCTGAATTGTCCTCATGGATCATTTCCTACCTGTCTTTGGCAGTGTTAATCTGGTGATTTTCAAAGTAAAGAAATGAACAGCTGATGACCAAAGAAATGTGGAAATAAATTGAAGGTGACTCATCCACAAGATTAAAAACAATTATGGATTATTATCTGCTGTTTATTTCTACTCCAAATGCTATTTTCCATCATCATCCTACTCTGTAAGGAGTGGGTCCATTTGGCAGGAGGTTGAGCTTAACAAGTACAGTGATATTGCTGAGATGGGAGTGGACAATGAAGGGGTGACTGGAAACTTTTGTTCTATTTGTTATGCAATAGAGGTGCCCTGTTATGTTTTTTTCTTTGTAAAGTTTAACCTGTGACCCAAGCTTGCTTTGTCTCCCTGATAAGGCAATATTTTAACTCTCACAGTCTTTCCAAGTTTCCTGATGGGTATTTTTCCCTCTAAAGTTTTGGTTCTATTATGAGTATTGCATGAGGAAAGGCATACTGCCACCCGTGCATCTTAAGAGGCAAGGTGGAGTGTAATCTTGGAAAGTGCCTAGCATTTTAGCTTTAGAAAACCACATTAAAGGAAAATTGGGGTTTTCACAACTTAACTCATTAGATGGTGACATGAAGCCTCAGTGGGAGGGGCAGTCTGGGGGAGAATTCATTAGCAATTTCAAGCCTATTACTTGCACACCAAAGATAATTTCTAAGTGCTGAACAGACTGAACATTGGCTGGAAGTGTTTTTCCCTGGGAGCATTTTATTTCCTAATAATTCCACAGAGTAACTGTTAAAATCTATTCCTTTAATCTCCTTTCGACCTGGATTTTTATAGGCCAGGATTTTTTTTCAGTCCAGTTACACTTTCCTCAGAATGACCTAGGGGAGGGATCATGATCTGTATTTCCAAATTGCCAAGGGTTTGCTTATAGGGGCTTTTTATAGGTGCCTGAGAAGTCTTCTCTTGAGGTCCTTATTGTGGATTTATAGTATCTTCCTGGTATAGCTTTGGGACAAAGTCAAGGATTTCACCTGTCTTGTATAAGCCTCATCTTCCCGTAGATGATTCCATCTGGCCAGCATAGAAGTTCTCCAGATTTGCCCTTAGCTGT
The DNA here is from genome assembly GCF_949987515.2 of Delphinus delphis. NCBI lineage: Eukaryota > Metazoa > Chordata > Mammalia > Artiodactyla > Delphinidae > Delphinus > Delphinus delphis. The sequence continues at coordinate 96,923,983 of NC_082690.1, read as the reverse complement.
TCCAAGACAGCAAAAGTCCCAGGATATATTAAGGGAAAACTACAATATTGGGTTATCAGTGGTTTACTAATTCCAAATTATACAAAAGAGGGACCATAAACATATTCTTAGTTTAAAATGAACTAAACAGAGATGGAGCTCCTTTCTTGGACTGTAAAGGATCTATAGCAAGTTAATCTAATTTAGGGACAAAGAAACAAGACACAATTTTAATGGGATCATATATGAAAAAGTATAAGAGATAGGGAGGAATAAAATAGAGGCTATATAGATAATAGACATACTACAATTGTATCCCTACCTGAAATAATAAACTGGAAACTCAAGAACTGAGCTTAACAGTTGATTTCCCTGACAGTGTAGGGGAAGTTAAGAAGAGATCAAGAAAATAAGAAATTGGAGTTTTAACCACTGTGCATGCATATATCCTCAGGTCCCTTTTGCTCCCTAGATCCCACCCAGATTTTACAAAATTGTGGGTATAAGAGATAACGGACTCAGAATTAAGTTAAAATGGCAATGCAGGAAGGAAGAAAAAATACTAGTTGAAGGCTGGAGACACCCAGGAACCTAACCACATAAAATTCACAGGCTTTTCTTTTTTTAATGTGACTACCATCTAAGACCCTACTTCGTGATAATCAAATAGGAGGTATGAGATCTCTTGATATTAAACAAGAACAAGAAAAGTAGACCTTGAAATCACAGGCTGGTAAACTTCAAAAAGTCTTTTGGAAAGGAGTCTCCATGTTTGCCCAGCAAAACATTCAGTTTCAGTCTGTTGAGACTTTTTCTAACCCTTACATATACAGCTGTCTTTATAGAAGGGCTGATTTCCATGCCATTCTAGAGTCTTAAAATGTTCATACATTTCAATCCATTGATAAATTCCACCACTAGAAATTTATCCTATATAAATAATTCCAGAGAAGGAAAAGCCTGTTATGGTTCTGTGAATGGTTACCTGCTGTTCTGGGATCTCTCCTCTTCCCTGGGCTGCTCCTACATCACTACACAGCTTCTACCTTTACCGTCAAACCCGAAGTGTGTACATTATCCCACAGTGCCATGAGAGCAGACTACCAAAGAGCAATAGAATTGCAACGCAAAACCTACAAGCAGCTCATCATTTTGGCTGCTCAAGGCCTAACTCCTCTTCCTGGACTTCGCAATAAGATGACTCATGGTACTGCTACAGAATCTCATCTTAGGTTCAGGCCTGATTCCTACCACCCAATGTCGTAGGTTTCTCAGAGCCCAGAGCAAGATAAGGAACAGTCTCCTCCCATTCTCTCCTTTCCCCTCCCTTCACCCTTTATCACAGGCAATTCCCCCAGGTCAGTAAGTCCCAATCCTCATTACTGGTTTAGTCATTTTTAAAAAATTAATTAATTAATTAATATATTTTTATTTTTGGCTGCTTTGGGTCTTCGTTGCTGTGTTCAGACTTTCCCTAGTTGTGGTGAGCGGGGGCTACTCTTCGTCGTGGTGCGCGGGCTTCTCACTGTGGTGGCTTCTCTTGTGGAGCATGGGCTCTAGGCGCGCAGGCTTCAGTAGTTGTGGCACACGGGCTCAGTAGCTGTGGCTCACAGGCTCTAGAGCGCAGGCTCAGTAGTTGTGGCACAGGGCTTAGTTGCTCTACGGCATGTGGAATCTTCCCAGACCAGGGCTCAAACCCGTGTCCCCTGCATTGGCAGGCGGATTCTTAACCATTGCACCACCAGGGAAGTCCCCTGGTTTAGTCTTTCCATATTCTTTCTATGTGATTGACAGTGGCTATATTTATTCTTAGGGTGACTAACTCTCCCGGTTTGCCCTCAATTGTCGCAGTTTTAGCACGGAAAGTGCTGTGTCCTGGGAAACCCTTTAGTCCTTAGCAATCTGGGACAGTTGGTCACCCTACTTCAGGGGAAGCATCCGCTTACCTTCAAGGGGGGTGACTCCTCTAGAAGAATCCTATCAGAATACAATAATCAACAATCAGCATAATAATGAGTTATTGAGTTTTTAACACCAAGGTGTAGGCTTCTGTGTTACATCCCAAGATGATCTTTCCTTCTGCCCACCTGGTTTCTTTTTCTCAGGTCTTCCTCCAGTGTAAAAAGATTTGTGTGTGTTTGAGGGTTTCAACCCCTGATCTTTTGTGATCTACTCTTCTGTCCAAATAGACTTGATAAGAACAAATAGGAGTTTACTGTCACACTTGAAACAGTTTCTCTAATGAAACTTATCTGTAAAGATGCAACTCTGTCTGCAGAATAAACCATCTTTTGCATGGTTTCACAGAGCAGTCTAGCCTCAGTTTCTCAAACATTTCCATTTTCAGATGTTGATTTTAGGTTTATATTTGCATAACCTTCAGGTGTTTTTCCAAACATAAATGTCTCCAGATTTGAAAAACTGAAAACTTCTTATAGCCTCGAAAGTAGTTTGTTTAGTTTTCCTCACTGAAATCAAGGTTTCAAAATAAAGTCATTGTATGGGTCAAGTTTGAGTGAGGGCTGTAGCTTTAGAAATTAAGCCCCACAAGCCTCCCCAAGAAGGAAGCTTCCCTAAAGCGTGTATTCTAGAAGTAGAAACTCAGCCCTGGGAAACAGTAAAGCAAAGTCTATTTGCCTGCTACTCAGCTGGCTCTAGGAATTTGGCAGACTGCTTATTTAGTCATCTCCTAGAATCCACTTGCCCCTGACTTTTCATGGGTACATGGCTTCCCAGGATAAAGACAAATTCCTAGTTAGGTGTGGCTATGTGACTAAATTCTGGCCAGTGGAATGTAAGTGGAAATGTCCTGTGCTATTTTCAAGATGTGTCCTTATGGCTAGGAGACATGCCTTTCCTCTTTCAGCTTCCTGCTGGTTGGAATGTAGACATGATGGCTAGAGCTTGAGCAGCTGTCTTGGATCTAAGACAAAAAAACACTTCTTGAACATGTCACAGCAACAAGATAGAAGCCTGGTCCCTGATGCTGAATGGCCACACCTTACCCTAGATTTCTTTTATATGACAGAGAAATAAACCTCTGCCTTGATTCCTTACTCTTTTTTTAAAAAATTAATTACTTAATTTTTGGCTGCGTTGGGTCTTTGTTGCTGCATGCAGGCTTTCTCTAGTTGCAGCGAGTGGGGGCTACTCTTTGTTGTGGTGTGTGGGCTTCTCATTGTGGTGGCTTCTCTTGTTGCAGAGCGCAGGCTCTAGGTGCGCGGGGGCGTCCGTAGTTGTGGCACGTGGGCTCAGTAGTTGTGGCTCACAGGCTCTAGAGCGCAGGCTCAGTAGTTGTGGCACACGGGCTTAGTTGCTCCGCGACATGTGGGATCTATCCCGGACCAGGTCTCAAACCCATGTCCCCTGCATTGGCAGGCAGATTCTTAACCATTGCGCCACCAGGGAAGCCCCTTGTTTCCTTACTCTTTTTGTTTATGTGCAGTAGCTTCTCTTTTTTTTAATAAATAAATAATTTCATTTATTTTTGGCTGCATTGGGTCTTCGTTGCTGCCTGTGGGTTGTCTCTAGTTGCGGCGAGTGGGGCCGACTCTTCTTTGTGGTGCGTGGGCTTCTCACTGCGGTGGCTTCCCTTGTTGCGGAGCATGGGCTCTAGGCACGTGGGCTTCAGTAGTTGTGGCTCGCGGGCTCTAGAGTGTGGGCTCAGTAGTCGTGGTGCACGGGCTTAGTTGCTCTGTGGCATGTGGGATCTTCCCAGACCAGGGCTTGAACCCATGTCCCTTGCGTTGACAGGTGGATTCTTAACCACTGTGCCACCAGGGAAGTCCTGTGCAGTAGATCCTAATCATTAATAATAAGGTTATAACTGCCTCTTTCCGGGAGCTGCAATACCTGTTACACAGAAAATGTTTGGAAGCAACATACATATTCAAAATGGGAAGCATGTTCAGTAAATCCTCTCAATGGAATATTGTGCAATTGTTTAAAATAACAACTATTAAAGACTTTAATAGGGAAATTATATAATGCAAAAAAATAACACTATTGTATCTCTGCTTAAATTAAACTTTAAAAATTATGTAGAGGAATTCCCTGGCAGTGCAGTGGTTAGGACGTGGTGCTTTCACTGCTGTGACCCTGGTTCAATCCCTGGTTGGGGAACTAAGATCCCACAAGCCACATGGCACGGCCAAAAAATTAAATAAAAAAATAAAATAAAATGAAAAATTATGTAGAATATTTCCAAGGACTTCATGAGAACATGAACAAATTAAAAGTTTGTGTTTTGGATGCAGATTGTTAAATTCTTTCTTTTTAAGCTTTTATAAATGTTGCTATAATGTTTACTCATTTGAAAAGTCCTCTAAAACAGTGATAGACAAGGGACTTCCCTGGTGGTGCAGTGGTTAAGAATGGACCTGCCAATGCAGGGGACATGGGTTCAAGCCCTGGTCCGGGAAGATGCCACATACCGCAGAGTAACTAAGCCCATGCGCCACAACTACTGAGCCTGTGCTCTAGAGCCTGTGAGCCACAACTACTGAGCCCATGTGCTGCAACTATGGAAGACTGCACACCTAGAGCCTGTGCTCCGCAACAAGAGAAGCCACCACAATGAGAAGCCCGTGCACCAGGACGAAGAGTAGCCCACTCTCTGCAGCTAGAGAAAGCCCGTGCACAGCAATGAAGACCCAAAGCAGCCAAAAATAAATAAATAAATTAATTATTTTAAAAAAGCGATAATAAAGCGTTTTGTCCTCATATTATGGATGCTGGTCTTATCCTGCATTTTATGCATATGAGTTGTTCCTTAAATATTTTCATGAATTTAAAGGATTAAAAAAAAATTACAGGGGCTTCCCTGGTGGCGCAGTGGTTGAGAGTCCGCCTGCCGATGCAGGGGGCACGGGTTTGTGCCCGGTCCGGGAGGATGCCACATGCCGCGGAGCAGCTGGGCCCGTGAGCCATGGCCGCTGCGAGTCCGGAGCCTGTGCTCCGCAACGGGAGAGGCCACAACAGTGAGAGGCCGGCGTACTGGGAAAAAAAAAAAAAAAAAAAAAAAAATTACAATAAATTGTAAATAAAGCTAATGTTTTAAGAATGTGGGCTTTCACTTTGATTAGATTATATGCTCTTTAAGGGCTGGGACTATCTTTTCTTTTTACACCTTTACTCTCCAAGTCTCCTCCCTCCTTCGAAGGAGGTAAGGTAAACTATTATTGCTCACAGTTGGTAACCCATATTGTAGTGATCTATATGATTTACTAAATTGTGCCTGGGATGAACATATTAATCCATGTTTGTGCTGACCATATTAGTCTGTCTACTAAGAGACTTCAGAAAAAGGCTATTGTGATGATAAAAATGTAAACACACTTCGTTAAGTTCAGAACCCAAAGAGACTTTGTTATTATGTAAGAAGCACACCTGTGGTTCCAGGTCTTTGGAATAAAATAAAAGAGAAAAGCAGTACGTGTATTATTATTATTATTTTTTTCCTGTCTTAAGATCAGACTACAGAACCCTGAATTTTCCAGTTTCTCTCTGCTATGCTTATGGGAGCTAAATTGGAGCTTTAATAGAGATTATTCACTCTGTTCCTCAGTCTGGATTCTTTCATTCTCTCTGTCATACCTCTATCAATCAATCAATCTATCATCTTTTTCATTCACCTGTTTCATGAGGAAACTAAGGTCAAATTTGCTCAGTTGGGATAGTGTCGAGAGTCCATAAGGTAGTCGCTGAACTATAGTTAGATAACGTGTTATTATACTATGACTTGATCTTCAACACTCTCAAGAAAAATTCGGTTCTCTAAACAATTTAGACAGCAGGCAGCTGAGACAGAAAATGGCAGAAGCCCAGTCTGCTTTACTCCGGGGCTTATGATCTGTGTTTGTTTATTTATGCCTTGGACAGGAGCCGGACCTTGAGTTGGAGCGAAGCTGTTTTTCGACGCTCGACTCTAGTTCCTTGAACGATTGCCTGGGCGCTCCTCCTTTGATGTCTGGGCGTTCGTGTATTCGGTGATCTTTTGCGCCGTCTTCTTGCTTGATGTCTTCCGAGCGGTGGCGGCGCCGGGTGGAAGGCTGACTTATCCGTGAGGCCCCGCGCTCAGGCTGCTTTCTCCCGCTGGTCGGTAGAGCGGACCCCTTGCTTCCTCCTTGCCTCTTCTTCTAGTCTGTGGCTCAGTCCACTCGCTGGGCTGCAAACTGAGCCCCTCCCGCCTTTCAGGTAGGCCACGGGAGGAGCCTGGGAGGCCCGGCCCGGCATCCTTCCGCCGCCGGGTTGAGAAGACCTTGGCGCCGGCGGGTGGGCGGCGGGTCGGCAGCGGAGACACGGCCAGAGGAGGAACTACCCGGCTGAATTCGGGGGCGCGGTCGGTGAGGCGGCGGGAAACTGAGGGAGAAGCCGGAAGGACGCAGAGATGGTGGGGCTGCCCGGTGCGGTTCGGTAGGGAGGGGATGTTGGCTCTGGGGCGGGTGTCGGTACCCCCAGTGTGTGGGGAAAGTCGCTTTCCAGGAACGGATAGAGCATTGCGCGCTTTGGCTCTCCTCTCTTCCTCCCTCTCCACCCCCCAAAGGCTCCGAGTGTCATGACTCAGTTGCACTGGGGACACTTTCTGACTTCGGCCTTTGAAGGGGCCTTTGAATAGGTGGAGGCTTATGGAACAGGGCCCTCTGGCTCCTCTGAGCGAAGTGTCATGTTCTCGCCTTTTTTGGGTAGGGAAACTGAGGCTGATCTAGTACGTGACTTTTCCCCGTAGCCCTGACAGATCTTTAAATGCACCGTAAGTCATTTTTTGTTGTTTACCAGTTCAATTCCCCCCCTCCCCCCACTTTACCAGTCATTTTATCCACATAGTGATTTGCCGTTTGATTGTCTGTGATCCCTCCTTCCTAGGAATATAGAGTCCGTCACTGGGGATTGCAGAAGTAAAGGCACCACGCGATCTTTGGCTGGTTTGCTTTTGAAAGTCTGTATCATTTTAGCGAGAGTAGAAAGAAACAATTTCTTTGTTTCTTGGTAGAAAATTTTGTTTGCTGTCTGTTTTGCTTTCTGGTTGATACTTATTTCTCCTTCTTTCCCTCAGCCTGCTTCTCTTTGGAAGTCTTTCAACTGTGGTGTTAAGTGGTTAACGTCCTGCAGAGGATGGTCAAGATTTTGAAGTCAGACATTTATCCTCAGAGAGTGCTTTCTAGGAAGAATCCGAATAAAACCCAAGGAGTCTCGTTCGGACCAGTTTTGTATTTGCTTAGTGGCTTAATTACTGCATATACTAGAGTTAAAAAGCCTGTGTGTAGGAATCATTCAAATATTGAGATATTTAAATGGAAAGTTAGCATTCTGGGTACTCCATTATGTTTTCCTTTTCTCTCCCAGCTTGGAAATTTTGGAGACTACATGTTCTTACTCGTTTTATTTTCATTGGATTCAGTGTCATGATTCTAATTTGTGTAATATCTTTGTTGAAGAAAATAACCTAGAGGTCATTCTAAGTTAAATAAGTATTTCCACAATACATCTGTAGAATCAGTAGGAGATAGGCTTTCTTAAGGGAGAAGAGACTAAATTTGTAGTCCTTGGATGGAAACTATACAAGTCTATGTTCTTTAACAGATTTAGACTTCTCATATGAGTTTTGGAAGGATTATTGTTCCTTATTATTATTATTGTTATATTATTATTTTGGTGAGGTCAGCAGGATTTAAATGAAGGGCCCTTGATCATGAGTGATTTCCTAGTTACCAGGACCTTAGTGCCCCCAGAAAGGGATTCATGAAGAGTCCTGAGATTATCTTTATGGAGAATCTAGATCGGGAAGTTAGGCTAAGAATGTGTGTTCTCTGGAAAAGTTTTTATGGTAGAAGAGAATTTATATCAGAGGAAAAAATTTAGAGAAGGAAGGGACATTACCCTCTGGAGATTGATAGGTTCTGCGTAGAATTTAGAGTTAGTGTAGTATCTCAGTGACTACTAATGAATGCTAAATAATAAATAGAATTTGCTTTGAGTGTCAGGAAGAAATGTTAGGAACATTTTGTTATGCTTCCGTAGAAAATAATTAGCAGAGGTTTAAGTTGAATTGAGGAGGACAAGAAATCTGGTTGTGCTGGTGGGGAGGGGTAGAGCTTCTTATCAGCTTCTCCCCTGCTTTGTGATAGAAATTCACTCAACTCTTACCCTTCTTGGTTAAATCTTGCGTTCTTTCAAAGTCAAATCAAGCTCTCTCCTGGCATTTCTTTTCAGAATTTACAAATTCAGGATGTGACTGAATTATTCTGTCTTCTCTTCTCTTGGGGATTGTTAAAGATGTGAACTTCTTCGAATGTCTTCTAGAACTTGTCCTAGAAGGAGTTATGTATAGCACTTGAAAAAGATTAGTTATGTATATCACTTTGAAAAGAATCGGTTATTTTTATTAACAGAGTAATAACTTATTTTTATACTGTATAATTTTCAAAATATTTTCGGTTTGTGTTAGGATACTTATGAAACTTTTATTCTTTTGATCATGCTTCTTTATGCTGCTTATTAACACTGAATCCAGAACAAACATTTATGGTCTTCAAGGATCTTCATGAACGTTTATGTTGACAGTTTATGTTGACAATTTATCTCACTCTTCCCATTTATCTCACTCTTAAAGGAATTGGAGAAAAAGTTTGTTGTTAGCACACTGAGGTCTCTTTTTTAAAGATACTTCTCATCCCTGATAGAGTTACTTTGGAATGGGATGCAAATCTTTTTGCCCAGTGGTTTGGTTTACCAAAAAAAAATACCCTTAAGTTCCTTTAATCATAGTCATGGTCGTTTCTTTCTCCAGTTGTTCCTCATAAACCCAGAGAGAACTTTCTGTTTCTTGTCATAATTTTTGTTTGTACGGAAGTGCTATGGTACAACTGTACTACGGTTTGGGGGTAATTTATATTTTATATTTTCGAACCCCTTCTGCCCCCAAGTTAATTAGATCGTTTTTTTTGGTCCCTTTTTCTCAAAGCTAAAATTAGTTGCTGATAGATAAAAATGTTGTGATCGCTTATTGTCAGAATATATTTATAAGCTCAGTAATATGTGGCAGTCTGCCAAAGTGATGTGGCTAGAAGAAAACAGATTAAGGAATCAGGCCTGGGTTTAAGTCCTAGGTTTACCAACTTACTAGCTGAGAAATCTTGTACAAACTATTTAAGGAGGCCATAGGGAAGGTTACTGTCCTTTATTGAGCATTTACTGTGTGGTGTTCTTTGCAGGTGTTAATCTCACTGAATGCTCATAACAGTCCCTTAAGGTAGATATTAATTTTCCCATGGATACTGAACTCACAGAAAGTAAATAATTTGTCCAAGATCACACAGCAAGTATGTAGCAGAGCTGGGATTCAAATTCAAGGCTTTGAGTGCTTTTATGTGTCTGTATTTAAAGAATGGGAAAGATAGTACTTCTATCGTAATACTTCTGTTGAGAAAAAAAATACATGAAGCTGCTTTGAAAAGATAAAGTGCTCTTCAAATGTTGACTTATATGCTGTCTTACAGCAACAATGAACAGATGTCATCTGGATTCTTGGACAGCTTGCTTCTTTGAAGGCAGCATTATGCCTGACAGTCATGCAGGATAGAGGTGACAAACATTAAATGCATTGGAGAAGCTTACTACATGTTTGTGGAAAGGAGTAAGTCCTTGGAAGTGCTAGTGAAAGAAGTTTTAGGTGCTGCATGTTACTCCCTCTATTCCAGTTAGTCCTGGCTTGTTTATAGATTAGTGTAGTCTTTTCTAACTTGTTCTCTGTCTCTTCCTTCGCTCTTAGAGTTGATAATCTTCACTTCATCTAAATTTTTTCCTTTATTTATTGAGTATTGTTGCACTGCGTTTTTTCCTGAGGTATAAAATATTCCAGTCAGACCTTTTGGATCTATTCCTTGATTGTGACTGTATGTTTCAACCCTTACCTTTTCAGACTTTTGTTCATCTACCAAATATTTATGGAAGTCTCATTAGATGCTGGGATACAAAAGTAGACATGAGTGTTCCTGCCCTTATGGAGATAATTCCAGTGGGGAGCAGAGTTGACCAGGTATCTGATAAAGATTGAAATTTAGGCTGTGCTATTAAGGAAACAAACAAGGGCAGACACAGAGAGAGATGAGAGAGATGAAGGAGTGAGGAAGGCACTGGGTGTTCACGGGGATTGGGGTCTTCAGCCATGGCATCCTTAAGCCCCCTAAAAAGTTGGAAACATACCATGGTTCAGTAAATTAATGTTCCCCTGTTGCCATTGCAATGGAAGTCTTCATTTAAGATTGCTACATAAAATATTTGTCTGTTACTTAATGTATGATGACACTGGATTTGGCATAGTAAAGGATAACTATGACTTAATGAATATCCAGCATGCTTGACTAATGAGTTTAATTTTTTACTTCTTATGTGTTAGTTTTCATTTATTAATTTTTTCCAAAAAACACTGTTCTTTGGAAGTTGAGTTGAATGAATTTGAAAACTGGATACATGCCTTCAGGTGTTTGTAGCAGGGAATAAGCTGAGGTATTTTGCTTCATATAAAAGGAGAGACTTAGGAGAATTGTCATGAAATTGAGAGAGGGAAAATGTAGGTTGCTGTTGGGTGTGTATATAATAACACCTACAATCTTGTTTGGTACTTTTCCTGCAAGAAATTAAAAGTGTTTTGCAAACATTTTTTCCTACTACTTACTGGAATTATATATCTATCTGTAGGATTCACTGAGGCAAATTTCACATTTCATGATTTCATCATTTGTTTATTTCTGCTTCCCAGGATAGAACATAGATCTCCCATGAACCACAATTACTTTGTTTCAGGTATATATGCCTATGATATAATGAAACATCTGAAATTTTGCTGAATTGGAGAGGATTAATATGCATGTTTGATTTGGGGCGAGAATTGGAGTATTTCTGTCTAGCTGACCTGTGAAAACAAGGCAAAAAAATATGTCCTGCCAAACTCTTGAAATAATAGCATAGTGGTCCTGACTCTGGAGCCAGGCAGTCTGGGTCCAAATCACCGTGCCAGTACTTAACTAGCTCTGTGACTTGGGCAAGTTAATTAACCTCTCTGTGCCTCTCCTCATCTGTAGAATATCATATGGTTTGTTGTGAGAATTAAATGAGTTGACATATGTAAAGTGTTTAGAATAGCACATAGCACTATATATGCCAGCTGTTATCATTTTCAATATTGTTATAATAAGCTAAAGATTATATGTTCTTCAAAAGCAGAACGGATAATAGTGATGCTTAGATTGAAGTTTAGGGTCTTTTGAGAAAGCTTGAATAAGGAATAGGAAGTTAAAGCAGCATATTTGTCCCTCCTTCCCCTCAATGTCCTTCAACTTATAGTGAGAGGATGAGTCTTTACTGGGAAAGAGAAAACCTCCAAAGCAACAGTGTCTGAAAGAGTTCCAGATATTAGATTGAGGGCAAAACTTTGAGGATTTTGTAATATATGTAGCAAAACAGTCTAGAGCTATTTTAGGAACAGAAGAACATTTCTTTGCAAAACAGGTAGAAAATGATAGTATCTGAATTTTACCATATATCTGAACTGTGCTTGGTGCTGGAAGGATTTTGAAGAAAGTGATTAAAGTTTTGGAAAAGGGTGATATTTAGGGAAAAGTCAAAGCAACCAAATCACCTTGGGTAAACATCTGGAAGAGTGAACATATTTTTTGCTTAGTGGTAAAGACTGAGCATCCAGTAGAGTTAGTTTTTCTGTTTGTTTTTTAGTTAATTTTATTTTTGGCTGCGTTGGGTCTTCGTTGCTGTGTGCGGGCTTTCTCTAGTTGCGGCGAGCGGGGGCTACTCTTCGTTGTGGTGCGTGGGCTTCTCATTGCGGTGGCTTCTCTTGTTGTGGAGCACCGGCTCTAGGTGCGTGGGCTCAGTAGTTGTGGTTCGCAGGCTCTAGAGCGCAGGGTCAGTAGTTGTGGTGCATGGGCTTAGTTGCTCCACAGCATGTGGGATCTTCCCTGAGCAGGGCTCAATCCCGTGTCCCCTGCCTTGGCAGGAGGATTCTTAACCACTGCGCCACCAGGGAAGTCCCAGAGTTAGTTTTTTATTACTGTTATCCCTTTATGCATTATAAATTGTGGGTTTCTTCAGTCTTTGCCTTAACTGTTTATGTTTTCATCTCCAAATCTCTATAATACTCCTGCCTGTCATTTAAAAAGGCCTATTTAATGACTATAGTAGAGTCTGTTTTTTCAGTCATTCATCCAGTAAATGTCTATTGAATGTTTACCTCTGTGGGAGATGGTGAGGATACCCTAATAAGAGCTGATCAGAGCCAGTGCTTATTGAAGTGCTTTGCACCAGGTACTGTACTAAGTGCTTTGTGTTGTTGATTCTTTTCATTCTTATAACAACCTTATGGTGTAGGTACTTTTGTTCTCCCCATTTTCTAGATGTGGAAATGGTGGTACAGAGAGGTTAAGCAGTTTGCCCAAGGTCATAGAGCTCGTACGTGGCAGAACCAGGATTTGAATCCAAGCAGCCTGGCTCCCCTGCTCCTAATCCCTAAATTATACTGATTCTAAAGTATCAATACTTTAAACAATTCTAAACTCTCTAAACTACTGCCATTATACCAAGAGTACGGTGAAAAAAATAGACATCGTCCATACCCTTATGGAGATTATGATCCAGAGGAGAGAGAGGCAGGAAACAAAAAATACACCAATAGGGACTTCCCTGGTGGTCCAGTGGTTAAGAATCTGCCTTCCAATGCAGGGGACGCTGGTTCATCCCTGGTGGGGGAACTAAGATCCCACATGCCACGGGGCAGCTAAGCCCGCATGCCACAACTAGAGAGAAGCCCACTGCTGCAACGCAACGAAGAGCCCGTGCTGCAACTAAGACCCGATGCAGTCAAATAAATAAATATTTACAAAAAAATACACCGATAAATGTATAATTACAAAGTCTTATGATGTATGTAAAGTCTTATGATGGAAAAGTAAAAAAGATTATAGCAGGGGGACATGAATTATATTGGAGCTTTGGGGGAGGTTTCTCTGAAGAAGTGATATTTAAGCAGAGACTAGAAGGAAGAACGGGGAAGGAAAAGGAATAGCATGTGTGAAAGCCTTGGGGTGGGAAAGAACTTGGCACATTTGAGAAGCTGAAAAAAGACGGGTGTGCTTTGAATGCAATGAGCAGTGGGTAAGAATGGGGGGCATAGGATGAGGATAGAGATTTAGGCAGGACTGTGTCAAGGATTTTGGATTTTTTTCCTACGTATAATCAGAAGCCTTTGAAGGTTTTAAGAATGAGTGTTGTAACCTAATATATGATTTTTAAAAAATTAGTCTGGCTACGTTGTGAAAATTTTTGAAAATCTGTGGTGGAAAAAATTGGAAATTGTGGAAAATTTGGAAAGAGAGGAAGTGGGGAAAGTCTAATAATTAGGCTGCCTTATAGTGGTCCAGGCAAAAGATGACAATGGTTTGGATTAGGCTGTAGGCAGAGGAGATGGAGGAAAGTAGAAAGATTCAGTAGGTATTTTAGAATTAGGACAGAACGACTTAATGATGGATTGGATATGTGGGAAGAGAGAGGTATCAGGTATGATTCCCAGATTTCTGGCATGAGTATCAGCATCTCAGAAGTTGCCATTTCTGAGGTGGAAACATTGGAGGAGGGGTAGGTTTTAACTTGAGTTGGGGAGTGGAATGAAAGCCTCAATTTTAGTCATGCTAAGTGTGAGATATCTGTGAAATAATACACGTGGATCCATCAAGTAAGCAGTCATTGAGCTAATGCTCAAAAATGGCGCTGGAAATAAATCTGGATGCCCCAGTATATAGGTGTTAACAGTCAAGGAAAATGGATGAGTTTACCCAGACGAAAGGCATGTATAGACGAGGAGTTAGAAGAGCGCTTAGGACCAAGCTGCAAGGAATTTAAGAGAAAATCTCAGAAACTGAGAGAAGAGCGTGTTTCAGGGAGGAAGTGATCACCTGTATTTTGTTTGATTTAGCAACACAGAGATCACTGATGATCATAGCAAGAACAGCATTGGAGGAATGTAGGGCCAGAGCCAGATTAAAGTGCGTTTAAGAAGTGGAAAGGGAGGAAGTGGAGATGGTCTGTATATTTAGATTATTACCATGTGTGTCTTCCCATAAGAAGTAAGACTTTAAAAAGAAGTAATATCATAAGGTCCATGAACATAGGAACAGTACCTTTTCATTTTGTTGTCCTTGCCTGCTTAGCCTTGGTGTCTTGCGAAAAAGTTGTATTAAAGCAGAAAGGGGCAAGGGAATGAGGATATTCTCAAGATGGTGAGATAATGATTCTCATGGTCTTTATATGTGGCCTTGGAGTTTAAGGCTTTATGTATACTTTTTAGCTTTGCTTTTTAGCTTTGCTATCATTAGCCTTTCTATTTTCACCTCCCTACCTAATGGATCTTTTGTATTTTAGTATTACTGGTTTTGGATTTTTTAAATTATTATTATATTTATTAACCACCTGCTTTGAGCAAGCACTTTCTTCTTTTAAATTAATTAATTAATTTACTTTTGGCTGCGTTGGGTCTTCGTTGCTGCACGGGCTTTCTCGTTGCGGCGAGCGGGGTCTACTCTTTGTTGCGGTGCGCAGGCTTCTCATTGCGGTGGCTTCTCTTGTTGTGGAGCACAGGCTCTGGGCTCATGGGCTTCAGTAGTTGTGGCTCGCGGGCTCTAGAGCACGGGCTCAGTAGTTGTGGCGCATGGGCTTAGTTGCTCCGCGGCATGTGGGAACTTCCTGAACCAGGGCTCGAACCCACGTCCCCTGCATTAGCAGGCGGATTCTTAACCACTGTGCCACTAGGGAAGCGCCAGTTTTGGTTTTTAAAGTTCATACGTTACCTTTATCTTTTTCTTACTGCTTTCCTATGGTCATTATTGCTATAGCTAATTAGCTGATACGCTTGGTTATTTACTTTATTTCCCTTTATTCATTCACTTATTTATTGGCTCTTGTTTCCATATGGGATACTGTATAACTCTAGACTTTATTTTGGTTTCTATTTTGTTTCCCATTTACATATTCTTTGCTCAAAGTCTAATTGACTATGTTGAAGTAATATTAAACATTTTGGCTACCATTCTGCCTAGACTTTACTGGAAAGGGTAAGCATTTTATGGTTATTGTGCCCATTAGTTCTCCTAGCATTCTTTTTTTTCTTTTAAAATAATTTATTGAGGTAAAATTCACATAACACAAAATTAACCATTTTAAAGTGAACAGCAGTTCAGTGGCATTTGCACAGTGTTGTGCAACTACTACCTCTATCTAGTTCCAAAACATTTCCATCATTCCAAAGTAAATTCTCTTTCCAATTGAGCAGTTTCTCTTCATTCCCCCCTTCCACTAGCCTCTGGAAATGAGCAATCTGCATTCTGTCTCTATGGATTGATATATTTTGGCTATTTCATATAAGTGGAATCATCTAGTATATAACCTTTTGTGTATGTATAGACCATAATTTGTTTATCCATTCATCCATTAATGAACTGTTTAGACTGTTTCCACCTTTTGGATATTATGAATAGTGCTACTGTAAACATGCACGTGCATGTACTTGCTTCAGTTGTTTTGGGTACGTACCTAGGAGTGGAATTACAGAGCCCTATGGTAATGTATTTGTTATGATTTTTCCTAAACCATAGGCATCAAAGCCAACATCTGCAGTTTCTATAGAGTGTGTGATGTGAGAGTTGTTGGCTTAGATTGGGATTGAGAATCTCTTTTCGTGTGGTTAATTTTTTGAGGAATTGAGTTCTCCTTTACTCATTTTGTTATTTGCATTTTACTGATGGGATAATTGAGGTACAGCATCTGCATGGTTTTAACTTCATATCTTCTTCAGAGCAAGTCAGTGATGGAACTGGGAATTTAAGACTCTTAATCACGTTCTTTGTCTAGGTGACCCACTGAAAGCCATGTGGCATTTACATGAAGCTGTTTGAAATAGGTTTCCTATATTTTATAGTCTCTTGAAGGGATATTGTTCAGGTGGTGTTAAGCAGATGGTTTCTTTCCATAGTGGAGAAGACAAGAGGGAATGTGGTTTTTTTTTTTTTTTTTTTGCGGTACGCGGGCCTCTCACTGTTGTGGCCTCTCCCGTTGCGGAGCACAGGCTCGGGACGCGCAGGCTCAGCGGCCATGGCTAACGGGCCTAGCCGCTCCGCGGCATGTGGGATCTTCCTGGACTGGGGCACGATCCTGTGTCTCCTGCATTGGCAGGCGGACTCTCAACCACTGCACCACCAGGGAAGCCCGGAATGTGTTTTATTTGCAACGGAAAAGATATAGATTACAAATTAGAAACAACTTCCTGACTACAAGATACTAGAATGTTACCAAGGAAGGTTGTGAAATATCTTTCCCAAAGACTTTGTAACTGTCTTTCTAGGATGATTTAGGTGTGCACTTGTTAAGAAATGAGGGAGATGACAAAGACGACTTCCTGAGGTCCCTGGTAACCGGAGGAAATAGTTGTTTGATGGTTAATCAAACAGTATCTCTGGCATTTTAATGAGTATATTTTCATTTTCCTTATGAAAAAATAATCATTAGAGAGTAGGTGAATTGCTCAAGGTCTCCTGGTAAAATAGATTAGCATTCTGAATCTTCTTGGCTCCCAAGTTGAATGCTTAGGGATGTGTTCTTTATTGTAAATGAGTCTTTTCATGGCTGTATGATGTATTATTGTTATAATTCTTCCTAAACTGTAGGGGGTCAAAGCCAATACCTGCAGTTTCCATAAAGTTGATAATTTGATAGTTGTTGGTTGGGCTTAGATTGGGACTGAGAACCTCTTTCCTATGAAAATGGATTTAGTCTCCTGTTACACATGTAGAAAAGGGAACACATTATCAGTAACAGACTAAGGTAATAGATTTTTTTTTTTTTTTTTGGTTAATAGATTCTTAATGACTAGTTTAGGAAGGGCCAGGTTAAAGTTGCTTGGGTGAAGGTGCACATGACATCAGCATATTTTTGGTTTGTAATGCCTGGAGAAATAGAAGCCAGAAGATGGGCAAATGAACATTAGATTCTGTTGTAGAACTTGAACATAAAAATACTCATTAAATGCAATATTAAGTAGCCAATTTAAATGCTCAGCTCAGGAAGTGCCAAATTTAAGGTGCTCAGAACAACATTAACTCATTCATCTGACACTTGCGGTCTGCATTATGGTAACTCATAAGGGATCTCAGGTCCATTATAAACATTGTGCTTTGAGATCCATGGGTCATTGACTGACGGGGAAACTATGGGAAACTAAGCTGGGAGAGGGTATTACCATTGGTACCTTTAATGAAGGGTTTGTTAGGTTTGTTTATTTTAGTTGAGCTGTGGGAGCATTTGCTTGTTTACTTCTTTGCTACTGAAGATAACCATCAAGTATATTTTATTGAGCTTTCTTGAATTGGCAACAACTGCTACCTCTGCAGGATAAAAGAGGGGGGAGCCAACTTTCCAATACTTAACCATCTGCTGGGAAGTTTATATTTGTTCATCCACGTAATGTTAATAACAAAACCTATGAAGTGGATGGTGGTATCTCTGTTGCAAAGAACAAGAAAAAGTGTTCCCGCATGAGGGGTCTCAGGTCTGTTACCAGAATTGTGCTTTGAGGTCTACTGGTCCTCATACAGATGGTGAGTGGCAAAGCTGAGATGGAAAAGGCAGCCTTCTGTATTAAGCTAGTGTGTTCTTTCGAGGTGCCTAAGGGATGGCCATGAGAGTAAGGAAGAGCTTTGGTTCTCCCATTCTGCTTAAAACAGAGCAGCTCATCTTTGATCTCTTTTATATTTTAGTGTTTTCACATAAGATTTCATTTGGAAAAAGGGTTTTGCTTCTATAAAAACAAAAAAAGGAAACAGAGCAGCTCAACTTTGATCTCTTTTATATTTTAGTGTTTTCACATAAGATTTCATTTGGAAAAAGGGTTTTGCTTCTATAAAAACAAAAAAAGGAAAGGAAGAAAACATGGAAGACCACTGTGGAATCATGAAAGAAATTAGTTAAGACAACCTGAAGATTGAAAAGATGGCTAATTACATAACTACCAATCAGGAAATCATGTCAGAGTTTGAAGTGACTTGATGTCACAGCCACATGTGCAGTGCAGTTATTCTGTTCCTAGGGAGCATAGGATAGTGGGAAAAGAGTGTGGACTCTGGAGTTTAAATTCTAGCCCAGCCCCTGGGTAGCTGTGGAATTTGGGGATTCTTCTTCAAACCTGGTGTGCACCAGTGTACAATACAACACCTATCTTTCAAGAGTTGTTGTAAGGATAAGAAATATCATGTAAATACTGTGAGTGCCTGGCTCATAGTCGTATCCCCCCCAATGCTAGCTATTGCTAAGATGATGATGATGTTGATGATGGCAATTTTTTAGTGTATTAACATTGCCTTCCCAAATGCCTGAAGCTGCCTTATCAAGGATAGGCAGTCCTTTACCTCTGTATGTATGTATCTCATCATGCTTAGCATGTCTGTTTTTGATAAAGTTCATCTTTAAACTACACATGATTCATGAATGCATCTATCATTTATGAAATGAGAAAACTTGAACATCACTAAGTTTTTCACTGGACTTAAAAGAAAGAAACAGGAGTGGAAAGGAACTCCATACAATGAGTTGAGAGACCTGGGCTTTTGTCTGAGAGCTGCCCTTAGTGAGTCTTGTAACAATGGACAAGTGAATTTTTACCTTTTTAAGTCTCTATGTTCAAAATGATGTCTAAGTCACTTTTAACTCTGCACATCCATGATTTCACCAAAAAGGTTAATTTCTTTTCATTGCCAAAATTTCAAAAAATTACAGCATTAAGGAGCTTTCTGCTGATTTGAGCTGGCAGCTTCTGTTCATACTAATTGAGCATGTCTGGGGCAGTGTTTTGTATAGAAGGACATTGCAGACCTTTTGCCAGAGATCACGAAGAGAAATATGTGACTTGTAGAATATGAGTGGAATTGAAACTAAGAACAATTGTAAAGAAGCTAATGTCACTTGATTTCGGGAGGAGAGCTGGATTCTTCAAACCCACAGCACTTTGTACTTCCTTGAGGGTAACACTCGCCACATATCAACATGGCAGTTATAGTTACAGTATATTGCAGTTGCAGTTTGAAAGCTCTTTGAGGTTGGAGGCCTTTTCTGCGTTGTGTTTGGTTGTTTTTACCTCTCTTTCACTGTCACCTATGATAGGTCCTGGCACATAATATAGTCCCCCCAGACATGCTAAATGGAAAAAAAGGTTGAATCAAAGTCAGCAGACATTTAGAAAATGGATTCTGCCTAAATACGCTTATTACACTTATTGAATCTCTTCTGTTGACATGTGATATTATAGGAAAACCTGATAAAGTGGAAAAAGCACTTGTACCTTTGAATGCCAGCTTTACCACTTGCTGGCTGTTTGATCATGGGCAAGTAATTTCACATAATGCCAGGTTTTGGTCTGTAAAATGGTAGTGGGGTAGGAGGGCGCTCTAGAGATACAGTACATAAAACATTAAGTGCTTAATTGTGGTAGTTGCTTTTTTACAAATGGATGTCTTAAATGTTATCAACAATATATTTTGCACTTCTGCTTGAAGGAGGAATACATTTTCAGGGAAGTTTGTTTGCTATGGCTTCAGTATGTGGGAGAATTATCCCCCCTTGCAGTTTTCTGCTGAAAAGAAATCATTTAGCATTTCTTCTTCCATGGGCCCGCGGGATGGTTCCATGGAGGAGGCAGAGAGGGGGATGGGATCCTCGAAGAGCTGCTGAAGAACTCGCATTTTTGCAGATCTCTTTAGAATGCTATTTGTATATTGTGCTCTCACTGAATGCACCTGGCTCAGCTGTGGCACATTAGCACGGTAAACATTTGTCAGATTTGCCCCAGTCAGAAAATTTTCTATACCTGCCATCCTACTTGGCACTTAAATTTTTTTTTTTTTTTTTAGCTCTCTATGATATAGTGATGATAGGTGAAGAAGATAGGCTGCAGGGTAATGTGTAGTATGTATGATCCCATTTTGATACAATAGACAAAAAGTATTAAATGCATGCCTGTTTGTATGAGCAGTGAGTTTGCATGGTTATCTCAAGAGGGAGGGAATGGAATGGGTAGGGAAAGAGATTGACCACAGACTACTGTTTTACTTGTTACAAGAGGCATGTGTTGCCTTCATTTCTGATTAAACTTTTTGTTTACAGGTTATTGTAGGTTTACGTGCAGTTGTAAGAAATAATAGTGAGATAGATCCTGTGTGTCCTTTACCCAGTTTCCCCCAATGGTAACATCTTACAGAACCATAGAATACTGTCACAACCTGGGTATTGCCATTGACACAGTCAAGATACAGAACATTTCCATCCCACAGGATCTCTCCTGATGCCATTTTATAGCCACTGCTGCTCCCCCCCGCACCAAATCATAATGATCTGATAGTGCAGTGGATAAAGTTGCAATAAAGTTTTTGTGCAGATGATCAAGGGAAGATACCCCCTGGGGAAGATGGCCCATCTCCCACTCCCCCGGCCCTATCTGTCCCTGGCAACCTGTTATTTCAAGAATGTTATGTGGGACTTCCCTGGTGGTGCAGCAGTTAAGAATCTGCCGGCCATTGCAGGGGACATGGGTTCGATCCCTTGTCCGGGAAGATCCCACATGCTGCGGAGCAGCTAAGCCCATGCGCCACAATGACTGAGCCTGCGCTCTAGAGCCCGGGAGCCACAACTACTGAGCCACGTGCCACAACTACTGAAGCCCATGTGCCTAGAGCCCGTGCTCTGCAACAAGAGAAGCCACCACAGTGAGAAGCCCACGCACTGCAATAGAGTAGTCCCCGCTCGCTGCAACAAGAGAAAGCCCACATGCAGCAACGAAGACCCAACGCAGCCAAAAATAAAATTAATTTTTTTAAAAAAGAATGTTATGTGAATAAAATCATATAGTGTGTAACTTTTTTTTTTTCTCTTAATTAAAGAAAATTTTTTTTTGCCTGCGCTGCTGGTTATGCGATCTTAGTTCCCCGACCAAGGATTGAACCCAGCCCAGGCAGTGAAAGTGCTGAGTGCTAAACACTGGACCGCCAGGGAATTCCCAGCATGTAACCTTTGGATTGGCCTTTTTCAATCAGTGTAATTCCCTGTAGAGTCATCTAAATTGCATGAATCAATAGTGCTCCTTTCTTTTCTTTCTTAATATTTATGTACTTATTTATTTATTTGGCTGTGTCGGTCTTTAGTTGCAGCATGCAGGATCTAGTTCCCTGACCAGGGATGGAACCTGGGCCCCCTGCATTGAGAGTGCAGAGTCTTAACCGCTGGAACACCAGAGAGGTCCCAGTGCCCCTTTCTTTTTAATTGCTGAGTAGTATTCCATGGTTTGGATATACTTCAGTTTGTTTAATCACTTGCCCATTGAAGAACATCTGAGTTTTTTCCCAGTTCTTGACTATTACTGATAGAGATGCTGTGGACATTTGTGTACCTTTTTTTGTGCAAACATGCGTTCTCTGGGATAAATGATGTATGGTATATGTTGCTTTTTTCTTTTGGCTATGCTGTGCCACATGTGGGATCTTGGTTCCCCAATCAGGGATTGAGCCCGTGCCCCCTGCATTCGGAGCTTGGAGTCTTAACCACTGGACCGCCAGGGAAATTCCTGTACTGCTCCCCCCACCCCACTTTATTGATTGATTGATTGATTGATTGGCTGTATTGGGTCTTAGTTGCGGCACGTGGGACCTTCGTTAAGACATGTGGGATCTTTTTGGTCATTGTGGCGCATGGGCTCTTCGTTGCAGCATGAGAGCTTCTCTCTAGTTGTGGAGTGCGGGTTTTCTCTCTCTAGTTGTAGCACATGGGCTCTGTAGTTGTGGTGTGCAGGCACCAGAGCGCGTGGGCTCTGTAGTTTGCAGCACGTGGGCTATCTCGTTGAGGTGTGCGAGCTCAGTAGTTTGGCGCGAGGGCTTAGTTGCCCTGCGGCCTGTGGGATCTTAGTTCCCCAACTGACTGGAGATCGAACCCGCGTCCCCTGCATTGCAGGACGAATTCTTTACCACTGAACCACCAGGGAAGTCCCTGTATTGCTTTTTTAAATTAAAAAAAAAAAAAAGGAAAAAAATTAGAGGTAAAACAACTTATATGATTGCCTTTCAAAGTACATATTCAAACCCTACATTCTTGGTGTACATAACTTATTTATGTTGATTTCTGGTGTTTTGCTCTAGCAACAAGGCAATAATAATAACGCTGTAGTTTTCCTTGTTTCTTTCAACTGATGATCTGTGTATTTATTACACTCACAGCCTACCTGGAGGCAAGTAATGGTTAGTGCTGGTGTGGTTAACTCCTTTATAGATAGGGAGGTTGAGGCATGGGTATTGTGGAATTTGCCTAAGGTTACAGCACTGTGTTCTGACTCAGATTCATTCAGATTTATTCCTTCTCTTTCTGTCTCCTGAATTAACTCTTTGTAATTTTGACCTAGGTGTGAGGACACGAAAAGGATTTTTTTCTGTATCTGAGGTTTAGTGCTTGTTCTGTAGAAACAATATAGAGTAGTGGTTAGAGTATGCACTTTGGCATCTGATTTTTTCTTTTTTCTTAAGTCTTTATTGAATTTGTACAATATTGCTTCTGTTTTATGTTTTGGTTTTTTGGCCCTGAGGCATGTGGGATCTTAACTCCCTGACCAGGGATCGAACCCACTCCCCCTGCATTGGAGGTCAAGTCTTAACCACTAGACTGCCAGGGAAGTCCCATCTGATTTGATTTTGAATCTCTCCTCCACATGGACAAATCATTTAACCTCTCTAAGCCTCAGTTTTGTGATTTGTAAATGGGGATAATGATAGTACTTATCTTCATAGTGTTGCTGTGAGAAGTAAATAAGATGTGTGGAAAAGTGCTTAGCACTGTCAGGTGTGTAGCACATATTCAGTGAATGTTCGATAAAAGTATTGCTTTAAATATATGTGTTATACTCTGCCACTGGGCTTGTCTTTATCAGTTGGTGGATGATTGGATAAATATTGGGATCTTACTGCCATGTACTTGTAAGGCTTTAAGATTGCTGTAACTTTTGAGATAAGAATACTTTCTTTTAATGCTATTTCAAATTTAGTCTTATATATACTTATTTAAAAATAGGAAGTGATAGGGCTTCCCTGGTGGCGCAGTGGTTGGGGGTCCGCCTGCCGATGCAGGGGACGCGGGTTCGTGCCCCGGTCTGGGAGGATCCCGTGTGCCGCAGAGCGGCTGGGCCCGTGAGCCATGGCCGCTGGGCCTGCGCGTCCGGAGCCTGTGCTCCACGGCGGGAGACAGCGGTGAGAGGCCCGCATACCGCAAAAAAAAAAAAAAAAATAGGAAGTGATGTTGGATTATATTTATTATAGTATTAGTTTGTATGAAAATATTTTAAAGTTTCTCCTGAGTTATTCATATTTTCTCAGGCTCATAGTAATAGAAAACTAGAAAGTGATTCTGAACTGTTGATTTCCTTCCTTTAATCTGTCCCCCCCAAAAACATTACTTTTCATATTTTCTTCCTAACATTTATCAGTACTTGAAAGTGTCATCATTTTTTAAATTACATAAATAATCACATAAGCTCCTTGAGGGCAGGTATTTCTCATTTGCTGTAGTATCCTCAGTGCCTAGAATAGTGCTGAGTACATAGATACTCAGTAAACACTTGCTGGCTGTCTGTTATTGCTTTTGCATCTTTCCAGTCCCCCTTAAGTGTTTTTTATTTGGGAAGTAGGGAAAATACCATCCAACTTCTAGTCAGAGCTTAAAATGAGTAGGTTCTTAAAATCCAGTGCCTTATTTTGATTGGCTGAGAAATGTGATTGGCAAGGTAGAAGGGCATCTGGACCTTTTAGCATAAGAGCTCTGCATTTAATAATTTGACTTCTCCTTTTCCTGAAGCCTTGAGGGAAATTTTTCCTTTCCCTATTCTAGTCAGCCAAGAACCTGACCTGGGCTGACTCTAACATTGGAGAACACTGAACACAGTATCTGCTGAGCCAAGGACTGAGAGTCAAGCTCTGATACTATCTGAAGGAAAAGCCTGAATTCAAATCCTGCTTTGCCTACTGACTCATCTTGCAAACCTAGATGAATTTCTTAACCACTTCCAGGTTTAAATGTTCTTATTTGTCTGGTGAGTAATCTTACCTGTCTGGGCTTGTGAGGATACCTGGCTTAATGTTCTCAAAGCTTTTTACAGTACTGTTGCTGTGGCTCCAGGAGTTTCCAGGAACTACTGGGGGCAGTGTGGTACTCCAGGGAGGAGAGCTGGACTCTTTTTCCCAAAGACTACGCAGAAAACAGAAAGATGTGATCCTTCGTGATTTGAAATCGGCTCTACTTCAGCCTCCTAATGTTGTTGGTGGATGAAAGGTATGTTGTTGCCAAAGCCATTAGGCCTGTTTGCCTGAGGCAGCTGGGGTCAGTTCCCATTTCTGGGGTTAAGCTGTTTTTGTTTCTGTGAAATTTCTTCCATCAAAAGATACTCTTTTTTCTTTCTTTCTTTCTTTTTTGCTTGCTAGTAGGAAATCTCTTGCCATTTTTGTGCACTTAGCAGTAGCCTTCCTGGTCCTGATTCTGTTGACAGCTTGGGACTCAAAAATTGAGCTTCAATTTCTTTTTGGTTCAGTGGTTTCCTCTGTGTTCTTCCTTGAGTTTTCAGGGGTTCTCAGCTCACTGTTTTCCCCAGAAGAGTTTGCAGGTGAAGCTTCGTTTCTTTTCTCTTCATTCTTCTGAGGTAAGTGAGAGTAAGGAAGATTGTCAGTCTCAAATTTGGGTCTTACGGCTTTCTGTTTCTAGCTTTGATCATAGGAGCGTAAACTTTACTATGTTGCAGACATTAGGTTATATCATTGTGAGTTACTTTAGGAAGCCGTAGTCAGCAAAATCTATAGCAGAAAAGCTGGTGTTTTTTTCTCCCCTTCATTATAATAACAGTCACTAGAATTTTTTAGTTTTATATGTTCAAAGCATTTTGGAAAGTTGTTAGCTTATTTGTGATATACCCTGTAGTGGTCTTCCTTACACAGAGTTTATATATAAAAAACGCCCTGGGGAGTGTATGAGA
Organism: Delphinus delphis; assembly: GCF_949987515.2. Taxonomy (NCBI): domain Eukaryota; kingdom Metazoa; phylum Chordata; class Mammalia; order Artiodactyla; family Delphinidae; genus Delphinus; species Delphinus delphis. Next base: position 96,898,905 of record NC_082690.1, on the reverse strand, counting down.
AAAAGATAGATATGAGAAAAAGAGGTTACATTGCTTGTTTATCTCTTGGTAAATTTGGGCTGACAACCTTTTACAGGTACTTGATTCACTATTGTCTCTTAGCCTAACTTTCTAGAGGCAGACCAGTTGTATTTTAGAGTATTTATAATTCTGAACATAAATGCTGTGCATGTCTACAGTACAGGTGCAGGTTCTATTAACATTTTATTTCTGGTCTTTGGCTGCTTATAAAGGGGCTGTGTATAATTTTGATTGTATAGGTCTTGATTCCATCCAATTATTTGCTTTTAGTTCGTCGGGTGATTAATTAGAGGTACTCTCTGATTCTGCTTCATAGCCACTGTAGTTTCCTTTGCACTTTCTCTTAGAGCTGCATGTGCCGGACTTCTTTGTGTGAAGTCCCATTTATTGTTTATTCTGATTACTGTTGGTTCCTAACTTGGCTTTTACTTAGAAAAGTTGTAATCCTGCCTTGAACTTTTTGCGACTCGTAAGATACTCCAAGGATATTATTCCTTTAAGGTAGAAAGAGAGGGTGTTATTACTTTCAGTTTTTATATGTAGAGTGTGATTTGTTCAAGATTATATAACACCTCAGTGGTAGGAATCAGTCACTGAAGCTTCTTACCTATTAGTCTTATCTTTCCCCATTAAATCACATCACTTTTATATCCAGCACTCTCAAGCTCAGAAGATACAATATCCCATATTCCCAACCTTGCTCTCAGAAAATCCACTGCTTCTGTATTTTGTTCTAAATATGCTGTGTTTCAAATATGAGTATAAAGAAGCATTGTTATATGAGTATAAAAAGTACAAAAGACTCCTGTCATCTCTGTATATGTATTTTTTTAGGTTTAGCCCCCCCTCCCCCTTAGTAGTGGTAGGGATGGATTTGCCCTGTTCATATTCTGTTGCCTGGCCTTGTCTTGATTAATGACATGTACATAATGAAATGACTTGTTGAGATTAGTTAATGGTACAAAGTTTTCTCTTTTTGGAGATATTTGACTCGTAGAAATTGAATTTATGACCTCGAACCAACAGCACTACCTATAACTAACCACTTTTTTTTCACCTAGGTGTTGCTATTTATGAGAGTTTGGTGTTTGTTTTGGGCTTTCCTCACAGTTGGATATAAATACACACACATATTCATTCTCTTCTATGTTAGGCACTAAAGTAGGTACTGGACTAGGACAGACATGATTTTTGCCCTCACAGAGCTTATAGTCTAGTGAGGAAGATAGAGTCCTAACAAGGCATTACGTACACTGGGTATTAGGTAGTAGTGTTTTAGTTATCTGTTGCTGTACAGAAACCACCTCTGATGTGTGTTTTTTTTTTCCAAAACTGGCAAGCATTTCTCCAATTCTCAGCAGACACTGACCAGGTGTCCGACAAATTTAACTCAGTTCTGACGCTCTCTACCTGGATATAGCATCTGATCCCACAGGTTTAAGGGCTCAGTCCCAAAAAACTGCACCCCCTCAACTTTAGACGCTGATTGCAAGTCCAGGTTGTAACCTGTGCTTCTGATTGATGGGCTATAGGTGGTAGGTTCCCACAACCCCCTTTTTGGGTTGGACTAATTTGATAGAGTGGCTCACAGAACTCAAATATTTACTTATATTTACCAGTTTATTATAAAGGATTCAGATGAACAGCCAGATGAAGAAGTACATAGGGCAAGATCTGGAAGAGTCCCAAGCACAGGAGCCTCTGTCCCTGTGGAACTGGGGTGCATCACCCTCCTGGGCTGTGAATGTGTTCACCAGCCTGGAAACTCATCAGATCTTGTACAGTAGTATGTATGTATGTGTGTGTGTATGTATTTTTTATATCCATTTGTTTACTCATTTGGTTGCACTGGGTCTCAGTTGCGGGAGGTGGGCTCCTTAGTTGTGGCTCGCCAGCTCCTTAGTTGCGGCATGCGGGCTCCTTAGTCGTGGCATGCAAACTCTTAGTTGTGGCATGCATGTGGTATCTAGTTCCCTGAGCAGGGATTGAACCCGGGTCCCCTGCACTGGGAGCGAGGAGTCCCAACCACTGCGCTACCAGGGAAGTCCCTTCAATAGTTTTTATAGCGCTTAATCTGCAGGCCCATCTATCCCCTTTCCTGTCCCAGAGGTCAGTGGGTGAGACTGAAAGTTCCAATCTTCTAATCACTTGGTCTTTCTGGTGACCAGCCCCATCCTGAGGCTTTCTAGGGGTACCTCCCTAAGTCACCTGTTAGCATAAGTTTAAAAGAGACTCCTTATGAATGACAAAAGACTTCTATCACTCAAGAAATTTCAAGGGTTTTAGGAGCTCTGTGCCAAAAATGGGGACTAAGACCAAATATGTATTTCTTATTATAAATCACAGTATCACACCACCTCCATATTTGTGGCTTGAGACAATGATGTGTTTCTCACGATCCTGTGGGTTAGGAATTTGGGCAGGGTTTGTCTGGTTCGTTCTTCTGCCCTGTGTCGCATCAGTTGGGGTCACTCATTTGTCTGCTTTCAGCTGGTGGCTGGGCTGGGTTAGACAGGGCATCAGGGTTTCAACTCATTGGTCTGGCACCTTCAATGTGGCCTCTCCTAGTAGTGTCTTATCATCCAGGTCTCTCTATATGGTCTCTGTCTCCAGTGGGACATCCTGAATTTCCTTGCAGCCTGGTGGTTGGCTTCCAAGAGTGAAAGTGGATGCTGTCAGTCGTGGAACTGGCACATTATCGCTTCTGCCATATTCTGTGGTCAGAGCAAGTCACAGGGTCAGCCCAGATTCAGGGAGAGAAAAATATGTTCTTATCTCTTGATGGGCAGAGCAGCATGGGAGTAGGGTAGAAGGAATTGATGGAGACTGTCCTTGGAGAGAACCTATCACAGACAGGTAGACTAAGTTAGTTGTGGAGAATCCTAACTCTAGTAATGCACGGAGGTCACTAGCATATGTGTCTGCCATGTGGATGAGAAAGGGCTGGTATGAGGCTCTACATTGAAGACTCCCCTTTTTCTTTCCTCAGGTGTGTTGATGTCATATTTCATGTTTGACAAAGGGGTATGCACAGACATGACAGAGTATGTTCAGTTACATTCTTTGTTGACCGTGTTTTTTGAGATTTATGTTCTATCCTGGTTGCCATACAAAAGTAAATTCCTGTGGCATCTATCTCTGTTTCCTAATAGGTAATTTTTTTATTTGGATGGAGTTGGTAGGTTTGTAGGGTAAACACATAGTAGCTGAATTTCATGATATAGTCTTATTTGGCACTTTATCAAATTCAGAGTATTTATGGTCAAAGGTTTTGAAGTCCCCTTTTCTCGCAAAAACTATGTAAATAAGTTGCTGTAAAGGAAGGAATGAGAATTTTTTTCATTTTTCCTCAGCATTTTTTTTTTCTGGCCGCACCGTGGGGCTTGTGGGATCTTAGATCCCCCACCAGGGATTGAACCCATGCCCTTGGCAGTGAAAGCGCAGGGTCCTAACCACTGGACTGCCAGGGAATTCCCCTCAGCATCATTCTTTAATTTCTTGACCTTTGAGGAAATGAACATTAAAAATAGAAAGCAAGCTGATATCCAGTTGATATGGTAAGACAGTGAAACATTGATTGAGGCCTAATACATGTGAGACTAGTACATGAAATAGGGGAGAGACCACATAGGAGAATTTATCTCAGGCATTAGGGAGTTTTCTGTTGTAATGAAGTATGTAGACTCTGGAGCCAGACTGCCTGGGTTTGGATTCTGAATCCAGCACCGACAGTGTGACTTGTTCTCTTAGGGCCTTATGTACCTGAGGATTGTAAATGAGTTACTTTATGTAAAGTGCTAAGAACAATGGGAATGAAAAGGATTATGAAAGTGTTAGTTATTATTATTTTAACCATTATCTCGAGATTTTATTATTTTTTTAAAGGTTACAGTGGTAAGATTTTTTTTTTTTTATATGAAATGGTTTGGAGACCTTTGCAGTGGACAGTCTCATTTTGCCTAGAAGAATTTGTCTTTAATTAGTCTGATTGTTTATAGGACTTTGTGGCCTTAAATATTTTTTTCTCATTAGATTCTGTAATTCTTCATTATAGAATGAAGGTATTATTTTGGTACAAGCACTGGAATTATATAGTAGCAAGCACTTTTCATTTGGTAAGTCTTTTAATCCCTGTGGTAATCCTATCATATACATACTGTCTTTTACAATGATGAAACTGGAGTACAGGGAGGTTAAGTAACTGTTCCAAGAAACCTTCATGTACCAAGAAACCTTCATGTACCAAGAAAATGACAGAGCTGGGATTCAATTGCCAGTCTGATTTCAGGACCCATATATCACTATACTATACTATCTCTTATTTAGAAATTATGGATGAAAAAATTAAACAAACATTACTTAAAGTTTCTCTATCTGGACTTAAACCACAATTAGCAGTTTGGTATATCCTAGGATATCCCTTAGTACTCTGCATACAGTAGATACACCACTCAGGTAATAGTTGAAGTTCTTATGCTTCCAGGTGTGTTTGCTTTCAGAGTTTGTTACCTGATAACAGTTCTAGATTTGTGATGCTTTGCCCCAAATTCCCTGCTCCCCTCCAAGTTCAGTCTACTCTAGGAGTCAGGCAAGAGCTATATAGAGGCAGGGATGGTTGCTGCTGTGGTGCTTACATTTTTGGACTTGGATCATATATGGTGTCATTTGAAGTGTCCTGAAATGCCCTGTAGAAAGTCCTATTAATGAAAACCGAGCTGCCAGTTGTAGAAAACCCTGTGTATTTCCACCCACATGGAGTTTCTAAAGAGTACTGGGCCACTTTTAGGCCTCTAATTAAAGGCCTGACATTTTGTAGTTAATTTTCCAGTTGTTGGGAGAACTCTACTTATGCAGGTGATCCTAGGTTTAGTATTTAAAGGTTTTTTTTTTTTTTTTCTTTTAAAGAGTTAACCCTCAGGACTTCCCTGGCGGTCTATCAGTTAAGACTCCGTGCTTCTAGTACAGGGGGAGCGGGTTTGATCCCTGGTTGGGGAACTAAGATCCCGCATGCCACGTAGTGCGGCCAAACAAAGAAAAAGCAAAAACAACAAAAAAAGAGTTAACCTTGGGTTGAATCCTGTATGTTATTTTGGGATATATGTTGGTATTACATGGCTGATTTGACTCTTAGACTTTGCCTACATGGGCATAGTGAAGTGAAGAGAGATGCAGTTACTCAAATAAATGAGATCATTGGACTGCATTTTAACAGTGCTTCCAGGCCTAATAACTTTCTGATTCATACCCCTGGAATGCTATTGGTAGGGAGGATTTGGGGTGTGAATTATTAGCCAGGTTTTCCAGATATAGCTCTAAGTTGTTGGTTCTGTTTTTTAATTCACTTTTTATGTAGAGGTAGCCCAAATCTCATTTAATTATTTTTGCTACACAAATGAGTGCGGTACTTTCCCTGAGTACTTTTTATTTTGTTGTCTGGTAACAGCCTTTGAAATGTTTCTTAGGAATCTGCTACTCTTGGAAATCGTGGCATCTCAGGTCTCAGAGGTTTTAATTGGCCATATTGTTTGGTGAGGGAAACCGTGGTGAACCCCAAAGAGGATTCAATAATAATGACAACAATAACAGCAGTGGTCTTAATGCTCCACCACACTTTTCTTATTGGAGCCTCACAACAACTTGATGAGGCAGATATTGCAATTCCTATTTACAAAGGGGGCAGAAAAGTCTCAAAGAGGTTAAATAACTTGTCCAAAGTCATATTGCTTGAAGCTGGAGTGAAGTTGCTAGCATAAGGTGATCAAATTGCAAGGAGAACCTGTAAGTCTGACTTTAGTTTCCACTGGGCTGTGCATAATCTCTAGGTGACTTTTATTAGTGCTCGTTAAATATAATTTTGTCCTAGAATTAAGCAGAGAAAACCTTCCAAGGTGGTTATCTTCCCATCTTTTTAGAGTGATCATCATATTATGGGGGGTGGTGGTTAGAAATGGGGTGGAATAACAAATAATATTTGTGTTATGTACATATCCCAGTCGTGCCCTTTTGGTTGTACGTGCACGAGGCTTTTGGTGATTGAGGATTGATTCCGGGGGCCTGTGAAATGGTATCACAAAGACTCTTCTTGGCACCCTTTGTCCCGACCTGGTTTAAGGGACAGATTGGGAAACTTGTTTCTTCCTCCTTTTTAAAAAGAGAAATGAAAAACACACTTGACTGGCACTTCCTCCTCAGCAACAGGCCTGCCTGACTGCAGTTTGATTTAGCTCCTTTTGTTCTTTATGGAGAACAAAGTGAAATTTCTTCTCAGGTGGCTGTAAGGAGTGTATCAGGAGAAGGCCCCTCATCCTTTTAAAGAAACAGAGCAAATATTTTTTCTTCAGACAAAAGAGAGACTGTGCAGTTGTTTTAGTTCCTTTGACTTCTTGCCATCAGTCAGACTTTCTCTTGTTTGAACTGTTGGTGTGTTTAGGTCTCTGGGAATTGGTAGACAAGCTCTTCAGTAATCCTGAGCTTTAGTTTTTGAATTTTCTTGATAACTGGTATTTGTAGCAGCTCTTCCCTCGTCTTTCTGATTCCTGTAGGAACTTCAGACTGCATCACAGTTTTCTGAATCATCCAATGTTTGTGACCTATATTTTCTTCCTCTTGAGTTACACGATGTCAGAAGGTCAGACTTTTTTTTAGGAATTGGACTGCTGCTGTGTTCACCACATGTTATAAGATTATAAATGGTTTAAAAGTACTTTTAATGTTGCACTATAGGGCAAGGAACCCTCAAAACTCATTTCTGCTGAAATTCTCTATATTAGGTAAAAGAATGATTGGCTCTAAAAAAATTATAAGCTCAGTTAAGGTTTAAGGTGAATGGATGGGAACTGTATTTCAGATTTGTGGCAGTTTCACTTCCAGACTTTTGGTCTTTAAACCATGAGTTATCAGGGTCACCAAGGAGATTATTTCTTTCCAGTTAGTTCATCCTTAGTTTATGCAGGAGGTTGGCCTGCACTGTGTTGACATATTCATTGTGTACATAGTATTTATATTGTAGCTACTGGGGGATGAGAGCTGTACTACAAGGATACAGGCTAGAGTGTTCCTCAATCAATCCTTAGGGAACTTTGTGCTGTATGCGACTAGGAACTTGGAATTATGTTTTTCTGTAGAATCTTTCTCGCTTTTTAAATTTTAACATTCAGGGAGAAAACTCATTTCAGCATAGGCGATAAGTATTTTTCCTTCTGTATTTGGATGCATCTAGTTGTGTACTTTTTAGATTGCAGCCTTTCGTGAAGTGTAAAGAGCTGATTATTGTTTGACTTTTTACAATAAGCATTTATTACTTCTTAAATTAAAAAAATGAAAAGAACACTGCCTTTTCTGTTGATTGTCACCTATAATTCTGCCACCCAAAGAGAACCATGGTTAAAACTTTTTATATTTCTCTTCTGTCATTGTTTTTTTTTTATGATTTTAAAAATTTTATTTATTTATTTTTGGCTGCATTGGGTCTTCGTTGCTGCGCGTGGGCTTTCTCTAGTTGCGGTGAGTGGGGGCTACTCTTCGTTGCGGTGTGCGGGCTTCTCATTGCGGTGGCTTCTCTTGTTGTGGAGCATGGGCTCTAGGCGCACGGGCTTCAGTAGTTGTGGCATGTGGGCTCAGTAGTTGTGGCTCACGGGCTCTAGAGCGCAGACTCAGTAGTTGTGACACATGGGCTTGGTTGCTCCGCAGCATGTTGGATCTTCCCAAACCAGGGCTTGAACCCGTGTCCCCTGCATTGGCAGGTGGATTATTAATCGCTGTGCCACCAGGGAAGTGCCTCTATCATTATTTGTAAAGATTAAAAAAAAATAAAATTTGGATCATACTGTATATATAATTTTCTATTCTGCTTTTTTCACGTAACATGTATTTTTTCACATTATTAAATATTTTAAAAATAAATTTTGAATAGGTAATTTCAAAAATAAAAATGACATAAAACAAAAACACTGAGAAGTCTAGCTTCTGTCTTTGTCTCCATTTACCTTGTCCCTTCAGTTCCTAATAAGTGACCATTAATTTCTCCTCTTTTTCAAAAGTTAGCCTTACTATATATGTTGTTTTGCTCCTTGCTTTTTCCTCCTCTGAACAATGTATCTTGGAGATCTCTTGCTGTTAGTACCCATAGAATTTTCCTTACGGTAGATTAGTCATTTAGTCCCCTTTAGAGACTTGGGTTGTGCCCAATTTTTGCTATTACAAACAATAAGAAGTAGTAATTAAAGGGAAAAAAATTAAGCATTTACTCTGCTTCAGTTATTAAGGGAAAGTTCTTTCCAGAAGAATGCCAGCTAATAAATGTAGAAATAATGATGGAATTGGAAAATCAACGTATTCCAGCCCCCAAATGAAATAATTTAAAAAGGAATCATCAGTGACTGCTAAATGATTAAGCAAAAGGTTGAAGAGGAACAGCATATTCACATGGTGCCGAACGTTAGCCACAGATCAGTAGTTGTAAAGGGGGAAATATACCTTTATAAAGAGAGCTCTGGCTGTTACAGACTCAACCAAGTGATCATGTTTTGCCAGATGATCATGTAATTTACCAGGTCTCACTAAATGGAACAGTCTGAGAATATGATGTGCTGCATTATGAGATGAGGTACATAGGCAGCATCACCTGAGAAGCATTTTTGCCCAAGCCTCTTAACCTAAATCTAGTCAGTGTTTACAGGAAGTATTAGGGATAGAGATGCAAGTTAAATGGCACTGTGAGGAAATAATCAGACAAAACTAGGATGTAACTGTCAACTGCAAGTCAACAAGTCAACTCTCCTGGTCTTTTTAAAAAGCTTGTGTTGTAAACAACCAAACAAGCATAAACAGAACCAACCAAAATAAAACTTGGAGGCCATTCTAGAGTAAAAGAGACTAAAGAGACATAACATCCAAATTCGTTGCTTGAACCTTGATTGGGTTCTGGATTTTTTTTTTTTTTTTTTTTTGCGGTACACGGGCCTCTCACCGTTGTGGCCTCTCCCGTTGTGGAGCACAGGCTCTGGACGCGCAGGCTCGGCGGCCATGGCTCACGGGCCCAGCCGCTCCACGGCATGTGGGATCTTCCCGGACCGGGGCACGAACCCGTGTCCCCTGCATCGGCAGGCGGACTCTCAACCACTGCGCCACCAGGGAAGCCCTGGATTTTTTTTTAAGACACTTTTTGGTGTATTTGGTGTATTAAAGGCACAAATGATAATGCGTGTGATAATGGTATTGTGGTTATGAAGTTACATGTCTTCATTCTTAGATGCACAGTGAGGTATATAGGATTAGAGTATCTCAATGCCTGCTGAAATGGTTCGCAGGAAAATTAAAACAACCCTTATATATCTCTATCCATAGAGATAAATGAGGCAAATTTGACAATATATTAGCAATTCTTGAGTCTAAGTGGTGAGTAGTTGGTATTTATTCTACTGTTTTCAACTTTTCTGTATATTTGAATTTTTTCAAAATATAGTTGAAGAAACAGTGTTGCAATGAATGAGGTTTATATACGTATTCTTTTCAAATGTCATTTCATTGGGCTGCATATTCCATTGTTTGGAGGGACCACAATTCTTTAATTGTTGCACATGTGTATATTTTGCTGCTATTTGACATTTTAGTAGAATTTGTGTTTATTTTGTGACAGTTTTATACAGTTAAGGCTTGCAGTGGATGAGAAAAAGGAATTGAAATTTTTTCTTCTCTTTCCTCTGTCCTCTATTCTGGAACTTGAGTGGGGAAGAGAAAAGGAGAATGAGAAAGGTACCTCTAAGTGATTCTGTGCACTTGCTTTTAGGTAGGAGATAGAATTGAAGCTGCTGCATAAGAACCATACCTTAAGTAATAGCCTTTTAAAATCGGTTACGTGTCCTTTAGTTTGGAGGCTGCCCAAGTGATAAGGAGGACTACTAGCAACTAGGGAAGCAGCTTGGCACAGAGCGGGGAGTGCAGATTTTTTTTTTTTTAGGCTGTGCTGTGTGCCATGCAGGATTTTAATTCCCGGACCAGGGATTGACCCTGTGACCCCTGCATTGGAAGCACGGAGTCCTAACCACTGGACTGCCAGGGAAGTCCCCAGAGTGCAGATATTGTGTTGTGATTTGTTTTTTTTTTTGACAGGGTTTTAGACCTTTTGGTTAGTAAAAGAGTTTTTACTGCCTGATAAAAAGAATAACTCCTTTAGACAATGGTCTCTTCTTTAGATATAAGGCTGAGCTATGGAGGATATGGGAGGAATTTAAGGATGAAATATTCTTGGAAGAAAAGTTCTGGGAGAAGGGTGTTTTCTGAGAAGATGTCGTTAAATATGAAAAGAACAGTACTTTCCTCTTTGAGCTAGAATCATATTTGCAGTGGGAACCTTCTCTGACTGCAGAATAGATGTTCTTTGACATTAATGTCTATACCTTAGATTTCCATGAAGGCAACTTACAAGGACCTGAATGGCCTCATTTTAGCTGCTTCAGCGTGTAGAGCTATTGCTCGCTCCTTCTCTTCCCGGGCCTGGTGTGACAGTGGCTACTGAGGACCATGAAGGTTGTTCCAGAGAAGAATGCTGTCCGGATACTCTGGGGGCGAGAACGGGGCACTCGGACCTTTGGAGCTCAGCGACTTCTGCAGGAGCTGGTGGAAGATAAAACCCGGTGGATGAAATGGGAGGGCAAGGTGAGAAAAATGGGTGTTTTTCACATAGGAGTTGTAGGGGTGACAGTAGAATGGGGCCTTAGAATGGGTTAATGACAGAGTTGGGGTATAATTTATTTTGTGTAGGAGAATTGATATATCTAACTTGGTTTTTTGTGGGGGGAGGTTTTAATAAATTTGGAAGCATAATGGGCTAGAAATATCATTTTTCTTTAGAGCTAGATATTTTTCCTGAAGGTAATTTAGATTTATCTCTCTCAATTTGTAGCTTGATCATTGTCTCCAGTTTTTAAGCTTACACTGTAAATACTAGTCTAGAATGGTTTGGTGCTTTTGAGATAGAGTGAGCCATAGTTTATAAATAATGTATTTTAACTTTTGTTTGTTTATTTCTCAGAGAGTAGAACTGCCGGATAGTCCACGCTCTACCTTTTTATTGGCCTTCAGCCCAGACAGGTACCACCAAGTCCTTACCTAAACTTTACCTGAGACTTGTGACAGCATTGCTTTCTGTGTATTTGGCCTAGCTTGATCTTCCAAGACAAATCCCTAAAGGCTCTTTTTTTTTTTTTTTAATTAATTTATTTATTTTTGTCTGTGTTGGGTCTTCTTTGCTGCGCGCGGACTTTCTCTAGTTGTGGCGAGCGGGGGCTACTCTTGGTTACGGTGCGCAGGCTTCTCATTGAGGTGGCTTCTCTCGTTGCAGAACACGGGCTCTAGGCGCGCGGGCTTCAGTAGTTATGGCTCGTGGGCTGTAGAGCGCAGACTCAGTAGTTGTGGCACATGGGCTTAGTTGCTCCGTGGCATGTGGGATCTTCCTGGACCAGGGCTTGAACCCATGTCCCCTGCATTGGCAGGCGAATTCTTAACCACTGCGCCACCAGGGAAGCCCCCTAAAGGCTCTTTGAAGCACTGAATGAACAGAGCTTTGCCAGTGTTATCAGAAAGGGAAAGAAAGTAGATGAGCAGTGCTAACCATAAAAATAATGGGAATAAGCAAAGGAATCTATGAACGTCGAGGATCAGAACTTGGAAAGTTTCTCAGTAAGAATCCTTTGCCTGTGTGATATAGGCCACCAATAGTGTGATAGTTTTCCCTGCTGGAAAGAATATTCTCTGAAGGGGTTATGTGTCTTCTGGGGACAGAATGGAGAAGCCGAAAGCTTTTAAAGATGAGAATGTTTCTGTTGTTTGTAATGCCCAAGTCGTAGTATTTATCATGTTGGGATGGGGAATAAGTATCAATTTTCATTTTTGTCCAAAGCTGATAAAGTTTGTTACCCTCCCACATGCTTCACATTTACTTCCTCCTCTTTGATTCCCTAGGACTCTCTTGGCCTCCACCCATGTAAACCATAATATCTATATCACGGAGGTGAAGACAGGCAAGTGTGTTCACTCTCTGATTGGACACCGCCGCACTCCATGGTGTGTCACTTTTCATCCCACCATCTCAGGCCTTATTGCTTCTGGCTGCCTAGATGGGGAGGTTAGGATTTGGGATTTACACGTAAGTGTTTCCTTTTCTTTGGTATTCTAAATGCAGAGACTTGTTTACCCTTGGGTTCTTAACTCTGGAGGAGAGACTAGCCAGGTTCTTAGGACTATATCTGAGTACTTACTCAGTAATCATTGCCTACTTACTGATAGGGAGTCTAGCCGACAGCCCTCCGTTCTAAGATGACACCCTATTTAACTGTCTGCCCATTGTGACATAGTACAGGACACTCTAAGACGTCTTCAGGATGGATTTCTCTTGTTTTAGATCAAGGATTGTACTGTATTCTGATGATGATCATCAAAGCAACGTGCTCCTTGTCCTGGTGACTGGCTTATGGGTTGTTGTGCACCATGTCATGCACCAAGCTTGAGTTTTCACAGGCTACAGAAACAGGAGCTGTGCGGGTGCTCATTGCTTATGGATTGTAAATGACAAAACTGAGCTGACAGTAATGTTTTTCTGATAAAGTTGTGACACTGCCAGATCACTGGTTTTGTACGTCGTTTTCAGAGGACATACTTAAAGTAGGCCCTACAAGTAGTCGTTTTATGTTAAATGGACCCTTTTTTTTTTTTTTGAACTTGACATCTCAGTCTGCTGGCAGCTTGTAACCTAAGAATGTCTGGGATTTGTTCATTCATAGGGTGGCAGTGAAAGCTGGTTCACAGATAGCAACAATGCCATTGCCTCCCTGGCTTTCCACCCTACGGCTCAGCTCCTGCTGATTGCTACTGCCAATGAGATCCACTTCTGGGATTGGAGTCGACGGGAGCCCTTTGCTGTGGTGAAGACAGCTAGTGAGATGGAACGGGTCCGGTGAGTGCTCTGCCCACCAGCAATGTCTGGCGTAGGATTAACATGGCAGAGAGCATTCACCCGTGCTTTCACCTCAGGAGACAGATTATTATCTCCGTATTATCCCTGCTCAGGGCAGGGTGTTATCCCTATGGCTCTTCCTGCTTTTTAAGCATCTGGCTAATCAGCTAGGAAGCAGTTCATATTGTTCATTTCAGCTGTTCCATATTGGCCTCATCTTCTGGTCTCTGTAGACTATGGCTGTTAGAATCTTTTTTAGGTTCAAAGCTATCTGGTTTGGTATAAAGCTTTTTTTTTTTTTTTTTTTTTTAATCCTGAAAGGTATTCAGGTGGTGGGTAGCTTGGTGGCTAAGTTGCTCATCCCTGGTTTTCTGGAAATGGAAAGTGGAGGTGTAGATATGTATCCAATCTGCTAGTAGATATTTACATATTTAGCTTTCAAAATCAGCGCGCACATAGTCCCTGAATTATAGTTGATGCATTGTTTTCCTTTGGTCCTCTTGGTATCGCAGTTGGATATTAGCTAATTTTCTAGCCTCAGCTATGTCACTTGATGCTGAGACTGTTCCTTGTCACCAGCACTCATGCTTCTTGCCAGTGTAGCTGCTGTGTGAGGGGAGATCTGAACCTGTGGCAGAGTATGGGAGCATTCTCTGCTTTACTATTATGATGGGCTCTTAGACATGAGCAGCTGTGTGCTTAACGTAGCTAGCTGCTTCCTGGGATGGAAGCCCGGGTGTTTTTTGAAATTATTTTTGCGATACGTATTACCTTATTCTGGCAAGTGTGAGGACGTAAGGAGAAGTATTGAGCTTTATTACTTTAATCTGTTTGAAAGTTTTGGAAATCTGTAGCATTAAGTGGATACCTCGGTGATCCCACAATTGTCAGTAATGATTTCCAGACGTTTTCTCACAGGTTTCCTCTTCTTGGTTAACATAATTTCTCTCTCTGTGTCTCTGTCCCTTTCTTCTGTGCTTTCAGTCTGGTGAGATTTGATCCTCTTGGACACTACTTACTCACAGCAATTGTTAACCCCTCTAATCAGCAGGTAAGTTAGTCAGCAGTTTCAACTCTGTCTAAACTGTGGGTTATTTTCTCAACTAGTGCTCTAATTCTGATTATATTGGACTTCAGTTTTCAATGTCCAGGTGTTGCTTTCCAGTCAAGATTCAAAACTAGCTTCAGACTGTACTCAAAGTTATAGCCATATTGTGACAGGGGAGTCCATTCTGAAACCCCTGAGTGATCGTCCCAGTAGAAGTAACCAGGCCGTGTTGGATAACTTGTCATTCATGTGCCTCTGGCTGGTTGACATTTTGCTTCCCCTTACTGCCTCCATGTCATGGAAATGCCTTTTGTAACAGAGTTGGTTTGCCAGCTGTACTCGTTCAGAAGTGTTGCTAATTGGAAGTGAATAATTTAATACCATATGATGATTCTGAATCTGGAACCAGTTAGTTCTCAGTACTTCAAGGATGGAGTTGTTGCCTCTCTAGAAAGGTTTTCCTTGGATGATTATCAGTAGTTTTTCTTGATTTACCGGCAAGTTCTACCTAACTACCTGGCTCTGCCCCCGCCCCACCTTGGTCCACGTTGCAGGGTGATGACGAACCAGAGATCCCCATAGACGGAACAGAATTATCGCATTACCGTCAGCGTGCCCTCCTGCAGTCACAGCCAGTGCGCCGGACGCCTCTCCTCCACAATTTCCTGCACATGCTGTCCTCCCGCTCCTCTGGCATCCAGGTGGGAGAGCAAAGCACAGTGCAAGATTCTGCCACCCCCTCACCCCCACCGCCTCCCCCTCAGCCCTCCACGGAGCGTCCCAGGACTTCCGCTTACATCCGGCTCCGACAGCGGGTCAGTTACCCCACAGCCGAGTGCTGCCAGCACCTTGGGATCCTGTGCCTTTGCAGCCGCTGCTCTGGCACTCGAGTTCCTTCCCTCTTGCCACACCAGGACAGTGTACCCCCTGCTCCTGCCAGGGCTACTACCCCTTCCTTTTCTTTTGTACAGACCGAGCCCTTCCATCCCCCGGAGCAGGCCTCATCAGCGCAGCAGGACCAGGGCCTCCTGAACCGGCCGTCTGCCTTCAGTACAGTCCAGAGCAGCACTGCCGGCAACACGCTCCGCAACCTCAGTCTGGGTCCCACCCGTCGCTCTTTGGGAGGCCCTCTGTCTAGCCACCCTTCTAGGTATCACCGAGAAATCGCTCCCGGGCTGACAGGATCTGAGTGGACCCGGACAGTGCTCAGTCTGAACTCCCGCTCTGAGGCGGAATCCATGCCCCCGCCCAGGACCAGTGCCTCTTCGGTGAGTTTGCTGTCTGTGCTGAGACAGCAGGAAGGTGGCTCTCAAGCATCTGTGTACACTTCAGCCACAGAAGGGAGGGGTTTTCCAGCTTCAGGGTTGGCAGCTGAGTCAGATGGAGGGAATGGCTCCAGCCAAAACAACTCGGGCAGCATTCGCCATGAGCTTCAATGTGACCTGAGACGCTTCTTTTTGGAGTATGACCGGCTTCAGGAGCTGGACCAGAGCCTGAGTGGGGAAGCGCCCCAGGCCCAACAGGCCCAGGAAATGCTCAACAATAACATTGAATCTGAGAGGCCAGGCCCCTCCCACCAGCCCACCCCACACAGCAGCGAGAACAACTCCAACCTGTCCCGCGGCCACCTGAATCGCTGCCGCGCTTGCCACAATCTCCTGACCTTCAACAATGATACCCTGCGCTGGGAAAGAAGTGCACCTAACTACTCCTCTGGTGAAGCCAGCTCCTCCTGGCAGGTCCCCAGTACCTTTGAGGGCATGCCCTCGAGTGGCAGCCAGTTGCCACCTCTCGAGCGGACTGAGGGCCAAACGCCGAGCTCCAGCAGGCTGGAGTTGAGCAGCTCTGCTAGCCCACAGGAGGAGAGGACTGTGGGGGTGGCCTTCAACCAGGAGACAGGCCACTGGGAACGAATTTACACCCAGTCCAGCAGATCTGGAACTGTGTCGCAGGAGGCCTTACATCAGGATATGGCTGAGGAAAGCTCCGAGGAAGATTCACTCAGGAGGTGAGCAGATGCTTTCCTGTCTTCTCCTGTATCCCTTACTTTCCTCCTGATATCTCTTCCTTCAGTCCTGTGGGTGTTGTGGCTGGATCTGGAGTGTCTGGGATCCATGCATCATGCATCTGGTTCTGATTTCCCTAGCTTCCATTGCATCTTCTTGGAAAATCTTGCTGTGGTGGCGGAAAGAGGATAAGGCCTGGCAGTATGAGTCAGGTGACTCGGCTTGCTCCTTTTCTGGCTAAGCTCATGTGACGTTAGCCTTGGAGGAGAGTTGTAGATGAGGTTAGAGAGGCATGAGGAGGTAAAACCGTTGACTTCCTCTGCTCTGCTTTTTTGGCCTTCTCCAAGGATTGTATGTGCAGGACTGGTTATTGTGAAACAACAAAATGTCCCAGAGAGACTAGGAAAAAGTAGTAAAAGAGAACCCTGCTTAGGACAGATTAGTGTATTGGGTCTTTGATTGTGTTGCTTTGGACAAATTCTGAAACCATATCTTTTGGAACACTGCAACTTGACAAAAGGAAAAGAAAATAGTACGTATATATGTCAAGAAAAAGTTTTTTTGTTTTTTAGCGATATATATTTTTTGGACAGCAAGTTAGTTGCTTAGTTAAGATTCTTTGAGTAGATCTTCCAGATGGACATTCACCTCGAGGTGGAGAAGAAGAAATTCATAGAAGGAAGGCCTCTCCATACTTGGATTGGCATCCCAGGCAACTCTTTCATGGAAGAAACAGAGTGGGTGTAGTTGATCGCCCACCACATGTTCCGTGTATGGCTGTGTGCGCATCTATCTTGATTTATTAGGGACTTCTTTCTGTAATTCTGTAAAGGTCAAATCTAGCATAATCACCAACTCCCAGAATATGCTTGTTGGATCCAAACAGCATATTGCTGTGCATTATATCCTCTGTTGAAGCATCTGAAGTTTCTCTGACATAAGCTTCTAGCAAGGGTGGGAATATGGATTGTGCACATAATGTACTTGTTATTTTGGGAGAATGCTTTAGAGAGTTACCCAGTTAATAAGTATTTGTTGAATTATATATTTTTTCTAGCACTGTGCTAGGCACTGTCAGGAGTACAAAAGCAGTATAATACCTGGTCTTTGCCCACTGGCAGTATACAGTGTTGTTGTAGAGGCAAGACTTATTTACATGTAATTACATAAAAAATGTAAATGAGCCGAATGCTTCATTGTATGGTACTGAGATTAAATGTAGTCTAATTTCAGAGAAAGGGAAGGATCATCAAAGAAGGCTTTACAAGAATAAGTCTTGAAAGATGGGTAGGATTTGGAAAGGGAAAGACCTTTTTATTTTGAGGATATAGCACATGCTAAGGGAGGAAAGGGCATGATGAATTCAGGATAAGAAGAAGTTACTTAAGGGCAGTTAGTAACGTGAACACAGGGAGACTTGGTCAGATATGAAAGATAGATGAGGTAGCTGAGATTGTTACTCTGCCCGTTTGATTGAGGCCAGTTCTGGATTAACATCTAAATTGCCAGCTTTGGAATACTTTGCCTTGCATAATGACCCATATCAGGAGCCTGAGACTCTGTTCTTCCTTTTTGTCAAGAGAGGTGAGACAGTAGCAAGCATAGTGCCTGACATATAGTAGGCATTCAAAAAGTTTATTAAAGGTAGCCATAAAGGACTGTCTACAGTTATTGCTCTAAAAGCCTACCAGTGCCTGTTTCACTAGCATCAGTGGGTTTGTGGTCAGCCTCTGTCCGTTCTGTTCTAGCAGGACCTCTTCATGTGTTGCTGTTCTGAGAAATACCTGAGTTGTTTATTTTTTTTTATTTTTTATTTTTGCGGTACGCGGGCCTCTCACTGTTGTGGCCTCTCCTGTTGCGGAGCACAGGCTCCGGACGCGTAGGCTCAGCGGCCATGGCTCACGGGTCCAGCAGCTCCACGGCATGTGGGATCTTCCCGGACCGGGGCACGAACCCGTATCCCCTGCATCGGCAGGCGGACTCTCAACCACTGCGCCACCAGGGAAGCCCTACCTGAGTTGTTTAAAACAAACTCTGTTGTTTGATAATAATTAGAGATACCAATTACTGAGAGCCTACTACTCTGTTCTAGCTTTGCATTAATTGTTTCTAATTTTCACAGTGACTCTGTGCAAGGCAGGTATGAAATTTCCCATCTTCCAGTTGAGGAAAGAGTGGCTCAGAGAAGTCAAGTTTCTTGTTAAAGGTCACACAGTAGGTTGCTGAGTGGGGATTTGAACTCCAGTGTGCATGACTAAAGATTTTTTTAGGCTGCCCTCCATGGTGTGTGTGTGTTTTTTTTAAATTAATTAATTAATTAATTAATTTATGGCTGCGTTGGGTCTTTGTTGCTGCATGTGGGCTTTCTCTAGTTGAGGCAAGCAGGGGCTACTCTTCGTTGCGGTGCGCGGGCTTCTCATTATGGTGGCTTCTCTTGTTGCAGAGCACGGACTCTAGGTGCGTGGGCTTCAGTAATTGTGGCATGCGGGCTCAATAGTTGTGGTGCACGGGCTTAGTTGCTCTGTGGCATGTGGGATCTTCCTGGACAGGGCTTGAACCTGTGTCCCCTGCATTGGCAGGTGGATTCTTTTTTTTTTGCAGTACACGGGCCTCTCACTGTTGTGGCCTCTCCCGTTGCGGAGCACCGGACGCGCAGGCTCAGCGGCCATGGCTCATGGGCCCAGCTGCTCCGCGGCATGTGGGATCTTCCCGGACCAGGGCACAAACCCGTGTCCCCTGCATTGGCAGGCGGACTCTCAACCACTGGGCCACCAGGGAAGCCCCTGGCAGGTGGATTCTTAACCACTGCGCCACCAGGGAAGTCCCCATGGTGTATTTCTTAAAGTGATAATCTCATTTTTAGGTGAACCATTTTTATGTTTTTCTTTTCTTTTAACTTTTTGTTATGGAAATCTTCAAACATAAAAATGAAAAGAAAAGTAGTATAAATGAACTCCCATATACCTATCACCTGGCTTCAGAAATTTTCAACACTCGTCTGTATCCTTTACCCACTCCCAGCCACCCAGACATCATATAATTTTGTCTGAAAATACTCCAGTATGTTTCTCTAGAGCAATTCTGTCTAATAAAATGTTCTGTATCTGTGCCATATAGTATAGTAGCTACCAGCCGCATGTGGCTATTGAGCATTTGAAATGTGGCTAGTATGATCTGAGAAACTACATTTAAATTTTAACTAATTTAAATGTAGATAGCCACGTGTGACTAATATATTAATAGTCACTTCTTAATAAAGTGGGCCATTTAAAACCCAGCAACTGTTAAGGATGTATCAGAATTTTTTTTAGGCGAAAAGTAGTATGTGTTTGTGGTTTAAATAAAAAAGTTCAAGCATTTAGAAATGTTATGTTGTAGAAAATGAAGTCCCTTGTCATCTTGCTGTAAACAATTTTATATATATATATACACACACACACACGCACACACGCTTTTTAAATTTTAAAATATACAAATGCACAGTTCTCATTGTAAAATAGTATATTAATCCAGTGGTTACATTATTTATGGAGTTGCTTTTCAAATGAGCTTGAATGAGGTGTACCACGAGGGTTTACAGCCTATCAAAAATGAGGTATCTTGTAAAACATTCTAAGTGCACACCCATTAAAGAAGGGCCACCACTTCCTCATAAACTGAGGGGCTGCATTCTGGTATAAATCACTAATATATACTTGTGTTAATCGGCATCTTCTACCACCTTCTGAAGGTCCAGTGTTCTCTGGCTGATGAGCGGCCTTGCTTGGATTTCCCCAGCAGATGTCACTGTTGGGCTAGGCTGGCAGGGAAGAGGTGTCCTTACTGTGTGTGTGCGCGTCTACTTGAAGGGAGGGCGTTTATTCTTCATGTAGTAGGAATTGGACTAAGGAGGCATGTTTTGATCCTTGGTGTTGCTGATATAATCTATAGTGTTTTCAGATAGTGAGAATATGAAGCAAAAGTGTGTATTTCAGTGTAGCTCTATGTTGCTGAACAGTGATGCACGGTTTATCTCCTTTTGCCTCTGGGCAGTGGAAGGTGACTGTCTCTATATAGTCTGACTCCAGGTTACAGTTTATAACTTGGATGGCAGACCCTTTGCTTCACCATGAGAAGCTTCTTTTGGGGTCTGATAGCCCAGGACTTAGCAGGAGAAGATGAGGGTGTTGGGGCTTCTTGCAACAGGGTCCCTGTGGCCTTGAAAGGCTGGTATTAGGGAAAAAAAGAAAATTATTTAAATGTCGTCTTGAAACTGGAGAAAACCTAGAGTTTATTTAGTCCAGTGTCTGTCTGTCTGTCTGTCTCTGTCTCTTTCTAATTGATGAGAAAACTTAGATGCAGAGAGGGGAAGTGACCCCAGGGAAGCCCGGAAGTGACTTTAAAGAGGTGCTTGTAGCAAAGATGGGAGTCAAACTTCTGGGTCCTAAAGAGGGTGCTCTTTCGTCCTCTTCATTTGAAATTAGTGCTTTCACACATCAGTTTTCTCTGTCAAAACTTCTAGGGGCTTCCCTGGTGGCGCCGTGGTTGAGAGTCCGCCTGCTGATGCAGGGGACACGGGTTCGTGCTCTGGTCCGGGAAGATCTGACATGCCGCGGAGCAGCTGGGCCTGTGAACCATGGCCACTGAGCCTGCGCGTCCGGAGCCTGTGCTCCGCAATGGGAGAGGCCACAACAGTGAGAGGCCCGCATACCACAAAAAAAAGAAAAAAAAAAAAGAGTAAGGGAAGCGTGGGGGAAGATAAACCCAGGCCTTAAAGGAGCGTGGCTCTTGTTATAACCCTGGGAATTGGGCTGGTGAAATAATTACTCTGATTGATCGATTCATTCATTCATAAGGTTGACAAATATTTACTAAGTACCTACTGTGTACCATATACTATTTAAGTACCAGCAAGAAGTCTCTTATTCTAATGAGAGAAAGAAAATAAACACATAAATAAAATATCTAGTATGCCAGATGATGTTAAATTCTATGAAGAAAAATATTTGAAAATGTAGGTGTTTCTGGGGTGGAAGTTTGTAGTGTTAAATAGGGTCATCAGAGGAAGTCTGGTAAGGTGACATTGGAGCAGACACCTCTTCCTTCCTTCAAGCAAGTAAGGGAGTAAACTCTGTATACATTGGGGGCAAGGGCATTCTAGGCAGAGAAGGGCAAATGCAAAATCCCTGAAACGCTTGGCTGGAGCACAGTGAAGGATGGAGTGATAGAAGATGAAGTTAGAGAGGTAATGGGGACCAGATTATGCAGGCCTTCTAAGATATTTAAGGGATTTTACATCTTACTCTGAGTGATTTGGGAAGCCTTGGGAAGTGGAGTAGCATGATCTTATATTTTAAAAGGATCATGTGGCTGCTGATTGACAATAGACTGAAGAGGCTCTGCTAAATAGGGTAAATTAAAGTTAGGCCAGCATCACACACCTTTAGATTAATTTGTGTCTTGATTCTGTGGTGAAAACCAGAAGGCGGGAGTCAATGATTGTGTCAGAATTAGAAGGGCCTTAAATGTTTGGATGAAGAGTTGCCAAATAAAGAAATAAAGCCTCTTGGCAGGCGTATTATCTGCAACAAAGCCACCCCCATCCCCCAAGCATGACAGCATGTTATTGAAACTGTGAGGAAGGGAGAGCGTGAAAAATTTGTAGTCACCAAGGTATCATAAATGGAATTTTGAGATGCCTGTTTTGTCTGCTTACAAAACAAATACAAAGTCATTTGTAAAAATTCAAACATAGAAATGTGTGATTTATCTATCTATAGTGAATGTCCTCTGCAGTGCTAACCACTGTTTAGCAATTTGTGTGTTAACTTAAGAATTTTTTCTCTGCAAATGAAAGCACTTTTTTTTATTTATAAAAATGGGATCATACTAAATCTACTCTTCCACCGTTTACATATTTCACTTAATATGTCATGGACATTTTTCCATGTTGATGTGTATAGATCTGCTACATTCTTTTTAACAATGGCATTGTATTCCACAGTTGGATGCACCATAATTAAACAAGTTCTCTGTTGACAGAATCTGTATTGTTTCTGGTTTTTGCATGCAGAAACAATGCTGTAGCATCTTTGTGTACTTGTGCAGGTGTCTCTAGAGGAGGATGAATTTTCAGAACTACAATTGCTGGGGCTGAAGAGTGTGAACATTGTTAATGGTAAAAATTAATTGTATTCATTATTACTAATTTAAAACGTATAAAATGATATTTTCTATTTTAGTGAGCATAATTTTATAGGTATTCATAATTTCATAGATTAGGACTCCTAATCCTGTGTTTTTTCCCCTCCCATAAGGTCTTACGTTTCTTAGTTGTAAATCCTACCACCGGGTTTTTCAGGAATCTGATCCTCAAGGTTGAGAAGGACTTCTAACATATGCCACCTGGAGGTGTTCATGTACTTTTCTTCTCCAGTAGCCTTGTATGAGGGAGACTTGGTTCCATCTTTGACACTCACTTACTGACTTTGGGCCACCTAGTCTTCCTGGCCTTGTTAAATGATTGAGAGAGTCCAGATATTTCTTGCCCCATCATAAGGCAGTAACATTTAGATATTTAAGTTATTTGTTTTCGGGGATAGTTAGAAAACCCACTTCTCTCTTTGGCAATATGAGGGTGAGGGTAGAGTAGAAGAGAGGGTACCTGGTAATCTTTTTCCCCTTCTCTGCTCATCTGCCCAGCTAAGTCACTCTGTATTTGAGCCTCTGAATTCTGAGTGTGATCCCTGGTTGTATCCTCTGTTTCAGTGACTAGGACTTTTTCTGTGAAGGGCAAGTTTGTAAACATTTTAGGCTTTGTGTAGACCATATGGTCTCTGTTGCAAATACTGAACTTTGCCATTGTAGCACGAAAGTAGCCATAGACAATAGGTAAGTGAATAAGTATGGCTGTGTGCCAATAAACTTTACTTACGGACACAAATGTGATTTTTATATAATTTTCACGTGTCGTGAAATATTCTTCTTTTGATGTTTTTCAGCTATTTAAAAATATAAAAACCATTCTTAGCACATGGGCTATACAAAAACAGGCAGTAGGCCAGATTTGGCCTACAGACCATGGTTTGCCAATCCCTGCTTTATGTGAATATGACTTGGAATGGAAGAGAGTTGGGTGCTATAGTAATAAAAGGCATTATGATAAGGAGGGCCCTGGAAGAGGTAGGGAGGGGACCCCTGCACTTGTCTCTCTCTGTACTTTGGACTAGATGTCCTGAGTATTGGCTCTTGTAAGATTCTTTGACGGTTAAGAGCAGGCTTAAGTGCATGAAGAGTTTCTTGTTTCCTCTGCTTTCTGCCCTGAAGCAAGGTTTTCTAACCTTGCTATATATCTGTCTTGGGAATTGTTTGCAAGTGAGGAGGCTTGCCCTGGTGTTAGGGAGGGTGTGAGCCTCCAGGTCCTCCAGGCTGTATGCTTGATAGGCAGCCCTTCCCCCACTGCAGGTCAAATTAACACCTGTTGGGCAGATCTAAATTATCCTCCATCATCCCTCTGTCTGGGGCTGAATGGTGTAGAGCAGGCTGTGTGCTTTGTATACACACTGAGAACTTGAAAATATGTAATCGCTTCTGTCAGCTCAGAGTGTTGGAGTGCCACAGGGACTTCAGTGGGATCTATGTGTACTGCAAATATATTTGGAGCAATTTCCCATGTACTCATTTTCCCCCCTTCAGATCCCCTTCTCTACTGTAATCTGTTCAGAGTAGTGCTCTAAAGGATGTGTTGGAGGTTTTGCTAAGACATTAACACCGGGTGTACGGGGTTCTGTTTGCATAATATATTTTGCTTTTTGTAATCGGTCCCAGCCCATTAGAGCTGTGCAGGTAGCTTCTCCTCCTCCTCTAGGATTTCTTATACATTTATGGGGAGGAGGAGAATCCAGTACATCATCTGCTCCTTCTTGGAAGCACTCCTGACAATGTGTTCACATGAGCAAATTTGGCTTTAGCAGGTGGGCCTGTTATATTAGCCCAGAGATTGCAAAATAACCTTCAGGTGCATTTGTTTGGCCCTCACGATGTCACTAAAAATTTCAGTTTTTTCTACATAAATCCAGATTTCTGGATTCTCTTGAAAAAAAAATTAGATCTGGCTTACATTCCCACATAATAACAATCAGCAGGAGTTGAATAGTTGTTGCCCCTTTAGTCAAGGTGTGGACCTTCTTTGTGCCTTAGTCTGCACTGGGCTGACTTCATCCATTTACGTTTCCTGCTTAATTCCAATTTTGTGTTGGTTACCACTGCTTTCATTAGCTCAAGAAGGTCTTCTTAAGTTCCCTACCCCTTGTCTCCACCAGGGGGAGGCACTGGACATGGCAGTACTCTCTCCTCTACCCCACCCATCCTGCCTAATTCACACATAAAGGGCTCCCCTGCTGGCAGTAGGCTGACATGCTCACAGCCCCCTCACCTGAAAAGCTGCCTGACTTTTTAATAGCAACATTTAATAAACTCCTCCTTTGTTTCCAAAGAGGGAAGGTGGGGGTGCCAAGATTATTTGCTGGCTGGGGCACCATTTAGTGAGCAGACCTCTGTCATGTCAGGTTATGCAGTATGAAAGTAACCTTCCTTTCATGATGAACTATGTGAAATCTTGGACAAGAATGTCTGCACCTCTCCCTGTGAGCAGAGTGCCTTGGACAGAGGGATGGGTTTGCATGAGAAGGCCGATTGATTTGGATGTCACCTGCCAGAAAATTAAAATCAAGTTAGAGCAAGAGTAGAAACTTGTAATAATAAAGGAATCAAAGGCTGAAAGTATGACCTTGTCATAGAAGGAGAATTGCAGCTTGTTAACATTGTGCTCTTTTCCTTTGCTGCATCAGAGAGTATGAGTTTGAATCTTTTTGCCTCTTTTCCTTTTTCCTCCCCTACACAGGTTCATATACGTTTCTCAATTTTCCTCTATCTCCCTGCTGTCTCCTTGGATCACTTCACCTCAGCGAGGTGGCTTTTATCTTTTGCTTTCTTTGTTCTGGTGGCAAATGTAACCTATTTTGGGGGTCTTTTTTCTTACTGTGATTAAAAAAACATAAATTTACCCTCTTAAATTTTAAATGTACAGTGTTGTTAAGTCTATGCACATAGTTGTATAGCAGATCTCTAGAACTTTTTCTCCCTGCAAGAGTGAAATGCTCATTGAACAATTCTCATTTCCCCGTCCCGCCATCCCCTGGCAACCATGATTCAGTTTTCTTTTTCTGTGAATTTGATTGCTTTAGATCCTCATATAAGTGGAATCATGCAGTATTTGTCTTTTGGTGATTGGCTTATTTCACTTAGCGTAATGTCCTCAAGGTTCATCCATGTTGTAGCATATGACAGGATTTTCTCCTTTTTAAATGCTGAATAATATTCAGTTGTGTGTATGTACCACATTTTTTTAATCCATTCATCTGTGGATGGACCTTTAAGTTGCTTCCACATCCTGGCTACGTGAATAATTCTGTAATGAACATGGGTGTTCAAATATCTCTTTAAGATTCTGTTTTCAATTTCCTTGGATATATACTAAGAAGTAGTATGGCTGGGTCATACAGTAGTTATATTTTTAATTTTTTTGAGGAACTTTTATGCTGCTTGTCATAGCAGCTGCACCACTTTACAGTTCTACCAACAGTGCACAAGGGTTCCAATTTCTCCACATCCTTGCCAACATTGTTATTTTCTGTTTGGGTTTTTTTTTGTTTTTGGAGATTGGCATCTTAGCATGCATGAGATAATATGTCATTGTGGTTTATTTGCATTTCCCTGATGATAAGTGATGTTGAGCATCTTTTCATATGTTTGTTGGCCATTTGCATATATTCTTTGGATAACTGTCTATTCAAGTCCTTTGCCCATGTTTTAATTGGGTTTTTGGTTGTTGTTATTATTAAATTGTAGGAGTTCTTTATATATTCTGGCTATTAACCCCTTATCTGATAAATAGCTTACAAACATTTTGTCCTATTCTGTAGATTGCCTTTTTATTCTGTTGTTTCCTTTGCTTAAGTTTTAAAAGTTTGATGCAGTCCCAGTTGTCTATTTTTGCTTTTGTTACCCGTGGGATTTTTTTGTGTGTAGTATCTAAGAAATCATTACCTATTCCAATGTTATAAAACTTTTCCCCCATATTTTCTTCTGTGAGTTTTATAGTTTCAGGTTATATGTTTAGATTTTTAATCCATTTTGAGTTAATTTTTATCTGTGGCATAAGATAATGGACAATCTTCATTATTTTGCATGTGAATAGCCAGTTTTCCCAGTACTATTTGTTGGGAAGACTGTCCTGCCCTCATTGTGTAGTCTTGGCACCCTTGTCAAATATCATTTGCCCATACACACAAGGGTTTATATCTGGGCTCGCTATTCTGTTCCATTGGTCTATTGTTTGTCCTTATGCCAGTACCATACTGTTTTAATTGCTATAGCTTTGTAATATGTTTTGAAACCAGGGCAGGTTAGGCCTCCAGCTTGGTTCCTCTTTCACAAGATTGTTTGGCTATCCAGAACTCTTTTTGAGATTCTGTATGAATTTTGGGATATTTTTTTCCTCTTTCTGCAAAAAAAAAAAAAAAAAAAAAGGAAATAAAGGAAAAAAATACCATTGGGATTTTGATGGGGATTACATTGAATCTGTAGATTGCTTTGGGTATTATGGACATTTTAACAATGTTAAGTCTTCCAGTCCATGAACATGGGATGTCTTTCTTTTTATTTGTGTCGTTAATTTTTTTCAGCAGTGTTTTATAGTTTTCAGTGTACAAACCTTCCACCTCTTTGGTTAAATTTATTCCTAAGTATTTTATTCTTTTTGACACTGTTGTAAGTAGGATTGTTTTCTTAATTTTCTTTTTAGCAGATGTAACCCTTTTAAAACTAAGACAAGAAAGAACTCTTCTTTTTTTTTTTTTTTTTTAAACTTTAGTGTTTTCCCAGAAGTCTAGCACTCTTTCTTTTCTGCATGCTTTTCTGATTCCTTTTTATGCTTGTCTCTTTTGAGTTCTCAAAATTGAGGCAGAAGCTGGGCTGGTCATTTTCTGTTAGCTCCTTGAAGGCAAAGGACCATTGCTGTAATGGTCATCCTAACAGAGTTACTGAATTTTTTTTAAAAAATTTAAATTTAATTTAATTTTAAAAATTTATTTATTTTATTTATTTTTGGCTGTGTTGGGTCTTTGTTGCTGCGCGCGGGCTTTCTCTAGTTGTGGCGAGTGGGAGCTACTCTTTGTTGCGGTGCGTGGACTTCTCATTGCAGTGGCTTCTCTTGCTGCCGAGCACGGGCTCTAGGCACGCGGGCTTCAGTAGTTGTGGCACGTGGGCTCAGTAGTTGTGGCTCACAGGCTCTAGAGCTCAGGCTCAGTAGTTGTGGCACACGGGCTTAGTTGCTCTGCGGCATGGGGGATCTTCCCGGACCAGGGCTTGAACCCATGACCCCTGCATTGGCAGGTGGATTCTTAACCACTGCACCACCAGGGAAGCCCCCAATTTTTTTTTTTAATTGAAGTATAGTTCATTTACAAAGAGTTGATGAATTTATAGTCCCTCCTAGAGCAACTAAATTTGGCAGCTGTGTTAGATGGTACTATTTTGGACGGGGTAAGTTATATGTGAGAGAGAGAGAGAGACAGAAGGAGAGAGAGAGGTGTAGCTACATCAGAATGTGTTTGTCGTGCGATCTTTGGCCAGTGGTTCTCAAAGTGTGGTCTTCAGACCAGGAACATCAGCATCTCCTGCTGATGTGAGAAAGGCGAGTTTCTGGGCTCATTCCAGACCTACTGAATCAGAAACTTGGGGTGGGAGGTGTGCAGTCTGCGTTTTTAACAAGCTCTCCAGATGATTTTGATATGCACTAAGTTAGAGAATACTGTTTTAGACCACCCAGGAACTCTTAACATCGCAACCACCACCTCCTCCCTAAATCTCTGAAGTGTACTAAAATTCCTTTGCATCATCCATCACCTTTATTTTTCCTTTTGCTCCTGTCCCATGTGTGATGCAGTGTTACTTTAACTCTCATAGTCTCCTTAGGTTCCCCCTCTTTTCTTGTAATGTATTCTAATAGAAGGATTTGGATTTGAGCAACTTCGGATTCAAATTCTGGCCCTATTGTGTGACCCTGGGCAGATTAAATATCCTCTCTGAACTTCAGTTATAAAATCGTTGTTATGCAGGTTAAATGAGTTAAGCATCAGTTGCTTTTACATGTTTAGATGCTCAAGAAATGCCAGCTCTTTTCTCTCTTTCTCCATTATTACTCTGCTCAAAAATCAAACAAACAGAAAAAACCCAAAAAGCAAACAAAAACTCCTTTTGCCATGACACATTCCCTACAGGTCGTTTTCTTTTGTATCTGTTAGTACCATGTTTTTTTTTTTTTTGGACTTAAGTCTTCATGATCTATGAAATCTCACCATGTAAAATTGGGGTAAACCAAGTACATAAAAAAGTGAGGTGCTGTATAAAGGAAAGGGTAAGGAACAGCTATTGTGATAGGGCTAGTGCCAGTTACTCCCATTAGTCACTTGCAGCAGACGCAATGAGATTCTATTTTAGAAAGTGTAGTGATACAGAAAGTAGTTTGGCCCATAGCAAGGGAATGGGATATTATCTTCATTTTTCCTGCACTCTATTATAATGATCTGTGCAAAAGAAACTATTTGCCTCTTGATAAGAGAGGGAGTACAAATAGCCTTAGTTTCCCCAATTCTAGGGTCACCTTCAATATTGAGAGGGAGCCGTCCAGGGCAGAAGTGTGTTTCAAAAAGGAGAGCCTGATTGAGACAAGTAGAAAAGAGTAGAAAGTCTTTCTAAATTGACATTCACCCTTTTGACCAGTACCAAGACCTCATGCTTTGGACAGTGAGCAAGTTTGCACTGAGTTTTATTGTTTAAGGTCCCTTTCCAAATGTGTTGTTTGGTGTTTTGTTTTGGTAGCCGAGTTTCCCTTGTAAACTAACTTTTAATGCTGCTGTTGTAACTAGCTTGAAAGTTCTAGAAGATCAGGAACTAATTCATTCATCTACTGATGCATAACCAACCAAAAAACAAAATTAGTGACTTAAAATAACAATTTTATTATCTTTCATTGTTCTTTGGGTAGACTGGGCTCAGTTGAGGAATTCTGCCGGTCTTGCTTGGGGTCTCTCTGGAGTCATCTGGAGGCTTATTTGGAGCATCTAGGCCTATTAAGGGCTCCTCTCTCCATGTGGCCTCTCCAGTAGAGTAACCAGACTTTTTATGTAGTGGCTTAGCACTTCCAAAAGTGACAGTTCCAAGACGGAGGAACTGGAAGCTGTCAGTTCTCAAAAAGGCTTAATCCCAGAACTTACCAGTTTTTTTGTTTTTTTTTTTTTTAATTTTCACCATGTTTTCTTGATTAAAGCAGTTAACAGGCTGGTCTAGATTCAGTGTGGGAGGAGACCACACAAGGGCAAGAATACCAAGAAGTATGATTCTTTGGAGTCCATCTTCAGATACTAGCTACTGCGGGGACCATATCTATTTTATGTACTAATATATACCCAATAATAGGCACTCAATAATTATATGTGGTTTGAATCAGTGGTTGGATGGGCCAATAGCCAGATTGGTGGATGGTTGACTAACTGCTCTTGTTGGTCTATTTGGGTGAGGCTTATGTGATTCTGAGGGCTGAGATACCCATGTCTCTGCCTTTATAGTACCAGTCCTTCTTCAACACATGTCTTTCTAGGAAACCACCTTTGTAGGCATAGTGACTTGGGTGGCTAGGTGTTCCCTGCAGGTACTTTGGGAACTGTAATCGAGGGAAGAAAAAAATAATCATTTTTTATTAGACTGTACTGGCTACTATAGTTATGTTCTTAGTTAATCGTAACAACCTTGTGAAATAGGCATTTCCCATTAAATTTGGACGCTGAGGTTAATGAACTTGCGCAAGGTCACACAGCTAATAAGTGACACAAGATGATGAGTTAAACTGCAATTTGTTTCTGAAGCTAAAGCACGGACTTACCTCATATATTAGTTATTCAGTTTCCCTTCGTTAATCTCAGACTGTTAGGATGTGTCAGAGGATTTCTCAAAAGCAGCACTATTAAGTTTCAGGCTGGATAATTCTTTATTGAGGTGGAGGAGGGGGGAGCTGTCCTATGCATCATAGGATGTTTAGCAGCATCCCTGGCCTTTACCCACTAGATGCCAGTGTACTCCCCCCACCCAGTTGCAACTACCAAAATGTATCCAGACATAGGTTTCCTGGGGGGAACCCCCTCCCATTGAAAACCATTGATAAGTTATTTCATGATTTTCTGTCCCCTGACCTTGCTGTTTTTTGATATTACATTTCACAAGGAACTGGCAGTGGCTTCAAACTGTCTTATTTTTATAATAGTTATAATCGTACTGCCTGGTTCTGATGCTCTTGAGTCATGCCTTTCTCTCATTGCCTCTCTTCTCTTTTGCCTTGTCTTTTTGCTTTTGTCTGATTCTGCTAAATAAAATGCAGCTGGATAAAGTGTAAGGCCTTTCTACCCAGGTATCGATTCAGCAGGCATTCAGATCTCTGAGATTATAACCATTAGTGCTAGAGAAAAGAAAGCAATTTAGATCTTCTAATTATAGTGGAGTAGGGGGGGGATGCATAATGTTTAGCAAGCTGGAAATTAAATGGCTTCCAGGCTTCACAGAGTTAATCTTCATGGTAGTACTGATTGACATGCATGTGCAATTCTTTTGGGAAACGGGGGAGGAGAGTGGAAATTGCAGGTTTTCTCCTAATTGTACTTTAGGTGTCATTTATGACAATTTCGTGTTGTCTAGACAGAGGGAAATGGTAGAGAAATTATTCCAGTGAAGTCAAATGCTGAGTCCAAAGGGAATCAAGAAGGTTCCTGAGGTCGGGATCAGGGTGGAAGGGCAAGTAGTATACCCCCAGAGGTGAATCAGTGAAAATCAAATGTCACTAAGAGAAGCAGTTCAGAGTGAGCCCAGGATATAAGAAAAGTGATTGTACTCTGAGCTTTGGGTTAGTGCAAGGGCTGACAGTGGATTGTTTGGGGGCCCAGCTGGGAGTCTCTGCCCTCCTTTCTATTTCTATAGACTCCAGAAACCTAATTGCTTGAACAGACAGCCAGGAAGGCTGCCTCTTTGCCTCTGGTTAATAAATGCCCCAGCCCACTGTGCATTCCTTTTTCCTCATTCTCTTGTTAGGCTTCATTTTACTAACTTCTCTTTGCTTTTCTGATGTTGGCCCTAAGGTTTTATTTCATATTATAGAGTATGCTGTTTGCAGTATACCAGGGTCGGTAGAACGAATGGCCCTCGTTGAGGGTTTTTAAAATTTCAGGTCAGGAATGTGAATGTGAAGAATCATCTGAGAAGAAATGTGCAAGGTTTGCTGTTATTGAAACAGTAAATGATTATATCATATATCCTTTGTAGTATTAGTAGGTCTAGAGATAGACTTTTTTGGAATTGTCTATTATTCTGAATAAAACTAGCTGAGGGGGACTTCTCTGGTGGTCCAGTGGTAAAGAATCTGCCTTACAATGCAGAGGACGCGGGTTTGATCCCTGGTCAGGGAGCTAAGATAAGTCTGGGGCAAATAAGTCTGGGTGCTGCAACTACTGGGCTCGCACACCTCAACTAGAGAACCTGCGTGCGGCAAACTACAGAGCCCACGTGCTCTGGAACCCCTGCACCACAACTACAGAGCCCATGAGCCCTGGAGCCTGCACACCACAACTAGAGAAGAGAGAACCCACATGGCACTAGAGAGAAGCCACGCGCCGTAAGTAGAGCCCTTGCGTCGCAACGAAAGATCCCGCATGCCTCAATGAAGATCCTGCATGCCACAGCTAAGAACCAATGCAGCCAAAAATAAATAAGATAAATTTTTAAAAAATTAGCTGAGAATTCAAGATTATTGAATTCTGTAAATCTCTTCTTGATTTGGGGGGAAACCGGTCAATTAGGATTCACTGCCTCTTTAAAAAAAATTTTTTTTATTTTTAACATCTTTAATGGAGTATAATTGCTTTCCATTGTTGTGTTAGTTGCTGCTGTATAACAAAGTGAATCAGCTGTACATATACATATATCCCCATATCCCCTCCCTCGTGCGTCTCCCTCCCACCCTCCCTATCCCACCCCTCTAGGTGGTCACAAAGCACCGAGCTGATCTCC
Organism: Delphinus delphis; assembly: GCF_949987515.2. NCBI lineage: Eukaryota > Metazoa > Chordata > Mammalia > Artiodactyla > Delphinidae > Delphinus > Delphinus delphis. The sequence goes on along the minus strand of NC_082690.1, from coordinate 96,866,726 downwards.
CTGTGCTGTGTGGCTGCTTCCCACTAGCTATCTATTTTACATTTGGTAGGGTATATATGTCAGTGTCACTCTCTCACTTTGTCCTGGTTTACCCTTCCCCCTCCCCATGTCCTCAAGTCCATTCTCTACATCTGTGTCTTTATTCTTGTTCTGCCCCTAGGTTCTTCAGAACCATTTTTTTTTTTTAGATTCCATATATATGTGTTAGCATACAGTATTTGTTTCTCTCTTTCTGACTTACTTCACCCTGTATGACAGACTCTAGTAACTGCCTCTTGATTAAAGTTCAAACTTGCATGTCATGGCTGCTGCTTGTTGGTATGTGTGCATGTGAATATCAGAACTAGCTCTGGAACTTGTTATTGGTATGATCCTACTCATCCTCTGGTGAAAAGCTTCTGATCTAAATTCCTAGTTTAAAAATGTCTGTGGTCTGTGGGCAGACCTCCCAAGTCTCCCAGAGAGAAAGAATTGGAGACAGAGTAAACATGTCCATGTAGATCACCTTGGACCTTTGAGTTCAGATGCTGACAAAAGTGAGTGTTTATTATAAATGGACGTTTCATAACTATAATGTGATATGTTGAGGATATACAGGAGCTAGGCATAGCGCCAACCATTTTACAATTGTATTAAAAATAACCTATCGGGCTTCCCTGGTGGCGCAGTGGTTGAGAGTCCGCCTGCCGATGCACGGGACACGGGTTCATGCCCCGGTCCAGGAAGATCCCACATGCCGCGCAGCTGCTGGGCCCATGAGCCATGGCCGCTGAGCCTGTGCTCCGCAACGGGAGAGGCCACAACTGTGAGAGGCCCTCATACCACATTAAAAAAAAAAAACAAAAAACCTATCAACTATGCTCCGATATAAAATAAAAATTAAAAAATAAATAAATAAAAATAACCAAGTACCTAACGGTCAGCAGAGGGTCCGCTGTTCTAAGAGGAGTCTGACTGACTTTTCAGGCAAGACTTTCGTATAGCCAGATACACAGTTGCACACCCCGTATGAATTGTTTCCACCTTCTTCCCTCTTGGTGTCTCTGATTATGTTGTGCTCTGATATTTTGCCATCAATTGCTCGTTGCACAGAGACATTGAGGGATATGTTAATGTTTTGTAAGATGTTTGTCTGGTAAAAGGCTTTACTTTGAGCCCTGTGAATTGTTTATGCTGGATGATGATAAAATAAGGCTGATCCACACAACAGGCACTGTGAGCTCTTTCTGTAGCATGTCTGTTTTTTTTCCTGAGGTTAGCCTTTTAGCAGTGCCACCTTGCCTTGGTCTGCCCCACAGCAGGAGCAGGAATTGCCTGCCAGTCTCTTCTGGCAACTGCATCATGTGCTGTAAGTGCACCCCTAGAACTAGGGGCCCCTGCAGGGATCAGATGAGTGCCTATCGTTGGATAACTTAAGCGATAATTGCCAGTGTGTGAAATGGGGAGGCTTGGATGCCTCTGCTTTAAAGCAGAGATGTCAATTTGAGAATCATAATAGAAGTGTCGTTTCAGAACACACAATTATTTTTTACAAAGAATAAGGGCTTGTCATCTCCCAGCCCTGGCATGCGCCAAGGCAGAGATCTGGGGCTTGCCGAGCAAGATGCAGAAATGAAGGCAATATTGTATCCAAGTTTCTTTGGCCTCCCACCTCTTCATTCCCCTGAAAACATTGCCCTCTTTCCCCTGTGAGGTCTCTTTCGGCAATAAGCTGTCCAGGAGCATCAGTGGTAGTTTCCCAGGCAAGTAGCCAGCCTCTGACTTTATGACTTAACAAGCCTCCTAGGGACCAGGCTGCACTGCATTTATCAGGACAACTATGTCAGCACTTTAACCTGAAGGGCTTAAGTGACCGAAGGGATGAAGAGTGATGTAAGCAGTTTCTGAAAAACTAGTTCCTTCAGGAATTTCAGTGTGAGTTTTTGGACATCTAGAAACCTTGTCTGAAAGTCACAGGGTCAGTGAGGGGCAATCAGATATGTCTTCTTGCTTATTTTTCCAAGTCTACTTAGGCCTGCTGATTTATTCACTTAGATATTTATTGGTCTCCTATTATGTGTTAATTAGGATGTGCGTTTAAATGGGGATAAAAAGATGACTTGGACCCAGTACTTGCTTTCATGTAGCTTGTAGTCCAGTAGCAGAGAGAAGACGACATACTTACAAGGAACTGCAGTACAGGTGACTTGGGAGAAGGCCTTTTAAGAGAGGATTCAGATGCTACGGGGTGTGGGGGAAGAAAGGGTGAACGTCTGGCTAGAGGAATCAGGTATTTGAGCTTTGAAGGACTTTTACAGACAGAGATAGGGAAGAACTTTCCAGAAAGAAGAAATGGCCAAGCTAAAGACAGAGGTGAAACAGTGAGGGTGTGTTTAGTTTAGCTAGAGCAATAGTTCTCAAAGTGTGGCCTGGGATCCCTGAAGTCAAAACTATGTTTATAATACTGAGATGTTCTTTGTCTTTTTCACTCTCTTGCATGAGGGTTCAGTGGAGTTTTCTAGACACTACATGATGTGTAATGAGGTTATCACTCTGATGGCCAATGGAATGTGTACTTGTGTATTAAATTTTTCTCAGTTTTAATTTCAAATATAGTACATATTAATAGATAAAACTCATATAAACCAAAACTCTTTGGGGTCATTAATAATTTTTTTAAAAATTTTATTTATTTATTTTTGGCTGCATTGGGTCTTCATTGCTGCACACAGGCTTTCTGTAGTTGCAGCGAGCGGGGGCTACTCTTCGTTGTGGTGCGTGGGCTTCTCATTGTCGTGGCTTCTCTTGTTGTGGTTGTGTAGCACAGGCGCTAGGTGCGCGGGCTCAGTAATTGTGGCTCTTGGGCTCTAGAGCGCAGGTTCAGTAGTTGTGGCGCACGGGCCTAGTTGCTGTGCAGCATGTGGGGTATTCCTGGGCCAGGGCTCGAACCCCTGTCCCCTGCATTGGCAGGTGGATTCTTAACCACTGCGCCACCAGGGAAGCCCCATCAATACTTTTTTTTTTTTTTTTTTGCGGTACACGGGCCTCTCACTGTTGTGGCCTCTCCCGTTGCAGAGCACAGGCTCCGGACGCGCAGGCCCAGCGGCCATGGCTCATGGGCCCAGCCGCTCCGCGGCACGTGGGATCTTCCCGGACTGGGGCACGAACCCGTGTCCCCTGCATCGGCAGGCGGACTCTCAACCACTGCACCACTAGGGAAGCCCACCATCAATACTTTTTAAGATTGTTAAAGGAACTCTGAGACCAAAAAGTTTGAAAACGATTGCACCAGAGCATATAGTATGTTCAGAAGGAATGAGAGGGCTTCCCTGGTGGTGCAGTGGTTGAGAGTCCGCCTGGCGATGCAGGGGACACGGGTTCGCGCCCCGGTCCGGGAAGGTCCCACATGCTGCGGAGTGGCTGGGCCCGTGAGCCATGGCCGCTGAGCCTGCGCGTCTGGAGCCTGTGCTCCGCAGCGGGAGAGGCCACAACAGTGAGAGGCCCGCATACTGAAAAAACAAAAAAACAAAAACAAAACAGAAGGAATGAGAAATTTGGCTTCAAGGCTTTGGGTGTCAAGGTGAGGAATTTGGATATTATTTCCTAGGTGGAAGGGAGTTATTCCTTTGGGTTTGGCTTCCCTGAACTCAACTAGCAGATGTCACCCAGACATCAGAGCCAGACTGGGAAATTACTCTTCAGGCATGGGGCACCAGCATCTTAGCTTCTAAGAGCAACTTTCCTTATCAGTATATATAGGTCACAGTTTTAGCAATTGATTGTTTCCAGTGATTGGAGAAGGTCTGTACTTGTTTGTTGGCTTTAGTTTGTTGATTTTCTCTGTGATTTGACAATTAGTTAAAAGAATATCTTTAGGATATAGTTGTTTATTAAGGAAGAGTTGTCACTGGCTTATTTATTTGTCTAGACTGGTACCCAAACTTTCTCCTTCTCCACCCCGATACCCATTGAATTTGAAACAAAGATTCTTTTCTTTTTTTTTTTTCCAGCCGCACTGTGCGGCTTGTGGGGGTCTTAGTTCCCGGCCAGGGATGGAACTCATGCCCCCTGCAGTGGAAGCGCAGAGTCCTAACCACCGGACCACCAGGGAATTCCCCAAAGGTTCTTTTCTTTTGGGTAACCCATCTCATCTGCCCTGACAACTTTATTCTTTTCCAGAGCTTTCTTCTACTACTATTTTTTATTGTTTTCCTAGTCATCAAAGGGTACAGCTGATATAGGGAACTGTTGTACATATTCAGAGTATTAATTAGGGAAGGAAGAAATAGTTGTATTCATTTAAAATATTAGGAATTTTACAGCTTGGATTGTATATTGACTTATATTTTAGTAGGGCTTAATATTAATTTTTGATAACTTATTCTAGTGTGTAATACTTTGATTTCAAGCTTTTCTGTTACATTCCTTAGTGACTCCACCTTATCTTTCAAGGGATTTTATGTAAGCAAATGTTTTAGAGCACGGGTGGGCAGATTTTTTTCTGTAATGGGCCAGGTAGTAAATATTTCAGTCCTTTCCCTATTAGGTCTACTCAACTCTGCCTTCCTAGCTCCAAAGCAGCCACAAACGATATTCTTTTTAATTAAAAAAAATTTTTTTAAATTTATTTTTGGCCGCGTTGGGTCTTTGTTGCCACACACGGGCTTTCTCTAGTTGTGGTGAGCGGGGGGCTACTCTTCGTTACGGTGCGTGGACTTCTCATTGCGGTGGCTTCTCTGTTGCAGAGCACAGGCTCTAGGCACGCGGCTTCAGTAGTTGGAGCAGGCAGGCTCAGTAGTTGCAGCACGTGAGCCCTAGAGCATGCCGACTTTAGTAGTTGCAGCACGTGGGCTCAGTAGTTGCGGTGCGCGGGCTCTAAGGCACGTGGGGTCAGTACTTGTGGTGTACGGGCTTAGTTGCTCCATGGCATGTGGGATCTTCCCGGACCAGGGATCGAACCTGTGTCCCCTGCTTTGGCAGGCAGGTTCTTAACCACTTCGCCACCAGGGAAGTCCTCACAGACAATATTTAAATGGGTGGTTGTGGCTGTGTTTGGATAAAACTTTATTTATAAAAACAGGCAGCTGGCCCAGTGCCTGTAGTTTGTCAAACCTGCTTTTTAGAGGCAACTTGCTATTTGAAGAAACTCTTTTTAAGAAGTGAGTAATTCTTTTGAAAATGAGTAGTTTTCTCTTTAGTTTTCAGTGGTTTACTTTTAGATTTTGTATATTGGATGTTTTAAATTTTGAAATAATTTCAGACTTGCAGAAAAGTGGCAAAAATAGTGCAAAGAATTCCCATATACTCTTCACCCACATTCCGTAAATATTAACATTTTACCACATTTGCTGTATCATTTTCTCTCTTTTGCTCTACCTGTATGTGAATATAGTTATGCCTTTATTTATAGTTTTTGTATTTTATATATTTGTGATTATTATATTCTATTAAATATTGAATTTTCTTAAAGTAGTGTATAGTTTGATAGAACAGTGGCCTTTAGACTTAAAAAAGAACAACCTCTGTTAGTAAAAGGCTTTTGAGCAACCTGTGTGTGTGTGCGTGTGTGTGTGTGTGGCATTATGGTTATACATTTTAAATCAAAAGTTCTAATATTTTCTTCCTGTTCTCCAGTGGATCAAAAGAGCAGAACCCCTGACGTACCTCACTTGAACACCACTAGTTTAGAGAATAAACCCGGCAAACTTGTAAAGAAAGGTTTTTTTTTCTCTGTCAGAGCTTCAATGACTCTTTAAAACATTTCTAAATAACAGGTCAGAATGAAATGGTAGCTTCAAGCTTGAACAAGCTTGTCTGAGCCCATCCTAAGTCCTACCTGACTTCATATTACTCAACCAGTTGATTGATCATTGTCAAGTGAAATTTGTGGTGGCCAGAGCAGAAAGCGCTCAGCTGCCATTCCATTCCTTTTTCTTGTGTCATTTCCCCATCTATGGCTTTTTGTAGGAGGCTAACTGTGAGAGAGAAAGATCTTTCTTTGAGTTTCCTAGGAGTGGTGGTGATATTTACTCGTTATTTCTTTATTCAACACCAATTGGCGAAGTGTTTTTTTTTTGCTGTACGCGGGCCTCGCACTGTTGTGGCCTCTCCCGCTGCGGAGCACAGGCTCCAGACGCGCAGGCTCAGCGGCCATGGCTCACGGGCCCAGCCGCTCCGCGGCATGTGGGATCTTCCCGGACCGGGGCACGAACCCGTGTCCCCTGCATCGGCAGGCGGACTCTCAACCACTGCGCCACCAGGGAAGCCCCTGGAGAAGTGTTTTTTAATCCCTCAGATAGTGTTTGTGTTGTAACTGTAGAGAGCTTGATGTTTCATCAGTGATACGTGTATGGGGGTGCTATTCACAGTAATTGGCTCTCCTGATTTTGTGTATTAGCAGTTAACATGCCATATGTGTATGACTTGCTAGTCCACTGTATTGCCTGAGGAGCAAATGGTGCCAACAGATTCTAGTAAGTAGGCACAGGGGATATATATATGTTCCAAAAGAACCTCATCAGGGACTCCCCAGAGACAAAACTAAACATTTTGGTATAACTGTTTTAAGACGCCTTCCTAAGGTAAGAATTTAGGGTGGGAAGTAGAGTTTGCGGGATTATAAAATGGAATCATTAAAATTGAAATTGTCTAAACCAAGCTCTTCTGGTTCAAGAATCTCCTTCACAGCATCTCTAAAAAGTCATCTCATTTCTTTGAGTACTGTCACTGCCTTGGCAGAGTAGTGGGTAATATTGGCCTCCTAATTTGGCAGGGTCATTTTTCAGGCAGAAGTACTTAAGAAGGATATATGTTGGTCACTCTGGAGGATGCCTCTTGTCAAAGGGCCTCTGCTTATTAAGCAGACATTTGGAGGGTAACACGACAGGGCTCAATGAAATTCAAGACTCATTCCAGAACCCGCTGGGGTAGAAGAAGCTTCTGGGTGTTCCAGGGCAGTCAGCTGCTCTCAGATCTTGCTTCTGTTCTTCAGTTCCCGCCTAATTCCTATAGGACAAATTTATTAGTAGTGGATATATGATGGCCTAAATTGATACTCTTCTCAAAATTTCGCTACTCTTCTTTCTCCAGTCTGTGTACCTCTCACTATCCCTTCCTCTCACAAATAGTCTGTATTTCAAGATTCAAAGACATGCCATTATTTTATGTGCTCCTATGAAAGAAAAAAATCCTGCCAGTTAAACTGCGTCACACAATTATAAAATGTATCCTAATTTCAGACACATTAAAACGTTGGGGGGGAAAGCGTGTCTTAGAATTGATGAAACACAGCATTTCTGCTGCTGTAAACTGGTATCATTGAAGATTCAGGTTTTCAACCAGAGAGAAGTTGTTTTATGGCTTTCTTCTCTTCCTCATTGGTTTCATTGTATTCACTCCCTTCAGTGGTAGGACTATTTAACTTGTCCTAAGTGTGGGGATTATAAGCCTTGTCTAGATCCAAAACATCACGTAACAGTTATTTTCCTGGGTGGGAAAGGTAGCAAGCCAGGTTGACAGGGCCTCTGTTGTATCTCTTTCCCAGGCTGTTAGGGAAAATGCTTCGGTGAGCCAGTCGCTGGGATAAAGTGACTGCACATGACTATACCTAAAGCCAGCTGGTTTTAATAAGAGTGAATTGAATTAACTCAATTGGAAAAGATTGGTAGCTGCTGTCCTTATCCTGCAGATCTGCTTTAAAGAAGAGTCCAGCAGGGAGCTGGAGACCTGCTCCTGGTAGAGCCAGGCAAAATGCTGCTGGAGAGGAACAACATGCATTTCTTTCTGAGTCCACTTCCTTTGAAATGTCTTCTATGGCAGGAGCTTGATTGGCTGCCAAGGCACATTTGAGTTGGGAAGCAGTGTGGCAGACATGGCAAACTGGGGGGCCCCGAGCCATGTTTGTCAGATGAGTTGGGAAGCAGTGTGGCAGACATGGCAAACTGGGGGACCCCGAGCCATGTTTGTCAGATGTTTGTCAAACTGGCCCTTCCTGTACGAAAAGGAAAAAAATGTTTTAGCTAAAATGTAACAGGAGATTTCATGCAAAAGTTCAGCTTTTTGGCTTCCCTTAAATAAATGGGAAGATCCAGTGTTACTGGACCTGCATTCTAGTTGGGACTCACACTGGATACATGTACATAGTGGTTTGAAGCATTTTGGAGTTGACAGGCCTTCACTGGAGTCCTGGTGCTATCACTTGGTAGCTGTGTGCTGCAGTGCAAAACACTTAACTTCTAGGCCCATTGATCTCATGTATGTATAGTAATGCTCACCTTTCCAGGCTGTGGTGAGGTTTAAATAAAGAACTACATGTGAAGTGCTTAGTATTTGCCTGGCGCTAAAAAAGTGCTCAATAAAATATGTGTGTAACACATATGATCATTGAATTGACAGTTGGGCTAGATTATATAATTAGAGATTTTTATCAGTTGTTAAGAGAGCCGTAGGAGTACTCACAGAAAGGGTGTGGGCAGAGCAGAATGTGTAGAAGATAAGGGGCTGTGGATTAGGATGACATGCAGGAACTGAACACCAAGGTAAATGTTGGCACTACGTGATAGTCTCTTGGTATGCCTCATTTTCCTCTCCCATGTTGATCCCAACCTCCTGTTTGTCTACCGGAGGTACTGGAAATAGAAATAAGATCATGTCTCTACTGCACTGACAGAAGAGCAGTATTCACCATGATACAATGGCCATATCCAGTGTGGGAGCTCTGGAGCTCTTCATTTACTTATACCTCTAAGTGCTTATAGGAAGGGTGTGATCCCAGATAAGAGGTGTTAGCTAGCTGCAAAGGGGGATGTTATTTATCTCTCCCCCCATTTTTCCTTATGAATGACCTCTGAGTTGGTAATTGACAGGGATTATTGCCATTTTTTTAATCTCTGCTAGGAGGCTGCTGGAGTCTTCCCTCATTTCATTATCCCGTTATGATGGAGCAGGATCCAGAGAGCACCCAATTTACCCAGACCCAGCGAGGTAAGGCCGAAGTGAGAAATGGCACTAGGTGGGGGGGAGGGACTGCCCTTGGGGTTGCCAAGCTGTTGGAAGCCCCATTCTGTGCCTCTCTGGTCCTGGTGCTCTTTTACTCTTCAGTTACAGTTTTGAGACAGGTGGTTCAGGTGATTGGGAAGTATTACAGGTAAGTGAACAGAGCCTCTGGTGACAGAGGGTTATGACTGAGCCCTTGTCCTTTGGGGCTCATTTTTGTAAGTGGGACACTAGAGGAGGGACCTGAGGAGGTCATTGGCAGAGTCACAGGATATTTCTTTTCTGCTCATCAGAGAGGCTGTTGCCATTCAGATGGACAGCCAAAAGGGAAACAAAAGTTTTTTTATTAATAGGGAAATCACTTACAAATTAAAAGCAAACAATTCTCTCTCATTTGAGAGAAAATTTAGAACATCAAAAGGCGGAAATCAAGTTCATTCAGATGTTGAAGTTTTGGAGACTATATGACGGAAGAGATGACTGACAAAAGGGTAACTGAATAAAACAAGTTGACATATTATTAAAGTGCTTGCCTTACCCCCATTAGAAGACATTTGAAAAGTTCTTGAAGAGATAAAAAGAAAAAAAGAATTCAGATGAGTTTAAGGCCCACCTTTACCTTATACTGGTAACTCAGGACTGAGGATGGGGTGTTGAATTGATATATAACATTTATTTATAGTGAGCAGCCCTTTGGGGTTGTCACAGCAGGACTTAATAATTCTGTTAATGATCCGAAAGGGGGATAACCTGCACATTCTGTAGCAACAGCAGACCGCACATTGTGAGGCTTTGCCAAAAGAAGAGGGTAATTTATAACGGTGGGGTTGAAGTTAACACTGTAGGTCAGAAAAGACTAAATGAGCTTTGCTGTAGATTAAGAATTTCAAGTCCAAGGTTTTTGTTTCCAAGGTTATTGAGTGATTTTGTTGTTACTACAGTTATGTCATGATACTGAGCATTCTTTCTGAGATACTAGTGAAAAGATTCCCTGTTATCCTCTTACTTCCTTTTCCGTACCCCAGAAATGGCAGATCAGAGAACATGGGGATTGATGACTTTAAAACAGGTAGGCAACTTAGATGATGACTGAAACAAGGAAGTTTATGTTAGTCTCTAGTCATATTTGAAAGTAGCAAGCCCTAAATAAGAGAAGGAAATATTTTGCATGAATCAAATTCTTTGAAACCCTGAGAGAACTTCTTGCTGTGAAACAGTTTCTTTTAGGACAGTAATGGGAATCTCATCCCCAGAATTTTTAACCTGACAAAGTTTAACGGTGACTCTTAAAGACCATTATTTGTCCTCCTTTCATGTAATAAGTTTGTTATTTATTCCCACTCAGATCTCTTTATCACAGAAAGGCCAAACTTTGTGGTGGTGTTATTTTTACATTTTCCCTTTAAACACAAAAAAGGGTTTTTTGGAGGGGGAAGTATTCTTCCTTGAAGAAAACTTGAGGAGTTATTTAAAATATTCACTTGGAACACTTTTAGAGTTTGATAATTATCCACTCTTCAGTAGGAGGATGATTGTTACCTCATTACTGGTTGTTTAATTTCTTTTTCCTCTTAGATTTCACCCTGCATAATCTGTATAGGTCAAAGCCTTTATGAGACATGTCAGCATTCAGATCCTTAGCTTCCCTCTGGATATCTACAAAGATGAGGCTATGATGTACTTGTACTTAATAATTGTGAATCCATTTTTCTTTACCATTGATGCACAGTTATGTAGTTTAGGGAATTCCTGTCCAACGGTGAAATTAAACAATTGAGGTTACCTAGTGCTGAATTTTTTTTTTTTTTTTGCGGTATGTGGGCCTCTCACTGCTGTGGCCTCTCCCATTGCGGAGCACAGGCTCCGGACGCGCAGGCTCAGCGGCCATGGCTCACGGGCCCAGCCGCTCCGCGGCATGTGGGATCTTCCCAGACCGGGGCACGAACCCGCGTCCCCTGCATCGGCAGGCGGACTCTCAACCACTGCGCCACCAGGGAAGCCCCCTAGTGCTGAATTTTTACCCCTACATAAAAGGACAATCTTTATTTATTATTGTCAGCATCAACATTATTTCTACCTCTATCACCGTAATATAATTTTTCCATTAGTTAAGGTAGGCTATCAACACAGTAATGAGTGTATTTATGGTCACTTTTCAAAATCTTTTCTAAAAAAAGAATCTTCATTCTCCTCTTAAAACTTTTTTTTAACATTCTTTTCTACTCTGACTGACTTGAGAATTTAACCAACAACAATTGATTTCTACTGGAAGATTTCTGTATATTTGGTAGCTATAGGAACAACTCAAGAGTATTGGCTTCTGTCTGTTGAAAATTTAGGGTTCTTGATTCATCCTTGCCAAATGCATGGGAACAGGTGCCCAAAGAGACAGTGAAAGTTCCACAAGTTGAAACTTCAAATCTTATTCTCTGATGATCTTGGCCAAGGCCTCTGTACGTCCCATGCCCACCTACTGTCTAAAGATAATTTGGATTCAGAGGTGCCAAATGCAGCATATTGTTCCATAACACAGACTTTTGAGTTCCAAAGATTGTCACCTGGCCTGCTTGGAAATTCTGCTTGATGGTTGGCCAGAAGGACACCACCTCTGATGACAGGCATTTCAGAGGCAGCCCTGTTTCGTGAGGCAGTTGACTGCAGGATCTCCTTTGGTCTGAGTGAGTAGATTTACCGAGGATTTACCTAGAGGCTTACTTTGTCCAGGGGTAATGAAAGGTCAGGCAGCAAGATGTTTGTACTTTTCCTACCATTTGGATGTAAGTATTTCCATTTCCATTCTCAATCAGTTTTTCCAGATTTCCATTAAAAAAAAAAGTTGCATGCTTTTTTTCCTTCTATATTCAAACATTATAGAAGTTAAGGTCCCTAGGAATCCTTATCAGGATTGTTATGTTTCATTTTTTTGTTCTAATTACAGAAATAAATATTTTTATATACATATTAGTATATACATACCATTCTTTAATTTTTCCCCCACTTAAAATTTTATTTTAGAGGGCTTTCATTGTGCATATATAGGGATATTCTTTTCAATTGTTATATAATGTTTCTTTGTATAGATGTAATTTATTTAATCTGTTGGTGGACATTTGGGGTGTTTCCCAGTTTTTCACTAGTGCCAGCATATATATATATCTCTTCGTATCCTGGTGTATTTCTGTAGGATAAAATTAATAGTGGAATTGTTGAATCAAAGTTGGCAGGTTTTAGGTCTTGGGCAGGTTTTAAGTCTTGGAATTTCTTAGTAATCCACTTAATATTATATATAAAACATTTTTCTGTTACTGTTCTTCTCTCACTTTCTCAGTTCACAGCCTCAAATTATATGCGTTGTGAAAGATGGAGGAAAAACTTGAGAAAGAAGGGAATGTGCAAATTGTATAGGACAGTAGACATTTTCATGGAGTATGAAGACAGTGAACCATAGCTGGAAGAATATAGACCTTTTACTAATTTAAAGTAAATTAAGTCTTTTAAGACTAATTACTGAGAACAGCCATTGTAAGGGAGAAGAAGAGTGACTGTTGTCTTCTGTGTTGCTCAGTGCCCACGTAGCCTATGATGCTCTGTCATAAGAAATAGAAAAAAGCTGTTGTTTTCTTTTAGATTTTCTGTTCTCTTGAGTATATTTTACTCTCAGTCTCTATCCTGAATATTTTCTCTGTGTTAAAATATCTGGATAATCTGTAAAGGAGAGATAAGAAGTTCAAAGAAGTACTCTTAAGGAGCTAGGACAAATCTGGAGCTACAAGTATTTGTTGGAGAAGAAAGGAGTCCTGGTGAAGGTGATGCCTGAAGATGCCTTCTTTAGTCATCTCGGGTTCACCATCTCTTGGCCTGTTTTCTCATCTATAAAATGAAAGAAGCTGTGGTCCCTTTCATTTCTTATATTTTGAATATGGATGATTAAGGAAAATCTGCGAATCTATATAAAGGGCACACCCTGAGAAGTTAAAAGAGGTCCCTTAAGAAACTAAAAGAAAGGTCCAGTGTTAAACTCTTGGAAGGGGCAGCTGTTGATCAGATGATGACTGATTAAACAGCTGTTTGCCTTATCTCAGAACAGAAACACTGGTGGTAGTCTGATAAGCATATTGTGCAGTACAAATCTCCTGGTGAGTTAAATGCCGTTTATTTTTCATGTCTCCAGAGTTCGCCTCAGCAGGGAGATGTGATGGGAGAGCTGGATTTACTATCTTTCACAGTATTCCCCACATTAGTGCTAGTTTGTGTTTGTTCATCTCTGTTTCTCTCAGATTATCTCCTGCTGCATACTATGCCCAGAGGATGATCCAGTATCTCTCACGGAGAGACAGTATCCGCCAGCGTTCTATGCGCTACCAACAGAACCGCCTCCGTTCTTCCACCTCCTCCTCTTCCTCAGACAACCAGGGTCCATCAGTAGAGGGAACCGACTTGGAATTTGAGGACTTTGAGTAAGTATATATTCAACTTGCTTTCTTACCCCTCCTCCCGAGCTGTGAGTGCTTCCAAGTTGGCCACTGTCTGAGCAATAGTGGTTTGACATTCTTGCTTCAAACCCCTAAGTTATTATTTATGAGAAATAGGATGGGGTGAGGGACAGAGGGTTAAAATGCCCAGGGCGCTCCCACCTCTGGTAGTTGCATTGCTGATTCCCTGAAGCCTCTGGGAAGAGACAGCCCATTGGGCCCCAGGCCAGGCTGGGAGAAAATGGCCGCTGCTCTTTAGGCAACTTTTTAATTTCCCATTTGCATAAACAGTGACTGTGGAAGTGCTTCATGTGGACTGTCTTCATAACATCAGGGAGGCAGGAGGGTTGGTGTTTTTTCTCTTAAGCAGAGTAGATACAGAGATTAACAACAAAGACAATACTCGGATTTCCCTAGGAGACAGATTCTCTCAGTACCCTTAATCACGCTGCTTCTCTGAGGTCCTACTCCCTTGTCCCTAAACGTTCTCAGTCTCCCTGTACCCCCAGTAAGGATCCTTTGGAAGTTGCCTGTCAGATTAATGTGGGGGTTGAGAGGTGATTCCTTGCTCTGCTAGTCTCTTTGAGCGGTCGGCTGGGGTACGGGGGTGAGCTAAAGGAGCAGCGTCAGCCCCAGGCTCCAAGGTCAAGCTCCCCAATCTTCCTGCTGGGTTTTACATTCTCTGACCTGCTGCTCCTGACCTTTCTAGCCATGCATTGTGTTTCTTTCCATCTTGAAACTGAGCTTTCCTGGCTTGTACCAAATTGGACATTTGGCTCTTGCTTTGATTCCTATATTTCGATATTCTCAAAACATGCAGAATAAGAGGGAAGGGTGGTTAAACATTTTTCTTTCCCCATCTTTTTTGCTGGCAGTACTGGAATAGGACAGCCTGTCAGTCATCTTCCTTTTTTTTCCCCCTTCATCTTGACATAGCCTGGTCAGGTCTGGGATCTTAAGAGCTCCTGCCTCCCTTCCACCTTCCTCTTTCGTGAGCTGAATGAATAGTTCCCCAGGAGCCATCTTGCAGTGGAGCTTTATGAAGTGTTTGAGAAATATCTTTGTCAGAGAGGACCAAGAAGGTGGGAATACCCTTCGTACCAATTGACCTTCCCGATACAATCCTTAAACACACTGACCAGTTGTGTACTGGGAAGCAGAAGGAACACTCAGTGGGAGGCTCATTCGTCTGAGGAAGAGGTAAATGTGAAAGAAATGCAAGGTTGCCCTCAAACAGCTGTGCTGTGGCAAACGGAGCAGGGGTGGTGGGAGAAGGGCCCAGCTGCTCTGTGACTCTCAGATGTGTCCTTCTGCCTTAAGTCCCCGCTGGGGGAAGATGGATGTGGGCACAGCAGTGAAGGGAGAGTCTCCACTCCTTTAGCCAGGCAGACACCTGTAGGGAAATATGTTCCCCTGTAGAAATGATTATTTTTCCAGCACCGGGGTCTATTCAGGGAAGCAGTTTCAACGCACAGTGCCAAGGCTGCTGGGACTTAGTGCTGCTGAAAAGCCTCGGTAATCCCGTGGAGCTCTGGGAGTCAGCGCAGATTGCATAGCCCTCTCTCCACGCATGTTTGGAAGGCTGTTATCTCTTCGCAGTGGTGAAACGTGGGGCTCATGCCTTTGAGCTGTATCTTGCCTCGTGACTTGTCCTTCACAGTGGAGTTCTGGGTTAGTTTAAAATGTTCTGTTCTCATCTTACCTTCTCTTTCTTCTGTTACCACCTCCTCCCTTTCCCCTTCCTTCCCCCTTGATTTTCCTGTGTCAGACTGCCTCCTCCCTGTGCTCCCCACAGCCCACCTGTGCTCTTGCCTCCCCCTGGCTTCAGCGCAGCCTGAATTTACATCACCCTCTTCACCTTTCATGCACTGACTTACCATTGTATTGCTCCCTGGTTAGTAACAATGGGCTGGTTTCTCTAAAGCCCCTCCGAAAGTCCCTCCCCTTGGTGTTTGCCTTTCTTGTGGGGCTGAAGCAGACTATAAACTTGTTTTTAATAGCAACTGTGGATTAGTCACCTCAATATTAGCAGTCCAGGTCTTCTAGTGAAGGATGTTGCCGGCTGGTTGATGCTGAGTTACCGTCTGTTCATTCTTTCTCTGTCTCTTTCCCCGCCCTCCTCCCCCTACTGTAAACCGAGGGCTGCTTGTGGTTGTGCCTCTTCTCTTAATTTCTAGGTACTCTGAGGAGAGAGAAAGTGAGAAATTAGGGAATGTACCAGCCCATTTTAATTTCTCTGCCCGAATCCTTTTCCTCAGCTTTGATAACTAGAAAGAAAGTTACAGGCTTATACAGTCATAATTTATAGTTCTTTCAAGTACAGAGAAGCAGATTAAGTTAGATATGGCCTGGAATCCTAACACTTAGGGTACCATTAAGAGAGACTGTTCTTCTTCTGGGTTTCCTCACCTTCACAGCACAGCATGGTCTTGCCTTTGCCACCCCACTCCAACCTCTTCACTCTCCTTCCATTTGCTAAGTCACAGATCATTTTGTCATTCTCTAGCTTGTCCCATCCAGGTGTATAGTGGCCTCAGAAAACAAAAGGGAGACATTACGCAGATCCCATCTTTTTTGGTTCTCTTTCATCATCCATTGAATGAAAGGTATCAGCTATCACATTTTTCATGTATACTAATTTATAACATACACAACATTTGTAGTATATATAAATATACTAATATACATATGTCTTTTAAAATCTTGTTTACTCCTTATAATAACCCAGTGAGATAGTTGTTCATTTCATTGTGTTTTTTAAAATAAGGATACAGAAGCTTGACCAAAGTCAGACATGTCTAAGATTAGAGATCAGGAGCAAGCATGTTTAGTGTCTGACGTTAGTGTCCTGCAGATTTAAAAACCTTTAAAAATGATGTACAACCATATTTGAGCCCTTGCTCCATGAGCTTGCTGTGCAGCAAGACTATCTAGATTTATCGCTAGGGAAGATAGGTTTGAAGGTTGGTCAACATCAGGTTAAACTTTCTATTCTTTTGTGGTCTGGATTAATGACCATCTTCCCAGGCAGGCATCTTCTCCTGTCATTTGTCTCTGTCTGCAGCAAGGATTGAGACTTCAGGGTCCCTGTGTTTATCAAAATGCACAAACAGGACATCCAGAAACCTGCTGTCAGGTGGTCTGTCCTGAAGCCCTCAGCATCTGTCTTTGCGTAAAGATGTTCACAAGCAGGGTAAAGGTGTGGCTGCCCTGACCCTGCTGTCTGCCTCCTTCTGAGCTCAGACCACCTGCTAGAATGTAGACGGCAAATAAGCATAATGAAAACTCAAATTTTTATTTTCACCATCCCTTCGGAAAGAGGGAGGGAGGCTTTTATGAAGCCCAGGTTGAGTGCTGTGTTCCCGTAGTTTCTAAGGCCAGCAAAAGAGGTGGTACCTGTGACTTTATGACTGTTGTTCAAGCTACCCTCACCCCCCCTCCTCATTTTATCTGTTATTCTAAATGTAATTATAATCCTAGAATCATCTCCAGTTCATCTTCTTGCCTCATTTTTTACCTGCTTTGCCTTCCAAGGCAAGGATACCCTGAGCTAATGACAGAACTGGAGAAGCTTCAGATTAGATCAGTCACAAATATCTCCAACACTGCGTAATTATATTCAACTTCTTTTTTTTTTTTTTTTAATTATTAATTTGGCTGCATCAGGTCTTAGTTGCGGCACACGGGATCTTTCTTTGCAGTGCGCAGGCTCTTTGTTGCAGCACACAGGCTTTTCTCTAGTTGTGGTGTGTGGGCTCTTAGAGCGTGTGGGCTTAGCAGTTGCAGCGTGCAGGCTCTCTCGTGGTGTGTGGGCTCCAGAGAGTGCGGGCCTAGTTGCAGATCTTAGTTCCCCGACCAGGGATCGAACCCGTGTCCCCTGCATTGGAAAGCAGATTCTCAACCACTGGACCACCAAGGAAGTCCCTCAACTTCTTAAAAATTGTTGCCAGCACAGAGAGAACAAGTCCTTCATTCATAGTTGTGACACCAGTCTGTACTTGGGGAAAACGTCTCAGTGAGAATTCTAGTCTTTCAGCCTGGTCTTTCAGATGAAGTGTCTTGAAGTCAGTTACATTTGTTTTATTAACTCTTCTAATTTATCTCGTTGTATTTGGGTTCCTTTTACCCACAAATCCATATTGTGACCAAATATGCAAAACCGTTTCATTGTGAAATGAATGACAGTCATTTCTGGTTGCCCAAGATGGGTTCTGGTTCCTTAGTTTGGCATGATATGTTCTAGCAGTACCACATACACATGTGCGGAGGAGCCTCAACCAGAAGGCTTTCATGGGCCCCTTGCTAGACACCTTCTAGCAAGGAAGTCATTAAAAGGTCTTCTTGGTATATAATGTAGCTGAGGACAGTTCTGAAGGCTGTCACTCCGTTCTGCCATCTGACTGGGTGTGGCATAGAAGTTACTCGCCTTTATAGTTCAGAATTTAATATTCTTCATCTGCCCTTTTGCCACTACGGAAATTTAATTGAGTCACACAAAGAAAATATGTTAGAAACCCGATGATGTTACTCTTATCTGTCTATAGGTGAAATCCTGACAGCTTTGTGAGACTCATATACTTGTGTCAAGTTCTCATGGCTAGAAATTCCAGGAGAGTGAAGTCACATGTCCTTGGTAGTGTTTGCTTGCCCCTGCTCTCTCTTCTATGCCCCAAATTTCCAGGACTCCTATGGGAGTCAGTGACTACTAATAACAGATATGTTACTTATAGCCGAGAAAGGGAAGGGGCAGATCTTCAGAGCAAGAAGTCGTGTACTTCATTCTGAAATGGGGTTGCCTTTGTTTCTTCCTTTGACTTACAGACCATAATCTCTTTGATATTAGAAGTGCAAGAGAAACTATAAGGGAACACGCTGTAAAGTGACTGTTCTCTTTACAGACTGGAACCTGCCAAAGCAGTCAAGGATCAGGCAACCAGCTACAGTTATTGAGTGGTGGTATTGTATAGAAGTAGTTCTTAAAGTGAGATGAGATAAGAAACCATTCACTTCCTTTTTACCAGAGTTTTAAATAATTTCATTTAATTGATGTTTGTGGTGGTTGATTGTTTTTTACAGCGTGGGTTTATAAAAGAGAAAGTCTTAAAATAGGACTTTTCTCCAGATATACTTAGAAGAAAGGCAAATAAATGCATAGTCATAGAAACATGAAACAGCATGGAGCATGTCAAGAATTCCCTTGTTGACAAGTATGGTCAGGTTGTAAAGTCCAAGATACAGCAGGAGATGAGCCCCGAGAGTTAGAGTGGTACCAGATCCTGGGGAGTCTTGTGTGCCTTGCAAAGGAGGAGAACTGTACCCTGCAGGTGAGAGGGAGTCACTGAAGAGTTTTAAGCTATGGAATAACATCAGATTTTTACACAATATCTTATAAGATAGACTGTAATAAGGTACCCCTAAAGTACAGGACAGCATTGTATGAAGGGAGAGAGTACTTGGGGAGATGTGAGAAGGCTTCATGGGGTTCAGCTAGGTGTGAAGACCCCATAGGACTTCAACGAATTGACGTGGAGGATGGAAGTAGGGAAGGAGATTCTAGACAAAGGAGTAGCTTAAGCAAAAGCCCAGACACAGAAGATTTACAGGGTTTGTTCAGAGACCCTGCATACATCTGTGGTTAGAGCAACGGAGTATTTGTACTTTGAGCGATAAGATCGGAAAGACATGGACTGTGGAGGGCCTGGAGTGCCTGGCTGAGAAATTTTGACCTTGTTTTTGTCTAGGGACAGCCATTATTCAACATGTGTTTTAGGCAGTGAATTCTGACAGCGGTTGTTAGGCAGGTGGCAAGTATATGGATGCAGGAAAACCAGTTAGAAAACAGTGGGCAAAATACATATGAGGACATATGAGGACTGAATGTTAAGTATTAGACATAAGAGGCCTTGGTGTTTTATAAGAGTGGGGCCTGTTTGTGAATGTTCCTGGGGAGTTGAGCTGTGTGAGAGCTCAGCTGCCTCACTTCCTACTTCTCCAAATAAAATGTTGCCGGAGTCCTTTTTTACTCTTACTGGAACTGATTTTGAGCTAAGTTTATAAAGTAGCAAGTGACTCCCAGAACAGCTGTGATTGGAACTGGGATCTCCTGTTAGTGCCCACTGGTCCCCAGAGCCTGACAACTATTGTCTAGGGAATAGCCCTGCGTTCCAGTTTCGGCTGAGCCTCTGATATGCCATTTGATCTTTGGCAAGTCCCTCTCCTACCCTAGGCCTCAATGTCTGACCTTGTAAAATTAGATTAGATAATCTCTGAAGTTTATTTTAGCCCTAAAGCTCTTGGATCTTTGTTGGAGCTAACTACCTATCTTAGAAGGATTTCCCTTGTACTCAGCAGAGGTAGAATAATGAAAAGTTTCAGAAAAGTGGAGAGACTTCCTGAGGATTAGGAATAGGATATCTGGTACCTGTGGAGCCCCAATAGATTTATAAAATATATGCCTACCTGAATTCCAGCTCTTTCCTGAGGGTTTTGAGCCTATTGCTTAGAAATATATAATATTGCTTGGCAGCTTTAAAATTAGTATTCTTTCTGGGCAACTAAAATACATATGAATATTTATTATGAGGAATGCTAGGAGAAGAGAAAGAAAATGGAATATATCTGGATTTAAAGAATTAAACAGCTGTGAAGGAAGAGGGGGAAAGGAGGATAGCTATCACTTAGAGATATGTATTTATTTTTTAACATAAAATGCACAATAGGAATATGGATTTGCATAATACATGCAGATGAAATTAAAGGTAGAACAAGAAAGGAGAGGACTTCCCTGGTGGCGCAGTGGTTAAGAATCCGCCTGCCAGTGCAGGGGAAATGGGTTCAAGCCCTGGTCCGGGAAGATCCCACATGCCACGGAGCAACTAAGCCCGTGCACCACAACTACTGAGCCTGCACTCTAGAGCCTGTGAGCCACAACTACTGAGCCCGCGTACCAGAGCTACGGAAACCCGCGTGCCTAGAGCCTGTGCTCCACAACAAGAGAAGCCACAGCAATGAGCAGCCCGCGCGCCGCAACAAAGAGTAGCCCCGGCTCGCCGCAGCTAGAGAAAGCCCGTACGCAGCAACGAAGACCCAATGCAGCCAAACAAACAAATTAAAAAACAAAAAAGGAAAGAAAAAGAAAGGAGAGGAATTTGTAAGTGGTAATTATCTGTTATATTACTACTCCTTGGAGAAAAATTAAGGCTCTGAAGTTCCAAGAGACCTATGCTATTAGGTATCCCCTATGAATGATATCAGCTGGGCCTGTGCCTTCCTCCCAGAAATCTAGCCCTGACATGCGTGCACAGTCCTTCGAAGTAGAGTCTAGAGCCTTACTAATAGCACCTGAGTAAAGAAAGGACTTGACCAAGATCACTGTGCCATCCAAGGACAGGAACACCAGCTAGGCCTTCTACTGTCTGGAGATTGAGTAGAAACTGAAGAGCACAGGGAAACAAGTATTTTTTTAATGGTCTAATTTTCAGCACAGTCAACTGTGTATTGTCAAGAAGATAATGGCCTTTTGAGCTTTGTGCTGCCAGAGCTTTATTTACAAAGGCCCAAGTCAGAGCCATTTGTCACTGAGTAGTAATGGCAGCCTGACTCTCTGGTTAGGACTCAGACAGCAGTCTGTAGGTGTATTTTACATTCCTTTAAGTTACAGCTTCTCTCTGAGGCAATTAATCCCAGGCATTTAGCAAGAGTAGCTGCTGTGTTTCTCCCTTGTTCCATAGATGCATTTTCTTGTATTTGTCAGTTGTCTTGGATGCTTGTTTGAAGGGTGATTTTTCCTTACAAAATCTTTTATGAGAAAGTCTTATTTTTTTCCCTCTTTCCTTCCCAAATAGCCTTCTGAGAGTTAATCAGAGATGCACAGAGTTCAACAACTGGGAAGGCCATTAATAACTCAGCCAGCTTCTATCCTGCTGGCTTAAAGGCAGCTTCTGGCTGATGAAATTGATGAGGATTTCTCTGGTGTTGCCCTGAAAAGTATTCTGGTGAGAAAGAGTCCTCCAGTGATAGAGGAGTGGTACCAGCGTGCTTGCATACTCTGGTCTTCACTGTTTTTGTTTTTGTTTTTTTTTTAAGTACTACCCTTGAAAAGGGCATGGGCTATGTTATGTTAGGCCCAGTATTTATCACCCTCCATTATTCCTAAGGTAAACTGTCTTTCTGGGTCTGCCTTTCTCCCACTGTTCATCTGGCAAACATCTTCTAATCTTTAGTCTCTGCCTAAATTTGCCTTCTTCATCTCGTGGAGGCTTGCTCCAAGTTGGTCTTGTATCAGCACTGAAGTGAGTGTCAGAGTCTGTGTAGTTTTCTAAATTGAACATTATTTTAAGTACTTTTAATTTCTTTGCCCTTTTCTTGAAACTCTTTTTTTTTTCGTTTTTTTGAAACTCTTAACCACTCTTCCTCTCCCCTCACTTCTACCCTGACCCCGCCCTTGCAGATATCCTTTGCATTGAAGTTTGTTTCCCCATCTCAGCTCCTTATTTTGAATTTTCCCTTCTTTTTAGACTATAGAAGCTAGAGTCATTAGTTGCTCTTTTCACCTCTAATTTATTTAGGGCCATGCTTTTAGTCAGGGATTTTTGTGTGCCAGCATTAAAACGTGGGGCTTTTGCCCTCTACTTGCTTAACTTGTCCTGTGGTTGGACATTCTGGCCTTTGCCACCTTACCCATTCATGTTTTAAGTTTTTCCTGGTAAGGAAATGTTTGAACTGTTCTAGGCTATTTTCTCCTAGATGCCTGTGTTTTTTTCTCCCATAGCATCTCATTTGCGTGTTCACCACATTTCACATTTTACTAATTGTTCTGTGTACAATTCTGTCATTTCTCCTTCTTCGCTAGTGTGCTCAACACTTTCAATTTGAAGTCTTCTCTACATTTTATTGAGATGCTGTTTAACTCCTACTTCCCCATCATTAGTCAAGACGTTAAACTGAGGACCAAGAGATACATCTCCACTCACTTAATATTATTGCCTCTTTTGCGGTGCCTAATGTAACCATCATTCTGAGACTGCTTGTATCTGAGCCAGCTGATTTTCATATATATATATCTCTTCCGGTAATCTCTAAATAACATAAAGCCATTATCTCTGACCATGTTTTGCCCTTCCTCCTCCCTTTTTTTTTTAAGACGGAAGGAGAAATTGAATCAGAAAGAAGTTAATTGTTTTTAGGTTTTAATAACAATTAAAAGAGGCTTGTGAAATATGTCATAGGAGCCAAATTTTCTCCCAGCCCTGGCATTTGTCCATCTTTCTAAGTTATCTTCATATGTCCTTTCACCCAGCTCTGTGTCATGTTTGATTCTGGCAACTGCTGATCAGTACTGTCTCCTGTACATCCCTCTCCTTCCCTGCTCTTCAACTCTGCTAATGCCAGATAGAGCACTGTTTATTGTCCAGAGAGAGAGGGCTCTTTGGTCCTTGTTCAGAAGTAAATTGTCAGCTCCACAGCATGGTTCTGGGAAGGCCAGCTCTTTCTTAGCTCTAGAATAAAGTAATTGGATTTGTCCCATGATGCTTCTTTATGTAACTTAATTTTCAACCTTTTTGAGGCTTAGGACCCTTCCTCCCCCCCGCTTAGGACCCTTCTTAACTTTAATATGTGTTCTAACTTCTCTCATGATAATTAGTTGCACTTTTAGTGCCCATCTGTAAGTAAAATATACTGTTATGAAAAGCTGTCATGAGTTCACTTGTACTTTTTTTTTTTTTTTTTTTTTGCGGTACGTGGGCCTCTCACTGTTGTGGCCTCTCCTGTTGCAGAGCACAGGCTCCGGACGCGCAGGCTCAGCGGCCATGGCTCACGGGCCCAGCCGCTCCGCGCGGCATGTGGGATCTTCCCAGACTGGGGCATGAACCCGTGTCCCTTGCATTGGCGGGCGGACTCTCAACCACTGCGCCACCAGGGAAGCCCCCACTTGTACTTTTAACCGAGTTGGTACTTTGATCACAACTTGAATCTACATATACTTGAAAAATAATAATATACTTAATTTGGGAGCTGTCTTATTTGTTTGATATTCAGCTACTCCTTATAATAATTTGTGGGCTCCCCAGAGCTGCAGTCTGCTGGTCAGGAACTTCTGATCTCGTTGTTCTTTATAATCCCCTTTTCACTTCCATATGGTCTTATCTCTCTTTCCTTGCCTCTCCCTTCATCTGTAGAGTTTCAAGTCACAGGACTATGATATGTTAAAGAAAACAGTAATATGCTTTCTCTTCTGCAAAAATAAAAACCAAGTACTGACTTTTAATGGATCAGCTTCCAGTATCCCTGATATTGATTTGTCTCTAAATGCTCAGCATCCAGTTCCACCAAGATATAAAAACCTTCCTAGGCTTTCATTTCTGGTTTGTAAGGGTCCCAGTAGTACACTTGAAAGCCAAAGTGTTGTCTTAACTTTGGTTACAGTGCCAGTTTGAAGATTATCTCATTAAGTTGAAGATAATCCAAAGGAAGAATTCAGAACATACCCCAAATCAAGCTCTCAAGAGGTTCATTTATTTTGTGGAGTTGGTTAAACATCTAATTAACTGTTCTATCCAGCCAGAGTGCCCTTTGGCTTATTGTTCCTTTGATGCATTGGAAACTAAGCCACGTGAAGTTTCTGTTGTCTTCTCTTGTAGGAAGCAGTGAAGTGTAGTGGAAAGAGCAAGGGCTTCAGAGTCAGATGGATCTTCCTTGAATCTTGTCTCAACCACTTACTAGTTGTGTGACCTTGGGTATTTGCCTCTCTGGTCCTTAGTTTCCTTATCTGTGAAACAGATCTAATGAGACTTAATGGGAAACTCAAAAGATTAAATGGGGTAACATATTAATAACCTTTGTATTAGGACTTAGTAGATATTTCGTAAATGGTGTTTATTACCATTACTTTAACAGACCATAAAGAAAACACTAGACTTTTCTTTTTAATCAAATGACCAAGCTTAGGATTGCATTGTCTAATAATCTTCATCATTGTTAATTTTTCAATCTCTAAAAGAAAGGACTGCCTAGCCTTTTTCTTGTGTTGTTTTTCTTTCACATATCCATGATTTTTCCACACCAAGGACCTAAACAGATTTAAAGATAACCATTTGTTGAATGAACTTGATGGGAGAATTCTTCTTCCTTCAAGATCCCCCGAAGCCAAAGTTTTTCTGTCTTTCAGTCTAGAAAGAGATATGTTTATATACATATCCATTCTAAATCCCTTTAGAAGATCTAAACTTGGCTTCAATTTCAGATGCTGCAGAGTTCAGAGACCACATTATTTCAAGAAAAATCTTCCTTCTTACTGAACTGTTAGTATATGCTCATAATTATTTTAATTGTGGTACTCCAGAAACGTAGTATATTAATGTGCCACCCAAATTAGTAAGCAACCAGATGACTAATTTCTCTGGGACCTTCACCTAAGTGTAGGAATTTAGTTTGCGGGATGTCTGTCTTTTGGGCTGGTGTCTGTTTCTGCTTTAGTGACTCTCTTAGGTGTAGTCTTTTTGTTTTCTCCAGGGACAATGGTGACAGATCCAGGCACCGAGCTCCACGAAATGCCCGGATGTCTGCACCTTCACTTGGACGCTTTGTCCCAAGGTAAGAACTGGATAGTCAACTTTTATGAGAGACTTTTCTGAGGGAGGCTTTATGAGAGGCTGGGATTTTTAAACCTACTTTCTGGTAGGTTTGTCCTGGACAGACCTATTTGGACAAAATTATTTGTCCTGGACAGATAATTCCAGATATGGACAATCTGGTGGATTGTCCATATCTGGAATTATTTCCTAGTGAGCCTACAGTCCAGCCCTGCCACCTAAAGACTTGACAGGAAATGATTAACCACAATGAAAAGACATAGAAAAATGGCATTGGGAGCATCCTGTTCAAGAATAGAAGCCCCGGGAAACTTTAGAAGAAAGATTGGAAGAAGATGCAAACGTGTGAGAGGAATTGTACTCTGCTCTAGGTTTCTTTGGATTCCTAGGCTTAGTGGATCCCTTATCTTTGATTGTTGAGGGTTAGTAGATAGTATATCTCCTTTGTTTTAAGGCAGTCTGTAGTAGGCTTTTAACGCGTGATTCCTTCATATAGGCGTTTTTTTAAATTAATTTTTATTGGTGTGTAGTTGCTTTACAATGTTGTATTAGTTTCTGCTGTACAGCAAAATGAATCAGCTATGCATATACATATATCCCCTCTTTTTTGGATTTCCTTCCCATCTTATAGGCGTTTCTTGCTGCCTGAGTACTTGCCTTATGCTGGGATTTTTCATGAACGTGGACAGCCTGGCTTGGCTACTCACTCTTCTGTTAACAGGGTCCTGGCAGGTAAGGAGTTGTTTCTTTGGATTTTGAAAATTTAAAGGGGGAGGGAGCCGTGTAAAGCTTTCCCCTCCTTTACCTATGCTGATGTGATGGCATCTTGGCATCTGGCTGAAAACTCTTTTTTAAGGTCTTGTACTTGGTTCCTTACTTCAGGGCAGGAAACTACAGACTGAGGAAAGCTGCTTCTTTTGCCCATTCCCACTTCCTTCAGACATCTCTTTTTTAATTAATTTATTTATCTATTTTTGGCTGCGTTGGGTCTTCGTTGCTGCACACGGGCTTTTCTCCCGTTGCAGCGAGCGGGAGCTACTCTTTGTTGCAGTGTGTGGGCTTCTCATTGCGGTGGCTTCTTTTTGTTGCGGAGCACGGGCTCCGGGCACGCGGGCTTCAGTAGTTGTGGCATGTGGGCTCAGTAGTTGTGGTGTGCGGGCTTAGTTGCTGCACAGCATGTGGGATCTTCCCGGGCCAGGGGTCGAACCCATGTCCCCTGCATTGGCAGGCGGATTCTTATCTACTTCACCACCAGAGAGGTCCCCAGACATCTTTTTTAAAATTTATTTAAACCATTTGTTTCTTAATCCAGCAAATAGACTTTTTAAATTGAATGATAAAGATGCCTTGCTCATGTTTTATTGTTGAGGTACGCATGAGCCAGATCCTGTGATTTAATTAGGACTGAAAGCACACCTCTCCAACCCATTGCTGCTGCCAGCACATGGAGTTTCCAGGCCCTGTGGAATAATCTTCAGAGGAAGAAGGAGGAGAGGGACCCATGGAGCTGGCTTAGAAATTTCCACAGAATAGAAAATGGACTGGACAAACCCAGCCGATGCAGTTTTATGGTGGCTGAATAACTTAGTGACCAACGTTTTGGGGCTAATACGCGTGATGTGACTGGGCTGAGACCCAGTGTGTGCTGCTGCTTCTGGGCAGTCTAGAGAAGGAAACAAAGCAGAATCTATTTTTTTTCTAACAAAGGTTTTTCTCTTTTCCCCCTTCCCCCCCACCTCCACTGCCAACTTGTAAATTTATGTATGTGAAGGCATTAAAAACTGTAAAAATCAAGCCACATTTTGGTGTATTTTTTTTAAAATAAATTAAATTTTTGGCTGCGCTGGGTCTTCATTGCTGTGCGCAGGCTTTCTCTAGTTGCAGCGAGCAGGGGTTACTCTTCGTTGCAGTGCACGGGCTTCAGTAGTTGTGGCACGTGGGCTCAGTAGTTGTGGCTTGTGGGCTCTAGAGCGCGGGCTCAGTAGTTGTGGCGCATGGGCTTAGTTGCTCCACAGCATGTGGGATCTTCAGGGATTGATCCTGTGTCCCCTGCATTGGCAGGCAGATTCTTAACCACTGTGCCACCAGGGAAGTCTCTTGGTGTATCTTTAATAAGCATCTTTATTTAAAAAATTCAAATGATATTACGTTTTGGAAAATCTGGGCCACGTGATGGTTAAAGGTAGAGAGGGATCGGTGTGAGGCAGTAGCACTGTCAGGCTGGGGGAATATGATTTCTGACCAAGCTGTTGTGGCAGCTGGTAAGCCATGGGATCTGGCTTCCTTTAAGTAGCAGTATCCTCGACCCAGTGTCAAGGCCTAGAAACCCCAGAAACCTCAATGGTTTCTCTCTACTGGACACCAGGGCTTCATAGGCCCAGGCTTGGTGGGGGAGTAGACTGCACCATGGTGTCCTGACAACTTTGACTGAGGAGGGCCCTAGTCGGTAAACAGACCCCATGGCTCTCCTTGCTTGGCGCTTCTGTGTGGCTTGGCTAATGGCACGTGGAAGCTCCTCACTGGCAGATAATCACTTGCTGCCAGACAGTACTACAGAGTTCTTCTCCACCCTTCTTTGTTCCAGACATCTGCCTCTACCACCCAACACAGCAGCTCCCTGCTCCTCTACTGCTGGGAAGTCTCTATTTCCTTTGCATTTAGTTTTTTTGGAACAGCTGTATGTTGTTTTTCTCTCCTTTGATCTGATAACTCTTTACCTCCATTTCTTCTTCCCTGCTTTATGCCCAGAGGTCTGACCCCAAATAGCCCAGTTTCACTTGTGGATACCTTTGAATATAGGGGTTATGTTCCAGCAGGCAGTTTACAAACATGAAATCTACTGAGAAAAGTTCTCTAACAAAAGATGTAGAGTGCCTTGAGAGGAAGGAAATCTAGGCTCTCAAGAAGCTCATTCTTGAATTAGATTAGTGGATGGTTTCCATTCACATTTAAACTCATTTCTCCCATTTTCTCAAGATGCATGTTGCAGAGTATCCACTGGTCTTTTCTTCTTTTTTCTTCTTTTTTTAATTGAAGTATACTTGTTTTACAATGTTGTGTTAATTTCTGCTGTACAGCAAAGTGACTCAGTTATACACATATATATTTTCTTTTTTATATTATTTTTCATTATGGTTTATCCCAGGATATTGGATATAGTTCCCCGTGCTATACAGTAGGACCTTGTTGTTTATCCATTCTGTATGTAATAGTTTGCATCTACCCCACTGGTCTTTCCTTAAATGCCCTCATCATTTGTAGACATTTGGATGTCCCTCCAGATTCTGTTGACAGTTTTGTGTTACTTTTATTCTTCTCTTGAGAAAATACCAATGATAATAATAACAGCAACAAAAAAAAGCTTAACATTCATTGAGCATTGGCTGTATGCTAGGGAGTGTTTTAAGTGCTCTTCCTAGTCATATTTCATTTCATTCTCACAGTAATCCTATGAGATGGGTGCTATTATCTAACAGTGGTGGGAACTGAAGCCCAGAAGGCTAACTTGCCCAGAGTGATGCAGCTAGAAGTAGAGGAGCCAGAAGTGAACCAGGCAGTGGGACTTCTGTTTCCTAGTCTGCCTGCCTCCCCACAGCTATTTTTAAGGACAGAGCATCAAAATAGCATTCTTCTTCTAGGTCCTTAATCTAGAAAAGGGAAAGAGGTCCCAGGGAACTTGGCTGATCTTCAGGGGTTTTCTTATTTGTTCTAATTCCTCTATTTTAAGTGGTTTCTAGACATAGCTTTTTGTGACCCAGTAGTGCTTGCTAAGGAAAATCTTATTATATAATAGGCCTTTCCCCGAGCCTTCATGCCCTCCTGGACACAGATGTTTTGCTTTTTATTAAACTTATTTTGTGATCATGTAATAGATAGAGCTGCTGTAATAATGGCTTTTGAAGTGAAGACAAATTAGTGTTTTAGCAGTAAGCACTCCCAATTTTCCTGGAAAGGCACTTTCTCTTATATGATTGGAATGAGGTTGTGATGGTCTCAGAACAATTAGATTCAGTAGACGTTTGTTCCGCAGCTGTGTGCCAGGCACTGTTGTAGGCTACCAGAGTGAATAAGACAGACAAGATCCCTGCTCTTCTGTAGCTCAGAGTTTAGGTGGTTGGCTGTACCTCAGTCTTGCTGTTTGGTTCTTAGCTCCAAATATAAGGCAGAAACCTTTGTATGGTGAGTGGCTTTTTGTAGGGGTGAAGCATGGAAATTTGGCAGACCTGGAGGGACAAAGTATATACACACCTGCAGTTTTAGGAGGCATTACCAGTGGCAAATGAGTTTTCAATGGACCCTAGCCAAAGCCATTCAGAATCATCAACAAAAATGGATTTGCAGAAAATTAAGATCCATTCTGCCCACTTCCTCCCACAAGAGCCTGAAAGCAGTAATATAAAACAGAAGCTGCTACAGAGAAGTGTTTTGATAGTCTGTTAATCTTCATCTCTTCCGCCTTATCTTGTTGTCTTCTCCACAATTCTGTAGGTTCCTGGTGGCCTCCAGTCACCCATCAACCCACACCAGGCCCCTTCTTCAGCAACACAAATTCTGAACCTGTACTTAAAGAGGTATAACTACATTTAAAGCTACTGCAACTTTACCGGTATATTTTTGGGGAAACACGCAAAAGTCTGGGGCGCTCCCCCTGCTGACTTTTTAGCAGACAGCTCTAGCTCTGTATAGTAATAGCAGTCTATAACAGAGAAGGAAATGAAGTTAATGACTGCCTACTATGGGCCAGGTACAGTCCAAAGTGCTTTCCCATACATTATGACCGCCCTATGAAGTAGATAGTGTGTTTTCATTCTGTAGGGAAGAAAGCTGACGTTCAGAGAAGTTACATTACTTGTCCAATATAATGCAGTGAGAGGCAGACCTGGAACTTTAAACCAGGTCTGCCTGACTCATAATAACTCTGTTCTGCCTTCTGTGCCATGTTTTGCCTGAGTTCAAGTAGGGAGTATCTGCCGAAAGGTTCTTAAGCCTATAATA
Organism: Delphinus delphis; assembly: GCF_949987515.2. Taxonomy (NCBI): domain Eukaryota; kingdom Metazoa; phylum Chordata; class Mammalia; order Artiodactyla; family Delphinidae; genus Delphinus; species Delphinus delphis. The sequence goes on along the minus strand of NC_082690.1, from coordinate 96,836,695 downwards.
TTTTTCTGCATGCTTGAGACCTGATATAAGTGAAATGAGAAGCCCTGGCATTTGACGTCTTCCTGGTAATTACTGGAAGAGAAACGCTGAGGGATAGGGACCTGGGTAATGTAGGGTATTAGTTATCTGTTCTGTCTAATCTTTTTGACTTTCATCCTAATGAGCATCTGCTCCCAGCAGATGTGGTCCTGATGGATTTAATTTAGTATTTTGATTAAAATCAATGGGAAGTGTCAGGATTTTTTTGCTTCTAGCTACAGGTCATTGGGGCCTGGTTGAGTGTCATGGGCTTTGTGCCCAGTCATCCTAATTTCTCTTAGGATGTCTTCTTTGAGCCATTAGTTTAGGAGTGTGTTTTTCAATTTTTACAAATTTCCTTCTGTTGTTGCTTTCTTATTTAATTTTACTGTGGTCTAAGAACATACTTTGTATGATTTCAGTTACTGTAAATTTATTGAAACTTGCTTTATGGCTTAACATATGGTCTGTTCTGGAGAATGTTACCTGTGTGCATGGCAAGGTTGTATATTCTTTTGTCGCCATGTGGAGGGTTCTGTAGATGCCAGGGAGATCTACTTGGTTGATAGTGTTATTCAAGTTTTGTATACCCTTGCTGATTTTCTGTCAGGTTGTTCTACCCATTATTAAGAATGGAGTATTGAAATTTCTAATATTATTCCTGAACTGTATATTTCTCCCTTCAGTTTTGCCAGTTTTTGCCTCATATATTTTGGGACTTTGTTGTTAGGTACCTATATATTTGTAATTGTTTTGCCTCCCTGATGAATCAACTTTTTCGTTATAAAATGTTCCTCTATCTCGTGTAATATTGTCTTTTTTTTTTTCAGGTATAGATGATGGTACAATATTATATAAGTTTCAGGTGTACAACATAGTGATTCACAATTTTTAAAGGTTATATTCTCTAGTAATATTGTCTTTAAGTCTAATTTTTCTTACATCAGTATAGCTACTCCAGCTCTTTTATGGATGTAGGTTGTGTAATATATCTTTACCCATCCTTTTACTTTCAGCCTGTTTTATATATCAGAATATAAAGTGTGTCTCCTATAGAAAACATATAGTTGTTTTTTATCTAGTCTGAAAATCTCTGCTGTTTGATTAGATTGTTTAGTCCATTCACATTTAATGTTATTAATATAGTTAGATTTTTGCCTGCCATTTTGCTGTTTGTTTTCTGTATTTCTAATGTCTTTTTTTATTACTGTTTCTCCTTTACTAACTTTTTTTTAAAGTTAATTAATTTGTTTGTTTTTATTTTTGGCTGTGTTGGGTCTTTGTTGCTGTGCGTGAGCATTCTCTAGTTGCGGCAAGTGGGGGCTACTCTTTGTTGCGGTGCACGGGCTTTTCATTGCAGTGGCTTCTCTTGTTGAGGAGCACGGGCTCTAGGCGCACAGGCTTCAGTAGTTGTGGGACGTGGGCTCAGTAGTTGTGGTTTGCGGGCTCTTGAGCGCAGGCTCAGTAGTTGTGGCACACGGGCTTAGTTGCTCGTGTGGCATGTGGGATCTTCCCAGGCCAGGGCTTGAACCTGTGTCCCTTGCATTGGCAGGCAGATTCTTAACCACTGTGCCACCAGGGAAGCCCCTACTGACTTCTTTTGTATTAAGTGGATAGCTTCTAATGTGCTATTTTAATTCCTTTCTTGATTTTAAACTGTACTTTATCAGGATCTACTTCAGACTTATAGAGACTTGATTCTGGTAAGATACAGAAACTTTGTTCCATTATAGCTACATTGTCATACCCCTTCTTTGTGTTATTATTGCTATGTATATTATGTCTATATATTACAAACCCAGTGATACAGTGTTACAATTTATTGCTTTATGTAATCTCATATCCCAGGCATCCTTCTGTTTGCCTGTTGTGAGTAAAATAGAGCTACCCCTTTTGCAAGAATTTACTTTTCTTTTTCTTGTTAACTTTATTTTTGGTTGTCTTTTGCTCCTCTCCTCTTTTTTAAAAACAGTGGTCCTCTTTCTTAGATATTCCCCACTTTTCTGGTATTTTAGGGAATTACTCTCAGGAGGCCTGTCTAATCTAGTTTGGCCAACTAGGTGGACATCTGGGTCCTCGGGCTTGCTGACATTTAAGAATTAGTCTAATTTCTCAATTTACTATCATAGTTGTTTAATACAACAGATGGTTTAATTACTGTATATCAGATCTTCATTTGAGTTGGCAAATCTAGGAAAGATGAAAAGTAGTGAATACAGTTGAAGGCCATCATGGTATACTTACATGAGTATGAACAGAAATGAATGATAATTCTGGTGTTGGACCCTTTATCTCCTTGGCTGGACCCTTCTCCATGTTCTTTACCTCTCCGGTACCCAGTTGCCAGGCTAATAAAGTAAGTGGCACATTCCAACTCAACATCAATTAAGATAGCTGTTTATAAACCCCAGATTAATGGACAATTAGTGGTGGTGGTACTAGCTAGGACGTCTTTAATAATTAACCCAATTACCTTTCATTCTGCTCCAGTGATGAAAGTAAAGGCGATAAGGGGCTGGCTTGGTTGCCTGGGAAGCAGCTCCTTCCAGAGAACCCAGCTTTCACAGATGCCTTACACAGCATCCAGGGCCTTTTACTGATTTGGTTTCCACCAATCACTGGAGCATCCATGCTCTCTCTACCCCAGCCCTTTGCTGCATCTCCTTATTCCACTAGTGAGAAGTATGCTTGTCGAGAACGTAGGTCCTGGTTTCTAAGCTGAATTATCTGTGCTTCTTCAGGCTTTTCTAGAGGAGAATATTGGGCCTTGTCAGCGAACTTTTCTGTTCCTTTTATAATGTGTGACTAAGTTTTTCTGTGCCTCCATCTCTGTCTACCCTAGGAAATTTCCTCTTGATCTCTCCCCACTGATGCTTAACTCCTGTGCTCTTTCTGGACCGTCACTTTGAAATGTACATAGAACTTTCTAAATGCTTAGCATTTTCCAGAGCTCTTTGGGTCTTTTTTTTTTATTATTTTTTTTGGCTGTGTTGGGTCTTTGTTGTGGTGCTGTGGCTTCTCTTGTTGCGGAGCACGGGCTCTAGGTGTGTGCGCTTCAGTAGTCGTGGTGCGTGGGCTCAGTAGTTGTGGCTCACGGGCTCTAGAGAGCAGGCTCAGTAGTTGTGGCACACGGGCTTAGTTGCTCCGTGGCATGTGGGGTCTTCCCAGGCCAGGGCTCAAACCTGTGTCCCCTGTATTGGCAGGTGGATTGTTAACCGCTGCACCACCAGGGAAGTCCTCTTTAGGTCTGTTAAAAGAATTTAATGGTTCTGCCCTTAATGGAGTTTACTGTCTAGCCAGGTTGTAGCCTGAGTTTCTATGTGTTTTTTGTTTTTGTTTTGGCCCTGCCACTAAAAATTTAATAATTCCCCTGAGAATTTAACTGCCAATCCTAATAGATCAGCATATGTGTGTGTGTGTGTGTGTGTGTGTGTGTGTGTGTGTGTGTGTAACTCAAACCTGGGCTTGGACCAAGAATTTATGGGTTTTGGTGCAGTTTGAAGTGACTCTGAATGTGCCCCCATTTGTGTTTTGCATGGGTCTGTGAGCCTGAGTGGAGCTTGGGAAGGACAGCTGCCACTTGCAGTGTAGAGTTGGTTTGAGAGGCAGTAGAACAAAATGTTCAAGAGTTTGGGCTCCAGAGCTAGACTATCTAAGTTCAGATATTCATGCTGCTACTTCCTAGCAGTGTAATCTTGGTTAATTTATTTTACCTTTTCTTGGGACTCAGTTTCTTCATCTGTAAAATGGGCGTAAGAATAGTATTTAGCTCGTAGAATTGTTTTGAGGATTAAATGAGCTAATATATATGAAACACTTAGAATAGGATTTTTTTTTTTGCACAAAGTAAGTGTTCAATAGATTTTAGCTATTATCATTATGATTTTTATTGTAAATCTTGGGGGCCAGCATGAGTTAGAGCTGTGCTAGTCTCCTCAATGATTATAACCTTGCTGATCTCTCACTCTTCTTTTGTTTTCCTCAACAATGGTGCACTTCCTGGGTACCAAGCAGGGCTTTCTCCCCTTTGCTATGGTCAGAGAGTTGAAAAAACTGGGAGCTTGTGCTCTAAGGCACCAACAGATGGTAACCTGAAGGTCCCTGTGTTGATAGTTTGACATGCTAATGTGTCCATTGTTGCCTGTAGTCATGTCAACCAAGGGGGTTAGATTAGAGGAGTCAGAGTTTGCATTTGAGAAACCGTTTTCTGTCTCCCATCAGAACCTGCGCTCATGAAATAAGCATCTACTCTCCAGACTAAGTGCTTGCTCCTATGTAACCTTGGCAACATGGGACTCTCAGAGTGGACCAATAACATCAGCATCATTTGGGAACTTGTTACAAATGCAAATTCTTGATCCCTACCTCAGACCCACTGAAGCAGAAATTCTGGTTGTGGGCCTAGGAATTTGTTTTTAAAGAGTCTTCTAGGTGATCCTGGTGCACTTGAAAAATTGAGAAACACTGCTCTAGATTAACTCATTAAAGCTAGGAACAGAGGCAGAGGGAAGAAATGGGGAGAGACGACTTGCCACACATTAAGGAGTGTGCCTGCAGGAATCTAAGATTTGTTGGTCCTAGTGAGCTCCTGGCGTATAACTCTTCTTGATCTGGAGCTAAGAGTAATGGGGGAAAAAATGAATGAATTTGTTACTACCTACAGAGTGCTCAGCTGGTATATAAGCCATTTTTAGTCGATAAGCTTTTATTGAGCTTTTGTTGTTTATATGGTACACTGTTAGGTATATGATAGTACCCAGATGAAAAAGACATGATCTCTGCTCTCCATAAGCCTACCGTCTACTGCGTAAGCCCATCGTGCTCAGAAATAGCTATAGGACAGTGTGTATTGTGCTAAATGCTAAGGTAGACGTATACACAGAAAACTGGCTATGAGAGCACAGAACCTGCCAGCATTTCTACAGCAGAAAATATGAGTCTGTTAAGCTTTTATGCTGGGACAACAGGTTCTTGTCAGCTCTGCTAGGAGTTTTATTCCTAGGAGAAATTGACCTATAACTTTTCTTGTAACTTCTTAACCAATTTCCTATCTCTTCCCCTTCTTCCTCCTGAAAAAGAAAGGTTAGCATCAACATATCTGTATTGAGACCCCACTGTTTACTTGTACTGTAAGTTCTCTGTACTCTGGGGCTTCCCTAGACCTAGAGTGATCTCAAAGTTTGTTGAGTCCTGTGGGTTGTGTACTTCTTAGAAATACTACTCATTTTGAAGGTGCCAGCTGAAGATGCCCTCTAGGGCTATAAGTACCCACTGTAATGCCAGGACCCTTTTACTTTTCTTAGGTTCTGATTGGTATGTGCTTTGACATGTTTTGCAACCCCTCAAAACAACAATATAGAAATCTACAGAGGAGATGTGAGGAAAGAAAGAGCAAATTATAGGTCAAAGCCCATTTTTTCCAGTGGAGGCAATAGCCAATCTCCACTTTACTTAAGATTAGAGGTCTTATACATACTCTGGAAAGACTTGAAACAGTCTTCTTTGCTGTCCCATCTACTCCATCATTTTTTACCTAAGTGCTTGATATGAATGTTAACCCTCCACCTCCTTCTTTTTTTTTCTTTTTTTTTTTTTGCTGTACACGGGCCTCTCACTGTTGTGGCCTCTCCCGTTGCGGAGCACAAGCTCTGGATGCGCAGGCTCAGCATCCATGGCTCACGGGCCTAGCCGCTCTGCGGCATGTGGGATCTTTCCAGACCAGGGCACGACCCCGTGTCCCCTGCATCGGCAGGCGGACTCTCAACCACTGCGCCACCAGGGAAGCCCCCCACCTCCTTCTTTTTTAAAACTCTGATCTCATATTAGCTTTTCTTCCTCTTTCTCAGACCATGTCCTTGGGCAGTCTCATTTATTCCAAACTGACTGGAAATGCCATGGGAGCTGACAGGCAGCACCTCTCACCCTCTCTGCCAAAGTAGATCCAACCCATGGGTGTTAATTTCTTTTCTTTAACACCTGCTGATCCACAAGGCCAGCTCTTCCCCAGGGTCCTTGTGGCACTCAGCTAGAAGCCAAGAGTAAGCACAGATATCTTGGTATATAAGCCATGAGGTGGAAAGAGGCACCTGCAGGTGGGTGACCAGGGACCTTTTGAAGTGTTGAAACTCTTTGTGGGGGGGTGGTGGTGTTTCTTTTGGCCAGGTGTTTAGTGTCATCCCAGAGCCAGAAAGTTATCCTGTAACTACATACGTCAGCCTGTAAAAACACTCTCTCCTATTACAGGGGTACCATGATGAATCCCTGGGTTTATCATAAGCCCAGCCCACTGCAGCTGTGTGCCATGCAGAAGGGGCCCAGCTTCATTCCTACTGCCTTGAGCTGTGGAGTTGTATACTTTGGGACTGCTTGGCAAGCAAACTCATGATTTTTACTCTATGGCTCATGGCTGGTGAAGCACAAGCCAAAAAGTATTCTTCTTAGAGAATTTCGTCCAGGCTACAAAGGAACAGAGGGAAAACTGGACAGGAGGTAAAAGGTGGAAGTTCCCAGTGGGAACAAGAGTCTTCAGGGGGGTTGGATATACTGTAGGCATGTGAGGAAAATATATCATTCATTTTCATGAATAAATCTGTCTAAAAAGGTGAATTTTCTCCAGAATCTGCCATATTGCCAGTGGCTGCTTTTGGTGGTATTTGCTCGTTTTTCCAACAGCAAGATTTCACAACAGAGGCTCTTTATTGTAATACCCCTAGACTAGTAACACAAATGAAAAGAATGACATGGAAATATCTAGTCCCTCCTGCTTATCGGAGAGTTTACTTAGGCAAATAGCTCGGAGACTGTGACAGTTTTATAGCAGCGTTTAAAATTTTCCAAAACACTGCCCCTTGTGCTGAATTGGCAAAAGGGTTGTGGACAGAAAGAATGCAGTAACTCAAGCTTAGATTTGACCATGAGCTGATGTTAGATCACATTTGCAAAACGTGGAGACTGTGGTGGAATACAGTGCTTCAAATGTGCTAAAAACAAAACAAAGACCCAGGAGCCCTTACTATATGCCAAGTGGTGCTCTAAGCACTTCTCACATATTTCTTCACTTAATCTTCATAATATTCCAGTGATGTCCTGTTATTACTCATTTTTATAAATGAGGAAACTGAGGCATAAACAGATGAAGTAATTTGCCCAAGACCACAGCTAGTGCTTGACAGAGTAGGAATCAGAACTCAAGCAATCTAGCTTTAGATTGGGACTTTTCAAATAGAACCGTCATGGGTATGGGTGATTCCATGTTGGTAGAAAAAGAGGCTGAAATGTAAACTCTGGCTTTACTTTAAGAAAACAAAAATAATTTGTTCAGCTACAAAACTGCGACTGGGGAGGGTGCTACAAATTCTCATATACTCTTGTTGCAGCTGCTTTCCACTAGAAAGAGCCCTGTAGAAGAACTACATTCCCAAACAAATGACTCCTGAAGAGGTAATTACATTGTTGCCATCCCATTGGGAAGAGGGCTGGGTCGGTGATTACATTCCAAAACAAAGCTGTTTGGGTATAATTGCACTGTGCTGTTCTTATCAGTCTGGGGAAGGCAGGCCTCTGGTCTCTATCCACATTTATTTTTGAGATGGAATCCAAATAGCATTCAATTAATAGGCAAGGCCTAGGCATAGGGAAGTCAGCCAAAAGAGCCAAGATGACAGACATTAACTTGCTGTTGGCATTTTCCTTCCACTGAAGTTTTCCAGACCTTTAAGTATCGGTAAATTTGAGGGAGAGACCATTTGAGAAAATATATTTGGCTAATGAAGGGTTAGAGACCCCCGCTTAGACGCTGTGCCCCAAAGCCCTCATTGGTGTTTATACATGAAGAGGAAATGGTTAGGTGGCAATGAAATTTCCCTCTCATCAGGAGTTTTTGCTCTATCAAAAGTTGGCCCTTCCTTAAAATCTTTCCCTAAAACTTCTGGTGTGTGTGTGTGCGTGTGTGTACATATATATTTATATTTATATGTATTTTGTGTGTATAGCTTCTAGTTGTCCATCAAAAAGCCCCTCTCTGGTCCTGTTGAGATTATAAGGCTAACTTTTGTTAAATTTCAGCAATAATCTCTAGATCTGGACTGGAAGAAGAAATAAAGCTAATTAATTATTTTGTTTTATGATTCAGAGGACAGAAAACTGCCAGTGACCTCTTAGGCATGCTTGTTGAACTGGAGAAGAGAAAGGGGAAATATCTATGTTATCAGGTTGAGGGTTACACAGACCCTTCGGAAGTGGTGTAGCCTTGGCCGTTTTATCAGTTAGCTTTTGCTGCCTCACAAACCACCCCTAAATTTACTGGCTTTAAAAAAGTGTTTACTGTTCCTTAAAATTCCGTGGTTCCTGTGTACAGTTCATCTGGTCTGAGCCAACTTGGCTGCTCTGTGTCAGTTGATGACTTGGCTGGGTATTGATGGTCTTAGTTGGTGTAATAAGCAGGACAGTGGACTGCTGAAGATCTCCACATACTAATCGCTGGAACCTGTGAATATGTTACTTTATTTGGCAAAAGAAACTTTGCACATGTGATTAAGGTTACAGATTTTGAGATGGGGAGAAGATACTGAATTATCTGGGTGGACCCAGTCTAATCACATGAGCCCTTAAAAATAGAAGAGAAAGGCAGACAGGTCAGTCCAAGAGATGCAGTGATAGAAGATGGGAATTGTTTGGCCCTCAGCTAACAGTCAGCAAGGGAAAAAGAACCTCAGTCCTGAAACTGCAAGGAACTGAATTCTGCCAAAAACATATGAGCAAGGAAATGGATCCTTCCCTAGAGCCTCCAGAAAATAACATAGTCGAGCCTCCAGAAAATAACATAGTCCTGCCACCACCTTGATGTTAGCCCCATGAGAGCCATGTTGGTTTTCTGACCTGCAGGAATGAAAGCTAGTAAATTTATGTTAAGCCACTAAGTTTGTGGTAATTCATAATTATAGCCGCAGAAAACTAATAAAGATGGCTTCACACATATCTGGCAGTTGACAGGCTGGTTGGCCTCAGCTGGATGACTTGTCTCTTTTCTCTTCACCAGTTTCTTCACACAGTGTCTCAGGCTTACAGAGAGAAACGAGCTGTCAGGCCCCAATACACAAGCACTTTGCAAGTCTCTGCTGTCACTTTTGTTATTGTCCTGTCAGCTAACGTAAGCCACATGGTTAAGCCCAGAGTCAGAGAGGGTACTCTCTTTAAGGGCGTGGATACAGGGGGGCTTAAATCATTAAAGGCCATTACTGTAACATTCCTCCACAACGAAGTAGATTTTTGAGATATGAGGTAACCTGGTAACTCATTCTAAACCAACTGCTTTTTAAAGTGTCCTTACATATACATGAAAGGAAAGTTTCAGCATACCAAGGGATACAGATGTACAGATTTTGAATTCCAGAGAAGCATCTTGGTCTAAATCATTATTTGGTTTATTCAGAGAGACATGAATTTAGAAATTACATCCAAATGGGAAGCTAGATCCTGGTTTTCTAGACATAGCATTTCAGAGAAACTGCCTTTTCTCTTTCTCTGTTTTCTGGGATGTAGCCCTCTATTTCTGTGTGCTGGAGGGTAAAAAGATGTGCAAAAGAGCTCTGTGGGTGGTTGGGCCCCTTGGGGCCACATGTATTTCTGTGTAGGAGTAAGACTGACAGAATTAACTGTGCGAGCACTTACTAAATTGGCTGTAAGTGAACCTGTACCCGTGGCATTATTTATAATCCCCAGCTCCTTTAACAGAAGCAAATTGGAAGAAAAGTTCCTAAGGCAAGGGATCTTTGTGTGCCCAGTCACTGTGGCACATTATGCGTTTTTATAGCAGTAGTTGGGAGAAGCTAGAATTCAGTTCTCCTCAAGCATAGGAGTTAGCTTTTGCTTGGCCTTATTGATGAGATTGGTTAAGAGCAACTTTATGGGCTCCAAATGTGAATGCATGGATTGGGCCTCAGGGCATATAGAGACAAATTTCATATCCACTAGTCATTCTTTTAGGACATCCTTCACGTTCAGAGCCATCTCCATGATTGGTGGGATGCAAGCTCTGCTGTTGGTGAGCTCTGAATTTTGCACTGGGCAGTTGGGTTCAAAATAGGATGGCCTGTGTACAAGAAAGATGTATACTTATAGGAGATTTAAGCTGGCTTTCACAAGAACTTCATCCAGCTCAGCAGGGCACCCAGTGGTTTAGTGTGTTTACTGAACATCTCTTTGCTCTGTCTCAAAGCTTAGCCAAGATTCATGAAATGACTGTGAGACATAAAGGGAGCTGCCACAGCTTGGTGGGTGTGTGTGTGTGGGGGGGGGGCGCCATATTTGCTACTAGAAAGTGAAGAGAAGCTTAACCTGGCATGGGGAACTGTAGATTCCACTCCCCAGAGGAGGTGGAGCAGTGGTATGCCTTGGGAAGGAAGAAGAGTGCTGAGAATGGAAGTGTAGAGACTGTTTAAAGAGGCAGAGACTCTCCCCAAATAAAACTACAGATTGTCTCTTATTCCCTTGATAAGAGGTTACAGTGTGTAGTGATGGGATTCAGCCGGTATCCTTCCATTCCTCTGCCTTTGCTCTTTGGGTCCCCTTCCCCTCCTACCTTTACCTTTATTTATCATGGGTCATTGAATTTGAACTCGATGTTCTTTTAGGCAAAATGAATACAGCTAACATAAGACCTAATTGAGAGCTTATAAAAGTCACAAAGTGTTTCTTGGTCTGAATATTTTCATTGATTCTGCTGAAATGAGGTGACTGGGAGAAAGGGATAAAATGTTATATTGCTTATTAGGTAAACTAATTAAACCTAAACATATCAATACAAAGCTTGAGATAAGTTTTTTCAAATGCCCAGTTTCTCCACCCGCCATGTTCCAGGTAGAGAGACTACAGGGACAGCTTAAGAACACCTGCTCTAAAGAAGTTTGCAGCTATTCTAATCTTTGTCTTACCAAGGAAGAATTTTAAGGTCCTATGGGATAAAAGCAGCCAGCACCAAGGGTGAGCTTGGGAATTCTTAGATACCTCTCTGGCACCATGATGCAACCCAAGCTACCCTTAAAAATAACACCATCTAAGTGATGTGGCACATACATACAATGGAATATTATTACTCAGCCATAAAAAGAAACGAAATTGAGTTATTTGTAGTGAGGTGGTTGGACCTAGAGACTGTCATACAGAGTGAAGTAAGTCAGAAAGAGAAAAACAAATACCGTATGCTAACACGTATATATGGAATCTAAAAAAAAAAAGGTTCTGAAGAAACTAGGGGCAGGACAGGAATAACGATGCAGATGTAGAGAATGGACATGGGGACACGGGGAGGGGGAAGGGTAAGCTGGGACAAAGTGAGAGAGTGTCATGGACATGTATATACTACCAAATGTAAAATAGATAGCTAGTAGGAAGCAGCCTCATAGCACAGGGAGATCAGCTCGGTGCTTTGTGTCCACCTAGAGGGGTGGGATAGGGAGGGTGGGAGGGAGAAGCAAGAGGGAGGGGTTATGGGGATATATGTATATGTATAGCTGATTCACTTTTGTTATACAGCAGAAACTAACACACCAAACTAACACACCATTGTAAAGCAATTATACTCCAATAAAGATATTAAAAAAAAGAAAAAAATGATAATACCATCTAAGTGAAAACAGTGAGCTTGCTCTGCTGGCAGCTTCAGGACCTAACCTGTCCCCACCCCACCTATTGAACTGCCAGCCCTAAGACTCATTTATAGAATTTCTCGAGCTGCCACTGGGTGGAAGTACCAGAGGAATTGGACATAGAATTTGGAGGTTATAGTGGTGAAGGAAAGGCTGACTGGTGGTTTATGTCCTTCAGCTTCATGTTTACTTTTTGTCCCATTCTACCATTATTTCCAGGTACACTGTGTTTTAGTTTTGGTTAGTGTGGACTTATTGTTAGTCTTTGTTCTCAGGCATGAAGTGGAGTTGCTTACCTTTTCCTTTGTGTTATTAGTGTCTCTCCTATGTGGGACACTACGTGCTATGTGCTAATGCACTACAGAGAGAGACAGTGTTCTTTTCTGGCACCTGAAGAAAAATTGTTAGAGTTTAGAAATCTTGAAAAAAAATAATCATAGTCTTGGTATCTGGGGATCTCCTTTATTTAAAGATGCCTGCTGGGGGGGGCTTCCCTGGTGGCACAGTCGTTAAGAATCCGCCTGCCAATGCAGGGGACACGGGTTCAAGCCCTGGTCTGGGAAGATCCCACATGCCACAGAGCAACTAAACCCGTGCGTCACAACTACTGAGCCTGCGCTCTAGAGCCCGCGAGCCACAACTGCTGAGCCTGAGAGCCACAACTACTGAAGCCCGCTCACCTATAGCCCTTGCTCTGCAGCAAGAGAGGTCACTGCAATGAGAAGCCCGTGCACTGCAATGAAGAGTAGCCCCCGCTTGCTGCAATTAGAGAAAGCCCGTGCGCAGCAATGAAGACCCAACGCAGCCCCCCCAAAAAATTAATTGAGAAAAAAAAGGAATTCTGGATAAAACATGGTAAATACCCTTTAAATAAATAAATAAATATGCCTGCTGGGAATTCCCTGGTGGTTCAGTGGTTAGGACTCCACCCTTTAACTGCCAAGGGCCCGGGTTCAATCCCTGGTCAGGGAACTGGGATCCCACAAGCCTTGTGGCATGGCAAATAAATAAACAAGCAAACAATACAATACAATACAATAAAAAATAAAGATGCCTGCTTCCTTTGCCCTCTTCATTTTGTATGCTAGACTTCCCCCTTCTATGTCTCTCCTGATCTGAGACCTTAAAATGAGAGTGAAAAGGATATGGCAAGAAACTATGGGATTCTTATAGCAAGAGCTAAGCAATGTTGGTTACAATTTGACTATTTCACATTTTATAATTTTACATGACTCATAACTTTTGTGTGGGGAGCATAACTGAAACAAACTATCATACTTGAAGTGGCCTCAGGACCCTGTCTGTAAAGGAAAATATTGGAATTTTGAGTTCTTAGACCTCATTTTGACAAATTGAATTATCCTCAGAACTCCTCTTATATCTTTCTTTTTTGTTTCTTTATTGGGCAGTCTGTGATGGGAGGGGATTTTTGTGTGTGTGCATAAATAGACTCAATCAAACAATATTGCAGATTAATACAGGCAAGATTAAGGCCCAGTCTACTTCCCAGAGAAACACATGCCTCCCCATTCCTTTTTCAACCTAGGACCTGGACGTTAAACTTGAATATTTCACTTATGTTCTCCTTTGGCTTTGATGTTCGTAAATGTTGAACATTAGGAGCTACCAAGGGGTCACACCCATAACTGCTTTCTTGTGAGAAGCCAAAGGTTTGAATTCTTCTTTTAATCATAACAAATCCTTTGTATTCCAGATTATACCTAGCATTGGGCCTTGGAGGCTGCGTGCCAGTTACTTGACTAGGATTTTAAGTTAGTTGGTTTGCTATTCCACTTTCAGAAGGACCTAAAATACTTTATTATTTATTTATTTATTTTAAATTTTTGCTGTTGATAAGACTTCTTTTCCATTTAAAAATCTATTCAGTCCATCTCATTCGTTTTCTCCTCTCCTCCCCTCCCCTCCAGGTGCTTAGGTTGATCCTGTGGGAACATAATGTTGTCATCTTCATTCTGTAGATATCTGTGGACCTTCTTAAGCTGAGCCTTAAAATTTCCATTTCTCAGCTCTTCTCTGTGTTGCTTCTCTTATGACTTTCTTGACTTCAGCTTTTTTTTTAAATTAATTAATTAATTTATTTATTGGCTGTGTTGGGTCTTCGTTGCCGCGCACGGGCTTTCTGTAGTTGCGGCAAGCGGGGGGCTGCTCTTCGTTGTGGCACCCGGGCTTCTCACTGCGGTGGCTTCTCTTACTGTGGAGCATGGGCTCTAGGCATGCGGACTTCAATAGTTGTGGCACACGGGCTTAGTTGCTCCGTGGCATGTGGGATCTTCCCGGACCAGGGCTCAAACCCGTGTCCCCTGCATTGGCAGGCAGATTCGTAACCACTGTACCACTAGGGAAGTCCAACTTCAGCTTTTTCTCCCCACCTTTCTTGCTCTAAAGATCAAGTCCAGCATCTCCTTAGAAGAAGATAGATAGGGATTAGATGTCCTCGGTGAACCAGTACTGTATTTCTCTCCTTGAGCCTAATTTTTATCTGCTAGGCATAGGGGAAAATCTAGAATGAGTACTAGCCCTTTGTATTGGGTTGGCCAAAAAGTTCTTTCAGTTTTTAAGAAAAAACAAAAGATATATTTTTCATTTTCACCAAGAACTTCATTGAACAACGTATTCACTGTTTTCTTCAACTACCTTCTGCCATTTTTTTAGGCAACTTCATAATTCCATCTTCCCAAAACTTTTTATCTTTTTGAGCAAAGAACTGTTCCAGGTGCCTTTTCCAGTCTTCCAGGGAATTGAAACGTTTTCCATTAAGAGAATTTTGTAAAGACCGAAATAAATGGAAATCCAAAGGTGCAATGTCTAGTGAATACGGTGGATGAATCAGAACCTCCCAGCCAAGCTGTAACAGTTTGTGCCTGGTCATCAAAGAAACATGCCATCTTGCGTTATCCTGATGGAAGATTATGCACTTTCTGTCGACTAATTCTGGACCCTTTTTGTCAAGTTGTCAAGTGCTGCTTTCACTTGGTCTATTTGGGAGCAGTACTTATAGGAATTAATCATTTGGTTTAAAGTAGCTCATAAAAGAGGACTCTCTTCCAATCCCGCCGTATACACAACATCACCTTCTCTGGATGAAGACTGACTGGCCTTTGGTGTGGTTGATGGTGGTTTATTTCACTTGCCCCATGATCTCTTTGTTCCACATTATTGTACAGTATCCACTTTTCATCGCCTGTCACAATTTGTTTTAAAAATGGAACGTTTTCGTTACGTTTCAGTAAAGGATCACACGTGGAAATACGGTCAAGAAGGTTTTTTCGCTTAACTTATGTGGAACGCAAACATCAAAGCGATTCACATAACCAAGCTGGTGCAAATGATTTTCAACACTTGATTTGGATATTTTGAGTATGTCGGCTATCTCCCGCGTGGTATAACATTGATTATTCTCAGTTAATGTCTCGATTTGATCCTTATCAACTTTCTTAAAATAATAAAGCATAATGTGCTAAAAATGTTGCTTTTTTCTTCCATCTTCGATTTTAAAATGGCTACACAAAAATTCACCAATTTTGATGTCCTTTTTTAAACGCACACTGATATGGCAGCTCTCACATGCAATCTAACAAAATTGTTTTGAATGAAGTTAAAGGCAACTAAGTGCAACTAGAGCCATCTTACGGAAGAAAACGAATGAACCTTTTGGCCAACCCAATAGGTTTTTTCCCCCCTCTGTCCGATAGACAGTATAGCTGCATTAGAAAGAGTAGAATTTAGGGTAGAAATTAGGGTCTCTCTTTGTATTTGAGAAGTATGTGAATGGATCTGTTCTGTTCATGTCGATCTTATACCTCAGAACAATGATTTGTTCATTTATTCCCTTATTCATTGGAAACTATTTTCCCCTTGTGGTTCTAATACTTATTAATTTCATTATGAAAATAATCAACCAGGAAAAATACCAAAACTGAATGATTTTACTATTGCTCTCATTGTTTTTCAGACAGGTAATATAGTTTGGGGGTTTTTTTTTGTAGCCACATTGGGTCTTCGTTGCTGCGTGTGGGCTTTCTCTAGTTGTGGTGAGTGGGGGCTACTCTTCGTTGCAGTGCGTGGGCTTCTCATTGCAGTGGCTTCTCTTGTTGCGGAGCTCAGGCTTTAGGCGCACGGGCTTCAGTAGTTGCAGCATGTGGGCTCAGTAGTTGCGGCACGCAAGCCCTAGAGCGCATGGGCTTCAGTAGTTGTAGCTCACGGACTCTAGAGCGCAGGCTCAGTAGTTGTGGCACACGGGCTTAGTTGCTCCATGGCATGTGGGATCTTCCCAGACCACAGATCGAACCCGTGTCCCCTACATTGGCAGGTGGATTCTTAACCACTGCGCCACCAGAGAAGTCCTGATAATATAGTCTTATAGTCTTGTTTTTAAGTTTGTGTGTAATAAATTCAGTGGAATATACTTGTTTTTGGTTTTTTTTTTTTTTTTGGCCGTGCCACATGGCATGTGGGATCTTAGTTCCCTCACCAGGGATCGAACCTTTGAGCCCTGCAGTGGAAGCGTGGAGACTTAACCAGTGGACCGCCAGGGAAGTCCCGAGTGGAATATACTTCTTGAGTGCTACAACTTGCTAGACCCTACACTAAGTGCTGGGAATTTTTAACAGAAAAAAATAAGTTAACTTTCAGGTTCAGTTATTATTTTCATATCTTTTCAAAAGTGCTTTGACTTACTGTATCCAGAAGTCCTAGGTTTTATCTGTTTCCTTACTCTTGATCATTACGTCACTCTGTCACAATTTCCCCCACAGGTAACAGGAAAATAATTAACTTTGATCTGTAACAAGGCTTTACCCAAAGATATCAATAGAATACTTAGCCTATCAGAGAATTGTTACAAAAATGCAAGTTATCACTTCTCTAGTTTTCCTTGTGTCTCTTAACCACACCTAAAGTTCCTACCACTCAAACCAGGCTTCAACAGCCTTTTCTTCAACAAGCTTTTTTGGGAGGTACAGTGTCTTTCCAGCTTAGCTTCCTTAGGTGAGGTCAATTGTTTCTCTGGCTGTCAGAGACGCTGTCATTCTGATGTGATACGGGAAGATATAGTCTTTAATGAGTGCCTTTGGCGCTGATTGTCAATTGCTTATTTCCTGGTGATGTTTCATTAAAGTATTAATTAACCACTAAATTCAAGTTGACCTCTTAGTCAAGGAGGCAGCTTTGCTTTCCTGAAGGGAGGCTGGCTTTTCTTATACAACCTAGCATGCTGGTATGCCACCAAGTTTTGTCTGGTGTGTGAAATGCAGTTTTGCTAAATAAAATTATTTCAGTGTGAGGTTGACTTTGGGCCTGAGGATGTCACACATGTGTTCTAGAGTAGGATATAAGTTGGTAGGAGTAAGAGGTAAGATGCTGGTGCCAAAGACAGAGCTTGTGTTTCCTAGAGCATGTGAGAAGTTAGGTTGGAGTGCGAACAGTCAGGGCAGGGAGTACTGTTCTGCTCATTGATGCAGTACCAAAGGCCATCAGACGTGTGCTGTGAGACACTGTCTTATTAAAATAGTGCTGGCGTTTTTATTAGTGTCGACTTTACTGTTGCGTTGAGTCTTTTAATCCCTTCAAAAATACTGCCAAAAAATCTAGTACCCAAATTGTACATTGTGAACACAAAAGGACTGAGAACTACTGATCTTGTGTGTTAGAAGCTGAACTAGACATTGACGGCCGGATTTTTGTCATTCTGGCTCTTTCAATAATTCACAGTGTAATTTGAGTGAGTCATTTTGTCTCTTTGTCCACTTGACAGGTGAGGATGTGGTGCTTACCTCCATGTTCCTTCCAGAGATTAAGTGGAAAAAAATGGTAAAGCACTCTAACTTCTTTGAAAAATATATTATCTGAAGTTAAAAGGAATAAAAGTAGATGTTTGCCTTAGCACCCAGGTTATTTGCAGTACATGAACTACTTGGGACAAGCCAAGACTGCCAACTTTAGATGTTCTGGTGACAGGAACACCTTGATGCTAAGAGACAGTCTTAGGAGACTGAAAAGGATCCACCTCAGCTTAATAAAATGAGTTGCTGAAGCACATCTGAGTTGTGCTAGGCACCCTTGGGACATAAAATAAATACTTCTTGATGAACTAAATAGAGGTGGTTACAACAGCAGTAACAGGAAGCAGGACTTGTCTAGGGTTTGTGCATAATCTTCTCATAGGCTGAATGTAGTTTGTGAAGTGTCCTTTGACTCTCCTTGACTAATTATTTTGATCTCTTCTCAGCTTTTCCAAGAATATAATGTCAACCAAAGGTCTTAGGCCATTCCCTACTCCTTTGTAAAAGTTATGTGGATATGAAATAAGACATCAAATCCTGAAAGTAGAAAGTTATTTCTTAACCACTTTGGGAGGTTAAAAATGCCAACATAATCTTAAAGAAATAATCTGATAAAGCAAACCTGTGTAAATGAATTTATTATTGCCTTGGGGAGAGGCCATATAGCTTAATACTAAGGACAGCTGAATTCAAATTTCATCTCACCTCTTACTAACTGGGTGACCATGGGAAAGTTGTTTAACTTATCTGAGCCTCAATTTCTTCATCTGTAAAGAGGGGTTCTGTAAAGCCTTTCAGTGACTACGCTATTTAAAATTGCCAACTCTTCACCCTTTGTACTTTCCATTCCTCTTCTCTGTTTTATATTTCTCCATGACAGTTAACATAATTTAACGTGCTGTGTGGACTCATGTCTTTGTTATATGTCTCTTCCTCCCCACAGAATGTAATTCCCATGAAGGCAGGAATTTTTGTCTGTTTTGTTCACTGTCTGGCATGTAGTAGGAACTCACTAAGTATTTGTCTAATGAATAAACAGATTTCCTGTAGGATACTTGTGAAGATTGAATGGGAACATTTATTGAACAAGAATTTATTGTGTCCCTTGGCACAAGATAAATATTTAGAAAATGGTAGCCATTATAGTTCATGAAGTATCTTTCTACATTTTTTTGAAAAATGAACATAAACCACAGTGCTCAGTTACATCTGAATGCAAGATATGGATATTCGATGATTATAACTTTAAAAAAGTGAAATATATATTTCTGCTATGTCTTATTCTTAGATTTATTTTACTCTCAAGGTAACATATTCAAATTGTACCTAGGGTGTTTAATGTATTTATAATTTTACAGTGTTTATCCTTGTATTCTCATATTTGTATACATATTTTCTGTCTCTCACTAAATTATTCGTTCCCTCAAGTCAAGAACCTTGTCTTTTTTCATATTTCTAGTGCCCAGTGCTTCTGTTATAGCCTATTTTGCTGTAATGCAAGAGTTATATTCCTGAGACATTCAGTATAATAAAATAAATTCTGTTTTAAAAACAGTAGTTTCAGGGAATTCCCTTACAGTGCAGTGGTTAGGACTCAGAGCTTTCAATGCTGAGGGCGTGAGTTCAATCCCAGATTAGGGAACTAAATCCCACAAGCCATGCAGCACGGCCAAAAGAAACAAAAAACAAAACAGTACTTTCATTTGGAGGCAGGAGGGTTATAAGAGCTAGAGAGTTCAACATACAATAACACATTTTACCTGAGGCAATTTCAATTAAAATATATTACAGCTATATATATATAAGCATAAAGCCTATACCAACCAAACCTAACATTTGATTACATCTTCCTTTTCCTTAAGAGTGATGGCTGGGCTTTTTTTTTAAAATAACTATCAGCGCATAGAGCTTACATTCTTATCACTTTTTTTTTCTTTTTTTCTTTTTTTTTACCATTTTAAAACATTGAAGTGTAGTTAATTCACAATGTTGTGTTAGCCTCAGTTACACAGAAAAGCGATTCAGTTATAAATAAATTTAAATATATAGATTCTTCTTCAGATTCTTTTCTATTATGGACTATTATAAGATATTGAATATAGTTCCCTATGCCATACAGTAGATCCCCGCCACCCATCCACTTTATATACAGTAGTGTGCATATGCCAATCCCAAACTCCCAATTTATCCATCTCCCCCTCCCTGCCTCCACTGTCCCCCTTGGTAGCCACAAGTTTGCCCTCTGTGTCTGTGAGTCTATCTCTGTTTTGTAAATAAGTTCATTTCTATCATTTTTTTAGATTCCACATATAAGTGATATATGATATTTGTCTTTGTCTGACTTACTTCACTCAATACGACAATCTCTGAGTCCATGTTGCTGCAGATGGCATTATTTCATTCTTTCTATGGCTGAGTAATATTCCATTGTGTGTGTGTGTGTGTGTGTGTATACACACACACACATACATACATATACACACACCACATCTTCTTTATTTATTTGTCGATGGACATTTATCTTGCTTCCATGTCTTGGCTGTTGTAAATAGTGCTGCTATGAACATTGGGGTGCATGTATCTTTTTGATTAGAGTTTTCTCCAGATATATGCCCATGTGATTGCAGGACCACATGGTAATTCTATTTTTAGTTTTTTAAGGAACCTCCATACTGTTCTCCATAGTGACTGCACCAATTTACATTCCCACCAACAGTGTAAGAGGCTTCCTTTTTCTCCACACCCTCTCCAGCATTTATTATTTGTAGACTCTTTAATGATGGCCATTCTGCTTGGTGTGAGGTGATACCTCATTGTAGCTATGATTTGTATTTCTCTAATAATTAGTGATATTGAACATCTTCTCATGTGCCTGTTAGCCATCCATATGTCTTCTTCAGAGAAATGTCTGTTTAGGTCTTCTGCCCATTTTTTGACTTTTTTTTTTTTAATATTAAGCTGTATGAGCTGTTTGTATATTTTGGAAATTAATCCCTTCTAAGTAGCCTGGTTTGCAAATATTTTCTCCCAGTTCATAGGTTATCTTTTCACTTTGTTTAAGGTTTCCTTTGCTGTGTAAAAGCTTTTAAGTTTAATTAGGTCCCATTTGTTTATTTTTGTTTTTATTTCCATTACTTTAGGAGACGGATCCAAAAAAATATTACTGCGATTTAGGTCAAAGAGTGTTCTTCCTATGTTTTTCCTCTAGGAGTTTTATAGTATCTGGTCTTACATTTAGGTCTTTAATCCATTTTGGGTTTATTTTTGTATATAGCGTAGAAAGTGTTCTAATTTCATTCTTTTACATGTAACTGTCCAGTGTTCCTAATACCACTTATTGAAGAGACTCTCTTTTGTCCATTGTATATTATTGCCTCCTTTATCATAGATTAATTGACCATAAGTGTGTGGGTTTACTTCTGGGCTTTCTATCCTGTTCCATTGATCTATATGTCTGTTTTTGTGCCAGTACTATACTGTTTTGATTACTGTACTTTTGTAATATAGTCTGAAGTCAGGGAGCATGATTCCTCCAGCTCTGTTCTTCTTTCTCAAGATTGTTTTGGCTATTTGGGGTCTTCTGTTTTTTCCATACAAATTAAAAAAAAATTGTTCTAGTTCTATGAAAAGTGCCATTGGTGATTTGATAGGGTTGCATTGAATCTGTAGATTGCCTTCAGTAGTATTGTCATTTTAACAATATTGATTCTTCCAATCCAAGAAGACAGTACATCTTCCATCTGTTTGTGTCATCTTCAATTTCTTTCATCAGCGTCTTACAGATTTCGGAGTGCAGGGGTCTGTCACCTCCTTCAGTAGGTTTATCCCTAGGTATTCTATTCTTTTTGATGGTAAATGGGATTGTTTCCTTAATTTCTCTTTCTGATGTTTCATTGTTAGTATATAGAAATGCAATAGATTTATTAATTTTGTATCCAGCAACTTTACAGAATTCATTGATGAGCTCTAGTAATTTTCTGGTTGCATCTCTAGAATTTTCTATGTATTGCATCATGTCATCTGCAAACAGTGACAGTTTTATTTCTTTTCAAATTTGGATTCCTTGTATTTCTTTTTCTTCTCTGATTGCTGTGGCTAGGACTTCTAAAACTGTGTTGAATAAAAGTGGCTAGAGTGGACATCCTTGTCTTGTTCCTGATCTTAGAGGAAATGCTTTCAGCTTTTCACCATTGAGTATGATGTTAGCTGTGGGTTTGTCATATATGACCTTTATTATGTTGAGTTATGTTTCCTCTATGCCCAGTTTCTGAAGAGTTTTTATCATAAATGGATACTGAATTTATCAAAAGCTTTTTATGCATCTATTGCGATGACCATATGGTTTTTATTCTTCAGTTTGTTAATGTGGTGCATCAAGTTGATCAATTTGCAGATATTGAAAAATCCTTGCATCCCTGGAATAAATCTGACTTGATCGTGATGTATGATCTTTTAAGATATTGTGAGAGCCAGTTCGCTAGTATTTTGTTGAGGATTTTTGCCTCTGTGTTGGTCAGTGGTATTGGCCTGTAATTTTCTTTTTTTGTGATATCTTTGTCTGGTTTTGGTATCAGGATAATAATACTGGCCTCATAGAATGAGTTCTGAAGTGTTCCTTCCTCTGCATTTTTTTGGAATAGTTGCAGAAGGATAGGTGTTAACTCTTCTCTAAATGTTTGGTAGAATTCACCTGTGAAGCCATCTGGTCCTGGACTTTTGTTTGTCAGGAATTTTAAAATTATTGATTCAATTTTAGTACTGGTAATTGGTCTGTTCATATTTTCTGTTTCTTCCTGTTTCAGTCTTGGGAGATTTTACCTTTCTAGGAATTTGTCCATTTTTTCCTAGGCTGTCCATTTTATTGGCATATAGTTGCTCATAGTAGTCTTTTATGATTCTTTATATTTCTGTGGTGTCAGTTGTAACTTCTCCTTTTTCATTTCTGATTTTATTGATTTGGACCCTCTCCCTTTTTCTCTTGATGAGTCTGGCTAAAGGTTTATCAATTTCGTTCATCTTTTCAAAGAACCAGCTTTTAGTTTCATTATCTTTTCTATTGTTTTCTTAAGTCTCTGCACATTCCTATCAGTTTTATCACCCATTGTTCTTAGAGTGCACAGAACCACTTTAAGAAGGCAACATTGTTCAACCAACATTGTTGCTTCATTCAACAAATGTCTGAGGGCTTTCTGTGTACCTTTCAGCATCCTATGCCCTGGGGATACAGCAGTCATGATTTTTTAAGTAAACTGAATGTTCCAGGTTTAGGATCAAATTTCTTTTCCTGATCCACCTTACATTATAAATATTTACATTTTGGATAAGTTCCTATGCTTATACATTGTTACCACTTAATGCATATTTATTGAATTAATTAACAGCTGACAAAATCTTTTCTCCATTCCTTACTAATGTGATTTTAGAGCTTATTCAAATCCTTGGGACAGACAGTTGAAGAATATATAGTTTAGGCTGAGTGTTTTAAGCAATTTTTTAGATATCCTCTTTTCTTTGGCTGTATTGACCTGCTCTCAACTTCATTTATAAGAAAGTGGATGATCTCTTATATTTTTTTATTCCTTCACAGTGACTTGTTCCCCAAACTAATGACTTTTTCCAGGACTTCTCTCTTTATTAATTGAGATATAATTCACATATAAAATTCACCCTTTCAATGTGTACAATTGAGTGGTTTTTAGCATATTCACAGAATTGTGCAACAATTGCCACTATGTAATTCCAGAACATTTTCATCACCCAAAAAAGAGACTCCATACCCATTAGCAGTCACTTCCTATTCCTCTCTTCCCACACAGGCCCTGGCAACTACTTTCTGTCTCTGTGGATTTGCCTCCCCTGGACATTTCATATAAATGGAATCATACAATACATGGCTTTTTGTGTGTGGCTTCTTTCACTTGGCGTAATATTTTCAGTGTTACTCCATGTTATAGCATGTGTCAGTACTTCACTTCTGTTTGTGGCCAAATAATATTCCATTGTATATGGATATACCACATTTTATTTATCCATTTGTCGGCTGATGGACATTTGAACCGTTCCCACTCTTTGAATAATGCTGCTATGAACATTCATATACAAGTTTTTGTGCGGACATATGTTTTCAGTTATCTTTGGTATATACCTAGGAATGGAATTGCTGCTTCATATGATAACTCTGTGTTTAACTTTTTGAGAAACTGACCTCTCTTCAACAATAACTTCCTTTGATCACTTTCCTTTTTGAAAGCTTTGCTTTCCTGGCTTCCCTTTTCTCCTGTACCAGGTCTACTCTAGCTCTCCTGTTTACTTTGGTCTTCTTCAGTTTTCTGAGTTATCACTTTTATGAAAATAACTCAGAGATTTTTCTTTTTTCATAATTAATTAATTTATGTATTTTTGGCTGCGTTGGGTCTTCATTGCCACGCACAGGCTTTCTCTAGTTGCGGCGAGCGGGGGGCTACTCTTCATTGTGTACGGGCTTCTCATCGTGGTGGCTTCTCTTATTGTGAAGCATGGGCTGTAGGCACACGGGCTTCAGTAGTTGTGGCACGTGGACTCAGTAGTTGTGGCTCGCGGGCTCTAGAGTGCAGGCTCAGTAGTTGTGGTACACGGGCTTAGTTGCTCCGCAGCATGTGGGATCTTCCTGGACCAGGGCTTGAACCCATGTCCCCTGCATTGGCAGGCGGATTCTTAACCACTGCACCACCAGGGAAGCCCCTCAGACATTTTTCTAAATTCTTTCCACTTTGAATGGCCCACAACCTTCTTATGTTTAATACGTTGAAAGCCAAACTTTCTCCCACTCCCTATTTTTAGTAATTTTACCAACATTCTTCTTGATGCCCAGGTGCTAGGCCTGTACATTTTTGTGGGTTATTACTTCACCCCAGCTACCTATATTCCGTTTCCTACCATGTATAGGTGATTCATCCCTACTGGAGTGTCTCATTGTTTCTTCTTTCTCTTCTCACTATTCTAACCCTGATTCTGGCCATTGTCATACCACTGCAGTTTTCTTTCTGGTGGCTCCCTGTTTCTAGTCTTCCCACCTTTAAAATATTTGCCAGGGGCTTCCCTGGTCGCACAGTGGTTAAGAATCCACCTGTCAATGCAGGAGACACGGGTTCGAGCCCTGGTCCGGGAAGAACCCACATGCCACGGAGCAACTAAGCCCGTGCGCCACAACTACTGAGCCTGCACTCTAGAGCCCGCAAACCATAACTACTGAGCCCACGTGCCACAATTACTGAAAGCCGTGCGCCCAGAGCCTGTGCTCTGCAACAAGAGAAGCCACCGCAATGAGAAGCCTGCGCACCGCAACGAAAGAGTTGCCTCCACTCACCACAACTAGAGAAAGCCGACGCACAGCAACAAAGACCCAACGCAGCCAAAAATAAATAAATATGCTCATTGTATAAAGAGAATGGGAAAAGAAGGGTTACGACTAGCAACTTACGACAACATTTCTCCTCCAGAAGAAACAAAATTGTATGTGAAAGGCAATATAAATTTATTATACTATTCCTGTATGCTATGAATATTTATATAGTCATAATACTGTAAATAATTAACATTATTTAACCTAAAAATGGGGTATAACTATTTTGGTAGGATGAGGGAGGAAAGAGAGCAGGAGAAATCATTTCCCATCTTAGGAAGCCAGTAGATAATTGCTGAAATTGAAAAATTAGTAACAGCAGAAATATGACAGTTAATTATCAGAAGAAAAACAGCTAAAAGATTTGGAAAGTAATTGCTTCTGGAGAGCAGAAATCAAGGGAGAGGATGGAGCAGGAGGCTGCTCTTTAACTTTATTAACCTTGTAATACTCTTTAACTTTTAAAATTATGTGTATGTAGTATTTTGATAAAAATTGAAATTTAAAAGCTATCCACCTTGTAATTCCCTTACTCAAAAAATTTCAAAGAGTTTCTATTTCCTGCTGTACAGATGGTAAATTCCTTGTCATTTTTTAAGCCTCATATTATATTCTGCTTTATATGAGCCTTTGCTTCCCACTGAACTGATATTAGCCCTTGAACCCTGATTCACCTTGAGCAGTAGCCTCTTTCTTCCTTGAATCATTCTCCCCCTCTCCTCCTTTCCAAATCCTTTCCTCCTTCCTTTAAGCCCTAGCTCCTATTTCTTCCCTAAGCTTTCCTGGTTTCCCCTCCCCAAGCCCAGTGACCTTTCCTAAACAGCTGTGGCTCTAGTCATCTGTACCATTCATTAGACACTTAAGTGGCCTTTTCTTGTTTGTAATTTTTTTTTTAAGATAATTTCTGAGATGGATTATTTTTTTTTTAATTTATTTATTTATGGCTGTGTTGGGTCTTCGTTTCTGTGCGAGGTCTTTCTCTAGTTGTGGCAAGCGGGGGCCACTCTTCATCGCAGTGCGCGGACCTCTCACTATTGCAGCCTCTCTTGTTGCAGAGCAGGAGCACAGGCTCCAGACGCGCAGGCTCAGTAGTTTTGGCTCACGGGCTTAGTTGCTCTGCGGCGTGTGGGATCTTCCCAGACCAGGGCTCGAACCCGTGTCCCCTGCATCGGCAGGCAGACTCTCAACCACAGCGCCACCAGGGAAGCCCCTGTAATGTTTTTGACATAACTCTTATCTCCCCAACTGGATTATTGGCTTCAGCCAAGCAAGAAGGACATCATATTACCATTTTATGTACATCTTCCACTATGTATGTTTGATAGATATATGTTTAATATTCAGTTCTCATTCAGCCATCAAAAAGCCTCTGGTTTGAGATCACTACTCTATTCTGGGCATGTCTCAGGACTCCGTACTTTGGTCTAAAACTCTATCTCTGTCAGCCTTAGTGAGGTTGAAAGCCAAGGTTTTATCTCTTTGCTGGTGATACTGTCATTGGTTGGCACAGTGTGCCTGTTTTTATAAAACAACATGGATGGTGATTTAGGGCAGAGGATATATTGGTTGAGGGTGTGGAATCTGGATTGGCTGGTTTGCATGCTTGTAGGCAATTGTTTGCTATCTCTAGGAATTAACTAATACAGGGAGGGGCAGTCTGTCAGTCTGTGTGGCCCCCAAGATATCAAAGCACCATAAAATATAGAAAACAAAACCCACTTAATACAGTGACGCGCACACACACACACAAAATTTAATTTGCTATTTCAGTGGTTTCTTGGAGCTCCTGAAGACTGTCTGTAGACCCAGTGTTTAAAACCCAGTCTGGGCCCTGGGAGCTCTATGCCTTTGAATACAGTAGTTGAGTTTAGGCTACCTCTTCATAAGAAGGTCTGTAGTTAACAGAGTGTAGCAGCTGCTCAATTTTTTATGGTAAAGCTTTCCTTTCTACTTTCTTTTGACTTTTACCCTAAGAGCTTATTTGTGGGTATTTTGTGCCAAGAGGGATAAGCCTGTATCCCCTAATTGCTACATCAAGTCTGTACTCCTAGGACCTCCTGATGACATTTTAAATACATGGAAATTTGAATGCATGAACTGTCTGGTGCTGATTCTT
This sequence comes from Delphinus delphis, assembly GCF_949987515.2. NCBI lineage: Eukaryota > Metazoa > Chordata > Mammalia > Artiodactyla > Delphinidae > Delphinus > Delphinus delphis. Next base: position 96,809,734 of record NC_082690.1, on the reverse strand, counting down.
TGCTGCATTTCTGCTCTGGCACCTGCTCCTCTCTACTTGGAGTTTATCCCATTGCCTAATTCTGTACATTGTCTCCAAACCTTTCATTAAGCATTGTTGGAAATTTTGCTTTTTAACCTCAGCATCCCCGCTTATCTTTCCAACAGAAACAGAACTGTCTCTGGCTACTAGGCATTTCCTTGAGTGAAAAGCTCCCCATCTCGCCTTTTCTGACTTTTCAGAGCATGAAATGGCTGTGGTAATCCTGTTGGCCTCAAGGCAAGAGCCTTGCAGAGGCAGACAAAGGGGACACCGTGCTCCCAGCTCAGATCCTCCAGAGGCCAAAGGCAGAAACTTTTTAACCTTAAACCAGCTTGCAGTGGAAAACCTGGCCACCCCTGCTTTGTTTTGGCTGCAGTTAAGAAGGAAGTAAATTCCTAGAGTGTTTCTCCTGCATGTAACCATCAATTTCTTAGTGCCCTGAGTACTGTATTTTGTAGATTTCCAGAGGTTGGGTACTTTCCTAGAGTTCAGAAATCAAACAAAAGTGGTTTTAGGAATTCTGGAGGTGTCCTTCTGCTGGTTGAATGGATATTTCTCAAAGCCAAAGGTACTCTGGCTCCAAGGCAACAAACTGAGTTGCAACTGTGTGGTTTGTGCAAAGTGCTATTTTTAGGGCACAAGGACTGAGAGGTACTTAAGTCTCTCACAGGGATTTAAGATAGTCCGTACTCCGCTAACAATATAGTAGTAAGAGTCTACACATAGTCAAAGAAACCTTTGTTTCTGTGCTTAATACAGAGTTATCGCACACCTTCTGTGGCAGAGCATCAAGATATTTCATACAAAGATGAGAAAATCATGTGTTGTCTTCCTGTCAAAAGAACCTATTTATGGGAATTCCCTGGTAGTCCAGTGGTTAGGTCTCGACTCTTTCACTGCTGGGGGCCCGGGTTCAATCCCCTGGTCAGGGAACTAAGATCCTGCAAGCCGCATGATGTGGCCAAAAAACAAACAGGGAACTTATTTATAATGGAGTGTGGGGATTCAGGTCCAGGGAAAGTGTTGAGCAGGAACAGAGCAAGTATACTTGGCTTACAGATTTTGAGTTGGACCTCTGGTGGACTGAATTTTGTACTTGTCTTAAGTGGACTGAATAATGGCAGAGTCCTGCCTGGACAGGAGGGTAGGAGATAGAGCAGAAGGAATATGACAGAATAAGAGAGAGAATCAAAATGCTATGGGGCTTCCAAAGAGAGGATCATGTCAGGTTAATGAGATCAGTAGACTTCTTGGAAAAAGGGATTGGGAGAGTCCTTGATCAGGGACGGGGGTTGGGGGAATTTTAGGAAACATTTGTTAGGAGAGAGAGGAAAGAGTCTAGATAGTAGGAACAGTATGAAGCAAAGTATAAAAGTGGAGATATATTTAAAACATATTTCCAGAAACACATGACTGATGAGCAGTAAGAGATAAGCACAGAAATGTAGATGGCAGACAGATTGTTGAGGGCCTTGAATAACAAACCAAGGAACCAAGCTCAGTTTAGGCAACGAGGAGCCATTAGAGATTTTTGAGCAGATGAGTGACACAATTAAAACTCTGCTTTTAGGGCTTCCCTGGTGGCACAGTGGTTGAGAGTCCGCCTGCCGATGCAGGGGACACGGGTTCGTGCCCCGGTCCGGGAAGATCCCACATGCTGCGGAGCGGCTGGACCTGTGAGCCATGGCCGCTGAGCCTGCGCGTCCGGAGCCTGTGCTCCGCAGCGGGAGGGACCGCAGCAGTGAGAGGCCCGCGTACCGCAAAAAAAAAAAAAAAAAAAGATGGATTGGAGTGAGGAGAGTGGAGAGGAAGATAGATAGATGGTTTTGTAAAGGACAAGGGCCCATAGCTTAGTGGTAACTGCAAGATTCTTTCATGATGTTACTTACTCACACCCTAAGTGGCCTATAGAGAAGTTTGCATGTTGTCATGCATTCTTTATGATGACTACGGACAGAGTTCGTCTTTAAAAGGTAAGGGTACCATCATGCTCACTGGCTTTCAGGCATCCCTGAAGAGTGATAGCAGGCCCAGTGTTTCCTTAGGAGTTTATCTCAGCAGCTCTGGCAGAAAGGAAGAGACTAAAACATATCTTAAACTCCTTTGCTTTCCCTTGTGAAATATCCCTTTCAAAAACTAGAATTTTGCCACAGGCCTGTCTCAGAAATTTATCTAACCTGACATTAAAAATAAATCTTAGGTTTCTTCAAGGTAAGATTTTTTTTTTTTTTTTTTTGTGGTACGCAGGCCTCTCACTGCTGTGGCCTCTCCCGTTGCGGAGCACAGGCTCTGGACGTGCAGGCTCAGCAGCCATGGCTCATGGGCCCAGCCACTCCGCAGCATGTGGGATCTTCCCGGACCGGGGCATGAACCCGTGTCCCCTGCATTGGCAGGCGGACTCTCAACCACTGCGCCACCAGGGAAGCCCTGGTAAGATGTTTTAAGGTGGCATCTAAGAGAAAAGCTTAGGGCTGGGCATCTGTTTGTACATTTCATCTGTGCAGACAGACTGTTCCTAGTGTGAACCCAGGAAGCCTATGGCCTTAGAGCCTCCGCTTTTGTTGGGTACAAAGTTTGTGTGACCATATGCCATTCATAGCTGCCTGCTGGATGGTTTCACCAGTGCAGTAGCTCAGGCTTTACATGGTATAAACTTGATTCAGTGAGACACAGGATATGTTTCTGTGGGAGAAATCTTTCATGTCAAGAATTCCAAGTAAACGGAATATGGCCATCTCTGCCCACCTTTGGAATTTAGTGGGACTCCACATCCCAGAGTATTTCACTTTAGCCAGTTGCTGCCTCACCCGTTCTTTGTTGGACAAGGCTTGAGATTGTGGGGAAGCATTTAAAATAAAGGTCTTTACCTTGTGTCCCCAGCTTCTTGCTTGTTTACTTCCCTCCTATCCCCTTTCTCCCTCCCTTCAATAGTGAGAAATTTTTTTAATATAAAGAAGTATAAATACATACATGCAGGCACACAAATATATAACAAGCATCTGTGCCGCCACACCAAGATTTAATAGTTGTTAACAGTTTGCCCTGCTTGCCTCAATTCTTTTTTTTTTTTTCTGGCTGCCACGCAGCATGCAGGATCTTAGTTCCCCCGACCAGGGATCGAACCCATGCCCCCTGCAGTGCAAGCGGGGAGCCCTAACCACTGGGCCTCCAGGGAATTTCCCCCCTCAGTTCTTCTTTTTTTTTTTTTTTTTTAATGTGGAACACTTCACGAATTTGCGTGTCATCCTTGCGCAGGGGCCATGCTAATCTTCTCTGCATTGTTCCAATTTTAGTATATGTGCCGCCGAAGCGAGCACCCCCCTCAATTCTTAAAAATAAAATCTTTTTAGATAAAGTCGAAGTTCCCTTTGACTTCCATAATTATATTTCCCGTTCTACCTAGAGGCAGCCTCTATCATGAATTTGGTTTATATAATTGCAGTCCCTCTTTTATAACTTAATATGTTAGTAAAATATCATTGCTTTGTGTTTGTTTTTTTTAATTTATTTATATTTTTGGCTGCGTTGGGTCTTCATTGCTGGGCGCGGGCTTTCTCTAGTTGCGGCGAGCAGGGGCTACACTTTGTTGCAGTGTGCAGGCTTCTCATTGCGGAGACTTCTCTTTGTTTTGGAGCATGGGCTCTAGGCACACGGGCTGCAATACTTGTGGCTCGCGGTCTCTAGAGCACAGGTTCAGTAGCTGTGGCGCACGGGCTTAGTTGCTCCGCGGCATGTGGGATCTTCCCGGACCAGGGCTCGAACCTGTGTCTCCTGCATTAGCAGGTGTATTCTTAACTACTGCGCCACCAGGGAAGCCCTGCTTTGTGTTTTAAGAGTTGTATTTTTATAAATGGTATCATACCATATGTATCATTTTTACAACTTTTATAATTCAATATTATGTTTTTCATCAATCCACAATGACACAGTTTGATTGATTTAGTTTGTTCCTTTTAATTATTGCCCAGTATTCATTTATATACATTATTCCCTATTGAAGAACATGAAACTTTCTAGATTTTTACTATAACAACATGCCTTGAACTTCCTTGACATATGTCCTTGTGTACATCTGTAGCATTTTTTGTAAGATATTCACCCAGAGGTGGAATTGTTCTGACTCCTTTTTAGTCAAATAGCACAGATTTATTGGTTACCAAAGACATAACCCTCTTCTTAGATGTATGAAGGGCATCTCAGAGTATCATTCTGACTGTCACTTGGTAAAAATGGAAAACTTGAGGTTTTTGAATTTTATTGCAAACCCAGGATCAAGGAGTTTTTCTCAAGTCCTTCAACCAATTAGCTTCATAGAACAAATAAATGTATATGTTGAATATAGGGGATATTAAATGGTAAAACGTACAAGTTTTCCATAGGTCATTATAAAGGTAACTTCTCACTCTTCCTGTTTTCCCTTTTAAATCTTGTTTAAAAAAACCCCAAAACTGGGCTTCCCTGGTGGCGCAGTGGTTGGGAGTCCGCCTGCTGATGTAGGGGACGCGGGTTCATGCCCCGGTCCCGGAGGATCCCACATGCCGCGGAGCGGCTGGACCCGTGAGCCATGGCCGCTGAGCCTGTGCGTCCGGAGCCTGTGCTCCGCGACGGGAGAGGCCACGACAGTGAGAGGCCCGCATACCGCAAAAAAAAAACAAACCCCAAAACCAAACAGGTCCATTGTAATTCAGCTAATATCAAAATATGTACTGTAAAATGCTTAAGTCTCTCCTCACCACTCTTATCCTCAGTCCCATTCCCCAAAGGGAATTCTAAGTCCTGCGACTGTACAGTATTTAAAATTTAAGTATAAAGTTGACCCCTTTCTCTCAAGGAGTTCACCATCTTTGGAGTATATCTTTCCAAATTTTTCTCTATGCCTCATCACACACATATATATTTATATACCTATTTTTTTTTTCATTTTGTTTTTTTATAGAGATGGGATCATACAGAACAATATATCAAGGACATCTTTCTGTGTCGGTACATATAGATCTACTTTATTCTCTTGGATGGCTGAATGGTGTTCCATAATATAATTGACCATAGTTTGTTAAGCTGTTTTTTTCTCGATGGATGTTTCAGTTTATTTATAATTAAAGACATGCTCTTTTTGCAAACTGTAATTGCTTAGTCCCATTCCTGGATGTATATACTGGACTGAAAATTAACATATGATTTGGTTCTTTATAATTCAGCCTGTCCCTATAATAGATATAGATAGTAAGGACTGTCTAGGGCATGTCTTCTCACTTGTGGAAGGACAGTTCATAAGGCTAGCAGTGACCTTCCTTGCAGCTCCCATTGGTGCTCCTCACGCTTTGTAACTGTATGAATGGCAAAATTCTAAGTTCTGCTACTGTACAATATTTAAAATTTAAGTGAAAAGTTGACCCCCTTCTCTCAAGGAGTTCACTATCTTAAAGAAGAAAGAGACCAGGCAGTATCAACTGAAAATTGATGGCTAAGTGTACACAGAGATAAAAACACGTGAACTCATTGCAGACTTTATATACAGGTAACCTACAAGATGACAAATGTTTTGTGTTATGAAAATGGCTAATGCTGTGTGGGGAGGGATTTCTCCCTAATTCTGAAAAGCTTCCAGAAGGAGGTGAGATTTTATTTAGATTTTATCCAGATTGTTGTCTAGCTTCTAGGTGCATCCTTCTAAGCAGTATCTCAATATGGGGCTTGTTAATAATGCTTTTCCACTTTGTGCCTGATATTAATGTCTGAACAGTGGATTTTAATTAGAAACTATTTCAAATTAGCTATCTTTATGTGACAAGTGTTGTTCTCCCAGGATCCCAGAGCACATGCCTGGCTCTGGGGACTACTCACGTTTCCAAGCAGTTTGTGGTTTGAAACAGGCCCATTTACCAAGGTCTCTCGCACTTATTTTTGCTCCAGACTTTCCACCAGTTGGTGCCTGCACTTTAGAACAAAGGTCTAGAATCTTTTTTCCACCTCTGATCTGGAAAAAAACAGCCAGGCTGGGCCAGTAGGACAGAATGTCTTTTTGAGTATCTTAAAGGATCTAGTTACTAAGATTTTTGTCAGGCTCACTTTTAGCATAATCAGGATGTAGTTTTTACAAAATGCTCAACCATCTTCCTTTAAGCAGCTGCCGCCACATGGATTAGGAATTACTAACCTTTTGACCTTACTCAAAAAACCCTAGTCCCTTTACAAAAACTAAGTCAGCTGGATGCTTTATCTCAGTGTCGCAAGTCCTAAAATATGCAATATTTCCCTTGCACTAACTTGCAGGAAACCCATATGATCCTCGACCTTATAGATGTTTCCTTCACTCCAAAGTGAATGTGCAGTTGGCAGTCAAGACTGAGTATTGTATTCTGTATCCACTTTTTGATCTAACTTCACCTTTGCCCTCCAAGCCCAAGGGGCTTCTTTGTTGGCCCTCAGAGCTTACTCAGCCTTTCTGTCCCTGGGTAAATAGTAATGTGGCAGTGATTGCAGTGAAGTGACACCATGCTGTCCTTGGAGCTCGAGTCTCCTCTAAACTGAGTGAGCCAGGCTTGAGTTAGAGTCTCAGAGGCTTGGGGCCTCTGTGCCTTCCCCTCTGGGAGCAGCCTGTGGCCTCTTTCTTATATGCTGGCCCCAACTGACTCAGCCCAGTAATGCCGTACCCCGAAATGTACAGGTGTGATTTGACAGGAGCTTTTCACCCTTTACAAACTGGGCCTCCTAATGAGAATGTAGGCTCATAGAGCAATAATTCACGTGTAGGTGGCCTGTAAGGAAAGTTTTAACAAAAGAGTTGGTTGAGAAGCTGATTTATTTTCTTGCTTTAACTCTCTTGTCATGTGCTGAGTGGGGGCGTAAGAGGAGGGGCGGGTGGGGAATGGTGCTGCTGAAAGCATTTGTCTTCATTTCTGCCATCTCCCAGTGTTTATTACCCTGTGATCGGCAGATGAGGAAAGCTGCCAGTCAAACCCACGTTCAGCACATTTCCATTTCCCTTCATTGCAGATTTTAGGCTTTTGAAATTTGCATCCTCTTTGCAGCAGTAAAGGTCGTTTCCCTCCTGCTGCTGACAAGCCCAAGACCCTCTGGTCCAATTCTTCTCACTTGTGCTTCCACCAAACAATAAAAGCCGCAGGAGCCTCAGCAATCTAAGACAGGTGATTGGTGAGAGCTGTTCAGTGTTTGAGTCGGTCAGTCGCTCTCTTTATCTTTCTCTCTCACCTCTTATCTCCCTCAGTACTTTTCCCCGCCTCCCCCCACCCCATCTCTGCCCATCCGTCTGCTGCTCAGGCACCCACTGTAAGCAGCCCCGTTGTGCAACGGTGAGATGATGACAGCTTTCCGGACTCCTTTCCTGGCTTCACTCGGGGACCTGCCTAAGCCAGTGTCCTTCCAGCAGCAGAGGTTGCTAGGACCTAAATATAGGAAATGCCAGGTTGTGGGGGATGTGGAAGTGGAGGTAGAGTAATTCTTAATACTCTCATCCACCTGCATGTCTTCAGTCAGAAGTAGAGGCTTTGAGGAAATCCCTGCCTGGTGGGAGTCAACGCAAGGTTTTTTGTTTTTGTTTTGGGGTTGTTGGGCTTTTTTTTCCTCCGTTTCTCCTGAACACATTGGGGTTTGGAATGCTGTTCCTAAATATCTTTCGGTAGCATGTGTTCTTGTGAGCTTATTTGTGTTTGTCTTAAATAATGTTTGTGGGTGGAAGAAAGGTAATGATATTCATTTCTTTGAAAATGGATGTTCTGCCTTCATAATTACTTTTCCCAATTACATCATTAGTGTAAGTGTAGATAATTGCTTCATTAGGACATACATATCGAAGAAGGGGAGGTCTACAGAATGGGTGATGAAAACAGGCCTCAACGTCTTCATCTACCCACGCAGGAGCATCTTAGCTTGACTTCAGAGAGCTAGCAGGTACCAGTCACCCTGCCAACAGTCAAGATTAATCCTGGGTTTTAATGTGATAGGAGGAAGGAGTGAGGACCCAGTGAAGAGCAGCTTACTCCTTTGCTTTAGGCTGGTGATGCTTTGCTGAACTCCTGCTGACACTGGTACCAACAAGGCACCGTGATTTAATCATTGACGATCTCTGAACTGGGAAGCAAAGTAGTCTTGTGGCAGCCCCACCACCTTTGGACTTTCTGGAGCTTTCTAGGACTATTGGCATGAGCCCTGTGCTCTGTTTGACCTCTTTGAATGACTTTTTTTTTTTTTTTTGGAATGGCTTTTTAAGGGGAAATGGCCATGCCAGGCCTAGAAGTTACATTCTCCCATCAGACCTAAGGACCACCTGTAGGTTTGAATATGACTGATTTCACACCATGTCTGTGAATGACTTTATGTGTGCGCTATCTAGTTGTGCATTCTTTTTTTTATATAAATTTATTTATTTTATTTTACCTTTTTTTTTTTTTTCTGGCTGCGTTGGGTCTTCGTTGCTGCGTGCGGACTTTCTCTAGTTGCAGCGAGTGGGGGCTACTCTTCGTTGCGGTGCGCGGGCTTCTCATTGCGGTGGTTTCTCGTTGCGGAGCACGGGCTCTAGGTGCACGGGCTTCAGTAGTTGTGGCATATGAGCTTCAGTAATTGTGGCACGCAGGCTCTAGAGCTCAGGCTCAGTAGTGTGGCACACGAGCTTAGTTGCTCTGCGGCATGTGGGATCTTCCCGGACCAGGGCTCGAACCCATCTCCCCTGCATTGGCAGGCAGATTCTTAACCACTGCACCACCAGGGAAGCACTGTGCATTCTCTCTTTTAAGACACATTAAAAACGAATGCCAATACTACATACGTGTTCCCACTTATATGAGGTATCTAAAGTAGTCAGATTGATAGAAACAGAAAGAATTGTGGTCTGAGGGGAGAGTGAAAAGGGAAGTTGTTTAACGGGTATAGAGTTTCAGGTTTGTAAGTGTAAGATGAAAAAGTTCTGTTTCACAACAATGTGAATATACTTAACACTACTGAACTGTAACTGTAACTAACTGTACACTTAAAAATGGCTTAGATGGTAAATTTTATGTTATGTGCTTTTTGCCACAATTTTTAGAAAAGCGAATATCAGATTCTGTGTACTACTTACTCCATATAGGAAGGCTCTATCCACTGCTCTGGCCCTAATGACCATCAGGTTAATTTCTCTTCCTCCTCTTGGCCTGTTACAAAGCTTACTCTGCTATGGCCACATAATCCTGGTTTGAATTGTTGTTTTGAGAAAAATTTCGACGACACTGTGATGCGTAGAAATCTTTCATAGCTGTTTCTTTCCCCTTCCTTGCACAGTATCTGTATTCCAGGCCTTACTAATATCCTTGTTGAGTTCACAGGCTATATAATTTATTATTTTGTTGGCCTCATCTAATGCCTTTGACCTCAACAATTCTTTCTTGGGTCTGCTCCTAAAGTTCATGATTTGTATGTGGACTAATGCTACCCTTGTTTTTATGAGCAGGAGCTTTAGAGCCTTTAGGAGTTTACTGGACAATAAAATTATGTTGGTTTAGGGACCCAATTCCTGCTAAGAGCACGTATAGTCGGGAATTCTCTGGCGGTTCAGTGGTTAGGACTCCGTGCTCTCACTGCCTAGGGCCCAGATTCGATCCCTGGTTGGGGAGCTAAAAACCCCACAAGCTGCAGGGTGCGGCCCCCCCAAAAAAAGGGACACATATAGTCAATGACATCTGTATCTACAAAATACTTACCCTTTAATTTATGTTAAATATGTTTCGGACCTGGGAATTCTCTGGTGGTCCAATGGTTAGGGCTCCACACTTTCACTGCCGAGGGCGCAGGTTCCTGCAAGCTGCACAGTGAAGCTGAGGGAGGGGAAAATTTTATATGTGTGTGTGTGTGTGTGTATATATATGTATATATATTTCGGATCTTTACCATATAATGGTTGATCTCAACATCAGTTTCATTGACCAGTTAGAGCAGTTATTAAACAGCCTAAGTCTGATAGACCACATACCTTACTGAGAATATTTCCTATGTCATAATTATAGTCACCCATATGATATTTTGGGGGGTCTTTTTTTGTTTTAATTTATTTTTTATTGAGGTAACATTGGTTTATAACATTATATAAGTCTCATGTGTGGAATATAAAAAATAAAACAAAAATAAGTGAACAAACCAAACCAAACCAAACCAAACATGTGGATACAGAGAACAGAGTAGTGGGGTTTTATTTTGGTGTTTTTACAGAAAATGATGTCCCCTAATACTCCTCTTATCTTTTATTTTAGCCTCAGAAAAAAGCAAAGACTCGCTTCAGCTATAGGTGATATATTCAGAATTGTTTTGTTTTGTTTTGTTTTAATTTATTTTTGGCTGCGTTGAGTTTTCATTGCTTCGCGTGGGCTTTCTTCTAGTTGCGGTGAGCAGGGGCTGCTCTTTGTTGCAGTGGGCAGGCTTCTCATTGCGGTGGCTTCGTGTGGGCTTCAGTAGTTGTGGCATGTGGGCTCAGTAGTTGTGGCTCACGGGCTCTAGAGCACAGGCTCAGTAGTTGTGGCACACGGGCTTAGTTGCTCCGCGGCATGTGGAATCTTCCAGGACCAGGGCTCAAACCCGTGTCTCCTGCATTGGCGGATTCTTAACCGCTGCGCCACCAGGGAAGACCCCAGAATTGATCTTTGAAAGCCTACTTTTTCCTTCCTTTGGAAGGACATAAATCTGTTTCCCTCAACACTTTTATGATTGCTAGGTTCCATGCAGTGTGTTTTCTATAAATAAAAACTATTATCTTAATCTCATGTGAACCTGTGGTTCAGTTATAAAAACATACAGTGGAACATTATTCGACCATAAAAAGGAATGAAGTACTGATAAATGCTAAAACATGGATGAACTTTGAAAAAATTATGCTAAATGAAAGAAGCCAGACACAAACAGCCACTTATTGTATGATTCCATTCACATGAAATGTCCAAGAGAGGCAAAATTATACAGACAGAAAATAGATTCACTAATCTCTTCCCTTGCTTAGGGCAAGGGAGGGAGTGGGGCAGAGGGGAGGGGAGTAGCTGCTAATGGGTAAGGTATTTTGGAAGCTAGGGAATGATGAAAATATCCTGAAATTAGGTAGTAGTGACGGTTGTTGTAAATTTGATTTTGATAATGGTTGCACAATTGTGAAATATACTAAAACCCCTTAAATTATATGCTTTAATTAGGTAAATTATATGATATGTGAATTATATCATAATAAAGCTGTTATTTTTAAACAAACTACATATAGTTTGGTCATTTTCCTCAATGTCAAAACCATAAATGAGAACTAAGAGAAACATCTACCCTTGGAGGAAGTCTTGTTATTTGCCACCAGGAACTCTTTCCAGGTCCCCAGGCTATAGAATAGTTGACTATGATCTTGGATGAGACTTTTTAAATTGGTGATAAGGTGATAAAGTGAGAGTTACAACATGCTTAGTTATATACTCCTTCATGGAACAGATTTAAAGACTGCATTTTTTAAAAAAAATATTTATTTATTTATTTTTGGCTGCATTGGGTCTTCATTGCTGTGTGGGCTTTCTCTGGTTGTGGCGAGCGGGGGCTACTCTTCGTTGCGGTGCACAGGCTTCTCATTGTGGTGGCTTCTCTTGTTGCAGAGCAGAGGCTCTAGGTGCGTGGGCTCAATAGTTGTGGTGCACAGGCTTAGTTGCTCCGCGGCATGTGGGATCTTCCTGGACCAGGGCTCAAACCCGTGTCCCCTGTATTGGCAGGCAGATTCTTAACCACTGATCCACCAGGGAAGTTCCTAAAGACTGCATTTAAATAAAGCTTTCTGGAAAGAGGAATAAGTATTCTTCCTAGGATGCCATTCAATATATACTTATGAAGAATGCTTTTTATGTCCAAATAATCCTGTGTTGTATTGCTCTAAGAATTATTTTTCATGGACAGAAACCAATTTATTATTTACAAAGAACTCAGACAATCTATAAAAAAAAACAAAAAAACTTAAAAATACACAAAAGGTGCGGGTAAGCAGTGCACAGTAAAAGAAATAAAATGAGCCAGTAAACAAATATGGAACGAAAAGATGCTCACCAATACTCTTAAATTATTAAAGAAGTATGAAGGGCTACCAAAAGTGGAATTGCCATATTTTACTTCATAAATTGAACAAAAGTTATATTGAATACTGTTTTTTAATAATAGCATTATTGAGATGTAGTTCACATACTGTATAGTTCACCTATTTTAAGTGTACAATTCAGTGGTGTTTAGTATATTCACAGAGTTGTGCAATCATTGCCACTATCTATGTATTTCAGAACATTTTTATCACCTTGTAAAAAACCCCATGCCCATTAGCAGTCACTTCCCCCTCCCCCCTCCACTTCCCCTGCCCACTCCAGCCCTAGGCAATTTCTGATCTACTTTTTGACTGTTGCTTTGCCTATTCTAGACATTTCATGTAAATGGAATCATACAATATGTGGTCTTTTGTGGCTGGCTCTCTAAGAAGAATTTTGAAAAGTTGCTTAGTTCTTCAGTTGGATCTGCCCTGGGGTTTCCAGTTTCAGTTCTGCTGACCAATTAGCAAGCTGGTTCTTGGCTTCATATCACAACCAAGCAGAAGAGTAACTGTGTTTCTCGGCTGATGCGTGTTTTCGCCCCCAGCCCCATTCTTATTCTGCCTTCCCAGCAGCAGCACAGTCAGACGGCTGTTCTGAATTAGGCCGCCTCAAATGCAGCAATTTTATAGGACTGAGATATAATTTAATCGCTTCCTTCTTTGTAACTTGCCCTTCTTTAACCTCCCGAATTAGCTTTTCTGATAGATTTGCTAATGATTCCTATTGTTGCATATTTTCGCTGTACTGTTGAATCATACTCTTCATATCCCTGCTCCTAGAACAGATCTTGGAGAGAGCCTAAAAAGCTGTTCTGGAAAAAAGGGTCCCTGATTCTCCTTTCCAAGGAACAGGAGAGAAGAGTCTGAGAGAAGCAGAGGTAGAAAGATGTATGCAGACTTGGTAGAGCTCACCTACCATGTGACTGTCATGACTATTAAAATTTTATCCCTAGACATATTCCCAACGCTTCCAGCCTGCAAGTTGAACACAGGACTCAGAGAATGAGACTTAGCAGTTTGGTTTTTGCCATGGTTGTTTTCTTTTCTTTTTTTTTTTTTAAAGAAGAGAAGGTTTTTTGTTTTTTGTTTTTAATATAAATTTATTTATTTATTTTTGGCTGCATTGGGTCTTCATTGCTATGCGCAGACTTTCTCTAGTTGCAATGAGTGGAGGCTACTCTTTGTTGTGGTGCGTGGGCTTCTCATCGCGCTGGCTTCTCTTTGTTGCGGAGCACGGGCTCTAGGCACGCAGGCTTCAGTAGTTGTGGCCCACGCGCTCAGTAGTTGTGGCTCGCGGGCTCTAGAACACAGGCTCAGTAGTTGTGCACGGGTTTAGTTGCTCTGCGGCATGTGGGATCTTCCTGGCCCAGGGCTCGAACCCGTGTCCTGTATTGGTAGGCGGATTCTTAACTGCTGTGCCACCAGGGAAGCCCTCCATGGTTGTTTTCTGATGGTTGGCCAGGATCACTGGATTCAAGTTTCTTTTCCCTTTCATTTTGTCTTTTGTCAGAATAATCTTCATTTACTCTTTTGCTCTGAGGCTCCAGAAGAAGAGCTCTGTGGTTGTGAGGTAGAAAGTGAACTGCTATGACTAACAGTATGCTTATGGACAGCCGCTCTTTCCACCGTTTCCTAGAACATGAATGAGAGTCTTGGGCTCTCTCTCTCTCTCTCTTTTTAAATTAATAGACTTTTTTTTAGAGCAGTCTTAGGTTTACAGAAAAATTAAGTTGAAAGTACAGACAGCTCCCATATACCTTCCTCCCTCCCCACACACCCATAGCCTCCTCCCCCACCATCAGCATCCTGCCCCAGAGTGATACATTTGTTATAATCCATGAACCAACCTTGAAACATCATTATCACCCAAAGTCCATAGTTTACATTAGGGTTCACTGTTAGTGTTGTAAATTCTGTGGGTTTTGCCAAAAATATGGTGACATGATCCACCATTATAGTACCGTACAAAATAGTTTCACTGCGACAAAAAAAGTCTCCTTGTGCTCCACCTGTACATTCCTCTCTCCCCCCCAAACTCCTGGCAACCACTGATCTTTACTGTGTGCACAGTTTTGGCTTTTCCAGAATGACATATAGTTTAGAATCATACAATATATAGCTTTTTGCTTCTTTCACTTAATAATATATACTTAAATTTCTTCCATGTTTTTTCATGGCTTGATAGCTCATTTCTTTTTAGAACTGAATAATATTCCATTGTATGGATGTACCACAGTTTATTTATCCATTCTCCTATTAAAGGACATCTTGGTTGCTTTTAAGGTTTGGCAGTTACAAATAAAGTTGCTATAAACATCTCTGTGTAGGTTTTGTGTGGACATAACGCTTTCAACTCATTTGTGTAAATACCAAGGAGCATGATTGCTGGATCATATGGTAAGAGTATGTTTAGTTTTGCAAGAAACTGCCAAACTGTCTTCCAAAGTGGCTGTACCATTTTGCATTCCCACCAGCAAGGAATGGGAGTTCCTGTTGTTTCACATCCTGTTCCGCATTTGGTGTTATCAGTGTTTTGGATTTCAGCGATTCTGACAATCGTGTAGTGGTTTCTCTTTGTTGTTTTAATTTGCAGTTCCCTGATGAGGAATGATGTTGAGCATCTTTTCATATGCTTATGTGCCTTCTGTATATCTTCTTTGGTGAGGTGTCTGTTTAGATCCTTTGCCCATTTTTTAATTGGGTTTTTTGTTATTGTTGAGTTTTAAGAGTTCTTTGTATATTTTGGATACCAGTCCTTTATCAGTTAAGTGTTTTGCAAAGATTTTCTGCCAGACTGTTGTCTCTTCATTCTCTTTAACAGTGTCTTTCACAGAGCAAAAGTTTTTAATTTTAATGAAGTAAAATTTGTCAATTTTTTCTTTTCATGGATTGTACTTCTGGTGTTGTATCTTAAAAGTCTTTGCCAAGCCCAAGGTCACCTAGATTATCTCTTATATTATCTCCTAGGAGTTAGAGTTTTGTGTTTTACGTCTAGGTCTATCCAATTTGAGTTAATTTTTTGAAAAGTGTAAGGTTTGTGTCTAGGTTTATTTTATAGTTTTGTATATGGATATCCAGTTGTTTCAGTACTGTTTTTGAAGAGATTCAGTTCTCTATTGAATTGCCTTTGCTCCTTTGTCAAAGATCAGTTTACTATATTTGTGTGGGTTTATTTCTGATCTCTTTTTTCTGTTCCATTGGTCTAGACATAGATCAAGAATAGGTCTAGACATAGATCTAGAATAGACATATTCTTTCACCAATGCCACACTATCTTGATGACTGTAGCTTTATAGTAAGTCTTGACGTCAGATAGTGTCCTCCAAATTTGTTCTTTCTTTGCATATTGCGTTGGCTATTCTGGATCTTTTGCCTTTCCAGATAAACTTTAGAATCAGCTTTTTTTTGATATTCACAAAGTAATGTTCTAGGATTTTGACTGGGATTGCATTGAATCTATAGATCCAGTTAGGAAGAATTGACATCTTAACAGTGCTAAATATTCCTATCCATGAACATGGAGTATCTCTCCAATATTTTTTCAGATCTTGTGTGATTTGTTTCATCAGATAGATCTTGTACATGTTTTGTTAGATTTATACTTAAGGTTTTCATTTTTTTGGGTGCTAATATAAATGATATTGTATTTTTAACTTCAAATTCCAATTCCATTTATTCATTTATTCATTGCTGGCATATAGGAAAGCAGTTGACTTCTATCTTGCAACTTAATATAATCACTTAATAGTTCCAGGAGGTTTTGTTTTTTGCTTGTTTGTTGTTTTATTCTTTGGGATTTTCTACATAAACAATTATGTTATCTGTGAACAAAGAAAGTTTTATCTCTTCTTCTCCAATCTGTATACCTCTTACTTTTCTTGTCTTATTGCATTAAGTAGGCTTCCAGTACAGTGTTGAAGAGGAGTGGTGAGAGGAGACATCCTTGCTTGTTCCCAGTCTTAGGGGGAAAGCATATACAGTTAACCCTTGAACAATGTGGGGAGAAAGGGACTCTGACCCCCGCACAGTTGAAAATCCATGTATAACTTTACAGTCAGCCCTCCATATCTACTGTTCCACACCCTGGATTCAGCCAACTGCAGATCATGTAGTACTGTATACGTATTTATTGAAAAAATCTGCATGTTAATGGACCCACATCGTTCAAACGCATATGTTTTTCTAGGGTCAACTGTCATTTCTCACCTTTAAATGTAGCTATGGGTTTTTTGTAGACATTGTTTATCAACTTGAGAAGTTCCCCACTCTTCCCAGTTTGATGATAGTTTTTATCAAAAATAGGTTTTAGAGTTTGTCAGGTGCCTTTTCTGTATCTATTGATATGATCATATGAGTTTTCTTCTTTATCCTGTTGATGTGATGTATCATATTATTAACTGATTTTGAAATGTTTAACCAGCCTTGCCTACTGGAATAAATCCCCATTTGGTCATAGTGTGTAACTTTTTTTTTTATACATTATTATATTCAATTTGCCAACATTTTGTTGAGCATTTTTACTTCTGTGTTCATAAAAGATATTAGACTGTAGTTCTCCTTTCTTCAATGTTTTTGTCCAGTTTTGGTATCAGGGTAGTGCTGGCCTCAGAAGCAGTCCCACTTCTGTTTTCTTGAAGAGATTACGGAGATTTGGTGTAATTTCTTCCTTAGGTGTTTGGTAGAATTTACCAATGAACCCACCTGGGCCTGGCACTTTCTGTCTTAAGAGGTTTTTAATGATTGATTCAGTGTAATAGATATAGGCCTATTCAGATCATCTGTTTCTTCTTGTGTCAATTTTGGTAGTCTGTGTCTTTCAAGGAATTGGTCCATTTCACCTAGCTTATCAAACTTGTGGGCCTTGAGTTGTTCATAATAGTCCTTTACTATCCTTTTAGTGTCCATGGGATCAGTAGTGATAGCTTGTCTTTCATTTCTGGTATTAATAATTTGTATCTTCCCTCTTTTTTTCTTTGTTAGCCTGGCTAAAGGTTTATTGATTTTATTGGTCCTTTCAAAGAACCAGCTTTTGATTTCATTGATTTTTTTTCCTCTGTTGATTTCCTGTTTTCAGTCTCACTGATTTCTGCTCTAATTTTGATTATTTCTTTTCTTCTGCTTACTTTGGATTTAATTTGCTCTTCTTTTTGTTTCCTAAAGTGGAAGTTTAAATTATTGATTTTAGATCTTTCTTCTTTTCTAGTATGTGCATTCAAAGCAGTAACATTCCCTCTAAACGCTGCTTTCACTACATCCCACAAATTTTAATTAGTTGTATTTTCATTTAGTTAAAAATATTTTAGGGCTTCCCTAGTGGCGCAGTTGTTGGGAGTCCGCCTGCTGATTCAGGGAACACGGGTTCGTGCCCTGGTATGGGAGGATCCCACATGCCGCGGAGCGGCTGGGCCCGTGAGCCATGGCCGCTGAGCCTGCGCGTCCGGAGCCTGTGCTCCACAACGGGAGAGGCCACAACAGTGAGGGGCCCGCGTACCGCAAAAAAATAAAAGAAAGAAAGAAAAAAATATTTTAAAATTTCTCTTGCAATGTCTTCTTTGAGCCATGTGTTACTTAAAGTGTGTTGCTTAATCTCCAAGTATTTAGAGATTTTTCAAGTTATCTTTCTGTTTCTGATTTCTAGTTTAATTTCCTTGTGTTCTGACAGCATACTTTGTATGATTTCAGTTCTTTTAAATTTGTTACAGTGTGTTTTGTGGACCAGAATGTGGTCTATCTTGGCCTAAGCTTTTTTTCAAGGAGAACATTACTAAGGAGTCTGGGTCCTATGCATTTGCTCTTAATTCTGAAATGAAGTGCTTCTCTTCCTTGGTCCTGGCACATTATTTGGGCCAGTCTCTTACAAAAGAACCTCTGTCTATGAGCTGTTGACTCCAGAGCTATACCTATAGAGGAGAAGCATACAGAGATTGGAGTAAATGATTAAATAATTTTAATGGTGGTCATTTATTAGACACTTACTATTTGCCATCACTTTACAATTATTATTTCAGTAAGTTTTCCAAATAGCCCTATAAGTTGAAAGGATTTTTATTATCTTTTTACAGATAAGGAAACTGAGGTTCAGAGAGATTGATTTACACAAAGTGATACTAATATAGGTACTAGCAGGAAGAGTCAAAATCGGGTCCATCTGATTCTGAAGCCCGTATTCTCAGAAACAATGTTAAAAACAGACACATGAGATCCCAGTTCAAGCCAAACTCTAATCCATGGCAGAAATGGAAAACTGGAAGTTTGCTAAAGGAATATTTGTATAATGCTGTGCCTTTTATTGGTTTCTCTCCAAAATCAGTATCTCCAACAGTTTTGGTGCCTTTAGCAGCAAGCATTCCAGTAGTAGTGCTTCCTAAGAGCACCTATCTTGGAGTAAAATGTAGGCTGTATTTATCTAACTTGGAGTTTCCCAACCAGGAATGATTTTGATCCCCAGGGAACATTTGACAATGTCTGGATACATTTTTGGTGGTCACAACTGGGTGACTACTGGCATCTAGTGGGAAGAGGCCAGGGGTACTGCTAAACATCCTGCAGTGCACAAGACCCACCCTACCCCCTAAACAAAGAATTATCTGACCCAAAATATCAATAGTGGAGGTTGAGAAACCCTGAGTCTAGCTTGTTCCATTCTGTTATTACTGAGAAAACCTTGATCCCTCAGAAATCCCTCAGCATTCTGTCAGGATTTGGTTTCCAAGGCTAAGTGCCTCCTATGTAAATACTTTGTGGGTCAGTCCATTAATTCATTCTGGCACATTTCCTGTACCTTGAGCTTAGTAGCCAGAGGCCTGTTAAATGGTTGGGCTTTTTTTTTAATAGGGAGCTACTTTTTCTTCCTGATGTTTCTTGAGAGACAGGCTCAGTTGGCCTGCAGCTCTTACAGAAGAGAACCTGGTGACAATAATCTGTTGCTGGCATCTTTAGCTCCCTAATCTATGTTTACGCAGCGCTGAAAATCAACTCTCCCTGCTGCCAGGCCCCATTCCTCCTTAACACTCTGGCACCACTGGCAGAGAATACCTCCCTAGTCTCTTCCACACAGTTCAACCATACATGATTATTTTATTGCACAGCTGTTTTCCAGAAGACGTTTCCTGAGGCATGGATATACAGGGTGCTTCTGGAGCTGTGAGTTGGAGCCTCAGTCATTTCTGTTCCAGTTGCAGATATATCCACAGCGCTCTTAAAGCATCTGGTATTTTCCTTAACTGTTTTCCTGTTTGTAGCTCTCGTCCTCTCCCCCAGATTTTAAGCTCCTACGATATGGGGTTTGTTTTTTCAATTTTTTTCGTATCCTGTCTTAGGAACTAGCATTTCTTTCATCATATACTAAGAAAATCAACTTGCCTTCTTCCATTTTGGGTTATATGCTTTTCTGTTAAAAGTTGGAGGAAATTATAAGGAACTAAAATCATTTGAGAGAGACTGGTGGTCAGAGGCTGATACCAACCATCTAGATAAAGATAAGCAAGCCAGAGGAACAATTCATAAACTCAATGGAATTGAGCCTGGGTCCAAATAAAACTGAATAATTCTTTCCTGAGTAGTGGACCTTGGAATTTAAAAAGTTATTTTCATTATCAAGGAGGCCTAGAAAACTCAAGAAAGTTCCTATTAAGGAAGCCCTATAGGGGAACTTCCCTGGTGGCGCAGTGGTTAAGAATCCACTTGCCAATACAGGGGACATGGGTTCGATCCCTGGTCCAGGAAGATCCCACATGCTGCGGAGCAACTAAGCCTGTGTGCCACAACTGCTTGAGCCTGTGCTCTTCAGCCCGCGAGCCACAACTGCTGAGCCCGCGTGCTGCAACTACTGAAGTCCATGCACCTAGAGCCCATCCTCTGCAACAAGAGAAGCCACCACAATGAGAAGCCCACACACCGCAGCGAAGAGTAGCCCCCGCTCGCTGCAACTATAGAAAGCCCTCGCGCAGCAACCAAGACCCAACACAGCAATAAATAGATAGATAGATGGATAGATGGATAAATAAATAAATTTATTTATTTATTTACAAAAAGAAAGTCCTATAGGTAGCTTACCCTCCTCATGACCCAGAGGTTCAGCAAAATTTCCCAAGTTAGATATCATTATTACAGAATTTTCTGTAAAGTTTAAGCAAAGGCATATATTTACCTCATTTAAGCGATATGCCACAGGGCCCTCAATAGGGATTTTTTTTTTTTTTTCTGCGTTGGGTCTTCGTTGCTGTGCACAGGTTTTCTCTAGTCGCGGCAAGCGGCGGCTACTCTTTGTTGCGGTGTGTGGGCTTGTCATTGTGGTGGCTTCTCTTGTTGTGGAGCACGGGCTCTAGGTGCGTGGGCTTCAGTAGTTGTGGCACGTGGGCTCAGTAGTTGTGGCTCACGGGCTCTAGAGCACAGGCTCAGCAGTTGTGGTGCACGGGCTTAGTTGCTCCACGACATGTGGGATCTTCCCAGGCCAGGGCTTGAACCCGTGTTCCCTGCAATGGCAGGCGGATTCTTAACAACTGCGCCACCAGGGAAGCCCCCTCAATAGGGATTTGAGGTCAGTGGGTCATTGACAGAACCCTCAAATGCTGTCTTTCTTAGGCCTTCAGAGAGATCATGACCATTTTGAACAATGTCTTTGAACCTGCAAGATTATAAAGAATGTATTGTTTGGATGGTATTGGTTTATCTAAAGCAGTATTTCTCAACCTTTATTTTATCATTACCTTCCTAAGGAGCCTTTTTAGACATCTTTTTCCCTAATCACCCCCCTCCCATGAAATTTTAATATCACAGATAATGCTGTGTATCTGTTCATATACTGCAGTACTTTGGCAGGGACTGGGGATTGTACTCTCTAAGATTTTTCCCCCACCATGAATAGTTTTCACCCCCATGGGGGCAGTCCTGCCCATGTTGACGATATTTTAATCTAGAAGTATCATCATCTTGGGAATGAATTGTTTGTGCCTTTCTTAACAAATTGAAACAGGGACAAAGACTCTATCAGTAAACGAATGTTAAAAAAGAGTCTTCTCATGCAATGGCCTGAAGCAACTGAGGAAGAGTGAGAAGACTACTTTTCTCATATTTCATAGCTTATATGGAGGACATTTTCTCTCTGAACAACCTCTTGACCATCTGAGGAAAGAACAGGGAAACACCAGGAGTAGCAGAGCAATAAATGCAGCGTTCTAAAAGGAGGGAAAAAAAAAAAAAGACAAGACCCTCTTGCAGTGAAATGCAGAGGAGGAAAATGGTGATACTGAAGAATCTGGGTATAGAACTGTCCATTGTTCCAAGGTTAGTCAGCTCTAACAAGTTCAGTTTCTCAAAGTCAGAGTTGACTTGCAGCAGAGAGTACCATTTAGGTTGTGTAGCACATAAGAATGTTCTATTCTCCCAAGAGGGTTTGGCTCTGTCTGATCAGAAGGGTGGGTGTGTATGAAATGCACCTCGGAAGGAGGAGGAGGAAGAGATGACATGTTCAAGTAAAATGAAATACAACTGCAAATTAAAGTGTCACCCTGTTTTAAAAAAATCCCTTTTTTATTTAATTGGTTACCAAGGAAAAAAATGTCATACAGAAGTGTATGTCTCAGGGAAAGTTAAACTGTGAGATGTTACAAGTGAATCTGGATTCAAGGAAGTTCTCCTGGGGTGGGGCAGGGCAGGAGTTATAAAATACTGCCTTAATAAAAATATTCTGAGGGGGAAAAGCTAGGCTCATAAATTTCTATTGTGTTACATGCCAGAGGTCCAGAAGAGATTAACAAATATTACCTCATTTGTTCTTTCCTGTCTCTCTCTATCCTATCAGCTGAATGCTGGCTGCCTCTTCCCTGGGGGAAGCCTCCTTTTGAGATGTTTTATTAGGAGGAAGGTCATATACAAAGGAGATGCTTTCTCCCAAAGGGTGCTGCTTACCACAAAGACATCCAGGGACTGAATGCTTTTCTGTGTTAATGGTGTCCTACCATTTTTCATGTGTCTTTCCCAGAATTTTTATGAACACCCATTTGTCTCTTTAGATTGTGAGCCTACCAGATAGGATATATACAGTACGTGCCACATTGTTGGCACTCAGTAAATGTTATGTAATAATGGGAAGGGGGGCTGATTTATATTATACTGTACTATACTATACTATACTATACTATACTATACTATACTATACTATACTATACTATATTGTATTATACTATATTTACATGTAGAATTGTTCTTGAGAAACATGTCTGGTTTCTCTGAGATAGAGACTTGACAGATAGGGCTTGTCAGCTTTCTTCAGCCTTAGTTGTGATTCTTTTCTCCCTTTTCTACTAATCCTAGTTTTGTCTCATGTTTGCAATGGAAACATATAGATAAACACTATAATGTGCTCTCTTTGTCTTCTCCCCAACCAGGGGCAGTGATTGGTGATGGACAGTCTGCCGTGGCCAGTAACATTGCCAATACTACCTACCGGCTCCAGTGGTGGGACTTCACTAAGTTTGACCTCCCAGAAATCAGTAATGGTAAGCCAAGGTAGAACTGGGGATACTGGTGGAAGGTCTGACTCTTACTGGTGAGCCAGAGCTCAGAAACCCACATAGCACTGGATTTTTCATCGCCTCCTTGAGCAGCTGACTGCCGTGTGCCATTTCTGCAGTTCTTCTCTGACTCTCGTTAAGCAATTCAACAAACGTGTATTGAGCACCCACCCTGAGCAGTGAACAATGCTTTGGTACAGTGATCAGAACAATGCTAAGGTGGACACCAAAATGAAGATATCTGCCCCAGGAGTTTACCGACTAGTAGTTCATTGTCGCAAGCCTAGAAGTTTGGGTGGAACTGAGAGGAAGAGAAGGAGAAGGGAGTGTAGGAACTGAGAGCCAGACCCTTGAGGAAAGACTACAGTGATGATAAACTCATTTATTAATCTAGATCTGAATAGAACAAAGGGAGTGGCCTGATTGATGTGTGATTTACAAACATGTCTGTCTGTCAGTCCATTTTCCCAGCTTCTACGAGTCCTCAATCCCATGTCCCAGTTGTTCGATTGAAACCACATCATTTTTTAAAAAATTAATTAATTTATTTATTTATTGGCTGTGTTGGGTCTTCCGTTGCTGTGTGCGGGCCCTCTCCAGTTGAAGCGAGTGGGGGCCACTCCTCGCCATAGTGCGAGGGCTTCTCACTGCGGTGGCCTCCCCTGCCACAGAGCACAGGCTCCAGGCGCTCAGGCTTCAGCAGTCTTGGCACACGGGCTTCAGTAGTTGTGGCTCGTGTGCTCCAGAGCCCAGGCTCAGCAGTTGTGGTGCACGGGCTTGGTTGCTCCACGGCATGTGGGATCTTCCCGGACCAGGGCCTGAACCCATGTCCCCTGCATTAGCAGGCGGATTCTCAACCACTGCGCCACCAGGGAAGCCCAATCACAGCATTTTAGACATCTCATTTCACTTTCTATCTGATGACGGACTCTCACACATCCTTGGGAAGTAGTGATTCAGCCTCTGCTTGAACACTTCAGATAGGTCACACTGTCTGATGAGTTGGCCCTAGTCCATCACTGCTAAATTCCTGTTCAAATGTTTTTTCTTATACCCAGCCACCATTTCCCTTGCTGTCACTTCCTCCCATTGGTCCTAGTTCTACCTCTGAATCTCCATAGAGTAAGTTTAATGACGTCTCTTCTAAGTGACAGTTCTCAAGCTATTTGAAGATAAACTGCCATTTCCCTTTAAATCATTCTTTTTGGGCCAGAATTCCTGAGATTCCTTTTAGGATCTGTTTTTCAAATCCTTGACAGTTCTGCTCATTTCCCCTTTAAGCTTTGAGGTGGCAGAACAACGTAGAACACTCCAGATGAGAGCTGTCCAAAACAGAGTACAATGATGGTTTGGACAGTGTTAGTTCAGCTTAAGATTTCAACAGCTTTTTCTGAAGCCACTATTGAGTTTGCAGTTACTTAAAATTCCTTGATGGGACTTCCCTGGTTGCACAGTGGTTAAGAATCTGCCTGCCAATGCAGGAGACACGGGTTCGATCTCTGGTCCAGGAAGATCCCACATGCCGTGAAGCAACTAAGCCCATGCGCTACAGCTACTGAGCCTGCACTCTTGAGCCTGCGAGCCACAACTACTGGGCCCGTGTGCTGCAACAAGGGAAGCCACCGCAATGAGAAGCCTGCTCACCGGAATGAAAAGTAGCTCCTGCTCACCACAACTAGAGAAAGCCCGTGCACAGCAACGAGGACCCAATGAAGCCAAACATAAATAAATAATAAATAAATGTATTTATTTATTAAAAAAATACTTGATAACTATTAATAAACCAAGACTTTACTGTTCTGTACGACTTGTGCAGTTCGAATGTTTTAAAAACCAAAGGTTTGTATTTGTTTCTGTTAAGTTTTATCTTAATAGTGTCAATTGCTCTTCTTAGTTCCTGCCTCAACATTTTTTTGAACTTTGATTCAGCCCTTTTTTTCCCAACCTTACATCATCTTCTAATTTGATAAACATACTTTCTCTCTCTTTTTTTTTTTTAACACTAAGTACTTTAATTCTTTTTTTTTTTTTTTTTTTTGGCTGCATAGGGTCTTAGTTGCAGCATGAGGGCTCTTTTGTTGTGGCGGGAGTGCTTAGTTGCCCCGAGGCATGTAAGATCTTAGTTCCCCGACCAGGGATCAAACCTGAGTCCCCTGCATTGGAAGGTGGGTTCTTAATCACTGGACCACCGGGGAAGTCCCTCTGTCTTACTTTGTTTTTCTGGTTTTTAAAAAAATATTTATTTATTTACTTACTTGGTTGTGCCAGGTCTTAGTTATGGCAGGCAGGCTCCTTAGTTGAGGCATGAGAATTCTTAGTTGTGGCACGCATATGGGATCTAGTTCCCTGACCAGGGATTGAACCCAGGCCCCCTGCATTGGGAGTGCAGACTGTTTTTTTTTTAAAAATAAATACATTTATTTATTTATTTTTGGCTGCATTGGGTCTTCGTTGCTGTGCGAGGGCTTTCTCGAGTTGCGGTGAACAGGGGTTAATCTTCGTTGCGGTGCGTGGGCTTCTCATTGTGGTGGCTTCTCTTGTTGCCAGGCACGGGCTCTAGGTGCGCAGGCTCAGTAGTTGTGGTTCGCAGGCTCTAGAGCACAGGCTCAGTAATTGTGGCACACGGGCTTAGCTGCTCCGTGGCATGTGGGATCTTCCTGGACCAGGGCTCGAACCCATGTCCCCTGCATTGGCAGGTGGATTCTTAACCACTGCGCCACCAGGGAGTCCCGGGAGCGCAGACTCTTAACCAGTTGTGCCACCAGGGAAGTCCCCCCTCTGTCTTAACTTTGGATTGCTAGCAAAACTAGTGCATCAGTCAGGACTTTGCACCAAGCATTGTGGTATGTTCCTGTGGGCTTGCTCTGTGTCAGTTTTGGTTCACGAATTTGCACCTAGGCTTGGTTGTTCGCATGTGAAGCCCATATTTTTCTATCTTGTCTATAGGGTATTGTAAGAGTTGGTCAGATACCTTAAAGTAATCAAGATAGCCCCTTCTATAGCATTTCCCAGTATGCCAATCTTGGTATCCTTATCAGACCATAAAAATGAGGTCAATTTTTTCATGTCCTGATCTTAGTGAAACCTCAGTAGCAATCATTTTTTTCTAAGTGCTTTTAAGCCGCATGTTCAATAATATATTGTTTACTAGAAATCAAATGCAATCTACCTTTTCCCTTATTAAATACTGTTTGCTTGTTTATAGATTTCTGGCCCAGGTGTTTGCCATAATTTTCCCTAGGTACTTTGTTTCGTTATTTTATTTGCTTCGTTTCTTTTATTATAATCTGAAATACATTTACCAAAGATTTTTAAAATATAAAAGGATATACAGTGAAAAGTTTCCCAACCCTGCTCCCAGCTACCCACCACTCCACCCCATAGGCAACCACAATGAGCAGTGTCTTGCATACCTCTTCAACGATATCGTATGTATATACAAGTACATGCAAATGTTTGTTTTTCCACCTCTACTTAACCTAAATGGTAGCATGTTATACATACTTTTCTTTCTGTACCTTGCTTTCTTTACTTTATGTCTTGGTGATCTTTCCGTATCAGTACATAAAGCATTTACTCAATTCTTTTTTAATGGCTGCCTAGTATCCCACTGTCCTTTTTATATATATATATACACACACACACACACACACATACATATTTATTTATTTATTTATGGCTGTGTTGGGTCTTTGTTGCTGCACGTGGGCTTTCTCTAGTTGTGGCAAGCGGGGACTACTCTTTGTTTTGGTGCGCGGGCTTCTCATTGCAGTGGCTTCTCTTGTTGCAGAGCACAGGCTCTAGGCATGCGGGCTTCAGTAGTTGTGGCACACAGGCTCAGTAGTTGTAACTCGCGGGCTCTAGAGCGGAGGCTCAGTAGTTGTGGCACACGGGCTTAGTTGCTCCGCAGCATGTGAGACCTTCCTGGACCAGGCAGGCAGATTCTTAACCACTTTGCCACCAAGAAAGTCCCCCCACTGTCCATTTTTTAACCAGTTATTTTTTAACCAGTGTTCTGCTGAGGAATTTTTTTTTTTTTTTTTTTTTTTTTTGTCTGCTCCGGGTCTTAGTTGTGGCATGCAGAATCTTTAGTTGCAGCATGCGGGATCTAGTTCCCTAACCAGGGATTGAACCCAGGCCACCTGCGTTGGGAGTGTAGAGTCTTGACCCCTGGAACACCAGGGGAGCCCCTCTGCTGAGGAACTTTTAAGTTGTTTCCAGTCTTTTGCTATACAAACCATGCCACAGTTTGTCATTTTGCACATGTGCAAGTATAACATAGGATAAATTCCTAGAAATGGAATTGTAGGGAGGAAGAATATGTAGATTCGTGATTTCGGTAGATACTGCTAAATCACCCTCTGTAGAGATGATACCAATTTATACACTCGCTTGTGGTTCATGAGGGTGCATGTGTCCCTAAACTCTTGCTTGTAGAATGTGCTATCATATTTTGGGGTATTTATAAATCTGATGGTAAAAAATACTATGTAGGTGGGACTTCCCTGGCGATCCAGTGGTTAGGGCTCTGCACTTCCACTGTTGGGGGCGAGGGTTCAGTCCCTGGTCAGGAAACTAGGATCCTGCAAGCCGCGTGGTGTAGCCAAAAAATAGTATGTAGGTATTTTAAATTTGTATTTCTCATATTATAAACCAGGTTGTGTGGCTCTGCATACATTTAGCCACATGTGTTGCCTTTTCTTGGCTTGTCTCTGTGCTTTACCTATTTTTTTTTTATTGTGTTATTGATCTTTTCCTTACCAGTTCTACAGGAGCTCTTTATAAATCAGAAAATTAACTCATAATAGGAGTTTCCTGGTTGTCATTTGTCTTTTGACTCTGCTGAAGGTTATTTTTGTCATAGAACTTATTTTAAGTAGTCAGAATTATCCAACTTTCCTTTTATGGTTCCTAGATTTTGTGGCAGCATCAAGAAGATCAGTTAGTACTTTTATATTTTAGTTTTTTCCTTTAAATCTTTGATTCATCAGAAGTTTAACCTAGTGCTAAATAAGCAGAGTATGATCCAACTTTTCTCCCACGTGCTACTCATTTGTCGCAACCAGTTTATAAAATGATCTATTTGTCCCCATTGATTTGGGATGTCACTTTCATCCTGTTAATTTCCTGTTGAGTATTTGGATGTATTTATTCTGTCTCTTCTGTCCCAGGGATCTGTCTTGATTATTCATGTAACAGCACCATATTGGTTTAAGTTTGAGGCTCTGTTTTAGAATCTGGTAGGACTAGTCTCCTCTTGTTATTTTTTTAATCCAAAATTTCTTGCTTGCTTGAACATTTTGGTTTTCTGTATGGACTTTAAAACTACCTCGCTTCTTCCCTTCACCCCCCTGAAAAAATTCTGTTAGTGTAATTAATGCGATCGTATTGAACATATAAAGTAACTTAAGGAGACTCAATATTGTTATGGTATCTTCTTATGTAAGAACATGGTATGATTTTTCAGTTTCTCCAGGTCTCTCTTGTGGTCTTAGGAATGTTTTAAAGTTTTCTTCGTGTAATTTTATACATTTTTAAAGTTTATTGTTACAAGCTTTAAAAAAAATTTCTATTTTACTGAATTTGTTTACTAATTATAGTTGTTATTCAGTTAAATCTCATGGGTTTTCTAAGTATGTTATCTGTAAATAGTATTAATTTTACCTCCTCTGTTCCAAGTTGTACACCTGTGATTTCTTCCTCTTGTCTAAGTGCATTGGCTGCTACCATCAGAACAATGTTAAATAATAGCAGGCATCCTCATATCATTTCAGTAGAAAAACTTCTAGCTTTTTCCCAGTAAGCATATTGCTGACTTTTGGGTTGAACCAGAACTAGTTTATTGTTTTAAGGAAGTCATTATTCTTATTTTATTGTGAGTTTTTAATCAAGAATATACTCGGAATTCCCTGGCGGTTCAGTGGTTAGGACTCCCCCCCAACCGCCCCCGCAAAAAAAAAGAATAGATGTTAAATTTAGTCCTACCTTATCAGCATCTCTGAAGATGATCATGTTTTTTTCTCTCCTTTGACGTAATAATGAGATCATTA
Organism: Delphinus delphis; assembly: GCF_949987515.2. Classification (NCBI taxonomy): domain Eukaryota; kingdom Metazoa; phylum Chordata; class Mammalia; order Artiodactyla; family Delphinidae; genus Delphinus; species Delphinus delphis. The sequence goes on along the minus strand of NC_082690.1, from coordinate 96,781,070 downwards.
TGGTTTTTTTTAAACAAGTATCTGGAGACTTAATTGACCTTAAATTAATTTTTAAATCCCAATAGTACCAATAAACATCCCTTGATTATTATTGTTTTTAATTTATCTATTTTTGGCTGCGTTGGGTCTTCCTTGCTGCGCGGGCTTTCTCTAGTTGTGATGAGCAGGGTCTACTCTTCGTTGTGGTGCGCGGGCTTCTCATCGTGGAGGCTTCTCTTGTTGCGGAGCACGGGCTCTAGGCATGCAGGCTCCAGTAGTTGTGGCTCGCGGGCTCTAGAGCGCAGGCTCAGTAGTAGCAGTGCATGGGCTTAGTTGCTCCATGACTTGTGGGATCTTCCCAGACCAGGGCTTAAACCCGTGTCCCCTGCATTGGCAGGCGGGTTCTTTTTTTTTTTTTTTTTTTTTTTTTTTTTTGGCAGATGGGTTCTTAACCACCACCACCACCAGGGAAGCCCCGAAATCATTATGTTGATAGATTCTGTAATATTGAACCCAACCTTACATCCCTTGAATAAACCCCACCTGGTTCATGGTATATGCTTTAACATTAAATTCTTTCCATGTAGCTTGCTAATAATTTACTTAAGAGTTTTTTCCTTGAAATTTGTGAGATGGATCTATCCTGTTCTTTTTCATAAAATCTATGAGTTTTGGTATCAGTGTTATGCTTGTGTTACAAATATAATTTGAAAGTTTTTCTTTTTGTCTGGAACAGCTTAAATAGTATTGGAATTACTTGGTACTTTTTATACTTTAAAGGTCTGAGCCTGATGCTTTTTTCTTCCCTTTTTTTCACAAGCATAGGGAGAGGTAGTTCTTTGATAACGTTTTCTTTGTGAACTGTCCTGTGATGGTTAAGCAAATGAACTCTTCAGCTACAATGTCCAGGTTCAAGTTTTGCTCAGCCACCTTCTAGCAGTGTGACCTTGGTTACTTAATCTCTCTACACCTTAGTTTCCTTGTCTATAAAATGAGGGTTATAATAGTGCCAACCTCATAGGATTGTTAGGAGAATTAAATTAGTTAACATTGATACATGTCAGGCACTCTGAACGGCATCTGGCACTTTCTGTAGTAAATGGTCAGTAAATGTTAGCTCTTTTTATCATGTCTTTTTCTTGGAAATTATACCGTGATTCTTTGAGAGTATGGCTATAATTCTAAAGTCACCCCTGCCCCTGTTTTCAGTACTCTGAGAGGTGTATTTTCCATCTCTGTAAAGTGATGTTCATGTAAAAAAGATAGTTCTCTTTTAACCTGTTGCCTCTTCTGTAATTGGCTTCTGATCCTTCTGAAGCACGTTGTTTCTCCCCAGTTGGAGACAATTTTCTTTGATAGAAAAACCAAATATTCAGAAGAATACAGGCATTGGATATGCTGCTAGCAGAGCTGAGACGGTCTTTTTGGTTGTCCTTAACATTCTTTGTACAAGCCTCCACTTGTTCTGACTACAACTTCCTGTCATTCACCTTCTGTGTTCCTTCTTACTTCCTTTGATCATGGCTGTTGTAAAACCTGAGCTGATCAAAAAGCATCATGTGCAACCAGATTGACTCATTTAGTTTGGCTCACCTTTCTTCCTCATTTAAGTCCTGTGCGGTGTTAGAATTCTGCTTTTTAAAAGTGCCCTATTTTTCTCAGAGTTTTGGCCTTGGGAAATACTTGGCATTCTAGGAGTTTAGGGTGTATATGTCTGATGGTGGCCAGTGTTCCTTGCCATGGTATTACCCTCTAGAATGACAGTCATTTTCACCTGAGGCTCCTGTAATTAACTCTAACTGCTTTTCCTGGTTGGTCTGAATAAAGTCTAGTTACAGTTCTGAATCTGGTAGATTCAGCTGTCAGCAGAGTTCAGTTGGGAATCTGTAGGATTTGTTTCTGAACCTTGCGTACTTCCCAGAGGAGGGAAGTGTTTGGCTTTGGCACAGCTCATGCCTGGGAGCCACTGGCCCTCAGTTTTACTCACGTGTTCAGCAGCCACTGTGTTGTTAAGAGGTCATCTGACTTATCTGAATTGAATTTAACTCTTTTCTAGAATTAGGCTAAAGAGTGTTACCACCTGTTTCTCTTAGTTGAGATACAGGATTAATGAATTACTATCTGTAAAGCGTTTAGAAATTTGTGAATAAGGCCTCATATAACATAGATAATTTTGAAACCACTCTCATGGGAAAAAAAACAGCTCATTAGATTCACTGTGGTTTTTAAGAGTGAACTCTTATGGGAGAATAGCATTAGTCACCAGGGTGCCCTGACGGAACGGACCTTAAGAAACCCAGGGGCTGAGCAGTGTGTGGGGCACACACACATCCAGAGAGGATGTAGCGATTGGTGCCGTTGGGAATGCTTATATAGTGTCATTGGAGCTCTGTGCAGGAGGTCCTATTCTGAACTCTGAGGGCTCAGAGATAGTGAAAAGGAAATTTTCCTGCTGATTTAAACCCCTTTGGGTTTTCCAAATCCATATCTAATGTATTTGTAAAAGTACTGCAACTGCTCATCGCTCCCGTGGCCTCATCTGGCCAGCCAGCAACAGGCTACAAACCGATCTTTGTACAAGGTGTTTGTTTATAATTTATGGAGCTGATAGAAAGGCAGAGCCCTCTGCTCCTCCAGGCATCAGTACTTCTTACCCCTCCCATTCCCTGCTAGGGCATTTTAACTTGGAAATCATTTATAATTAGGAGGAGATTACATTGCACAGTCTGGAACATGGCTTCCTGCTGTCTTCTGCATCGTTTTTGCTCCTCCTGGAGCTGCCCCCTGAAGCTCTTAAGCAGTTTTGATTTGAAAAATCCTTTCTTTCCTAGACTTTATTTCCATTCTCAGCTGCCCAGCTAACTGCTCCATCATCATTCCCCACAATTGTTTTGCCTTTAAGTGCAGGGCAGTTTCCTGGAGCTCCAGCTCAGGGGTCAAGGACTGTTTGGTGAGACAGCAGTTTTCAAGTGTGGTCCCAGACCAGCAACATCAGACGCCTGGGAACTTGCTAAAAATACAAATTCTCAGGCCTCACCCCAGCATTTTGTGTTTTAATAAGCCCTCCAGGTGATTATGATGCATGCTGAAACTTGAGAACCACTGTGGTAAGGCAAGGCAGGGAGCAGAACAAAGATTTCTAGTGGTGTGTGGGTTGCCACTGTCTTAAACTGTATTTAACTTCACCTTTTTCTCTACTTGCTTACATCATTATTGAGTCCAAAAAGGATGAGCTCTCCTTGTCATTAGTGCATTACTTTGCTATGGCCTGAGAAAAGAAGTAACAGAGACCCAGGAAATCTCTCCCTTTGTAAATTAACTCATCAAAATTTCAGCCTTACGAGAAGAAGCTGCATGAGCGAATTGAAGCAGTGACCACTCACCACTGTAACTGAACATTTCCATTTCCATTCCATGTTCCATCTGAACATTTCCATTTCCATTGCTTGTTGTATATTAATTTCCATGAAATTAATATACAACAAGCAATAAATGTAAATTGCTAATTGGAGCTTTGAAATATTAATGAAACTGTAAACACACCACCCACTACTCAGTGAAGCTACCAGATCACTCTGTGCCTACTACATCCCCTTCATTATGGTAGAAGTAAAACCCTAGATCCCTAGCTGTACAAGTTCTGAAAGGGAAACATGCTGCTGGAGAAGCTCCATTTTAATTTTTAGCATTCTCTTTTCACTTGTTATTTGCATATCTCTCTCTGAGCTCACTGCAGGAACTGGGAGCAGTTGTGAAATTGGGTGGAGTTGAGGGGAGGGGACAAAATTTGGGAGATGGCCATTGACTTGGAATCATCATACTACAGTACAAACACAAACACCATGGCTTGAATTTGAGGCTGACAAAATGCTTTTTGTCTATATGCCCAGTTTTTCGTGGGCTTAGAGCCGAGCCTCCCAAAAGAAGGAAAACCTTACTTGTACTTTCCCCCTCACCCGCAGACCCCTCTTAGTAATTAATCTGGCAGTATCTAGTTCAGTGCTTTTTTAATGTTGGTGGTGAGTTTTGAGGGTCATTGTAGGCTTCTATATGTTTGACTGAATTGCAGGTTAGCACATACAAGCTAGATATCTGTAACAGCAAGATAGAAAAGCCGACTTTCATAAAATACTCACCATGCATTTTTGGGACATTAAATGTAGATAAAATGGAAACCATACAAAGCTGTCTTAAAGCCCACAGAGTCCCATTTCCTTTTCTGTTTATTTTCATGTCCTACTTAATACTTGTCATTGCTTTCTTTCTCTTTCTGCCTTTGATGGTTGCAGTCTAAATTGTCAGTTTGTTTTTACCTTTCTGAGGATTGTACCAACATAAAGGTTAGAAAACCAAGATGGACTCACTTTTTTTTTTTTTAATTTATTTTATTTTTGGCTGTGTTGGGTCTTTGTTGCTGCACGCGGGCTTTCTCTAGTTGCAGCGAGCCGGGGCTACTCTTCGTTGCGGTAGGCAGGCTTCTCATTGCATTAGCTTCTCTTGTTGCAGAGCATGGGCTCTAGGCACGCGGGCTTCAGTAGTTATGGCACGCGCAGGCTCAGTAGTCATGGCTCGCGGGCTCTAGAGTGCAGGCTCAGTAGTTGTGGCGCAGGGGCTTAGTTGCTCCGCGGCATGTGGGATCTTCCTAGACCAGGGCTCGAACCCGTGTCCCCTGCATTGGCAGGCAGATTCTTAACCACTGCGCCACTAGGGAAGTCCCTGGACTCACTCTTGAAGCTCCCGCAGTTGCTTTGGTTCTGTATCCCCAACTGTAATCATGTGTCAGTCCTGGGACGGGGGAGGAGATTATCTTTTTGGCAACAGGCTTGGGACCCTGAGTAAGGAGCAGACAGTCTCAATGCTAACTAGATAAATCTAGCCATACAGGCTCGAGCAGATGGTGGGTTGGAAGTTGAGCAGTACAGAGCCCTAATGGTGATAGCAATGAGTATTTGGATGTCATTATCTTATTAGTTAGCAAACAGAACCATCCTTGTGGTCCTTCCTCAGCTTTATGTGTAATGGTGCTGTAGGTGTCAGCCCCCAGGAGTTGGCACAATAGCCTAATCGATGTGTTCTGATGTCTTTTTTGATCTCCTCTGTCATCTCTATGGCTTCATTAACAACACACACAGGGAAAGGGGGATGGATATAGAGTTTTAGAAATCACTCTGAATCCCTGATCCCATAAGTCTCAAGTTCCCCCTGGAAAGCAGCTCTTTGTTTTGTTTTCCTTAAGGTAATTTCCTGGGGAAACTTGCCCTTGACCTTCCTGGTCAGGCCATTTGACTTCCTGGAGTAGATCACCTGGAATCTGGTGAGGGCAGTTGAGCTTGCCTTTTTGTTTGTTTTAACCATAATGCCTCTGACAGTGGACATCTGAAGTGATCTCCTTCAAATAAGAGAAAGTGAATTAGTCTCTTTGCATGTAAGTAGATCTAAATGAGACAGAGCCCAGAGGAGCTTGATCCCTTTGGATGTGTTGTGCTGTTCTGCTCATGCCCATGGTGTGGGCCATCTGATTCCAGGCTCACATCAAGGGTAGGCCACTTCCTCCCGGCAGGGATTTGCACAATGGGCCTCAGAGAGGGATTCAAATGAAAACCGGAACAAATCATGCGGGCGCAGCCCCAGAGCTAGCTAACATCTCATTAGTCCTGTCATGTGGCACGATTCTCCCCACCGACAGGCATTCCTCCACCCCACCTCCAACCCCACCCGTTCCGTCGCTGGTGCTGAGCGTGCCTGCTGCCTGGCTGACTGTGCTTAATTCTCAGTAACTGCTATGTGCAGACTGGGGCTGCCCATGGTCATTGGCTTATGGTATGGGTGAGGGATAGAGCGTAGTGAGAAATGAAAATAGTTCCAGCCATCCAGCCAGGGCTAGGCTTTGTTTCTCTTCATCCTCTCTTGTGGAATTAGGGATTAGCATTAGCAAGGAGCCGTCCAGAAGACTGAAGTCCCTAAATGCTCCAGTTTTCTTAAATGAGAAAATAAGACGAAAACTGGTGAAATGATTTCCTTCTCCAAGGTCACATAGAGTTGGGGAGTAGGATTCTCACCCCCAAGGAAGTTTTACCTGGATCACCTATTTCTTGGAATCAGTGGGTTTACATTTTCATTCATCTCAGTTTTGGACAATAACAGCTGTTGAGTGGCTCTCCAGGAACAATTTTTAATAACTTTTTCCCTAGCTCAACTCTCAAATGATGTTTCCTAAGTGTGAGCTAAGACTCAGCATGTGGTTATGGTTGTGTTGACTCTCTGTAGTTTCCTATTAAAGTGGTAGAAGAGACATATCTTTTGTGTGTCTTGTGTTGCTTGTTCCATGACATTTTAGTTTGATAAGGCAGCCTTTAGTATTTCTAGAGAGGGTTCAGGTTCAGGCCCTTAGAGAGGCCCCCAGATTTCTTGACCCAGAATTTTTTATACCATCAACTCCAAACTTTCTTACCCTCTTTTCTTTCTTTGTCTGATGCAGCCTCCATGAATGTGCTGGTGCAGAACTGCAAGATCTACAATGATGCCAGCTGTGACATTTCTGCAGATGGCCAGCTTCTGGCGGCTTTCATCCCTAGCAGCCAAAGGGGCTTTCCTGATGAAGGCATCCTGGCAGTGTACTCTCTGGCCCCCCATAACCTGGGCGAAATGCTCTACACCAAGCGATTTGGTAAGGGATAGGAAGCCCAACCTAGTGACAAAGGGATGCTGGTACCTTGGCCTGGGCATTCCTAGGTGAGGTATAGCTTAGGTGGGAGTAATGGTCACATACTGCCCCTGCTTCACTGGGGCACGTGTCAGAGGAAGATTGCTTTGTGCTGGCTGGTAGCATTGCAGAAGAATCTCAGAATAAGAGTCCTCCCTACCACAGTGGCATCACCAGCATACTCCTGTTGTTATGGGCAGGAATAAGGGAGAGCTTTGTTCTTGGCCATGGCTTGGGGAAGTGGGCACACACACACTGCAAGGCCGTTTGGCATTGTGTATTAAAAGCCCCCAAAATGTATGTTCTCTTTGATCCAGTAATTTCACTTCTAAGGAAATAATCAGAAAACTATGCAAGATTTATTCAGAAGGATGTTCACAGCAGTGTTATTTATCATAGAGAAAAATGTCAAATTGTGAAGAGTTGCTTAAAGAAATAATGGTGCATTAATAAGGCAGAATACCATTTGGCCTTTAAAATGCTCTTACAGAAGACTATTTAATGGTGAAAAATGTTCGCAATGGATGAAGTGAAAAAAGTAGATTTCAAAATAGTATTTACAGTATAATAATTTTTTTAATGTGATTCTATGATAATACTGATTAGCATTTATTAAATACTTTTTATGTGTCAAACACTGTACTCAATACTTTACATGCCTTCTCATTGTACTCTTCACTACAATCCTATGAGATTAACCCCAGGATGACCAAACAAAGATGAAGATTACAGAGAAAGAGAAAAGACTAAGAGGGAAAATTATTCCCTTGTAATAACAAGAACTCTGGGAGATGTCTCTCTGTTTTTCTGGCCCTCAGGTCCCAATGCCATTTCAGTGAGCCTGTCCCCGATGGGTCGATATGTAATGGTGGGCTTGGCCTCACGAAGGATCCTGCTGCACCCCTCCACGGAGCACATGGTGGCCCAGGTCTTCAGGCTGCAACAGGCCCATGGTGGCGAGACCTCCATGAGGGTGAGTGCATTGCTCGTGGCTTCACTGTATGGCGGCTCTCCTAGGCCTGGCTGGCAGGGTAATGCAGGACAAGGTTGTGGTCTCCCAGCCAGGACCAGAGATGTCATGCCCATAAGGAGCAGGAAGGACTCCAGTCCAGCCTAGTAATGACCAGCAGGCCGCACTTTTGGAAGCTCTGGACTGTTAAAAGGCAGGGGCTTTCTCATACCCTAAATCATGAGCTGGGTCCCCAGAGGCCTGAAAGGATCTTTGCATAAAGACCAAACTGAATACTTCCTTACCTCAACATGAAACCTTTAGTCTGGAGATACACAGAGAACCCAATGAAATATTTATGCTTCTTTTTAAAATAAATTTTTCAGGACGCAAGCTATAAAAAGAGATAGATAGTATACTATGAAATGTTCTTTTCCTGAGGTTGTAATCACGATGGAGGATAAGGACTTTGGGCAGCTGCTATGCTCTTAACTGTCCCATCCATTTCAGTAGCAGAGAAATGTTCTATTTAGGACCCTTTCTTGTCTGAAGCCGTCCTTGCTTGTATTGCCATAAAAGCCTTCTGAGCATCCTGGGGTTAGTGGCCTCCTGGACTCAACCTGTCTAGTTTCTGACTGAGATTATTCCCACATCCCATGGTTGCTCATTTGGCCAGGGTTTTGTCAAGGGGAGTTGAGCATTTGAACACTTGTCTAATTAGATGGTGTTTAAGCTCAGTCTCAATCTAAGAACCTGTGAATTCCCTTAGCACTTATGCTGTGCCATTTATAGTTTTATGTACTTGTTTATGTGTTGTTTTGTGTTTTCTTTAGCAGTGTGGTGTGTATGTTTAATCCACCCAATTAGGTTCAGTGTAAGCTTCTTACGGGCATATCCCCCGGGGTCCCTCATTTAGTGCCACACATGTAGATGCTTGTTGAATTCAGCCTGGAATATGAAGCATTTGTTTTAAAGAAAAAACCCTAAAGATAGGACCCATTATATACAAAGCAATAGAAAGTGGGTGGCCAGGTGTGGTGTCTCCAGCCTCTTGTCCCTCCTGTCTCCTACAAGGACCTTCTATCCAACTCTACTGAGCCACTTTCCAAGCCCCCTGAATTAGTAAGGCTCTCTCTTGCCAGGGTACCTTTACCTGGAGTGCCCTTTTCTCCCTGAAACCCAACTGCCTGCAAGCTCTTCCCCTTCTATGGAACCTTCCTAAACAGAATTGATCACTCCCTCCTGTGCCACCCCTGTACCTAGCACACTCTCTGTGTTAACACTCATCACACCAAACTGCAGTTATTTATTTCCACATCATTCTCCTCTCTTGGCCCATGAGCTCCTTGAGAGTAGGATCGTGTCTGTTTCATCTTTATGAACTCCAAATACCTAATAAGAAACCTCTCATTTAGGAGAAGCTGAATAAATGAAAGAGAATCTCAAGAAAAGCATCCTTATTGTTTCTAGGTGGTAACTAGCAGAACCATTGATGGGTGACATCGTGTCCTGCCATGCCTCTGAAAGGGTAGAAACAAGGCATTCTCTGCTCTTGACATCACAATGACAGGAAAGTTCTGATTCTTGAATCCATGTGACTAGAAATATTTGACATTGAGTGATTGGGAGAGGACTTTGCGGGAAGTTCATCAATCCTATTTTCTTACCTAGATAAATGAGGATGGAAGGTGAATTTTAGTTTAAATATTCTTATCTTAAGCAGATTTGGATGGTAAAAGTACCTGGTGTCTGCTTTTTACCACCTAGAGTCTTGATCCTTGCTGTTCTTCTAACCCTTCCTACCTAATTGTGGAATAATTGTTTCTAATCATTAAGAGAGGATCTGATTTCAGCAACACTAATGGACATCTCCAGCCTCTTCTGGAAGCGAGGGCTCCTGCCCAACTTTTGGGCACAGCCTGCCAGTCCTCCATCCTAGCAAGGTTCCTCTTTTCTATAAGTAGCCAGAAACATCTGGCTAAAGGCAAACAGCTCCAGGGCGGGAGCCAAGATGCTGTCACATATGGGGCCGGCAGCTCAGGGAATGCAGTTGGAGAAGTCTGCTGTGTAGGGGCTCAAGGCACCTAGCCAAGCTGCTGCATGCCTCAGGACAAGAGCTACTTCTCAGCATTCCCAGCAGGGCTTTTTTGATTCTCATTAGACCCCATCTGCCACTTAGGAGAGGGAGCTGAAGTAACTAGAAAGCTCTCATTTGGGAAGCATTTTTCTCACACAAGAGGCAGGATCCGGGCTTCTCAACAAGGTTTTGCTCACCCTGTGTCCACCCAGTCTGACTTTAAACCCCCATGCTACAGAAAGGTTTCTGGTTTTCCAGGTCTTGGTTGCCCCTTACGTCCAAAGGCACCAAAGCACTCAGCACATGTCCCTGAATTCAGTCACTGGTGGAAGGGAAGACACCAGCTTTTTTGGATAGCTGTGCTGTACCACCGTTTAAGGCAAGAAGTGCATTTTTGTCTGAGAACAGGGAGCGAGGGTTTAATGGGACAGTAGAGCATCTCCCTCTTTGCACAGGTAAGTATAGGTGGCTGTCTCCATCTGTAATGTCAAGCTCTGTCCTTGAAGGAATTTGTGGGTACTGGGCCTGTCCTAGAGCTTTTCTACCCAGAATCCCCCTTCTCTGTGATGTTACCTCTTGGAATTCACTGTGGTAACGTTCAGAGAGGTGAAATTGTTGGGCCAGCAGACATTCCCAGGAGAGCATCCTCCAGAGCATCGACTTATTTTAATTCCCACTAAGTGACCATCTCTCCCCAAGAGATGATCTCTTACACAATCCCATGTGAAAACTCCTGTAAAAATGAATTGCTAATTGCTCTTCGCCTTGGCATGCTTATTCTAAGCAGTTCTTCAGACCTTTGGATCAGTGCTTCTCAAACTGTGCTCCTTGGACAACCTGCATTAGAATGCATGGGGTCCTTGTTAAAATACAGACTCCACTTCAGACCAAAATCAGAATAAGAATTGGGCAGGAAGGGGACCGGGTATTTGTATTTGTAAAACAAGCTTTCCAGGGCTTCCCTGGTGGCGCAGTGGTTGAGAGTCTGCCTGCCGATGCAGGGGACACGGGTTCGTGCCCCAGTCTGGGAAGATCCCACATGCTGCGGAGTGGCTGGGCCCGTGAGCCTGCGCGTCCGGAGCCTGTGCTCCACAACGGGAGAGGCCACAACAGTGAGAGGCCCACGTACCACACAAAAAAAAAACAACAAGCTTTCCAGATGATTCTGATACGCACTTGAGTTTGAGAACTGCTGTTCTTAATGACTGCTTTCTTCATTTTCGGTTTCTGCCCTCAGCCTCTTCAGCAGAGGCAGAGATACAGTCTCAGGTTTACTTCTTATCGTGGTTTTATGTGTGATGCTTTGATCCTTTGCTAATTTTGTTGCAGGCACAGTGGTGTTTGTGTTCTATCTCCTATAAAACTCTTAGCTTTTTGGCTGTCCGTGCTTCACCTCCCATTTTTCTCAGCTGTTGTTGCTTTACAGGGTTCTCCCTTGAATATCTCAATGTGCTGAATTATTTTCTTCCCCACGTTGAGTTTAATTATTATCCTTGTTTCTAGGATCTAGGGTCCTCAGATATTTCCCTTCTCTGCTTACTAAGGCTAGGCTTAGTCTTCCCAATTTTAGTATCATTGGCAAATCAGGAAAAATAAGACTAGGCACATATTTTATCTCCCCCTTCCGTCTGTCGATTCGAGGCTCTTCCAGGCTGAATATGCTACTATCTCTGCCTCAGGGTCTTATGTGCCATCTGACTCCCTCACACTTGAGCCAGTAGGACTTTTTGTTAATTTCTGTTTGGTCTTTAAGTTAGACATTTAAAGATTGCTGAGCTGAAGTTTTGCTGAATTCTCAAAACACTAAACTGCCTGAGTTTTCTCTCTGCTTTCATTTTCTAATTGGAACAAGGCACAATATTGTAGCAGAAAACTGCAATTAATTTTCTAAAATTATGGTAACTTACACAATGTAATAACTTTGGTTGTAACCAAGTGAAAGCATAATAACATAAATATAAAATTACTAATAGAAACCAGAAATAGTCATATAGCAAACTATGCCTCCAGTTTGTAATAAGTGCTGTTTTACCTAGGAATGGGGGCAAACGTCAGCGGTCGAGGTGTGGGTGTAGGTGGGGAGGCAGTGCTGGGGCAGTTTGGGCAGAAGTGATGGACAAGGGACTTGGGTGGGAGAAGAAGCCCTAGGACAGAAAGCAGTTTAGCTCTCCTTTCTTCATGAGACAGCATTGTGCTCTTTAAGGCCAAGCCTCAAACATCAATACTTAAGGGTCAATTTTATTGAAAGCTTTTTCTCTGTGGCTATGCGGTGAAACTGTGTTCAAGGGTTGAGCAACTATTACCCAGACAGATTGTTAGTTTGGAGGGGGTGTTGGAAAGAAAGCCTGCCCCTCCCTCCCTCCACCCCTCTCTCTCCCCCCTCTTCTCCCCCCTCTTCCTTTTTTCTCTCCCGCCTCCCCCAACCCCTTCTTGACCCTGAGAGTTCTGCTCTTCAGTAGTGGATAGTCCCCTTGTATACCTTCTCCCTCTAGAGCTCCAGCTCTAAAGATATGCATCCCCTTCATTCTCAGTAGGTCCTAGGCAGCTGGAAAAGGAAGCAGATTTTTTTTAGACCTACAACCTACTTATATCTAACTGGCCAGTAGTTCTCAATGTGTATTCCCCGGGACTAAGTCAGCATCATCAGGGAACTTAATAGAAATGCAGCTTCTCAGCCCTGTCCCAGAGCTGCTGAATCAGAAGCTCTGAGGGTAGGGCCCAGCCATCCTTGTTTTACCAAGCCCTCCAGTTGAGTCTGCATGCTGAGTCAAGATTGAGAACCAATCATCAACTGCATGGGGATCCCAATTAGACCTCACCTGTCAGTATAGCTTTGTCGTTGTCTTTTTTGCTCTCACCTTGTCTCTGGAATCTCATCTGGTTTATTTCTATGGCTCCTTTAACCAGATCTTTCATATACTTTCAGGAAGTTGAGAAATTGATGAGTACCTCCTGCCCTTAGCATTTCTGGATATGCTAGCATCCTAGTGATGGTACTTTAAAGACTAATGCTGTGGAGACTTTTTCCCAATTCTAATTAAAATTCTTGCCTGCCCACAGTTGACTTTGTTGAGGCTCTTAACCGTGATCCCATTCCTGTTTGCCTTCGTGCTATAGAATACAGAGATTCTTAGGCTTAAAAAGTGAGAAGAAATATCTTTCTCTTCAGGACCTTTCCCATCTGAAGGTGTAGTTCTTGAGTTCCTTTTTCCAACATTCAACTCACTGTTATCCTTGGATGGAAGATGTCGCTGTGGTACCCATTAATGGATATCTTAGTGTCACCCTAGTTATAAAGAAACATTAGTTGGCTTTCTTTATTTCATACCATTTCATAGCCATCTTCACAGAACAGCCTAGTGATGACTGATTATTATTATTATAAGTTCATTAAAATGAACCACAGAAAAGGCTTGGTGTCCAGAGTACTCAAATTAGTCATAACTAAATTGTAGCTTAGACCCTGGGTCGGGATGGGTAGCCAGCTCTGCCAGCACTGACCAGCATTATGTAACTAACATGCATAGGCTCTTTTGGCTTGTCCTATCTCCATTCTTCAACATATAATCTTTACTGTGGCTTACTCCTTGCCCTGAATTTAGCCTGTGGTCAAATCCAGTCATCAGTACTTCCTAGATTCTAAAAGTTTGGTTTTCAAGAGTGACCTAGAGGGCTTCCCTGGTGGCGCAGTGGTTAAGAATCCATCTGCCAATGCAGGGGACACGGGTTCGAGCCCTGGTGCGGGAAGATCCCACATCCTGCAGAGCAGCTAAGCCCGTGTGCCACAACTACTGAGGCTGTGCTCTAGAGCCCGTGAGCCACAACTACTGAGCCCACGTGCTACAACTTCTGAGCCTGCACTCTAGAGCCCGCGAGCCACAACTACTGAGCCTGCGTGCTACAGCTACTGAAGCCCGCGCGCCTAGAGCCCATGCTCCGCAGCAAGAAAAGCCACCGCAATGAGAAGGCCATGCACCGCAATGAGGAGTAGCCCCTGCTCACCGCAGCTAGAGAAAAGCCTGCGCACAACAACAAAGACCCAATGCAGCCAAAAAAAAAAAAAAGTGACCTAGAACTCTAGTTCAATCCAGAGTATTCTCCAGCAATCTAAGGGAACTGAGCTGCTTCTTAATCTTGTCTGGGCTTGGGAGTGGCAAAAACCAAAAATAAAGATATTTTATTTTTGTATCCTTGAAGGGTACTATTTCTTCAAGGGGAGATTGGGATAAGAGAGAGACAGCTTTGTTGTCAGAAATGATTTACTCCTTCCTAAGATTTTGTCCTCATTAATTTTCTTAAAGCTGCTTGTCAGTTGATTAAAAGCTGCTCCCGCTGCAATTATCTTAAAGTTGAGTTCTGAGATGTGGTACAAAGCATCTATCCTCAAAAAGTTCCTTTCTTCAGCATGTTGTAGGAAAGGGGGAGGAGGTATGAGAGAAGTCAGGGGTGTCTCTGATGCAGTTTGTCAGAGAAGGGAGGGGGCAAAATAAAAAATTAAAAATAACGTTAGAGCTACAATCAAAGCCATTAATTTAGGCGAATTTTTCCATGACAGATTCATCTGACTTTGATGCTTTCTTTCCTCCATGGCTTTTTAGTAGAGCACAATCTATGCTGCATTTTATTATTTTCACTCAGCAAAATTTTATTGCACCCCTACCCTGGGCCAGGTACTTTGCTAGGTCTGGGAATACAATGAACAGAATGGATCTGGACCTTGCTCTCCTGATGCATACGTGCTGGACACCTGGCTTCTTAATGGGTCTTTTCACTGCTATATCCCCAGCCTTCACTGTGCTTGGCACACAGGAGGCGCTCAGCATTCATTCTGGGAATATGTCGCTTTGAAATCTTGTGTGCTGTGTATTCCCTGCACGTACATGAACACACACCCCTACTCACCAGCACCATCAGTGTGCCTAGCACGTGCCTCAGGAAATGGTAATTAAACATAAGTATTAGATATAATTCTTATGAAAATACAGAGTGTCTTGCTAATGACCACAGTTCTGCCCAGTATCAGTGAGTTTCTCAGGGTTCCAGTCACAGCACTGAGAAATGGTGAAGAGATTCCCAGTGGCTGTTTCAGAAGTGAAAGACAAAACATTTTGTTTTTTAAGAATTGGTGGGAGAGGCTTCCCTGGTGGCGCAGTGGTTGAGAATCCGCCTGCCAATGCAGGTGACACGGGTTCCATCCCTGGTCCGGGAAGATCCCACATGCCGCAGAGCAACTAAGCCCTTGTGCCACAACTGCTGAGCCTGTGCTCTAGAGCCCGTGAGCCACAACTGCTGAGCCCACGTGCCACAACTACTGAAGCCTGCGCACCTAGAGCCCATGCTCCACAATGAGAAGCCTGCGCACTGCAACGGAGAGTAGCCCTCGCTCGCTGCAACTAGAGAAAGCCCGCGCGCAGCAACGAAGACCCAACACAGCCAAAAATAAATAAATAAAATACATAAATTTATTTAAAAAAAAAGAATTGGTAGGAGAACCAAATTCTGCATTTGTAGAAGCTGAAGGTATTTTATTGTAACCCCCGTCCTGAGCTTTCTTCTTTCAAAAAAATATGGATCAAGTAAAGTGTGTGAATATATTGAAAGGCTCCCTTATCTGAGCTGAGTATCTAGAACAACTACTTATTTGGCCATTTCCTTTGAGATTTAGAAAACTGAGGAAGTTCAAGAACTTGTACTGTGCACAGAGGTGTGGGCACAGGAGGAAGCAATTATTTTAACTTCTGGGAGTTCCAGGAGCGTTGAGTGCCTTGGTATTCGATTCAGCACAGAAGTAGATCCCTCAGCTGAAGTAATCTCTGTGCTTCAATCCTAATAGCCAGAGATGGACTTTGAAAAGCATCAGGCCGATTGAAAAATAAAATTCTTGTTCTCTGACTGTCCTTGGGATCTCTTTGAGGGGAACAGGTGAATAAGACACAGTCTGTAGGTCTCAACAAATCACAGGAGATTGGCTGGAAATGACTACAAGGCATCAGGTTATCAGGAACAGAGGAGGGCAACAAGTTCCCAAGAGATAAGAAAAGGAGCTGTTTGCGCTTCTTTTCTGCTGGGGGAGCTTTGGTTTAAACAAGAGTGTTCTAGGCAGATTTGTTCCTGCTTCAACTGAACAAAGAGTCTGGAAAGTAAAGTGACTTGGTATTCCGATTTTTGTTTTTAAATAACCACTTTAAAATCAACATTCTATGAGTTCTAAACTCCAAAGTAGAATATAAAGAAGGCTTAGAGACAGTAAAAGAAATTAAAGGTTCTGAGAAACAATCACATTTTCCTAGGGATGAAGAAACTCCAGTAATTGATGAATCTAAGCAAATCAACCCAAAAGAAAAAAAGGATGACCGTAGTATCCTTCCCCCTGCCTGTTTTGGGATGTGTGCATTTCTCAGCCTGTGACAAGAAGTGTAGCCATCCATTTCCAATGAAAAGGTCAGCTGTCTCTTAGCATCTGCTTTCCACTGATTTTTTTTCCTCTTTCCAGAGAGTTAATTCTCCTCTAGTAACCCTCTCTAAAAGCTTAAAGCCTCCCTTGATTCTCATCACGACCCAGAAGGCATTTCTCCTCCTCACAAGTCCTTTCTTCCTCAAAGCCCGTTTGGCTTGCGACTTCTCTCATGGTCCTTCTGGCTGGCCTCAGTTTCCAGTTGTCCTCTTCCTTCAGCCAGCTTTCATTGTCTTGGTTAAAACAAGGGAGATCTGCCGACCACACTTGACCTCTTGCCACAGTGGCAAGGTTCCAGCTTTTAAGGATAATGAGATTCCCAAATGTAAACAAGAAAACCGCAAAGTTTTTTTTCTTTTAGCTTCTTATTTGGGCTGATCTGAGCAATGCAGTTTGCTACTTGGACTAATGGTGTGAGCTTTATTAACATGTGGTAGAAAAGAAAGCATCTTGTTGAGGGCAGCAATACATTTTTCCTCTAAATTTTAGAAGGATGGAGAGGAAGGTTTCCCACTGAGTTCCCCTGGCTACCTCTCGTTCTTTTCCTGTCTATCTTTGAACAAGAAACAAGACGCTTTTAGTTTTGACCTGGGAACTGTTTTCTTTTGTTCCTACTTCCTATTAGAGACTTTGAGGGATAGAGGCAAGTGGTACAAGAGATTGTCTTGGACCCCTGAAGTAGAGGAATTACCTTCTCCCACTCCTTAGAACTGTAAAGATCTTGGTGACCTGACTCATTCCCTATTGACATGCTGAGACTGCACTGACTCTAAAACATTTGTTCCTTCTAGCTCATTGATCCCAATTCCCTTCACAGATGTTAGACAGAAATGAGAGCAGCCTGCCTGGGGAGGGGGGTTTCTGTCAGCATTTGTCATCTACCAGGGAATAGCTGCCCTGGAGACAGATTGAAACCAGGCCTCTGCAAACATGAATCAGCAGCCAGGTTTTGTATCCAACCCCACAAAGGGACCCCAGAACCTGATAATCCTCCTCCAGTATAATGGAGTTTGGTGGTGTAGCTTCATAAGGTGTCACTTTTGTCAGAGAGGGGGAGGCATTTTTGGCAGGTCCCCGGCTTTGTCCTTAACATCTGACAGGGAGCTTCTGGGCACCTGACTAGCGTTAAGGAAGGTTTTACTGGAGATATATTTGGAGTGCCTTAAAATAAAGACCAGAGCTTCCTTTACCGTCTCGGATCTTCGTTCTTGTCAGTGCTGATGAACTTTGGGTTTATGGAGCCAGCCCCCATTGAAATCTGGGAGGAGGCTCACAGATCACCCAGTCACTGGGTTGGAAAGACTGATGGCTGAAACCATAAATGGTTTGGGAGTAGCCAGAGCTATAGCCATCTGTCAGCATTGGGGAACTTGTTGCCCAGTATTGTCTTGTCTCTAGGGCTAATTGTGAGGAGTAGTTCCTGTCCGTGAGGTACTTTCAGAGCTGTTAAACTGCGGCCAGAGAAAGGAATGGAAACTACACCTCTGGGTGGTTTTCCAAATGGGCCAGATTCTCATTCCTCTAGGGTCCTTTCATTCCAGGCATGTGTGAAATAGGAACATTGGATCAGATGACCTCTCAGAACCTGTAAATCAGTGATCCTACCCATCCTGCATCCTCTGTGTCATCTCCTTCCTTCTCACCCCCACATTAGAGTGTGATAAGTAAGCAAGTGCTTATCAGGAGTTCTGGAGGCTACTGATCTTCACGTGGCATTTTCTGGCTTCCTGCCACAAAGCAGGATTTAGCCTAATACCCAAACACTGGAGGAGATGGGCTCTTGGAAGCTGCCCTTTCAACACTGTTTAAGGACTTGGGCAGGGTGGGGAGCTGCCAGAGTCGGAGGACAAATCGATACCCCATGACTCCTGTAGCCATGGAGGTTGTGAATATCTGTGCAGCAAGGTCTAGGGGGTCTCAGCCTTTAGTTACTTCTCTCCAGTTGCTCTGACCTTGTCTCACCTAAGCTGGGTCACCCATCATACTGGCTTCTTGATGGTTTTGTCCCCAGAGCAAATTCCTGTACTTAGAAGCAAATTGATAGTGTTTGCTTGTTAATCCCTCTGCAGCAACAGACTATAAAAGGTAAATTTGTGACATGTGAGAGGCTTTGTTTGCTTCTTTCCTGGTCTGGAACATTTCTAGAAAAGAGTCCTTATTCTTGTGAGACCACGGTCAAAACACTCAGCGCAACCTCAAAGCATTTGATTTACTAACTGCATTGTCTCCCTTCTTGCAAGACCACTTTCTCTGGCCCTCCTGGCCCATTGCCTGCAATAATGAATCATTATGATTTTAGGGGAGACTCTTGTGAATCCCATTAGAACTGCCACAGGCTCCCCTCATCCAACCCACTGAAATTAACACACATCCCTTCTGAACTCTGGGTGTATCCCCAACTTACATTATCTGACCTTTGGGAGAAGAAAAATTTAACAGATTAAGTGATCCCAGCCACAGTTGTCTGATCACAGCCACTTTGTCCTTTTGATTTGTATATCAAGTCATATTTAACCATATAGCCGATAGGTTGGACAGAAACCATGGATTATCTTCTGGAAAAGTGAAAACCTCTGTGAGAAAGGATGAAGGCCCCACACCCATCCCCTGACCTGAAGGAAAAGTGTTGATTAGGTACAAAGGGGAAAAGACTGGCATTGCCATCTCTGTGGACAGACAGCCAGTAGTGAGGCCGATGGAGAGGAGTATCCATGAATTCATTCCAGGCTCCTGCCAGGTATGTACGTGTAAGGAAGGGATTATCCAAAAGTCAGGCAAGCATGTTCTGGATGACTAGTTTAGAAATTCATAAACTTCATTGGGCTCTTTTTCAGTAGTCTCCTCAGACCAAAGATTTAAGGAGCCCTGGTTAATTCTTAAATTTGGAGTTGAGTAAGATGGGGAGGACATAGGAGGTAGGAGGTTCTTAAGGCAGCAGCAGCCATGGGGCAGTCTGTCTTATGCCTCAAACCAGAGCCAGTTCCATATTTGCAACAGACCCATTCGACCTCAGGACCATAACAGGGCTGTTCCAGCAGTGTGCTATAAGCTGCCCAGGCACATTTCTCAGCACCACAAAGCTGGGGGATTTTTATAACAGGATTCTCTGTGTGTGTGTCATTACATCGAGCACACGTGCCGCTGTCTTCTCTAGTCCAGAGGCTGTCCTGGTAAAGGCCTTTCAGATAGCTACCCAAGGCACATGAACAAGTTCCCAAATGCAGGACTTCTTATCACTTGATTTCTGTAGATGGCGTGGACTCTTAGCTCAGTATTTACCTTTTTGGGGGAGCAGGGTCTCTCATCAGGATAATCAGAAAAATAATTATTATTATACTGACCTAAATTCATTTTTTAATATTACTTTCTAAATCACATTCTCATTTGTTCTCTCATTTTTTTCCCTTCCATCAACCCTTAGGTAAAGGGTTAAAGGTAAAGACAGATGAAGTTCATCCTTATTTTATAAAAACCTGAAGAGGCTAAAAGAGAAAACATTGTATTGACTAAAACTCCAGTTTATAGATTCTCAGCCTCACGTCCTTTTCATAGGGCCTGATGACGTGTTTTTCTTGCAGGTTCATGGTAATAATAACAAGAGTTACCATTTATGAGCTTGCACCACATCAGGCATTTATATACATCATTTCTTTTAATCTCCCCTATTATTTGAGTGTTCGTGCTGTCTCTTTTTTTTTTTTTTTTTTCTTGGCGGTACGCGGGCCTCTCACTGTTGTGGCCTCTCCCGCTGCGGAGCACAGGCTCTGGACACGCAGGCTCAGCGGCCATGGCTCACGGGCCCAGCTGCTCCGTGGCATGTGGGATCTTCCCGGACCGGGGCACGAACCTATGTCCCCTGCATCGGCCGGCGGACTCCCAACCACTGCGCCACCAGGGAAGCCCGGTGCTGTCTCTTTTTAAACTGAGATCCAGAGAAGTTGTTACGCAGTGACGCCAGGACTCAAACCCAGATCTTTCTAACTCTTAAATTATGCCCTTCATTCTTCCACTGCCCTGCCCCTGTCTCTGACTAAAGTTGATTCTGGAACATTGTGTAGTTCAGTAGCCAGATATCACCTTCAGCCCAACCTGAGACAAGCTAAGCTGCCCCCTGAGAAAATAGTAGCTTTGGAAAGATGTAGACTAATGAAAGGAGACTCCCTTTGATAAATGGAACTGATCTGTTTAATGGTGATTTATATAAGCTAGAAAGAAATCATATACATGTGTGTTCAAGATTCCCATCTGCCCTGCTTCCTACATCTTATTGCACCTTTTAGGTTTCCTTAACAATAGCAGTTTTAACATTGCTTTTAATTAGATGAATTAAGAATGTTCTTTGATGTTATCACCCCCTCCCGCCCCCCTATCACCTTCAGTTCCCCATTGCAGTGAAGAGTGCTGTGATTTCCATGGTAACAGGACTACCAGTGGAGGTTGGCTCTCACTGGTTGGTCTGGTCAGAGGAAAGTTTGGGGCAGTCCTTCCTGGTGTGCTAGGCTCTGCATGGGGCTTTCCAGGGGGTTACCTTAAAAGTAATGAAGTGAGAAATGTTAAAGGCTGTGAGGAGAGCATAGTGAAGCTTCATGCAGAAGGGTCCAAGTATGCCCCTGGTATTTCCTGACAGTCCTTAGCCCTCACCTGAAGTAAGAGGGTCCCACCCTCCCCTGTGCTTCCCCAAGTTCTCAGATATATGTTAAGAGTCATCCCATTCCCAGTCCAACCATCTCGTTTCTTCCCTGTGGTTAACTTGCTTTAGGCTATAGGAGGGACTTTGTTCCCCTTGGATTTTGTTATTCTTGGTAACAGACTGTTTCTCCTCCCATTCTCTTTTCTTCCCTATTTTTTCCTCACCCAGAGAGTTTTCAACGTCCTTTATCCCATGCCTGCTGACCAGCGGAGACATGTCAGCATCAATTCTGCCCGGTGGCTGCCCGAGCCAGGGCTCGGCCTGGCCTATGGTACCAACAAAGGAGACCTGGTGATCTGCCGACCAGAGTGAGTGGCTCAAGGGGCTGGCGGGGTGGGGACTCAGGGGGTCATCCAGGCTGAGGACTGGAGTCATCAGCATTCACCTGTGGATCTGGCCAGTGAGGTGGGGTCTTTTTTTTTTTTGAATTTTATTTATTTTTTTATACAGCAGGTTCTTATTAGTTATCCATTTTATATGTATTAGTGTATATATGTCAGTCCCAATGTCCCAATTCATCACACCACCACCACCACCACCCCCGCTGAGGTGGGGTCTTCTAGATGGGAAATTCGAATTCTGCTAGAGCCTGACTCGTTCTCGGCGTCACTCCTCAAAGTGTCCTTTTCACCTAGGGGATGGTAAGGTTAGCTCTCCATTCCAAAAATCTTCAAAAGACTGGTATAGTTATTAGGTGTTTTTAAATCTAAGGCAGTATTTTTTTTTCTTTGTTTTCCCTCGTTCTCTGGTTTCCTAGTGATAGTAAAGTTTCCCTGCAGGCAAAAGCATAGATATCAAAGATTCTTTTCTAAACCCTTTTTGAAAAATTCAACAGGTGGTCTCAGGTTTGTGTAAATGCCATAGACATTAACTTAAGAAACAAAATTGGAAATAGAATATTGTTAAAGCCCTAATTTGTCAAGCTACGGATCTCTGACAGCCTGGCTCTGTCTGTGTCCTGCCTGTTTTCCTTTCTGCTTGGGGTTCTGGCTCATAATAGTGAAGGCAGATTGAAAAGCTTAGTTTAGAATAAAAATGATAATTAACTGGTCTTGATTGAAGTAGGGGGTAGGAGGCGACAGGGAACCAAAGCATCTCTGTCTTAAGTCCTGATGACACCCGCTTCTCCCCTTCCTCTGGCTTTTTGGAGGAGAGAGGTCTGTTCAGGCATCCTTTCACTCAAGACCCTGGGAATCAGCCAGGTCTGTCATCAATTTCCAGACCCAGCCAGGTGGGGAGAGTGAAACTCTGTACTTCAATGCAGATCAGGCTGATTGCTGCGTGGGCTACTGCGGGGTTCCAGCCGACTAAATGCCACTTCTGCCTCCAGGCCATCCTAATGTTGTCCTTCACTTGGTGCAGAGTCTTCTCCAAGGGTAGCCTGCAGATCACAGAACACGCACGGTGTGGCTGGTCTGGTAGGGTCTCTGGCTGCTGGGAGTGTCCATGTTGCCTTTTGATAGGGCCCTTGGTGATTTTTCCTAAAGTGTGTATTTGGGTCAGTTCTTGTGGCCTGGTAGGTGACTGGTGATTGAGCCCTTGTCAGCTGAGCTAGGTCGGTGGCCCAGGAGAAAGAAAACCTGGTTCTGATGACAGCTCTTTTATTCCACCTAGAATTTTCGGAGCCCCTTCCAAAGAGAAGCTGCTGTCTCAGCCTGACCTAGTCAAGCTGCTCTTAGAGCTGGGAGACTGCTTGATTCTGCCAGCTACACTCTCTTCAGACTCAGTGTCCACAGAGCCCCTTTCACTAGCTCCTGGTGCCTCTCCAGAACACAGCCTGCCTCTTTCATGACTGTGCTACTGTTAACCCAGGTGCTTTATCTGTCCATTTCTGCCCTCCCCGCAGCCTGTCCGTAGTCTCAGGATCAGTCTTCCCTGAACGATTTCTTTTTCCCCAAAGCACATTATCTTACCTCTTCCTCTTTTCTTAGAAATTCATAAGAGGACTCTAATAGGCATCTTTCCCAAAACTGGAAAAGAATTCTGGATTATAATTTCACTCTTACCAACACTGTAGTTACAGGCCTTTCTTCCCCTGTTTCTCCAAGACAGCCTTCCTTAGCATTGTTGTCTTGTCCCTGGCTCCAGCTACTAACCTTTGTCCCAACCAGACTCCCAGCCCCTTCTCTTGCAAAAGCGATCTGCTCTTACAGAGGCAGTGTCTCTGCTCCCAATTTGTCGTGGCCCCACAAGGCTTTTATGTCTACAACCCCAGCCTACATACTTGGTGTGAGTCACAGACATCTCAGCCAGACATGAAGCTGGCTTTGGCCTCTCTTTTCTCCCCATATGTCATCTTCAGCATCCACCGTCTCAGCAAGCTGGAGCCGTCTTGAGCTGCCTGGGGAATTCTCTTACCCACCAGCAACTCAAATCTCTTCCATGACAAGATAGCACTAATGGGCTTCCCTGGTGGCGCAGTGGTTGAGAGTCTGCCTGCCGATGCAGGGGACACGGGTTCGTGCCCCGCTCCGGGAAGATCCTACATGCCGCGGAGCGGCTGGGCCCGTGAGCCATGGCCACTGAGCCTGCGCGTCCGGAGCCTGTGCTCTGCAATGAGAGAGGCCACAACAGTGAGAGGCCCGCATACCACAAAAAAAAAAAGAAAAAAGATAACACTAATGTTTGACACAGCGAACAGCACCGCATCACAGACCAAGTTGTGTTGGACTCAGAGCTAGTTGAGCCTGCCTTTTTGGTGTTGCTGTTTCTTCTGATTTCTTGGGTCGTGTGGGTAAATGCCCCATGCCTTAGGGCCAGTGTTTAAGGGTACCATATAAAATTAAGATGGACATGACTTTGTCCCAAGTTGTCCAAAGCTTCTCCAGTTCTCAGTCACCTTCATTTCTGTACTTTAGGCAGGAAATACTATGAAAAATATTCAGGTAAGTAAGTTTAGACTCACCCGAGGTCTCCCAGCAGATCAGTGACAAAATGAGCCTTCCCAGTTTTCCGATCCAGAGCTCTTTTCTGTAGCTGATTCTTAACGTTTTTTCAATCAAAAACCCCTTTAGAATTCCGACGAAAGCAACATACTCTCTTCCACAGAAGAATATACCGCAAGAACACACAATTTTGTAACTCTTTTAAGACCTCAGGTGAAGAATATAGCTCTAGATCATGTTGAGGCATTTAAGTGGGTCAGGTGATTGATGCAGTGGGAAATGAGAGAGGATAAGTGAGAACATGTACATCTTTTTTAACAGTCTCTGAGTGATCTCCGGCTTCGAACGAGGAGAACAAATAAATAGGGAAGTAGAAGCTCAGGGTTGTTGCCTGCTGCCTGGCCCTGCGTGATGCAGCTCCCTGGCACACCCATTCCCAAGGGCACATGAGCCAGCCAGCCAGCCAGCTGGGCCAAGATTACAGCCCTCCCTCCAAAACAGGTGGTTGTCTGCCTTTGTCTCAGGCACAGGCAGCTTTACCACATTTTGTGCTTTCAATCCTGTTCTTGATTTTTCCTCCATTGTCTTAGCCTTGGCACGCTCTCCAAGCACAAAGACAGAGGTAACAAGCTCCTTGGGCATCTCTTGAAGGTATTAAAACCCCACTTGACAGTAGAAAAAAGCCTAAGGAAACACTCCATCTCTCCAGGCACAGAAATTCTTAGGACAGGTGAGGAGATGGACCACTGGCCCTTCCACCCATATACAGAGCCATTTCAGTGGCTGATAGCCTGGTGTCCCCCCCGCTCCCAGCAGTGAGATGCTCCTTTCTCCTTTGCTCTGCTCTCTGACCCGCCACCCCTCCCAAGCTGCTCCTGTGCCTCTGGCTGTCCGCCAGCCCAGCCAGCCCCCCAACCAGTAACCAGGGTGGGTATGAAGTGCCAGATTGATATGAGGGGCTGCTTGCTCACTTCCGTCTCATAGATCAGCCCTACAAACGGCGGGGTGGGGAGGTGCTGGGAAGACCTCTGAGAGTCAGCTCAGAAGACAGAATTCAGAGACTCATGTCAGAAGAAAAGTAGGCTGGGGGGAATTCCCTGGCGGTCCAGAAGTTAGGACTCGGTGCTTTCACTGCCGAGGAGGGCAGTTCTGTGTGAGAGCGTTTTCACCACCGAGGAAGCCAGACTGGCTCTTAGCTGTGTTCAGGGAGCCCCAAGGGTCCCAGCTGTGAGGAGTCACTGAACCAAGCCCAGGAGCACAGCTCACAGAGGCTGTTGAAGGAAGCCAGGAAGGCTGACCCTGACTGGCCTTCTCATTCTTCTTCACCCCTCTGTGTGTTTGTCTAGCTTCCAGGAAGAACCTAGAGCAAACAGTGGTGACTCATTCATCCTCCCTAAGGTCCAAGGAGGAAGGAGAGGGTTGGGACTGTTCTTTAGCTTACAGATGGAAATAAGCAACACTGAATATTGAACACTTAGAGTTTCATTAGCCAGAGGAGGGTATCTTCAACTCTGTTCCTTGGTACAGTGCCTGGAATTTCAACCAAATCCATGAGCTTGTTGTACTCAAGCTGGTCTGACCATAGAAGGTAGAACAAATCATGGCTGGAATTGGACCTCTTGGTGGGGAGTAGAGAGGATTGGGGTCGGGGGCGGGGGGAGAATGGAATAGGATGTTGATAGCCTCCGTCACTCCTGTTCTGTTTGGCAGTTGATATCCTCAGTAAGTGGCCAGAGTTCATAGCCTGGAGCTGATGGCGCATGCTGCCAGATGGAAAGTGTTGGAGGGACTCTTTGACCATCAGCGTCATGCTGGCAGTCGCAGCTCAGAGAGTGTGCCTTCAGGTGGCCTTTTCTCTGAGATGGGAAGGAAGGTGCCTGGTCACGCAATACATGGTTTGGTATAGGTTTGGTGTGAGCAGTTTGTTGTCACTAACCAGCCCTGGGTAGCAGGAATTACAGACAAAGGATTTGGCGGGGACCCACGTGGTATTGCCACCTGTCAATAAATCTTGACAAGTTCGTAAATCAGAGACTCCCTGGCAGCTGGCTTCATGTGGTGCCTCATGCAGCCAAGATTTGCTCATCAAAAATTGCAGTGGTGGCTTTGTTTTCTGGGGGCCTCTGCTTTTGTTTCTGGTCATTTGCCTCTTCCCTCACGTAAGGTCTTCTCTCACCTCTGCTCTCCAATGCCCTGTTGTTCTCAGACAACCCTCACAAAAATAGCTGAGTATCTGGTGACTCAGCTCCCTGTGGTCTCGAGGAGAAACAGCAGCTCGCTGAGATCCAGGAAACATGGCCCGCCACCTCCTGTGCGGCTGTGGGAGTGGCGGTGGCGGAGATTCGGGTTGAGGTGTCCCGGCTCAGGGTGCTGACCTCAGTCCTGGCCCCCGGGCTGACCGCAGGTGTTGTTACCCTGAACTTTAATTCTTTATTGATGTTCTTTCAGAGGGCTCGTCTGAAGATCACACCAAATCTGCCCTCTAAGAGGAGTTGGGAGGGGTTTAGTCCAGAACAGGGAGAGGAAGAGTACTTTTGTTTGGCTGTGGCTCTTTCCCACAGGTAAAGCCTAATCCCCAGAATCTTAGTGCCCCTCTAGTGATGGATTTGGGGTCCCAGTGCCTAGGCCCGTTTCCTTTCACCTGAGGTAGCACAGCCTCCTGACATGCAGTCGCTCACCGTGCAGGCCCCATCAGGCCCCTGCCCTATCCAGTCCTCACATTTAGGAAGGAATCACCTTACGTCACCCCCCCACAACTCATCTTTTCCTGGCTAATCCTCACAACCCACTGACTTTCATTTGTTTGCTCTTTATTGAAGAAGTTCTGTCGTTAAAGGAAGGTGACCTCAGCCTCTAGGTTAAAAAGCTGGCTTCCGTTGGAGCTTTTCTTAGTCAGCTCAAGACGGGGTGGCTTAATCACCAGAAATTTATTTTCTACCATCTGGAAGCTAGAAGTCTGAGATCAGGTGCTGGCATGGTTGAGTTCTGGTGAGGACTCCTTTCCTGGCTTGCAGACAGCCACCTTCTCACTGTGTCCTCACATGATGGAGAAAGAGAATAAGATCTCTCTCTCTCCTTATAAGGCCAGAGTCCTTTTGGGTTAGGGTCCCAGTCTTATGACTTCATTTAACCTTAATTACCTTCTAAAGACCCTATCTCCAGATACAGTCACTTTGGGGGTAGGGTTTCAACATGTGAATTTGTGGGGGATTCAGTCTATAGCAGAGCTCTTCAAGCACATGTGCATGCCCTGTCCCTCTTAGGAGCAGAGCTAGCTTTTTTGAGTATCTCCTACAATCTCTACATAGACACTGGAGTTCTCATCAAAGGGCTCAAAGACAGCTGTTTCCCAACTCTTATCCCTCTTCCTTCACCACCGTCAGCAGCACCCCGCCGTCAACCATGTGCTTGGTGCTAGGTAGCTGTCTTGCATTTTGGGACCCACCACTGGCAGCCAGGCTTGCTGCCTGAGGTGGCACATCAGTATAGAAAGATAAGAGGCCACTGCTTCCCTTCTGGCAGTTTTGCCTGCGTGAGGTTGGAAGAAACTGCTTGATACTCCATTGCAGGGAAAGAAGGAACCAGGAGAAGGTTGGCAGCCCAGAGAACTTGATGGCTAGAAGCTCTTCTCTCTGCTGTCAGCAGTCCAGCCCATTGCTGCTGCAGTTTTTCTCCTCCCTCCCCCAGGAGAAGTTTGTGAGCCCTCCCTGGTCATCTTCAGCTCTCCCAGTTGCTTGTCCAGCCTCTACGTGGCAGAGGAGCCGCTAGGGCCAAAATAGAAAGAGATGTGGGCCTCTCTGGCTCAGCAGGAGCTTTTTCCTGCTTAGACTTCTGAGCTCCAGGCAAAGTAAAAATGTAAAGGTGCCCTCATTTTCCTTTCTCCTGACCCCGTGGCTGTAGGGAAGACCCAATGGTGAGAGCCTGCACTCTCTGTTTCTGAGCACTAAGCACTCCCTTTAGACAGGGCTGTCCGTGGCACCTGGTATCTCCAGGGCCATCTTAGCTCCTTTCTCATATGTCTGAAGTACACGCAGAACTCACTGCCTGACTGGCATGGCTATTTTTTAGCTCTTCCTTAGCCCCAAAGAGGAGCCAGTTAGGCTCTGGGGGATGGAAGAGGCTAAAGCCACCACTCCAGGCTTTGGGGCTGTTGGAGATTTGTCTGGTCTGCTCTACACTGAGCATCCTGATGCAGGAATATCTTTGGTCCTGGCCTCAGCCCAGCCCCAGGAGAGGAAGGAGGGAATTGCAAGGAGTTCTGGCCGTTCCGTATCTAATGCCTTCCACCTTTTCTCCTTCCCAACTGATTTTCAGGGCCTTAAACTCTGGTGTTGAGTACTACTGGGACCAGCTGAATGAGACTGTCTTCACTGTTCACTCCAGCAGCCGAAGCAGTGAGAGGCCTGGGTGAGTTTGTGAAAGAGGAGGCCCGCCCTCCCTTCTGCAACCAGTGGGCTCTGGAGCAGTGCCCTCAGACTGTGCTCCAGGGCTCTGTAGCTGCCCGTCCTCAACCAGAGCAGCTCCTCTTTGATCTGCTTCATGCGTTGAGCTTTTGCATGTGATTTTGTTCGAGAAGAGTGTTTCATGGCTAAGAAAGAGAACAGAACCTCTGCCCTCAGAGCCTTGATTTAAGACAGGCTAGGACACCGTCTAGCCCTCTCATTCTGGCATGGTATCTGGGCGAGCTGCGGTGAGGAGAAAGGAGTGGACACTGGAGAGGGATGCCCTCCCTAGGAAATTGCTTGTGGGCAGTCTCCCACGTGACCCAGGCCTCAGGGTCCAAGCTGCCCAGAGCTGCAGCCCTGGGACAGACCCTCCCCAGGAGCCAGTGAGAGAGTAGGAACCTGGTACTGATCCTCTCATCACTTAATTCATTAACGAAGACTGGAACATTTTGAGAAAAAGTCCTGGGTCAATGATAAAGCCAAAGCAGTCACTGCTTCCTAGAGGGAGTACAGGGCACAGCCGGAGGAGTAATCCCCAGAAGCAGCTACAAATAGGAGTGGCTGGTGACTGTCTTGAAAGTCCTGGGCTCCCTCTGCTGCCGGCTTGAGCTGTCCTGAGGGTCAGTGCCTAGGAAATGCCCAAGGAAGGGGGCGTATAGCTTGGGGCCTGGGCCTTACTCATTGGCAGCTGGCGCTCCCTGCTTTTAAGGGTCTATTTTCAGAAGGCCCCGAAGGAGGATCCCAGAGCAGCCTCACAGGAGTCCTGGTGCTTCTCCTCCAAAGTGGAGATTCAGTGGCAGTTCCAAGAATTTAAACTGGAATCTTGTCAGCATATAGTTAGAAGGAAGGAAAAGCTAAAGAGAGAAAGGGCCCTCTTGGGCTGCTCACCCTTTTTCCCATGGAGCTCAGCTAGTGGCTTCCCAAATCTAAGGAAGCGTCTTTTAAGATCAGCCATCTCTACCTCCCCAGAAAGGCCCTCGTTGTTTGAGTGACTGGACCAGCTGGGTTTGCAAAACTGGACGGTTCTGCGCCTCCTTTCATTGTCCCGGGGTGTGGACTGATCTGGAGGAGAAAGGACACAGGCGAGTTCACCGCCATCGGGAGGCAGCCGCGGGAGCGGGCCTCTCAGCCTGCAGGCCCTGGTCCAGGCTGTGCCCTGGGGATTGGCATGGAGCACGCGGAGCTGTGTGTGGTGTGCTGTCCCCAGCCCTGCCCGACTCCGCTCTGCCTTTCTCTCCGTAGCACCAGCAGAGCCACATGGAGGACAGACAGAGACATGGGCCTGATGAATGCAATTGGGCTGCAGCCCCGGAACCCCACCACCTCAGTGACATCTCAGGGCACCCAGACTCTGGCCCTTCAGCTGCAGAATGCCGAAACACAGACAGAGAGGGAGATCCAGGAGCCGGGGACAGCAGCTTCAGGTCCTGGTGAAGGTAGGAGCCATGTAACACTAGAGGGGAAATGAGGCTGGGAGAGTGGCGTGGGGTGGGGGCTGGGACCATTCTCACCCCTCCCTGAGGCTCCCGGCCCCTCCACACGGACAGCTGGTGCAGGGCGAGCACCACTGCTGTCAGGGTGAGTGCCCCTCACATGGTGGTGCCTCCTCGGGCAGGAAGGTCATTCCCCTGATCTGGGTCACTGCTCCGGCAAGCCGAGCTGCTCTCACAGCTTTGCTCAGTCCCACCAAGGACCCTCATCTCCTTATCCTCTAAAACTTGGAGGACCCAGGGTGTTCTTCCAGAGAGAGAGCACAGAGAGTCATCTAGATAGAGAAGGCTCCCTGCTGTGAGCTCTCGTTCCAGAGACATGCACCCCAGGCCTCGGGCTTCCAGGACCACGCCACAGGGTAGCTTGTCTCCCCCTGCTGCCAGCCTGGCGGAGTCGGGACTGCCACAGGTGAGGCCCTCACACACCTGTGCTTCATGGCCATTTTGACTGCAGCCTGGCACGCAGTCAGCCCCTTCCTCTCACCTATTGCAGGTGTGGCTCAGCCAGCTCCGCCCTGGCTCTGCGCTGGCCTCACACTGCTAAGAACCAATTAGCACTTCCCAGCGGTAGCGCTCGAACCCCTTTGGAGTGTGTTGGCAGCTGTGTTAAATAGGCTGTTCTCGCTCAGTCACTGTCCTTACCCCCTACCCCAGCCCCTGGCTGCTCCAGGCTCCAGACAAGGCAGCCTCCAAACAGACCCACATTTCCTAGGTCCGTGTTAAGCCATTTGCTCAAGAGAGACCATGAGAAGAGAGGACAGGTGTGCATCGGGCAAGGAGTAACTAATCTGCCTGTGTCACCTCCAGGGAACAGCTTTCCAAACTGCAGCCCCCCAGCAGGGCACTGTCCCTGTCGCTGCCATGAACTGACACTTTTTACAGTTAAGTCCCTTCTTGGTCTGTGGCCCAGGCCACCTCCTACATCTGTTGGGTGGAAACCCCTTGGTGTAGAGGTAGCGGCTGCAGCAGCCCAACACAGCTCCGAGCCTCACTGAAGAGGAGAGAGCTGGAGCTCCTCCAGCCAACCCCAGGCGGAAGTCCTTGTCTGAGGCGGCCCCCCTGCCGCGATCTCGTGGCCGTTTACTGACTGTCTCCCGTGCATCAGCCGCTGGGGTTGCAAAGACAGATAGGCCTTGGTCCTTCCCCAAGGAACTGGACGTCTAGACAGGGAGGCAGGCACCCAGCAGGTAATTGCTTCACACGATAAGGACCTCGGGGCCACGGAGGAGGGGGGCCCAGCTCCCAACTGTGGGGCTCGGGGAAGGCTTCTGGAGGAGGCGACCCTGAGCTGAGTCTTCAAGGATAAGTAGGAAAATGTCAGGCCAAGTGGGATGGGGGCAGGGGGCAGGCATTCCTGGCGGAGGGGACAGCAGCTGCAAGGGCACCAAGTTCAAAAACATTACCATCTGCACCGAGGACCACTCACTAGTGGGCTCTTGTTCCTGGCCTGTCATCGCATGTTGAGACTGAGGCTGGATGAGCAGGAAGGGCAGATTACAGGGATCTGGGTCAGAAGTGAGGCCTTCAGCCTGAAAGTGAAGTGCAGGAGGGGCTCCCCACTTGAGGAGAAGAGCATCCACCGGTGTTTTCACCTCCCAAAGAAGCCTCTGATATTTCTTGATTAGCATCAGCTTATTTCTGGCCTCCAGTCAATTATAAGTTCCTTTCTTCCTGTTTCAGGATGCGGATGATGGGCTGGCAGGAGGAAGGAGGTTCTGTTTTCCAGTTTGAGACCAGAACCTGATTCTCTCCCAGTCTCTCCCTGCAAAGTAGAACAGGTGGTGGAGGGTGAGCCCTTCAGAGGCCAGAGGCACTCTTCAGCAGAGGCAGCAGTTGAATAGGCTGTTCTCTAGAACGGGAGCCTGGGCAGGGTGGTTCAGGATGGCTCGCTGCATCTGTCTGGCCTGGTGAACTTTGCCTGGAGCTCTGGACCTCCAGCTCTGAAAGGGACAGCATCATAGTCCCTTTCAGAAAACCCCACACCTAGAAAGAAGTATGGGGAGAAGATGTGTGGGGCATTGACCAGTGGGTGTGACTGGCCAGGCTTGTCCCTCCTGGGGCCAGGAGCGTTGTTCTGAGGTGCTTACCCCACTGACCACTGTCCACTACTGCCGCTCTGGTAGGGGGACCAGGAATCAAGAGTCTTCTTGGGCTCAGACTTCCTTCCTGGTCCGCTTTCCCCATCTAGCAGGCAGACACAGCAGCTACACACACACACACACGCACACAGACACACAGAGACACACACACCACCCCCCACCCCCACCCCTGCCTTCTGTCTCCCAGTTGGCAAAACTACTAAA
The DNA here is from genome assembly GCF_949987515.2 of Delphinus delphis. NCBI lineage: Eukaryota > Metazoa > Chordata > Mammalia > Artiodactyla > Delphinidae > Delphinus > Delphinus delphis. Next base: position 96,749,095 of record NC_082690.1, on the reverse strand, counting down.
GGAAACCGCTCTGGGCTTAGCTAGAAGGTGGGGCTGGGGCTGCTTGGGGGGTACCCCCTCTGCACCCCTCCACACACCAGGGCCCAGTCTATTAGTCTGGGCAGCCAGCTCCACTTGTGGTATTTACCATTCTGTGGCCTGCCCCTCCCCTGGCCCTTTCCCACTGGTTAGCACTGAGGGGTCCCAGGCTACTCATTTTCATGTTCTATGAGAATTTTATTAAAATCTATTCAGTTCTGTCTAGGACTTCCCGGAAGAGCCCTCCACAGGGGGAGTTTGCAGGTGTTGGCTTTTTTACTTGTCCAGCTTTAAAGCTTCCCTACCCTGTCACTCAGAAAGGGAGGGGAGGCATTCCCTGGGCTCACTGTTTGCTCCCAGCTCTGATACAGTGCCTGCCTGGCACACAGTGGGTGCTCAAGAAGTGTGTGGAATGAATGAATTGAGCAGAGGCAAGGCCCTGCCTCCGAGCTTGGCTGTGCTGCACTATTTGGGGAGCCCATGGCTCTGCCTCTGACCACTGAGAACGGTTGCTTGGACCTTTTTGTTGTCTGGTGAAGATGACAGACCAGCTGGGCCAGGGAAGAGCAAATGTGAAAAGGGAAGGAAAGGGTGCCCCCTGAGGTCAGGAAGGGCAGCTCCTCCTCTGATGCAATCTGGCTTCCCTCTTCTGGGCAGTGAAACCCCCAGAACTGGGCATTATGGGAAGTTACTGATCCCATTCTGGCCTCTGTATCCAGAACGTACCTTAGAACTTGCCAAGGAAATGATCTCATGTCAACACTAAATCAGTTTACCATTTTTCAGAGACAAAAAGAAATGCTTTTGCTACAGGGAAGGAGACAGCAGAATTAACCCCTGTGGCCGCCACTGCTCCTGGAGCTAATAGCTTGGATCCCTAGCCATGGCTGCCACTTCTCTCAGGCCCCAGTGTGTTTTCCTCTTGAAGAATGTGCTGGCTGCCTACCTTGGCTCGCAGCCTTGACTTAGAGCTCCCAAGAGACAAGCACAGCTCACAGCTCTCTAGGCTGAAGCTACCTACACCCAGCCCTGAGGAAATCGTTTGTGTATACATTTTAAACTCTTCTATCCCATCTTTTGTGAGTACTTACTTTATGTCTAGTATTGTATTAGGCACCATGAATCCACAGGTATTGCAAAGGGAATCTGATTCAGAGATGAAGCCATGTCTCTACCCTCAAAAATAAGTCCAGAAAGGAAACAGACATATAACTGTGTCCCCATAGCAAAAGGGTAACATGTGACCGGTTTTCAGAAGCCACCTTAAGTCTGGAACGCCTGTAGGCAGCCTGGGAGCCCTTTATTCACCCACACATTCGACAGGTAGATGCCAAGTGCAAGCCCAAAGATGAATAAAACTTAGTCCAAGACCATCAGGAACTTAGAGCCCAGAGGGAGAGGACTCTGACGCAGAGAAGTGTGGGTCACTGTGGGGCCCAGAGCAGGAGCAGCCACTCCCAGGTGGGGACCTTGGAAGGCAGGGTGAGGGAGGTGGTACTTGTGCTGGCCCTTGTAAACAAATGGACTTCGGATGTGGGGAAATGGGCAGGTGCGTGGCAGGTAGAACACCCACAGTGTGTGCAGGCAGGGGCGCTGGGCACACAGCAGCGCTGAGTCTCTGGGTTCAGGAAGGGGGATGGTCAGGGAAACAGCTAGGACCTGACCAGAGAGGGCCTTTAAATGTCACGGTGAGAACCTTAACTACTTGAGGACTCTTGGAGCTGCTGGGTTTTGAACCGAGTATGGACTTAACCAGAACTCAGTGGATCAGAGCTGAATTAGAATGGTAATAGCAGCAGCATGGAGGCTGGGTGGAAAGGGGAGAGAGAAGCAAGAAGACCATTTAGGAAAGACAGCCACAGTTGCGGTGAGAGGTGGCCAGGCCTGGAGCCACTGGCACAGTGAGAAAGGACAGGAGGTCCCAGACCCGAGTGCCAGCAGCAGGGCAGGGCCTAGCTGTGACAGCTCCCCTAGGGCCCCAAGGCAGACCTGCCCCGCCCCTCAAAGTGATCTACAGGAAAAGAGCTGATAGTTCACCGGGCACAGAGCCCAGCCCACTGAGCTCCAATGCCAGCAGGCCGTGGGCCAGCCTACTGCATACCCCAGGCCGGGCTGGGGAGGCCCTCAGTGCATAGCGTTCTTGGAGAACTGTGGCAGTGGCAGCACAGGGAGGTCCCCATGGGCCCTCTCCAGGTCGCCCTTTTGGCTCACAGGGTAGAAGCTGTGCTGGCACCAAAGCCCTAGGTTGACCTTTCCTCTTACCCCTACCCACTGCTGAACAGCTTTTCCCTTGAGAGAAGTACTCTGAGAGCCCTTCAGGTTCTCTCTCCTTCTGCCCTGGGAGTTGGCACTGAGCTGTCTGAGGGGGAAGCACGTAAGGGCAGCTTGCCTTGAGGGGTTGGAGGTGGGAGGGTAGAATTTACTAGAAAATCTGGAGAAAAGCAAGCTGGACATAAGTGAGAGCCCAGGCGGAGTCCCTACTCAGTGCTGGGGGGGAACTGTCTCACTGAGACCCAGAGGAAGAACTACCAGCACATACCTGCCAAGCACTTGCAAGGAGGGAAGAGATCTAACGGGACTTCGATGCAGCTAAGCTGCAGAACTGGCTGCCTGGAAATCCAGCTCTGACAAGGTGAGTAGAGAGAAGGCACTGGACAGTGTGGGAGCAAAGAAAGTCTTGCAAAGATAGCTGTTGACAACAAGTACCCCCCCAAAAATTCAAACGTCACCATCAAAGCTGCCCAGACTGCAGAATCCCAAAGTGGCCAACAGGTAGCCAAAGGAAACAAATCCATACATAGTTTGGTAGAGCAGCCCTGGCAGCCTGGGAGCCTTGATCATAGTTGCCCACAGGCTTGGACTGCATGTCTGCCCAGTGGGGGCTGAACACAGGCTGGAGGAAGGTCCCTCAGGGTGGGGCTCTTCCTGCAGAGTCCAGGTTATTCACAACAGCCACCATTGACTGAGCACCCGCTGTGTGTCAGGTGTGTAACAGGCATTATCTCATTCCCTCTACCCGGCACCTTGCAGGTTGGATGTTTCATCCCTCTTTTGCAAGTCAGAAAATTGAGGGGTACTTCCCTGGTGGTCCAGTGGTGAAGAATCCGCCTTCCATTGCAGGGAGACACGGGTTCAATCCCTGGTCGGAGAACTGAGATCCCACATGCCATGGGGCAACTAAGCCCTGATGCCACAACTACTGAGCTCGCGTGCCTCAACAAGAGAGCCCGCGTGCCTCAACAAGAAAGCCCGCACGCCACAACTACAGAGCCCACATGACCTGGAGCCTGCACGCCACAGCTAGAGAGAGAAAACCCGCATGCCACAACTGCAGAGAAGCCCATGCACCACAGCTAGAGGAGCCTGCACACCGCAATGAAAGATCCCGCGTGCCTCAACGAAGATCCTGCGTGCTTCAGCTAAGACCTGACGCAGCCAAAAAAAAGATAAAGAAAAGAAAACAGGAATGTGGGTGTCAAGGGACTTATCCTAGGTCACACAGCTAGTGAGTGGCAGAACTAAGGTCTGAGCCAAAGCCTTGTCTGCTCACAGACAAGGGAATACTCAGGCTTTGGGGGAAAGAGCAGAACCTTCTCTCTTCCTCCCTAGAGGTGCAGACTGAAGCCTCAGGCTGGGGCAGTTGTCTGCCTCTAGCGAAAAATGAGGGTATCAGGCATCCAGCCCCGGGAGAACAGTATGTGGGAAATAACTTGGGAAAGTTGGTGAGTAAAGTGGGACAAGAGGAGAAGACAGAATGCCTTCTAGAGAACAGTTAAAAATCGTCTTCCTCGTGTGCTTTTAGGAAGTGACATAAACAGAACAATGAAGAGAGAGCACAGCTTTGAAACGGAGCAGAGCAGACCATTTGCCTTCTAGCCACACCCCGTACAGTGCCCTCGCTTTCCAAAGACCAGGCAGTGCCCCCTGTTCCAGGGCCAGGTCTGCCAGGTTACCCAAGACAGGGAGGAGCAGACACAGCCAGCTGTCTGGGTTGCCTGCATTAGCTGCATGACCAGTCTGCCTGTGGTATCCAGAGGGTTAAAACCAGACTCCCAGCTTCTGGTCCAGCCCTGCCTCTTAACCAGCTGAGCAGCCTCGGCCACCTAGGCCTCAGTTTCACCACCTGTAAAACAGAAGTATGAATTACGATTGTTTGGGGAGTCTTATCTAGTTTTCAAGTCCCTGACTTATTCTTTTTTTTTTTTTTAATATCTTTATTGCAGTATAATTGCTTTACAATGCTGTGTTAGTTTCTGCTGTTCAACAAAGTGAATCAGCTATATGTATACATACATCCCCATATCCCCTCCCTCTTGAGCCTCCCTCCCACCCTCCCTATCCCACCCCTCTAGGTCATCACAAAGCATCGAGCTGATCTCCCTGTGCTATGTAGCAGCTTCCCACTAGCTATTTTACATTTGGTAGTGTATATATGTCCATGCCACTCTCTCACTTCGTCCCAGCTTACCCTTCCCCCGCCCATGTCCTCAAGTCTGGTCTCTACATCTGCATCTTTATTCCTGCCCTGCCACTAGGTTCATCAGTACCATTTTTTTAGAGTCCATATACGTGCTTTAGCATACAGTATTTGTTTTTCTCTTTCTGGCTTCACTCTGTATGACAGACTCTAGGTCCATCCACCTCATTACAAAGAACTCAGTTTCGTTCCTTTTTATGGCTGAGTAATATTCCATTGTATACATGTGCCACATGTTCTTTATCCATTCGTCTGTCGCCTGACTGATTCTTGAAGTGAGGGATTGGCCCTCTTCTTGTTTCTGCTTTTAGCTAGAATCCCCCAGTTACTACTAGCGGTGGCCTGCCTGACTCAGAGGCCCAGGCCAGCAGTTAATTCCCTCCCTTCTGCTTTGTGCCTTCCAGGTGAGGGCTCGGAGTACGGTGCCAGTGGGGAAGATGCTCTCAGCAGGATCCAGCGGCTGATGGCGGAAGGGGGCATGACAGCCGTGGTGCAGCGGGAGCAGAGCACCACCATGGCCTCCATGGGTGGTTTTGGCAACAACATCATCGTCAGCCACCGTATTCACCGCAGCTCCCAGACGGGCACCGAGCCTGGGGTCGCGCGCGCCCCCTCGCCCCAGCCCTCCACCTCTCGGGGACTGCTCCCAGAAGCTGGGCAGCTGGCAGAGCGAGGCCTGAGCCCCCGGACAGCCTCCTGGGACCGGCCTGGTACCCCTGCACGGGACCCACCCCAGGCAGCCCTGCCCACCTCCTCCCCCGTCCCCCTTCCCAGCACTGAGGGACCAGCCCTGCACTGCGACCTCACCAATAACAACCACCTTCCCGATGGTGGGGGCAGCAGCCTGGGGGAGGCTGCGGGCCCCAGTGGGGAGCCACGGAACAGGTAGAGACGTGTGTGCACTGGTGCCTCCCCTCGAACCGCTGAGCAGAAACCGGACCTCACAGCTGACTGGGAACTGTATGCACAGAAGAGCCGCGGGCTGCGGAAACAGGAAACAGGAGCAAGAGGGTGGGGGGTTGAGAGGGAGTCCGAGTCAGCCAGCGTGAGGCAGTCAAAGGGGCAAGGCTTGCCTCCGGGGACTAGAACCTTCTAGGATCTGGAGCCCAGGGGAGCCACAGGCTGCTGCGCTCAGTGTGAATGGAGGTGGAAATGGGTATCCCTGCCATGAACCCCCCTTTCTCCTGGAAACAAGGCTCAAGGGACTCAGCCCTGGGCAGAGAGCCCTCAGAAGGGTGAATAGTCTTCCAGATCTGGGCCAAACCATCCTGGACGGTGGCCAGTGGGCCAGCTTCTCCCTGTTCACCTGTTGTGCAGGCAGAGCCACTAGGAGCCCTAGTGCAGGAGGAGCGGCCTGGCTCCCAGAAATCAGCTCCATTTCTGAGCCTTCCAGAGCTTCAAGCTTCTCTTGATCATCTTACCCCACAGAGACCACAGTCAGGGGTCAGGCCAGGCCTCCAGATTCCTGAGGACAGGGACTTCCTGCACTTACTGTTGGGGAACAACCATGGAGTGAATGGGGCAGCCTGCTTGCCTGAGACAGGATGGGGTCAAGGGATGGTGGGCAGGTCCTCGCTCAGGAGTGGGGGGTGTAGGCTGGCCAGCCCCCAGCGCTTGTCCACCAAGCTCCTCCTTCCCCACCACCCCCCAAGGCCCTCAGAGCAGCACCTGTGGGTGTCAGTATTAGCTGAGCCTAGGCCAAAGCCAGCCCAAGGCTGGGGGAGGGGATGAGACTCCAGGTCAGAATGTGAGGTCTTGGTCTGTGATTTAAGGTGTTGCATGTGGAATCTTGAACTGTACATGTAGTTTCTAGTGGAGAAATCGAGGCTCTGATTATTTTGTTTTTAGTATGAAAATGTGATTTCTTTTCTGTTCGTAACTCATCATAGAAACATTGTGGTGGGAGGAGAGGGGATAGTCTGACTGCTAATGAGGGAAACACCAAAGATCTACATCATTAAAATGATGACATGCCCCTCACCAGTCTCCTCTCTGTTTGTTTCCATGGGGGTTGCGGGGGTGGGGTAGTGTTGGGGGGCTGGGAGAGGACATTGAACTGAGCCGCCCTGGTTCTCCCAGGCACTGTTTCTGGTACTGCTGTCCTCCTAGGTGGGGAGCCCCGTGATGCCCCAGCAGAAGCCACTCAGGTAAGGGCTGCCACCTCTGCTTCATGCTGCGTCTGTGTGCCTTCACCTCCTGCTTCCCAGGGGCCTGCTAAGGACTGGAGCAACCTTCACAGTGACAGGTGGGTAGGTAAGAATGATCTAAGGTTGCTCGTCGTGATTGCTTCCTACCCAGGATGATGGGCCTGGAGTGAAGATGTAACTGGCCAGAAAGCTAGCTCCCCTGCAGTCCTGGGAAAGCACCCATAATGGGTGTCTGGGTGAGCCAGCAGGGAGCTTGGCCTTATCTACAGGCATCCCCCAAAGATGCCATTTGCTGGCTGCTCAGGTTTCCCTTTACTTTGTGTCAGTACAGCGCTGAGGGGTGTGCTGTGGTCATGGGCCTTGGACACTTAGTTTTAAGTCAGTTAGAAAGCGGAAGAAGGATGTTTGACCCTGCTCTCACAGAGGCATACAGGGAAATCAGAGCCACCTCAGGACTTTTTGCCAGCAACAAGTACTTCTTGAGTAACTTTTGTGTGCTCAACTCTGTCCCAGACACTATGGGGCATACAGAAGTATAGGTTCTGCCCCAGCAGAGGCAAAACCAAAAGATAAATGGGCAGGCAAATAATACAAAACACTGTTAAGAGTTATATGGTGAGGAACACTAGAATTTTTTGGAAAACTATTATATTACAGCACACTCTGGACTAAGACACATCAGCTGTGAGACCTTGGGCAGGCCACTTGCCTTTTCTCTTGCTTCATTTTCTCCCTCTAGGAGGCAGGGCTTTTACTCTGCAACCTCTTAAAGTTAATTCCAGCTCTGTAAGACAAGGCCTCCTTGAAGAGGTGAGGTTTGAGCTACGCATTAAAGGATGAAAAGAGAAGGGCGCCCACTGCAATGCGTGACCTCCACCCACATACTGCCCCCAGTGGGAGGAAGAATTACATGGTCCATGATTGGGGACTATGTTGAATGTAAACTGTGTGCCAAGGATTCAGTGTTTATTATCTCTCAGTCCTTAGCACAAAACGCCTCTGAGGTGGGTACTGGTACACCCAGATCACACAACCAAATGGTGGAGCCAGGGTTTGAACCCAGATGGGACCCTGACGTATTCTGTTACTTTGAAAAAGGGGGTATGAGGAGGCTTTGTGGATGAAGTGACCCAAATTCAGTCCTGCCTGGCCTCGCCTCTGTCCTTACTGGCCAAGGATGAACCCAGCCCCTGCCTGTTGGAGGCCCCTGTCAACACATTCCGTCCCCATACCAACCTCTTTCCTTAGAAAGCCCTTGCTGTGTGGGTAGAGCCTCCCCAGTAGGGCCTTCATGGGCCCCCTTGCATATCATGATGAGGTTATGGGGCCAGCGGGGCAGAGCTCAGCAATCCCCTTGGAGATGAGGAAATAAGTTCAGAGCAGTTCTGTGGACCCAAGATGTCTATGGACCCAGTTGGATCAAAGAGAGTACAGACTAAACCAGGTCCCCTGGTTCCTGTCTCAGCTCTCCACGTTCTGGGATTGGGGGAGGCCAAATGCCCTACACCATAGTAGGGATTTTGGAGAAACTGGAGCAGGTTTGCCTGACAGCTTCTGGAAGAATTCAAGGCAGTGGTTGGAGACATTTCTAGTGATAAGTTTCTGTGGCCTCCAGTGGCCTTGCTTGTTTCCCCATCTTACAGTTATAAGTGTCTGGCCTTCTCCCAGCCTGTGTGCGTGTGTGCACACACACTTTCACCCTCCTAGGAGGACCACCCCTCTCCTGGACCCTAGGAGGGATATGAAAAAGGGAAACCAGTGAGTACAGACTGTCATCTAATTGTCATATGAACCAACCAAGCCTGTTTCCTCATCTGTGAAGTGCGAGCAAAAACAATAGGGCTTTTTCATCCTTTGGTTATGAGAATCATGGGAGCCCAGATCGTTCATGTAAAGGACCATGGCTTCTCACTGCAGCCGACTGCCAACTCCAGCCGTCGCCTTGGGGAGCGTTAGGACCCGACCTCTGCCTCATTGTTCAGCACAGAAGGCTCCACACCAAGAGCCCCAAAGGGCTGCCTCTTGCCTGAGTTCCCGCCCCTTCTCTGGCAGCTCCTGCTGCCTCCTGCACTGGTGCGGCCTCCACCTCCCCCGCACACACAGCCCCCCGCCCAACCCTTGGGGGAGGGTGGAGGAGGGGCGGGACTTGAGTTGATTTTCCAAGAGAAGAACCCATCCGTCTTAAGGTTAATTGGGTGTTTGCGCTCAGACAGTTTGGGGTGACAGGCCCGGGCGTTGTGGGAGCGAGTCGGACCTTGACCGGCCCGAGGAAGGGCCGTCTCAGAGGGAGGCAGAAACGCTGGAGCCTGGGCAGGCGGAGCAGAACCCCCAAGGTCAGGGCAGAGGTGGAGCTCTCCGAGGTGCTGAAGCCTCCCTGCTCTCAGTCCGGCGAGCGCCCCAGCGGACCCTCCTGCTCGGTGCAGGCAAGGCCCCAAGTCCCAAGGCTCCGGCCCGCGTGGTTCCCGGACACTTCAAGAGACCAGCAGCTCGCCCTCTGGGGTCTCGTTCCGGGCTCCGCTCCAGGTGACCTTGGGCACTCGGCTTTCCCGCACAAGCATCGGTGAACCTGCCCTCCAGGCCGCGGCTGGATGAGCGGCGCGTTCTTTCCCGGGGCTGGAGAAAGGGTGCGCACCCACTCCCCGTTGGAGCGCGGGAGCAGGGAACAGGGCGGCAGGAATGGGGGGCGGGCGGGGTTGTGTGCGATGAGCCGGCTCCTCTCTCCCTGGGGACCGTTGCCTGGCTTCTCTCTCCAGCTCCTTCCCAGGCCCCGACGGCGCCCCTCTTCTGTGGCTGCCCGGTAGCTAGTACGCAGCCTCGAGGCTCGAAACTGCCGGCCCTCGGCTCTCTGCCCCGACGGAACCGGGGCGGCAGAGCCTACCCCAGCCACCCATAACCTCCTGTTGGGGTCAAACACTCGCGCCTCCGTGGTCCAGCTGCGAGCCGGGCAATATAAAGAGTGAGGTCCGGGCGGGGCGCGAGACCACCTACCGGTCCCGGGGGCTTGGTCAGAGCGGAGATGGGAACGCAGCCAGACGGGGCTGCCAGCTCCCTTCCCAGCCCACGAGGGGGCGCCGCGTCCCCATGACAACGCGGACACCCCACCCCACCCCCCAGCCTCCCGGGAGGGCAGCGCCCCCCGCTAAACAGCACTGGTGACCGTGGGCGGTGCCCCCATAGTGCCCGAGTGGAGAGCTGCCGGCCGGCTCCAGGGAGGGGCGCGCGTAGCTGGGGTCCCCGACGCCCGGGGTGGTGGCCCCCGCGCGTCCCCGTTGGGTGGCCGGCCCGGGGCGGGCGGCGCGGGCCCACCAGGATTGGCTGCTTCCCCGTGACATCACGCGGCTCGGGGAAAAGTGCGAGCGTGAGCGCGAGTCGGAGCCACAGCGCTGGGAGCTGCGGGCGGAGCAGGGGCCGCCCCTCTGCACCCCGTCCCCGCCCCCGGCCCGCGGCCCAGCCGCCCGCCCCACCCGCTGGCCCGCGGGGCCACCTGCCCGTCCAGCCGTCTGTCAGGTGCGAGGGGAACTGGGCGGAGGTGTCTGGTAAGTGACTCCGCGGCAGCGCGGGGGCGGGGGACTCGGTTGGGAGAGAAGGACGCGTGGCTTCTGGACCCTCTGAGGCGCCCCGAGGCGGGCCCGACTGGGCCAGGGCCTCAGGCTCCTTCAGGGGCGAGCGCGGCGCTGGGAGCTCCAGAGGGCCCGGGGGCGAGGGGCCCGCTGGAAGCAAGGCCCGGAGTCGCCCGGAGGCATCTCCGGGTGCGCCTCTGGGAAGGAATGGACTCTCAGTGGGTCGGGTGGTGGTGGTGGTGTGTGTGCCCGCCCACAGCCCGCCAGGAGCCAGGGGCAGCCGTCGGGGGCGGAACCCCGCACTTCTGCCCTCCTCTGGCAGCTCTGCAGGGCGCCGGGCGCTGGAGCCCCAAAGAGCCTTTTTCCCGCCCGTCTCCCCGCCCCCACCCCCCAGCGCTGCCAGCCCACTCCAGTCCGTGGAGTCCTCCATCAGCGACCTTGAGCTCCGACGGAAAACACCACTGCCCTCTCCTGGTGCCCCTCCCCCCTCCAAGACTCCCCACCTCTTTTGCCCAGGCTCAGAGACTGGGAGGTCCAGCGCCAAGGCCCGAGCCCCAGGGCGGAAGCTTCAGGCTCTGGTACCAAATCCCCTGCGCGCTTTCTCTCTCCCCGCAACTCCTGAGTCTCCTCTCCCGCCCCAGGGACAGATCCAGAGACCACAGCCTTCCCGGAGCCCTAGAGTGAACGACTAGGAATCGAGGACCCACCCCCACCCCCGGCGTCCAGGGAACACGCTCCCATCGCGTCCGGGAAGGGGGGGCTCCAGGACCCGGGAAAGCACGGTGCCCACGCCCAGAGGCTGCAGGAACTGCGCTCTAGGGAGTTGGGGGAGGGTGGGGCACGGGAGAGCCGGGTCCCCTTCGACAACCACGGAGACATGGAGGAGCCTCCAGATGGGCCCAGTAATAATTCCCAACGAGGCCCGACCAAGCACCCTCCTGCCAGGCAGACTGGGCGCCCTTTGGCGATAACTGCACAGTGGGCACATTGAGCTGAACCTAGCGTCCCGCAAGCCCGGTTGAGAGACTCTAGCAGCAGCCCCTCGACAGAAGTCAGTCCCAGCCTGGGACTCTGCACCGCAGCATTGGGGACGCAGACACCAGAGGACTCTCTGCTAAGAAGACGCCCCCAAGGTCAGGAGGTCTGTCGCAGCCCAGATTGTAGTCCGGTCTTGTCCTGCCGGCGACTCTTCCCCATGCACAGGCGGGGCGCCATCTAGACACCGGTTCTTCGCCCGACCTTCTTCCTACTCAGACAGCCGAAGTCTGGGCTGAGCCTCCCTACAGGGGCATTTAGAATGTGGAGGGTCACCCACTGTGGGACCTGCATTTGCTCGTGTACACAAGCTCACAGGTACAGGCACACCCGAACCGTGTGCATCCCCCAGGCCGCAGCACTCCAGGCGCACACACGCATGCACATGCACGTGTCCACACCGCGCGAGCATGCTCACATGCACACGGGCGCACTGGTATCCAGGCGTGGCCCAGCGCGCGCACACAAGCACATGCAGACAGCTACTAGCTTCTACTCGAGCTTCCCAGTAATCACACACAAACAGAACTCGCAGTCGCCTTCCCGCCCACACTTTCCTCGCCGCGTGAGGGGTGGAACCAGGCGCCCTTAACTTTCCCACCATTGAACCCCGTGCGGAGCCAAAGGCAGCTACGGGGTGAGGCCTAAAGGCAGCTACGGGGTGAGGCCTGTAGAGGGGGCCCCAAGTCCCTCCCCTGGGAGGCCCGGCCTGGGACCTCCACTGCTCTCCCAGTCGCCTTGGAGTTGGGGGCGGTGGCGAATAGCGGCCATCCTCTCCAGGTCCGGAGCTGGCACCCAGGGACCGACATTGCCATCTAGCGGTGCGCACATGCCTGGGCGGCGGTTGCTCGCCTCCCCAGGTTTCGGGCGGGCCTGCGTCCCAGAGAAACGCTCCAGAGGAGGGTGCAGTCAGAACGTCTGCGGGTGACCCCCAGGGGTCCAGAAAGATAGTTTGGGTGGGGAACAGGGAGAGTGCCTTGCCGTGTCTGCAGCTGGCAGCTTCCCCAAGAGGGCCCAGAGAGGGACTAAACCCTTGACCACCTGATTGGAGACTAGCTGTACAGATGGAGACAAGAGGTCTCTTTTCTTCTGGGAAAGCTAAGTGTGGGAGCTGGCAGGGAATGAGAAGGGGCCCTACCCAGGCCTCCCCTGACCCACCCCTAGTGGTGTGGTTTTGAGGAGGGGAGAGCAGAGGCGGGAAATCAACTCTAGAGGCAGTAGCACCTTGCAGTTAAGAAGGTGGCTCCTGGGTTCTAATCCTGCCCCCGCCCCTGCTTACACATTGGGTGACTTTAGGCAAGTTAATTAACATTATCCTCATCTGTAAGAAGATACTTACTTCAGTAAGATGAGCATACTTACAGCACCTGCCTTTTCAGGCTGCTGTAGGAATTAAACCCGATAATCTGTATAAAAAGCTCAGAGGGATTCCTGACTCATAATTAACACTCAATAAACAAGAGCGATTATGTTTTTCCTATTTGGTACCTCGAGCCCCATTCTGATCTCACTGGCCTGTGTCCTGAACCTGGGAGGCTAGAACGAGGATTTCCTTGGGGCTGGCTGACAGGTCACTCCTGCCCACCCTGTGCCTACGGGCAGGTGCCTAGGAAGGACAGCCTCTCCACGCTGGGTGCCTCTGCCCTCCCGCCCCTCCTCAGAGGGTGGTGCCTGAGGTTCCATTCTGGAGTCTCTCAGCACTGAAAAGGGCTGTCAGAGACCCCCCCGCCCCCCAGGAGAGGGCAGTATCTGGTCTTTGCCCTTGATTCCTCTGTGACCTTGGGGGTGGTACCACCCCTCTGTGAGCCTCTCCTGTGAACCAAGGATTTGGGCATGAGAACTGAAACTACCAGGCCAGGAGGCTGGGTCTGCATCTGCATCTGTGATGGTGACTTAAGGGGACTGAAGCCAGGCTTGGAGAGGGGGCGTCACCCTGGCACCTGGCTCCAGCGTCCAGTGCACGTTAATGCTGGAGATGGAGTTGAGTTGCTGACCCCCACTGCTGCCGGGGAGGGAGGCCGCCCTGGGACAGGCATCCTCTCTGTTTTGCAGATGAGAAAGAGAGGAGCAGGAAGGTGAGGTGGCTTGTGCAAGGCCACATGGCTAAGAGCCCGCTGGCCGTGGAGCCTGGGCTGTGGGGCGCATGCTCCTTCCTCCACACCCCACTGTCTCTCCTCTGCTTCTCTCACACAGACGCACAGAACTGCATATACGACAGGGAGCTGTGGGGCTGGCATGGCTGTGATGGGCCCGTGTGCGTGTGTAATGGTGCGTGTGTTGGCGGGTGTGAAGGAGGCTGGGCTGAGCGGCTGCCCTGGCACAGTGCCCTGGGCGTGGGCCTCCCTCACACGCAGGGGAGAGGAAGAGGGGGAGGAGACGTGACGAGGCTCTGGGGAGGAGCCTCGTGCTTGGAGGACCCCAGCTGGGGCGCCGTGGTGTGTACCGGTGGGCCGAGGGGTACCCTCAGGGGCTGGCCACAGGCTCCCCTGCTGCAGCCCCTCTCTTCCCTCTGGTACACTCGCTCACCCTTTGGGTTCCCTGTCAGGCCTTGGGGAGGGCACTGGCCCCTGGGAAGCCGTGTGTGTCTTTCCTCAGCTGATGGGCCCTTTAGGCTTCTGATTCTTCACAGGTCTTAGCCCCTGGCTGCTGACAGACCCCAGCTACCCTTGCACTGCATCCCCACGCCCTGGGGACGGAGGAGGGCTCCGGGAGGGGATGCCACAGTGGCACTTCCTCCTCCTCCTTCTTGGATTCCTAGTTCCATGTCACCTCTTCTGGTCCTCTGGGAAGATTTCCCCAAGGTGGGATCACTGGCTCTTGTGGCTCTTTGGGCCTCCCTCTACCAGAACCCTTAGCTCTGGGACAGCAACATGAGATCAAGGAGCTGTGGAACCTCGGGCAGTTTATTTAACATCTCCGTGCCTTATTTTCCTCATCTGTTAGTAAAAAATAACAGTATCTGGGACTTTCCTGGCGGTCCAGTGGTTAAGACTCTGTGCTTCCACTGCAGGGGGCTTGGGTTCATTCCCTGGTTGGGGAAGTAAGATCCTGCGTGCCGAGCCACATGCCACCCCCGCCCCCCACCAAAAAAAAAAAAAAAAAAAACACGGTATCTACTTCATAGGTTTGTTATGAGGATGAAATGAATGAATACTTATAAAAAGTGTAGAAAATGCCCGGCACTGAGTAGACAATAAATGTTAGCTGGTAGTATATATTCTTTCCTTTGTCCCTAGTGCCTTCTGTAGGGATTGGAGGGCAGGTCCCCGGGAATGTTTGGTTAAGAAATGACCAAATGGGTAAATGAATGAATACCTCTGACCAGAGCCACATACTGATATCTGGGACCTCTCTTCGCCCCACCCCTCCACCCACACTGGCCTTCTGTCCATGCCTCACACATGCCTCAGGGCCTTTGCTCTTGCCATCGCCCTTGACTAGGCCACTCTCTGCAGCTCTTCTTGTGGCTGCCTCCTCCTCCTCATCCAGCTCACCTCCTCGGAGAGGCCTTCGCTGGTCACCCCTCTGACTCACTCACCATCACCTGCCCTTGTTTTCTTTCCAGCACTTTTTTGTGGCTCACATGCTTGTATGTCTCCCCTGCTAGGGTTGTAAGCTCCGTGAGAGTGGGGCCTGCGTGTGTCTCCTTCACTCTGTAACCCCAGCATAACCCCAGCGCATACAACAGTGCTTGTACAAGAGTAGGCACTCAATAAAGGACGAATGACCGAATACAGGAGGAAGTGATGGGACAGAGTTCTCTAAGGATGGAGTTCTGCAGGATGGTGATGCTCCTCTGTCGCCTTGACTCCAGTGTACCCCACCTCACCCCTCTAGTCCACTTCAACCATTCACCCCTCTCCTCTCTCCTTCCTCCTCCAGACACTGCCCGCCCACTGCTGCTAACCAAAATGGCGAACTTCACACCGGTCAATGGCAGCTTGGGCAACCAGTCTGTGCGCCTGGTCACGTCAACCCATAACCGCTATGAGACAGTGGAGATGGTGTTCATTGCCACGGTGACAGGCTCACTGAGCCTCGTGACTGTCGTGGGCAACATCCTGGTGATGCTCTCCATCAAGGTCAACAGGCAACTGCAGACGGTCAACAACTACTTCCTCTTCAGCCTGGCATGTGCTGATCTCATCATAGGCGCTTTCTCCATGAACCTCTACACCGTGTACATCATCAAGGGCTACTGGCCTCTGGGTGCCGTGGTGTGTGACCTGTGGCTGGCCCTGGACTATGTGGTGAGCAATGCCTCTGTCATGAACCTGCTCATCATCAGCTTTGACCGGTACTTCTGCGTCACCAAGCCCCTCACCTACCCCGCGCGGCGAACCACCAAGATGGCAGGCCTCATGATCGCCGCTGCCTGGGTCCTGTCCTTCGTGCTCTGGGCGCCTGCCATCTTGTTCTGGCAGTTTGTGGTGGGCAAGCGGACGGTGCCAGACAACCAGTGCTTCATCCAGTTTTTGTCCAACCCGGCGGTGACCTTCGGCACGGCCATCGCTGCCTTCTACCTGCCTGTGGTCATCATGACGGTGCTCTACATCCACATCTCCCTGGCCAGTCGCAGCCGAGTTCACAAGCACCGACCCGAAGGCCCTAAGGAGAAGAAGGCCAAGACCCTGGCCTTCCTCAAGAGCCCCCTGATGAAGCAGAGTGTCAAGAAACCGCCCCCAGGAGAAGCTTCTCGGGGGGAGCTGCGCAACGGGAAGCTAGAGGAGGCCCCTCCACCGGTCCTCCCCCCGCCGCCACGCCCAGTGACTGACAAGGACACCTCCAATGAGTCCAGCTCGGGCAGCGCCACCCAGAACACCAAGGAACGACCACCCACAGAGCTGTCAACCACAGAGGCCACCACGCCCGCCACACCTGCACATCCCCTGCAGCCACGGACCCTCAATCCGGCCTCCAAATGGTCCAAGATCCAGATTGTGACGAAGCAGACAGGCAACGAGTGTGTGACAGCCATCGAGATTGTGCCTGCCACGCCGGCTGGCATGCGTCCGGCGGCCAATGTGGCCCGCAAGTTTGCCAGCATCGCCCGCAACCAGGTGCGCAAGAAGCGGCAGATGGCAGCCCGGGAGCGCAAGGTGACTCGGACCATCTTTGCCATTCTGCTAGCCTTCATCCTCACCTGGACGCCCTACAATGTCATGGTCCTGGTGAACACCTTCTGCCAGAGCTGCATCCCTGACACGGTGTGGTCCATTGGCTACTGGCTCTGCTACGTCAACAGCACCATCAACCCGGCCTGCTATGCCCTCTGCAATGCCACCTTTAAAAAGACTTTCAGACACCTGCTGCTATGCCAGTATCGGAACATCGGCACTGCCAGGTAGGCAGGTAGGGGTGCCACTGGAGGTGCTGGTGTGCGCTGGGGACCACGTGTCAGCTGCTGCCAGGGAGAGATGCGGAGGCGCTTCTCAGTGTTCACATTTGCCGAAGAGAACTGACGTTCCCGAGACCCCGTGAGCCTCAGGAAGAGGCTCCGGCTGGATTCAGAGACCAGGTCTCTGCTCAGGCCGAAGAGGACCAGCCCCAGGAAGTGACCAAACTGGACAGTCTGACCCATCGCTCTTGTCCTGCCTCAGGGAGCTGGGGAGCACTGGCCTATGTGGGCACCTGCCCCACTGTGACCAGCCAGCGTGGCTGAAAGAACGGACATCTGGAGGGGAGGAGAGCCCAGCACCCCTCTGGGAGGAGCAAAGGGGCCAATGCTTGGGAAAGGAGGCTCAGGGAGGGAAGGGTCCCCCATCCTGCTGTAATCGGTGCTTTCTGCCCCCCTGTACCCCGCATGTAGGCTCAGCCTCCTCTTCCTATATCTCTGTCCAGGGGCAGAAGTCTCCCCTTGCTGCAGCTACTCAGCAGGGCTCTGGTTGGGTGGGCGGGTCAGTGGGTGAGCTGGCTGGAGGCCAGGCAGAGGGGGCTCGGAGCACCCCCTACGGCACTACCCTGGCCACGTTCAGGATGGGCTAGCAGGGAGATCAGGGGTTCACTCAGAAACTGGGGCCTGGCCACCTACCTCCCCAGGCTGAGCTGAGTGGCCCCTGTCATTCTGAAGAGTTGCCCTCCCTCCCCAAGGAGAGGGCTTGGCTCAGGTCACACACAGTGAAGGTGGGACTGCGGTGAGTGGTATTCACGGCTGGCCTCTGCAGCACGAGGGACACCCTGGTGGGTCACCAGGGAGAAAACGGGGGTGGACTTGACCCACACACAGGCTTCAGTGACAGTTGGAGCAGGGCTGGTGAGGCAGGCAAGCGACCCCCATCTCTCCTCTCCCAACTGATAGAACCTTCTGGATTGGCAGTGGGCTGGACCAAAAGACCTTTACCTGGGGGAAACTGAGATGGGGGGAATCCGTTCTAGTGAGTCTCCTGGGTTCCCTCCCCCAGCCCTGGCCCCTGGAGAAACAGGACTGAGAGGCTCAGGGGACTTGATGGGGGGCACCCTTCCAGGGGTCAGTAGGGGGCCCTGGAAGAAATTTTCATAACCGTTTTTTCTCCATGAGCTCTGGGGGGCACTCACCGCCAAGTCTTCAACCCCCTGAAAGCCACCGTTCCCTCCAGCCCTCTCTTTCCTCCATTCTCCCACCTCCAACAAATCACCACAGCAAACTTCCTGGGAAGGGGCTTTTATATATTAAAAGAAAGCTTTTATTGGGGAAAAAAAAAAAGACATTTATTTCTTTCTTAGTAATGGCATCATTGGGGGAAGAAGAAAAGTGGGTACAGGGGAATCAAATCCCTTTGGGTAAGGCTCAAGCTGCCTAGAATCCCTTGTCCCTCCCCACTTTGGGCACTTGGGGTGGGTGTGGGCAAGTGGAAGGGAAGAAGCAGGGCATGATTGATAAAGCTAATGAGTAGGCAAAAGGCACTGGTGGGTTATATCCTGGGCCAGGAGAGGGAGGGCGTGGGCCAGGCCTCCGAGTAAAGCCAGGGGCTCCTTGGCATCCAGGCCTGGCCGCTAGTCCTTTCCCTTCCCTTTCTTGGCTGTAAAACAAGAAAGAAAGACCGCATTAGCAGGGTTTGGGTGACCCACTGGAGACCCCCTTCCCCCCGACACAGACATTAGAGAAGAGAAAATTCTGCCCCCTGGTGGTTCTCTATCAGCTAGCCTGGAAGCCCGTGGGACAGGACAGCCATTATGATGCTGGACATTCCTCACTCCCCCCAGCTTAGACTTTGGGGATCAGAAAACCTTCAAGTTCCCGGTCTCAGTCCTGGTCCCAGCAGCCCTGGACAACAGCCTCAGTCCCCTCACCTGACAAGTGGGCAGATTCCACTCTGCCCTGTTGGCCTCCAGGGCTGCTGTGAGTCAGGAATGAAGCTAAGGGAAAGAGGAAGTAAGGACTGTGAAGTCCTTCCCATATAGAAACTGCCCCCACCTGCTGGAGAGATGACAAAGCCAAGCTGTCCCTGTACGATTTCCCTGAATCCCAAGCCAAAGGCTCCAACAGAACAGCTGACTTTGTCCTTACTTGAGCCAGGATTTCAACCTCCCGAGCACCCTCTGCGGGGGCCCTCAGTACCGCCCACCTAAGGTGTCTCTACCTACAGGGAAACCCGGTACAGACACGTCAAAAATTCACTGGCCGGGATCCAAAACTTCAGGCTTTACCCACTCCCTTCACAGGTAGGGGCAGCCACCTGTGATGACCCCACCCCTGGCCCCTCTGCTAACCTTTGGCCTTGGCTTTGGTCTTGGGGGTGCAGGGCTTGGTCACACGGATGGTCTCCTGGCACTGGGCATTGTACCGCGCCTTCTTCAGGGTGCCTTGGCGGGCTTTGGTGCCTGTGACCCCATCACATGCCCCCCAGCTCTCAAACTTGTACTTGCAGTCGGCTGGCGGGAGAGTGCCCGGGTCAGAGCTGGGTGGCCTGTGGCCCCCTCCACGGGTCTGCTCAGGTCCCCGTGAGGCTGGGCCCCCTGCCTACCCTCCGCCTGCGCCCCACCTCACCTCCAAACTCCTTCTTCCAGTTACAGGGGACCCGGCACCGGATGCGTTGCGTCTGGGCCCCGCAGGTGCCCTCGCGGAAACCCACGCCGCAGTCCTTGCTGCTGGGGGTGCAGGGCCCCCAGATCCACTCCGCGCACTCGCTCCCCGGGCCTCCCTTCTTCACTTTGTCTACAACGCATGGGGAACAGAGCTCAGGACCCGGGCCAGGAGAGACTCACTCGGAGACCCCTTCCTGGAGTCCCGGCCTCGGAACCGAGGCTGCCGGCCTCACCTGCCCGGCTCCAGCCCTCCTTAAACCCCCCACCCTCCATATCACCTTTCTTTTTGGCCACCGCGGAGGTGAGCGCCAGCAGGGCGAGGAGGGCGAGGAGGAGGAAGCCTCGGCGCTGCATCCTGGGGGTAGAGCACGGGTCAGAGTCCTCACTGGGGGCCGCAGGCGTGAACCTCCCACCCCCTTTCCCCAGCTTCCAGGCCCAAAGGGTCGGGCTGCTACTGCGGTGGCGGCGGACTTGGGGGGCTGGCCCCTCCCCGCCAGCCGGGGCGCACAGCGGGAGGAGTCGCCCCAGGGGCCGCCTGGAGCCCGGGACTCAGCTCAGACCCCCACCCCGCCTCCAGCCCCCACATCGGCAGCAGCCGAGGGGCCGAAGCCGCCGCGCGCCCTCCGGGGCCCCGCACGCTCACTCGCTCGCTGCCCGCGCTGCTTCGCTCCCTCCCGCGCCGGGCCCGTCCCGCTCCGGCCGCCGCGGCCCCTTTTGTCTCCAGAACCGGTCTGAGCCGGTCACATGGGCCCCCGCCCCCTCCCCCCCACCGACGAAGGACCTGCCCCGCCCCCTCCCCTCAAACCCGCGCCGCCCCCCGACCCCGGCGTCCCCGCCTCCGCTCCCTCCCCGAGCCCCCCGCGCCTCTACCCCCTCTTCCCGCCGCTCGGCCCCACACCCTCGCCTTGCCTCGTCTTACCCGGCCGGTGCCCTCCGCTTTCAGACGCCGGGCTCTCCTGGCGTCCCCATCCCCAGCCCCGGGTCTCCGTCCTGTCCCGGCACGCCCTGTCCCCGGTCCCCAATCTCGCGCTCCCTCGGCCCGGGCCCCTGTTTGCCGTCCCCGCCCTCTGCCCCCTCCTCGGGGCCGTCCCCTTTCCCCTCTGGACGCCAGCTTCCCTTCATGGCCACGGAGCTTTAGGTGGAGACCAGGAGGGAGCGCGGAGTCCCGGGTGTGTCACAGGTCCCGGCGCGGGGCCCGCGTTCGAGCCTGTGTGCGGCTCTGTCCGTCGAGCCCCGGGTGCAGTGATTAACCCCGTCGAGGCCCCGCTCCGCCTCCCAGGGCCCGCTCGACTCTCAGCGCCCCTTAGATGCTGGGGAAGGAGCGCCAGCCCCCGCCTCGGGTCGCTTCACCAGGTCTGCAGTGAGATGCTCTGCTCAGTGTCGGGATGGGGCTCGGACGGGGGACCCCAGAAAAGCGCACGGGTCGGAAGGGCGCGGAGGCCACTGCGCCTTTCTCCACGCGCAGGTTGGCGGGGGGCGGGGGAGCTGGGGAAGGAGGAGCCCGCAGGCCTGGATTTGGTTAAGATTTAGAGCCGACAGCAGCCGTCTGAGAAGTTCCAGACGCGGCCCGGCAGCGGCTGCAAACGCCCACCCCTTCTGAGCCTGGAGGCTCGGGGATCACCTCATCCGATACCCTAAACAGCGAAAGCAGTTGAGGCCAGGAGGAGGGGGTTTGCCCCAGGCCATAGGGCGACCCGGCCCAAGAAACCAGGCCTCGCCCCCGCTCCACCTCTTTCACTTTCATTGTTATCTTCCCCGCGGGAAGCGGGAAGCAGGAGGAAATCAGCTCCTCCCCCGGCCACGACCAGCGCGGCAGCCAGGCAGAGGTCAGGTCCTGGGCAGCCCCTCGGACCCCACCCCGAAACGGGAGCCAGGATCCCTCGAAATGAGTCTGGGTCTGGGTCGACGGCGTCCAGTCCCCCACCCGGAGGATAACCCAGCAGATTCCACCGCTTCTGGAAGACCTCCCCCACAAAAAAAGAAAAGCGGAAAGGAAAAAAAATCCACTTTACTGAGTCACACCCAGCTGTAAACATGTCACCGTGAAAGCCCCCACCCCCACCCCCCAGGCCACACAGTCGGAGGTGAAATGACTGGGTTTGGGAGGAGGGTCACCGGGTAGGTGCTAAGCAGGGCAGCGGGCAGGCAGATGCAGCAGGCTCCGTGTATTCGGGAAGAAGCCCTGGGGGCGGGGGTGGGGGGGGGTGTCAGGGCGGGAGAGGGGCCCAAGCTCCCAGGAGCCTCAGAGTGAGGGTCCTCAAGGACCCGGAGGTTTAGGAAGCGTCTTCCTGGGGGCTCCCTCACAGGGCCTCCGGGCTGTGGGCCCTCAACTCCACGGCACCCACTGCAGGGAAGGTGAGGGCCCCCCCAGCCCCCCCAATGGTCTGCCCAGCCCAGTCCAGTCTCCTGGTCCCCTGTGAGCCTCTGGGTCAGGCTGTGGCCTCAGGGGGCCGGGTGAGACCCCACCCCAGCCCCTGGCCCCCAGCTCCTCAGAGTCCAGCCCTAGGTCTGGGCAGCTCCACAGGGAGCAGCACAGGGCTCCTTCCCTGGGTCCTGGGTCCTGGGTCCCGGGTCCCTCTGTGGCCCTCTGCCTGGAATGTGGCAGTGAGGTGGGCGAGGAGGGGCTGGTCCTCTGGTGGCCCGTCGCCCTGCTGCGCAGCGGCCTCACACAGCCGTCTCCTGGTCCTCCCGCTGGATCATCTGGTAGTGCTGCCGGTTCTCCAGGTACGCGGCCAGTTCCGTGTCCTGAGCCCTCTCAGCCCGCTGCCGGGGAGTGTCGCCCTGGATGAGGGGGGGCTGCCATCACCTCAGGGACCTGTCGGCCCCAGCAGGCTTAGAAGACGGGGGCTCTTCCCTCGGGAGCAGCCAACTCCTGCTGTCTCAGGTTCTCGGGGTCTGGACCGTGCTGGCTGAAGGACAGCTTTGGATCCCCGGAGGCGGCCCTCCCCCAGACCCCCCTCTCCCCGGGCTGGAGTTTGGGAGAGGTTTGCTTGCGTGGATCCCCTGCCTGCCCTGCTAGTCTGCTCACCTGCTGGTCTGTCTTCATGAGAGAGGCCCCGGCCTCCACGATGTAGTGGCAGATGGTACGCTGGCCCAGGGCTGCGGCCTGGTGCAGACAGGTCTCCCCGCTGGGGGAACAGGGGCTAGCTGTGGACCCCATCCAGTCCTCTGAGCCCTCCTGTCTCCCAAAGGCCATTAGAAAGGGCAGGAAGTTCAGGGTCCTGGGGCAAGGGGGGGGTGGCCCAGAGGATGACAGATGTGACCAGGAAGGGTTTATGGGCTCTGACAGGACCAAATGGGAGGGGCTCGATAAAGACGGGACAGTTTCCAGGGTAACTGGGGTCCTGCACTGCCCGCATACTCACTTTTCCTCCACAGCATCAAGGATCTCTGTGGGGGCTGGAGAAGGGGGAGGGGGAAGTCAGAGAGGCCTAGCAGCCTCTCCCTCCTCCCAGGGGCCCCAGTGGCACAGCTCACCGTGGTCCAGCAGGTAGCGGACCACCTCCTTGCTGCCGGTGCTGACGGCGTGGTGCAGGAGCGTGCGGCCCCGCTCGTCCCGGTGCATGAGGTCGCCCCCGGCTCGGTGCAGCTCCTGGAGCTGGGGGCAGGAGGCAGAGCAGGGCTGGGGCTCCTCAGGGCCACCCTGCTTCCAGCCACAGAAACACCCCCCAACTCACACAGGCCCCAGGCTCCCTAGGGGCCTCTGGGGGTCTTTCTGGAGCGCAGGGGAGACACGATGGGCTTCTCTCACCCCAGGCGCCCCTGGACACCCCGGGAGCACTGACGACCGAGCCTTGGAGGCTGCGGTTCCTCTAAGGCTCGATCCTGTCTGAGTACCAGGGACAGGCAGAATGCGCTAGGAAGCCCCTATGCAGGGACACCGACTGTGGGCTGGACAGGGATGGGGGGCATGGCTGACGGGAACAACCACACGGAGGCCCCACAGAGGCCCAGGCGACGACAGATGACCGCACCTCAACAGATCAGCTCTTGGCCCAGCCCAGAGGCCCCACTCCCCAGGGCCTGAGGGGGCTGCCAAGGGGAAGAAGCCCGAGCCTGGCACTAGTACCTTACAGAAATCGTTCCTCTTGGCAGCCTCGATCAGCTCTTCACCTGCACAGAACACCTGCCTGTTACTCTCTGGCGCTGGACGCCTAGGCATGTGTCAGTGTGTGAACATACGTCTGAGGTACTATTGTGCAGAGAAGGGGGCCTGTTGGGGCACGTATGCCAAGGGCTGTGGGCTCATGGTGACTGTGACGTAGCTGTGTTCTTGTGAGGCTGCGTATGGGCTCCAGCCCACCCGACCCCACCACCCCACCGAGCCTCGGTCCTAGGACCAGGGAGGAAACAGGGGCCCTGCAGGGAGAGGCCTCACCTGTAGGGGGTGCAGCATCCCCTGGCAGTGACCTGCAAACAGAGCAGGATGAGATGTGGCAGGGCTACAGGTGACATGGCTACAGCACGGGCCCAGCTTGTCGCCCTCCCCAGCCCCAACCCGGGCGCCCTCTGTCCTTTCAACAGTTTATTGAGTGCCTCCTATGTGTCAAGCGATGTTCTGGGCACTGGCAACACAGCAGTGAACATGGCGGGTGGAGAACTTGCTCTCAGGGAGCTTACATTCTAGTCAGAGAGACAAGTAAACAAATAAATAAGGTATTTTGAAACAGCAAGAAGTGCTACAAAGAATAGGAGACAGGGTAGTGTGATTGAACAGCAACTTCAGGTGGGGCTCCTGGGAGACCCTGAGGAGGAAACACCCAAGCTGAGAGATGAATGGAGGGGCAGCTCTGTGAAGATCGGGGAGGCAAGGAGAAGTCCAGAGGTGGGCAAACTTGTGCCTTGAAGAACCCAGAGGCGAGTGCGGCTGGACTGTGGTGATGGAGCAGGGAGGGCGCTGGTGGGGTCAGAGACCACCAGGCTCAGGCTGCGTGGGATGAAGTGACCAGGTACGGGGGAGGGCACATTGACTGCAGGGTGGGTGCTGGGGAAGAAGGTTCCAGGCTGGGGGGAGAGAGCAGGAGGCCAGGGGCTCCGTGGTGTGCTCAGACACGGCGGGCGGATGGTGGGGTGGAGGGCTGGCAGGCTGGGTTCAGTTTGCTGCCTGTGGGTCAGTGGGGAGGGGCCAGTGGGGACCGCAGGCAGCTGGACGTGCGTCTGACACTCAGGGAAGTGGCTGGGGCGGAAGACAGGGCTTGAGGAGCCGCTGCCTTACGGGTGGGATTTACAGCCAGGGCACTGGCTGAGGCCTGGGACTCACCGGGGCCTGGGTGAGCAGGGCGAGGTGGGGAGAGGGGAAGAGGGGGTTGGGAGGTCGGGTCGGGCAGACGCCCCCAGCAGCTCAGGGTCCAGGATATAAATCTCATCCTGTGCGATCTCGGTCACGTAGTTGAGGTGTTCCTGCGGGTGGGGAGGTCAGGGCCGAGAGTCAGGGCCCTGCAGGGTGGCCAGGGTGGTGGTGAAGGGGCTTCCAGGCCAGGAGACCTGGAGAAGCCTCTGCTGTGAGCAGGAACGCTGACAGGAGGCAGGCGGGCCAGTGGCCCTGCCAGTCCCCTGTCCCCTCCCCCATTCTCCTCTCCTCTCCTGCCACCCAAGCCCATACCCTGACCTCCACACAGCGGGCCCCCCAGCTGGCCAGCCCCTTTCTACTGCTAAGCGTTTACCCAGGTGACCAGGCCTCTGGCCAGAAGTGCCTTTCCTTCCGTGTCTGGATGGATGACAGCTGTGCCGTGAGGGCCGCCCCCACCCCACCCCAACCCAGCGAGCCCTGTCCGGGCACACGGGCTCCCTTCTCCCGTCAGCACCATCCCTGTGCACGGCCCAACCGCGGACACTATGGGACGCAAGGACAGCTGTGCCCGGCTGTGGAGGGTGGCCTAGCAGGACAGGGGACACTGGGGCCCCGGAGCCGGCGGCGGACGGAGCAGGACGGCGAGTGCTCACCTGCGCCCTGTCGATTCTGTAGAAGCGGCTAGCAGTGGTGGCTGTGGGGAGAGACGTGGCTGAGGAAGGGGGCCCTTGTCCAGGCCTAGGTCTTCTGCCGCCCCACCTAGGACCCCCAAGGGAGGGGGCAGGACACGGCCCGGGACCACCCTGAGCTGGCCCTTCGGGGCCACTCACCATCCAGGAAGCACCACTTGGGGGAGAGTTTCTGGCACGTCGGAGACTTGGCTCCAGCACCTTCGGGCTCCTGTCGAGAGAAGCAGAGGCCGGGGCTGGGGGTGACCAGAACCCGGGGCAGGAGGGGGCAGCCCAGGCAGGCCCCAGACCTGCTCCTCACCTGCCTGAGCCTCTCGATGTGGGCGCGGCACAGCTCCAGGTCGCTGTCTCCCGGGACCACCACGGTGCCCAACGGCACGGCTGGAGGACAGAGTGGCTGTCAGCAGCTGGCTGCGCTGCCCCCCACCGCCCTGCCCTCAGGGGACCCGGCGCTCCTCGGCGCCCCCAGCCCCGTTCGCCACTCACAGGCCTCTTTGAGCTGCTCCTTGTCATAGTGCAAGGCCTCGTAGTCGTGCATGCTGACCCTGCTCACCTGGATCCGCAGCTGCTCCGGCACTGGCTGCTGGCTGCGGGCGGGGCGACCACACAGCACTCGGCCAGGGCTCTCCTGGGCTTCCCGTCCCCGCCAGGCACCGAGCCACGTGCCCCACCCAGCTGCCTCGGGGGACTGTGAGCCTCCTTTCCAGATGGGAAAACCGAGGCTGGGGAGGGGCATACTCGCTGTGCAGGGGGGCGGCGCTCCGCCGCTTGGCCTTCTGCACCATGGTGGCCTGGTTGCGCAGGGAGATGCGGATGCATGAGGCTGCGAGCTTGCAGGGCTCACCATCCACCTGCACTGGGATGGCCTTAGACGTGGTGAGCAGCACCTCTCGGCACTGTGTCAGCCGCTCGCCGTGCCCGCCCACCTGCAGTGCTGCCTGTGGGCGCGAGAGGCTCAGGCCAGGGGCCGGGGGGGGCAGGACCTCAAGCTCTGCTTTTCCCAGGGATGCTCTGGCCAAAGTGAGAGTGACCCCCCGCCCCATGGAGAGCAGACGGAGGGTGAGACCCCAGCCAGAGAAGGAGGTGAGGGTCAGCTCTCCTGTCCTGGCCAATGAAGGAAGTTTGGTGACTGCCCCCCCCTTCCATCTCGGGGCCAGGCTCTGGGGCACTGTGGGGACAGGGCCGGGGCAAAGCAGGGCCGGGGCTCTAGATGGTCCCCGTGCTGGCTCACTCACCAGGGATGTCATGGTAAAGCCAATAACCTCGAGGTAGCCATCATCATGCCGCTGGGGCTCAAAGTCATGGTGCTCCCCAGGGTGGCCCCAGGGCATGGTGCCCGCACAGTACCTGGAGGGGAGGGCACCACAATGGGCTTCAGAGGACAGGCGTGCAGGACAGAGGCAGCAGGGCCCACACAGAGCCCTTCCCTCCTCACCTGGGGATGTTCAGGAAAACAATGCACTGGGGTTTCAGGTCCTGAATCTTGGGGGTCAGGTCAGTCCCGTCACACTGGAGGCGGGAACGGTGGAGGGTGTAGAGGGTATATGTACCCAGGTGGTCTCCCTTCCACTGGGCCCGCCCACCCTGCCTGCCAGCATGGCCCACTCACCACCACGCGGATGTGCTTGGCCAAGTCCTTGGAGCTGCCCATCAGGAAGTCGGAGAAGGCTGTCTGTGGGAGACAGAGGGCGTCACCATCTGGTGACAGGTAATTGCCTTCACCGCTGCCACGCAGGGGTCCTGCGGCCTGGGAGACACAGGTGGGCAGGGGGCACAGGCGGTAGAACAGGTGGGCATGGGAATGGTGGGGCATAGCTGGCAGACCCCAGACTCACCCCGGCGTAGAACATCTTATTCCGAAAGCGGCTGTTGAATTTCTCTGGGTTGGCCTCTGGGTGGTGACAAGAAATAGGGGACAGTCAGTTGTTCTGAGCCTGCTGGGGCTTCCCAGGCTGGGGTCAAGAGGGAGGGTTGAGAATGAATGCCTTTTACTGGGAAGGGCAAGATCTGGTCCTCTTGGGGACCCCCTCCTGTATCCCTCCCTCCCCAGCCTCCCCAGGCCTCCTCAGCAAAAGTCTGCCAACCTCGAGACTCGTGAAACTCCAGGGTGACGTGGGCATCAAAGCCCAGGCTGAAGTAGTTGTTGAAGACATCCAGCGGCAGCTGGAGAAAGGCCAGGGACGGGCATGAGGGCTGGCCGGCTCAGCCCCCGCGTTTTCAGCCCTTTCCCACACAGTCACGTCCACCAGACAGCTCTGCCCCCAGCCCACCGGCCTCGGCCCTGCCGTCTGAGCTCCCGGGCTAAGTGCCCCGCGCACAAGGGCACCCCGTGCCCTGCTGGCCCTCTCTTCCCATAGCCCTCCCCCCGACGGGCCGTGTTCTGCAGGAGCCCCACGAGAGCCGGGACTTGGTTTTGCTCGCTGCTGAGAACAGACGGTGCCCGGCAGTAGCAGGTTCTCAGTAAACATGTGCTGAGTGGCTGAGTGACAGCTACCTCGTGAGGCGAGTACCGTTACTCCCTCCTCCTGTGAAGAGGTCGAGGTCTGGAGACACCAAGAGTCACCCTGGGTCCCAGGATCCCAGACACCCCCGGCCCTGCCCCGGCCGACCCACCCGGTCGGTGGCCCCCTCATCTCGCTCCTCAGGCCCCGCCTCGGGGTTGGGCTCAGCACGGAGGTCCCAGCGGTCCAGCTGCACCACGTTGCCCTCCTCTACGTGGGAGAGGATCTTGGACACGGGCTCATCGGTGTAGCCCTGGGGGGAGGCAGGAACTGAGCCCCTCCGGGGTCTGGGCCTTCCCTGCTGCCCCGCCCTCCCCAGCTCCCTGCCCTGTGGGCACTCACCCCACCCCAGTTGAGGGTGCGGGCCAAGTCGTTGCCGGTGCCCAGGGGCAGGATGGCGACGGGTGGCGGTGGTTTTAAGCGCAGCTGGTCCAGTGTGGAGAGGATCCAGCCGACCTGCAGCGGGCAGAGCACGAGAGGCCAGGTCAGAGTGCGAGGCCAGGGCCGGGCCGGGCCGGGCCGGGAGGGGCAGGAGCGCTCACCGTGCCATCGCCCCCACAGGCCAGGATCCGCAGGTTGTGCACCCGGCGGTACATCTCCAGCCTGGGGTCAGAAGACAGGAATGGGGTCAGGGTCCGCGTGCTATACCCCGAGCGCCAGGCGAGCCCCTGCCACCATCCCCACGAGAGCCCTGGCAAGTACTTACGCCTCCTTGGGCCCTCCCTGGCTCAGGTCAAAGACTTGCCGGGGATTGAGATACCAGAGGAAGGACTGGATGATCTTGGCGCCCTGTGGGAGACCAGGAGCCGACAGGGACGGGGCGGCGGGGGGCGGGGGGGAGGCAGTCAGGGGTGGCGGGCTGAGGTGAGGAGATGCGTGGGGAGAAGGGTGGGAACTGTGGGAACAAGGCCTAGGCAGGGGCGAAGGGTGGAGACAGAATTGGATTTTCTCAGCGTCCCTGGGAAAGAGGAATGGGGCAGAAGCTGCAACAGAACCTGGGAACAGCTGCTGCGGGGAGGGCTGTGAGCTTGACCCCATCCCTCCCCCAAGGCGCTCAGTGGAGAGGGCAGACTGTGGGTACCTGGTTGCCCCCACTCTTGGGGTTCACGAACACCAGCAGGGGCTTCATGAGGGGGGACGGGGTGGGCCTGATGATGAAGGGTCTCCAGCGGCCCTCCTTGGAGACACAGAGAGCCCATAAGGCTCTTTCCTGTCTTGGCAGACCCCGCCCCCGTTCCCTTGTGATCACACCGGGTCACACCTCACAGTGGGCCTGGCCAAAGAGAGGCACCTCGGATCTGACCTCTCACCTTCCTCAGGGCCGCAGAGCCCAAACTGACCCACTGGTGGCTGAGCTGGCAGCATCAGCCCAGGGGGCTCAGCATCCCCCCAAACAGGCCCCTCTCTCCTGTTCCCCCCCTCCAGCTGCCCACCTGGTCCCAGGTCTAACCTCAGGCCCTTTCTTGCTAGATTTCCTCTTGAAGGATGCCCTCTTTTTCTTCTTGCTTGCCTTGAGGGTATTCTGCAAGGGAAGCAAGGATGTTGGTGACAAGGTGGGTGGGCCCAGGTGGCTGGCAGACCCTAGGTGTCTGCGGGGGTCAAGGGTGCGGGCAGGACTCACCTGGGGCCTGCGGGCACGGAGGATCCAGGTGGGTGGGATGACCACGGCGGCGTGGACCCCCAGGGAGCACGGCTCCTCGATCTGCTGCAGCATGAAGCAGGACACCTTGCTGTGGTACTAGAGGGGGTTGGTTGGCGTGGCTGAGCCAGACCCAGCTGAGACCCGGGACCCCCAACCCAGCGCAGCCCGGGGGCCAGCCCGCAGGTAGGGCGAGCAGCACTCACGGCTTGCTTGCACCAGGAGCAGCTGATGGCCACGATCTCCTTGCTGTGGAAGGTGAACTTCTGCTGGAAGCCCTAGGGCGCACAGGGTGATGAGGGCAGCCGGGACCCGGCCTGGAGCAGCAGACCCAGCCCCCTTCCGGTGCCACCCTTTCTCCACCCAGGGCAATGGAGCACGTTTTTTAAAAATAAAAGAACTGTAAAATGAGTCCCTAGGGTAGGGAGGGAGGCTGAGCCAGGTGCCCACAACTCTCTTTAGTTAATTGCGTGATCTGCTGCAAAGGGGTCCACAGCTAACTCCTGCCTGATTCCAATCCCTCCTTCCTGACCCAGGCTCGCCAGGCCTGCCAGTGCACTCTGAAAGTTCTTTATGGTACCGATCACATTCATTCCTGCTCATTCCACACACGTTCCTCGCGGGCCTGCTGTGTGCCCCACACTGCTGGATACTGAGTGGACGGAGGAAAGAGGGACCTCTCAGAGCCTGAACTTACTGAGGGAGCAGACAAGAAGCAGACAATAAATAAGTCAACGAAACCACAACCACTGTGGACTGTGCTCAGGAAGCCCCCTGCAGCCTGTCTGGGAGCCACATCCTCCTCTAGGAGGACAGGGACCCGCTACCCAGCTCGGTGCTTGCCACCCAGCAGGCCCTAAACATGCATCGGCTGAGTTAATGAGGGAAAAAGTCTATATGCTTCTCAAAGGGCTCACTCGCGACTTCAGAGCAGCCCAGAGATGCTGCTCTAGAAGGCTTTCCTCCCTGCCCTCCTGCTCTGCCCAGGGACCTGGCTGCTCTGGAACTGGCTGGGCACTGCAGCCAGGCTGAGAGTGAGCCCTGACCACGGTCAGTGATGGACGGGCCACACGAGGCTCAGGGGCCGTAGGGCCTGGGGCCAGTGGGCAGCAGGCTGGCCAACTTCCTTGGGCAGGGCCTCACCTTCCCACAGTGCCGACACTTGCCATCCTGGCGTCGCCTGTGTACCCAGTGGTGCCGCACAAAGGTTGGCTGGCGGAGGAGAGAAGCGTCACCGGAGTAAGTGAGGGGTGGAAGCTTTGAATGTGGCCTGTGCCCCTCAATATATCAACAGTGAGGGGCAGGGGCTGCAGGACGCTCTCTGCAGTCCTGTGTGTGAGAAGGGGCTGAAGACTTCTCCCCGTGGCCCAGAGGTCAGGGCTCAGAGGAAGTACAGAGAGAACTGGGAGGCACAAGAGGTAGGCAGTGCCCTACCCCATCTGCAGGCAGGGCCAACCGGGCCTTCCCCTTTGAGACCCTCAGAGCCTCAGCCCTGTACCTCCCTGGGCCCCAGAGCCGCCTAGAAGGAGCTGAGCCCCTGGTGACACTCTGAAGACACTGCAGAGAGGTCCACTCAGGAAACCTGGGGCCCTAACTACCCTGGGCACTTACCTCACGGACGTTCCTGGAGCCTGATTCACGGAAGGATGGCTTGCAGCGGAAATTTATCTGTGAAACATGAAATGATCACCAAAACATCAGAACCTCCCTTCGTGGGGTCAGGCATATGGCCACCCCCTTCAGGAAGGCGTCACTCAGAGGCATCCTTGCAAGGTAGGGATAGCCCCCAATTATCCTGGGAGCCCTGAGAACGTGAGACACCTCTTCTCAGAAGCCCTCCTACATCCCCGCTCCTCTCCACTAGCCAGAAGGAATCTTTCCTTCCTCTGCCCAGTGTTCTGGGATGCGGGAGACAGCAAGCTCTGTATCCGTCTCCCCCACTAGAACAGCACCAAGGCTTACCCCTCCTCCACCTTTCCTCACCCTCCAGCACTCCCGACTCAGGCACATGCCGGCAGCCCAGTCCTCGCTTGCTGACTGGTCCCTGGAGATGGTTAGCTCATTTGTGAAATCCTGGTTTGATTTTCACCTTAGGGGGTGGTGTGATGGGTCTATAGTGCCTGGGGCTACACTGGTTTCTCTTCTCCTAACTGTCCCTGCTTCAGCCTTAGCAGAATTGTAGGGAAACCTCACACTACGAGTTGGGGGGTCGGGGAAGCAGTCCATGTTAGCCTTGTTCATGCCATTGCTAGTCCTACGGGATTTCTCTTATGCTGGTCTGGGTTTCTGCTGCCTGGGGAGCACTGATGGGCCATGGCAGCCCTCCCACCCTCTGCCTGGACCCACCCGCCCAGCATTCCTTCCACCTCCCTCCCTGGAAGCACATGGCCCAGACGTGCCCCCAGCTGCAGACATACTGTGGATAGTGGTCCTTGGGGAAAGGTCTTTACAGTGGCAGCGTGGAGGGGACTGAGCCAGGCTTCAGGGCCGCACAGGACTGGCCCTGACACAGCTGAGTTGCACAGCTTCAGCAAGGCATGGCCCCTTCTAAGTGTTAGTTTGGGAACTGATAAAATGGTGTCTTGGTCATCATTCATTACTTCATCTGGTTGAGTAATAGTCTACAAGCCCCACTCTGTGCCAGGCTTGTTCTGGGCAGTGGAGTCACAGTAACAAATAGAGGAGGAGCCAGGATGCAAATGCAGGCACCTCAGCTCCAGGGTCCTTGGCTCTTCACCACTACGCACACTGGGGTACCCCCGGCAGGTGATGTTTGTGTAACATGAAAATGCGTGTACAGATACACACGTGTGTGCACTGGGAGGGCTTTAGCACCCAAAGGGGAGGGGCCGGAGAGCCTGAGCAACCACACTCACCTTCTCTAGCTGTTCAATGCAGGGGGTGTGCACCACAATCTTGCACGCTGCACACTTCCTCCGGGACACTGATTTCTGCTGCAGGAAAGAGAGGGCCCCTGAGGCACCAGGTAACTCCACCCGGGATGCTGCCCCAGGGCAGGCAGAGAACTCCTCGCACCTGCCCCAGCACAGCTGCCCACTGTGTGCACCGGGAAGCCCCAGCCCTGGCATCAGGACACAGCCCCATTCCTCTCACCATCCTCGGGCAGCCCACCGCAGGGGTGCTTAGGTGAGAGCCTTGTTTCCGCCTTCCCCTGGAAGGGCAGCAGCCTGTCAGGCCCACAGGAATCGGTCTACAGGCTTCTAGACCTGGCTCCACCACCAGGGGGCAGTGTGCTGCACAGAGCTCACTCACCAGCATCTTGGCTACACAGTACTGCTCTCCAACATAGCAGAAGTCCCCGGACACGTTGGTCTCAAACCAGATGTGCTCCCCATACGTCGCTGACTCCTAGACCACAGGATGAGCACGCTTAGTGCACCCCTGCCCTGCCCGACCAACCCTCCCTCTCCCAATACAAACCTGCTCCAGCTGCCACAATCTACTTTGCTCCATCCTGTTTTCCCCACTGTCCCTTGGCTTTAAGGCTTGGCTCAAACGTGGCCATGCCAGGTCTGCCCTGACCCCACAGGCCCACGGGCTCTTCTCGCAGCTGCCCACAGTACCCTCAACCCGACTGCTCCGTGGCCCTGAGCCCGGCGGGGACTGGTCCTCATTTGCCCCTTGCAGCTCCCGGCCACTCACGCTCCAGTCCACAGTGCTCCGGATCTGCCGCTCAGGCTCACTGCGCGGGGCCCCGGGAGCTGGAGGAGGGGGTGCCAGGTGCTGGAGGCCTGACTTGGTGATGGCTTTCCTACAGAAAAGGAGATAGCTGAGGCTAGCTGAGCACTCGGTGACTCTGCTTCCTTCCCCTCACCTAGGATCTCTGCCCTCACCGTGACCTCAACACCGGGTCAAGACAGGGATGGCGGTAGGGAGGGCAGAGGATGCCCTAAGGCAGCCCAAGACTCTGAGAGGATCCCCGAGGAGACTGGGCCCTCCTGAGAGTCCTGCTTGGCTTCCGAGCATGGCTCAGAGCTCTTCCCGAGCCGGGGGCCCTCAAGCCAGCCCCCGGAGGCCACTCGCCCTGCTGGCTGCAGCTATACCTACGCAAGCAGGGCACTCCAGGTCTGGGGTCCGGCTGACTTGCGCCGCAGGGCTACCTGGCGTCTGCGGGACAGCGGGCGCACGCAGGCAGGCATCCTGGGGCCAGCTGCAGTGCCCGAGGCTCTTCGGCCCCCCAGGCTGAGGTGCTGGCCTGAGGGCCGCTGCGGGCTGAGGGGCCGGTAGTAACCGTGCAGGCCCCAGAGGGCGCGGTCTTTCACCACGTCAGCGGGCAGCAGGTGGGAGGAGGCCCGGCGCCGGCGCCAGCGGGGAATGGGCAGCACGGGCAGGGCTCCCCGATGCGGGGATGGCCCCGGTCTCTTGGTGCCTGGCTGGGTGGCCGCCAACGACACAACTGTCACATCCTCCTCCTGGACCCCCTCCTCCTCATCCATGCCCAAGAGCCCGGCCAAGAGCAGGGGTGCGCCCAGACGCAGGGCCCCAACAGTGGCAGGCTGCAGGGCAGGCACCTCATCCACGGTGAAGCGGGGGTTGCAGGCGGGGGGCGCGGTGCTGGAGCGCCGGCGGCTGGAGCGCGGGGCCCCCACCCCACAGCCCAGGAGGCAGCCCTGGAGCTGTGCGCTGGAGCGGCGCCGCTGGACCAGCGAGGAGGAGGCCTGCCCTGCAGGCGAGCGGCGCCGGGCCTTGCCTGTGGGCAGCCCCACGCCGCCGGGCCGCCTCTGCCCCTCTCCAGGGCCTGGCGCCTTCCGCTGGAAGTGTCTCCTAAAGAAGGTCTCCATGGCAGGGGCAGGCGGGTGGCTGTCGGGTGGAGACCGGGGGCATGAGGAGCTGGGCCAGGCCACGGCGTACCCTGTGCCCGGGAGCCCCGTCACAGCCGCTGCCCTTTGAGCAGAGAAGGGACACTTGGGAGGCATTGGGGGGGCGTCTGTGGCCTCTGAGCTCCATAAACGGGGTGCCTGGGGGTGCCAGAGGATCCAGCAGGGAGCCTGCACTCATCACTGTTCCCTGTGCGGCCCCAGGAGTGCTGGGTAGGAGGGGCTGCCAGCTCCCCATCTGGGATCCCCTGTCCAGGCACCATGATCCACCAAGCTCTAGCCCAAAGGGCTTCAAGTCCCTTGCCTGAAGCTGATGGAAAAGAAAAGAAAAAGGAAGGTGGAAGCCTAGAGCTGACCTAGACAGGCTGAGGGTCTGAGGGCAAGGCTTTTCCTCTCCTTAGGCCTTTGTTCTGCCACCAACACAGGGCACGTTAGGCTTAGGTGTCCCCTCCCGGAACATGGCACCAACCAAGCCATGGTAAGAAAACGAGGCTCCCTGAAGAGAAATTCAGTCCTGATACGACCCCCTGACTTGCAGTCAGGCTGACAGTGGCACTAGAAATGGAGAGGATCTGACGTCTGCCTTGGGGATTGAAGGCCCCCCGAAAACTGGAGAGGCAGCTGCACAGGGAGAGAAGCCACCAGGGGGACTTTGTGTGGGAAGCCACGAGAGCCGAGACAGTGCCTCTGCCTCTGGGTGTGTGTGCGCTCTTGCTCTGAGGGGCCGACAGTAAGAACTTTTCTGGTCTTACCTTTCTGAAGAGGCACAGTAAGGACATTCCATGTGTGAAAATGCTGGATGATGTCAGAAAACCCTTCCAGCTCTGCTGCTGAGGAAGCCCATGAACTGCACCTTGACCTGGGGGCCAATGCTCGAAGCCCAAATGCTGAGAATTCCAGACACTAAGCTACCCAGAGCTCCTCCTGCAGGAGCCTTGGCGACCACCCTTGCTCACCCATCCTCCCTTGACCTGGTCTGAACACAGGCTCCACTTCCTCTGCCAGCTCACCTACCCCCTGCCGCCCCTTCCGCACAGGCGGCTGGGAGGACCTGCGCCCTCACCTCCCCCTAACAGTGCGGGAGGGACAGGAAGCCTGGTATGCTTCAGGGGGGCAACGCCTCCAGAATTCCCAGGGACACCTGTGTCCTGCCATCAAGTACTCTCCTGGGCCCTGGCAGCCACAGGGAGGTCTGAGTCACGGCCATGGGACACCTGCCTGGGGCTGACAGGAGAGATACTTCTGCTAGCTGAGGGCCTCTGAGAGAGAGTGGGAGCCCTGGACAAAAGGTGGAAGATGATGCGTCTGAGGAATCGGGGCTGGGCTGCATGTCTAGCGCCTACTCCTCCCATCCAACACCCCCACCCTTGATTTGCTACTGCCCTGTGGGCCCGGGCAGGCAGTGTCAGGCAGGGCCCTGGATGGCTGTGGAGGTACTGACACGGAGGCACCCATGCCTGGGGAAGCAGTGCTCGGGTCTGCCCAGCTCCGGGTCTCTGCCTCTTACAGTCTGCCAGCCTCTGCAGGTGACAGGGAGAAAGGCAGGAGAGCTCTTGGCTTCCTCCTAAAGTCAATGCCATCATGGCTTACGTTTACTGAGCACCCACCTGTAACAGGCACGGTTCTAAGCCCCCTGCAAACATGTGTACCATTTTATAAACCACAGCACCCTAGGGACTTCCCTGGTGGCGTAGTGGTTAAGAATCCACCTGCCTATGCAGGGGACACGGGTTTGAGCCCTGGTCTGGGAGGATCCCACATGCCGCGGAGCAACTAGGCCCATGAACCACAAGTACTGAGCCTGCGCATCTGGAGCCTGTGCTCTGCAACAAGAGAGGCCGCGACAGTGAGAGGCTCGCACACCGCGATGAAGAGTGGCCCCTGCTTGCCGGAACTAGAGGAAGCAAAAAACAAAAAACCGCCTGCCAATGCAGGGGACACGGGGTCGAGCCCCGGTCCGGGAAGATCCCACATGCCACGGAGCAACTAAGCCCATGCGCCACAGCTACTGAGCCTGAGCTCTGTAGCCCGCAAGCCACAACTACTGAAACCTGCGCGCCTAGAGCCCGTGCTCCGCAACAAGAGAAGCCACCGCAATGAGAAGCCCGCGCACCGCAGTGAAGAGCAGCCCCTGCTCGCTGCAACTAGAGAAAGCCGGGCAACGAAGACCCGACGCAGCCAAAAATAAATAAATAAATAAAATTTAAATAAACAAACACATCACCCTAAAGAATAGATACTGTATCATGCCCCGTTCCTCATGGGAGACTGCGGAGGTAACTTGCCCAAAGTGCACAACTAGTCTGTGTGGAGCCGCTGCTGGAACCTGCCTCTACCTGAACCCCAAAGCCCGCGCCCCAGAGACGTGGCAGAGAGCAGGGACTTCCCTGCTGGGCCACGAGCTGGGACTAAGGTGGGATGCGGGGGAGGGAAGGGAGCCATAACAAGGACAGTAGCGGTCCCATTTACCCATCACCTACTATGCGACGGGCCCTGGGCGAAGTGCGTTCGTTTATCACCTCGTTTGGTCCTCACTACCACCACCTCCTGAGGCAGGATCGATGGCTCCATTACAGAGATGAGGAAACAGGCTTGAAGGGGTGCAGTAACGTGCTCCAAGATCCCTCGGCTGGTCAGCAGCAGGACTGGGACCTGAACCCAGGGCTGCCTGACGCAGGGTCTGCTCTGCACCCAGGAAGAGGAGCCTAAAGCCCCAGCTGCCCACTGCCCCAGGGCACTGGCTTGCCAGCACTGCCCCAGGGTATCAGCTTTCCCTGCCCGCCTGGTCAGGCCGCCCTGTGACAGCTGCCCAGCCCGGAGGAGATTAGTCAGCCGAACACACTGCCTGATGCGAGTGTCACCCAGAAAACAAAAGGCCACAGTCACTGGGGGTGGGGTGGGGTGCGGCAGCTGCTCTCTGGGTGGCAGTGAGGGCTGGACCCTGCCTACTGCCCCAGACCCACGACAAGAGGCGCCGGCAGGACGAGGTTGCCCGCACATCCGCCTCATGACACGGGGGCGACTTACAGGTGCTCCCCTACCGCGTTCGAGCCCACACACTGCCCCGGGGTCTCCTCAGGGGCCTGACGGTGCAGTCACTGCGAGCGGGGCGGGGCAGGCTAGGCCAGCCTGGCCTTGTGTGGCCACGTGCAAAGCCCCTCCCTCACGGGCCTCAGTCTCCTTGTTGGTCCAAGGAGGCAGTCAGCTGGCTGACCTGACGCCTTATGACAAGCTCTCCTCTAAGGCACCCACTCCTCTACGCTCCCCCCAGGCCCCATGCTTCCTGTTCCTCCCGTCTCCATAGAAACCTCTGTCCTCTGGTCAGCAGTGGCCTGACTCCTGACTTCCTATCTCTGCTGAGGCTTTTCCTGGGTCTGCTCAGAAGCCCAGCCTGGTCTCAGGCCTGTCCCAGCCTTTCCCCTGCTTGGGCGTGGAGCTTCTCCCCACAGCACAGCTCCGAGTGGCAGCTTCTTGTCACCTCACGCTCTGTCACCTTCCACATACCACATGGTACGTGTAAAGGTCACCGGAGGACGCCCCACAGGGCTCTAACACCAACAGCAGAGCACGAATGGCTGCCCCTCAGCCTCCCAGTGGGGGACCTGGGGTAATCCTGTCACACCCGAAGGGAACAGAGTGGGAAAGGACTCACGGGCCCCGTCAACTGGCTGCTGGGAGCCTGGGGAGGACAAAGGATGCTACAGGGAGACACGCACAGTGGTGGCTGGCCATGCACCCCGGTGAACAGCACCGAGTGGGGCTGCAGGTGGCCAAGCTAAGGCAGCTGCCGGGGGTGAGCGGACACGAGTGCCTCAGCTTCATCGGC
The DNA here is from genome assembly GCF_949987515.2 of Delphinus delphis. NCBI lineage: Eukaryota > Metazoa > Chordata > Mammalia > Artiodactyla > Delphinidae > Delphinus > Delphinus delphis. The sequence goes on along the minus strand of NC_082690.1, from coordinate 96,711,071 downwards.
GACTGGCTAGGAAGCACAGGACTCTTGGCCTCCCAGCCAGACTGTCCCACACTCTATGTTAGCTTCAAGTGGAAAAGCCCATGAGCCTTGGCATCCTATATCTGCCATTGCTTTCCTGGGCTGACCAACTAACCTTTCTGAGTCTCAATTTTCTTATCTGAAAAATGGGGATGAAACGACCTAGTTTAGGAGGTTTGACATAAGGGAGGTTCGGATGAGATAACAGTAGAAAGTACCTGACTGCGGCTGGCAGAGAGGAGGGGCAGGGCAGGGCCTACGCCTATAGCAGACACCAGGGCGTGTGGATAGTGTCACCTCCTGGGGTCTGTCTCTGCCCACGGTGGGGGTGGGAACCCGGAAGGGGAAGCTGGAGCTCCCAGGATGGCCACCCCCACCCCCTGAGGAACAGAGCCTGGCAGCCAGAGCCGCCTGGGTGTCTGCTCCTGCTGTGATGAACGCCCTCTGCCCCTGGCACCAGGCCTGGCCCCCGGGGACCCCTCTGCTTCCAGAGGTGCTCACACAGGCCGCCCTGTGGGATTCAGTCAGAGTGCCCATTCCACGCTGCGGACGGGCCCCTCACGCCCCTCTTCCCGGTGCAGGCTGGGAAGGGTGCCGTGTGGCCCCATTTCCAGCAGCCCCAGCGTCGGGGCCTGGAGCTGCTTCCCCAGGGTCTTGCTGCTCAGAAGCCACCTCTGGCTGCTTTGCTCCCACGGCCCTGAGGCTGAGGTCGGAGGGGAGGAGACGGGGACGGCTGGAAAGGGGGCCTGCCTGGGGCTGGTGAGGCAGGGTTCCTAGGTCTCTGTTCACTAAAAGGATCCTGCCCAAACCAAACCAAACCAAACCAGAATGCACGGCGGGGAGAGGTGGGCCAGGGCTGCATGGCAAAGGAGGCGACCAGGCCAGTCATGTTTACCTCAACAGGGTCCTGCCCTGGCTCGGGGACAGGAGCTCAGACAGGAGCTCGGTTGGCCTACGCTTTGCCGGTCCCTTTCCATCAGCTTCAGGAGCCTCGACTGGGGATGGTGGTGCCCAGGCCCGCCCTGATCCACCCCTCCCCAGGCCCACCCAGACAGATCCAGGAGGGAGGAAGCAGAAGGCGAGGAAGGGTTGAGGCAAGCCCCTTTGACCTGATCTGGAAGGCAGGGCGGCAGGCAGGAGGTGGGCCAGCGGGCTGGGGTCCTGGGGGGGCGGGGGGCAGGCGAGCCCCGGCTCCGCTCCAGCTCCAGGCCGGCCTCCGGCTGAGCAAGTCCTAGTTTGGGGAGTGAGCTGCTGTGGCTGCTCCCCTGCCCCTCCCCCTCGCCACCCTCCTCCCCCACGCCTGAGACGGCCGTTATGAAAATAACCCGATCGGTAAGTGACTGCACTTCCTCTCCCAGCAGTGCAAGCAGGAGGCAGTGGGCGGGCACACACTCGCGCACGAGCCTCGCCTCCTGGCTTCTCTTCCCAAAGTCCCCAGAGGCCGGCTGAGCAACAGCTCAGTAGCCTCCCCTCCACGCGGCCCCCCGTACAGCTCAGCCCCTGCCTCAGCTCCGGGAGGGTTGGGGGGAGAAGAGGCAGGTCACCCTACACCCTCTCGCACCCACTGGACAGGTATTCCGGGATCTGAGGAAAGCAGCTGAGACAGCTAAGCACCGGCTTCAGACAAAATAACCGCAAAAATAAGCATCTGTGGCGTGTTTCACGACTTACTGAGCACTTTTCCACAAGCACTGCAGGACAGGAGGCTTGTAACTCCCCTGTGCAAGGGACATTTTGCTCCCAGCTGAACCCCCAGGGCAGCTGAGGCTCACGGAGGCCCGTGACTGCCCACAGCTCACAAGTGGCTGAGCGGAGCCTCCTGATCCTGGGTTTCCCAGCCCTGCCAAGGGGGCCTGTCAGATCCAGAAGCCAGCCAGCCCATGTCACACCCATCCTGCCTAGAACGCCACCCCTCCGTTAACACTCCTAGCCCCTAGGATCTAGAGTGGCAGCTCTCAAACATCCTGGTCCCAGGACCCCCTTACACTCTTAAAAATTATTGAAGCTCCCCAAACGGTTTTGTTTATGGGGGTTATAGCTATTAACACTGATCATATTAGAAACTAAAGCTGAGAAATATTTAAAATACTATTTATTCATTTGTTGAAAAACAATAAACCCAGTAACTGTTAATATAAATAACATACTTTTATGAAAAATAAACTGTATCTTCTAAAACAGAAAAGTAGTGAGAAGGGTGGCATGTTTTAATTTTTGCAAATTTCTCATGTCTTGCTTAATAGAAGACAGCTAGATTTTAACATCTGCCTCTGCAGTCAATCTGTTGTGATATGTTGTTTCGGTTGAAGTACATGAAGAAAATTCTGCGTCCCACTGGCAGTTAGAGAAGGAAGGAGCATTTTAATAGCCTTTTCACGCAATTCTGGATGTTCTTCTCTGCTACTACACCCAAATATGACAAGTGGTATTTTCTTAAAGGTTAGTGGCCACGTGGAATCTGAACTTTTCACTGGTCTGTCTTGCATTCTGAATTTTGAAACATCAAGCATAGGTCATTGGAAAATACTGGTTTACTGAGTTAGGCAGATCTCCACACACTGGAACAAAGTTTCCAAAATTGTAATTTTCACTCAAATTTTATCAATAGCAACACATTTTATCAATAGCAACAAATACTGATACTGTTTTTGAAGCGACAAGCTCACTTCATTCATTTTTGAGAAAACGTCTGCTAAATATCCAAATCTGAAGAGTTCTGTCTGTCGTCAGGTGTTCTTTCAAGTTTAAATGGTGTTCCTTAAAAAAAAGAAAAAAGGGACGAGTAGGGCTCGCAACTCAGTCACAAAAGTGCTTTTTCAAGACAGCCATCACGGTTCGGTTTGCAGCAAAAGTACTGTATGTGTGTTTCACATTTCTTCACACAGAACTGTTAAAAAGTGTACTCAAGGATTTAGGCTTTAGAAGATTAATATATTTACTGCATTTTTCTTGTTGTGAGTGTGAAGAATACAATGGCTACAAGTCTATGTTGGGGCCACTGCCTTTGTCGGTGCCGGGGCTCCAGTAGTTTTACCCACAGTTGCTTTTATACAATGAGTACAAATATCAACACAGTGAGAAGGACACAAACTAGGGCAGCTCTGAAAGTATTATTATGAAAACAGTTTTGACCTCAACCATCCCCTGAAAGGGTCAAGGGCAACCCCAGGACCATACTTTGGGAACCACTGATTCAGAATAAATTCTAACTCCTCTAGCCTAGCAAACGTGGCTTCTGCAATGTGGCACTAACTCAACTTCCTATGCCTTGATACAACCCTTGGTGCTAACCAAGGCAACTTATTCTCTGCCCCCTAATCTGGCTGAGCCCAAGCTCACTGCTGTGTCCTTGCACATGGCATACCTTCTGCCTGGAATACCGGCCTCCTTCCCCACCTCGTATCAAAATCCCACCTGCTCACAGCTGCCCCAGCCAAGAGTACCTCACTCCCACTGATGACTCCACACCACCCATCTGGCTCCTCTGCCATGGGACCCCTGGAAGTCCTGATTCTCTCCAATCCATATGCCTCGTTCCTCCCACCCACCAGACAAGCTCCTGGGGGGCCAGGGGCCAGATCTAGTGCACCTGGGCAGCTCAGCACGTTGTCTGGCAGTGAGTCCAGTGTTTACTGCTGATGGGCTGAGGAGGAAGGAACAGGGAATTCCGTCGGGGAGGGACCAGAGCCGTAAGGGGAGGAGAAGGGCTTCCTCCACCTCGGGTACCCCACCCAAGGGCTGACCACAAGGCCCAGGCTACTTCTCTTTGCTGGGCACAGGGGGATGGCAGCAGCCTCCTCTCCAGAGGACCCAGAGAGTGACAGCTGAGGCTCCTTTCCGGGCTGGGTGCCACTGCCCACTCCACGTTCTCCAAGGCTTTCCTTATGAAACCCGGCAACAGGGTTTGGTGACATGAAGTCACAGGTGAAGATGTGGGCAAGGAGGGGAGAGGAGCGGTTGCCTCAGATGCCGTGGGGTGGGGGGCAGGCCAGGACCCCAGCTCTGAGCTCCTTGCTGAAACATCCCCAGTCTCTCTCTCCTTGTATCCTGAGTCCCTGTCTCAGGGTCTGGCTCCTGGTAGGCCTTGGAGAAATGTCTGTGGAATTAATGACCGGCTCATGCCTTTAGAGCCTCCCCTCTAAACCATGCTCCTACTGCCACCAGAATTCATCCTAAAGTGTCCACGTATCCTTCAATGGCTCTCTACTGTCAGGGAACAGAATGCAAAGGCCTGGGCCTGGCAGTCAACAGGCTTCTCGGCCTCCTCTCCCATCTCGCTTTCATACTTTTTACATTTTACTTGACAAATACATAACTCACTCTGTGCCAGACACCGTCCTAAGTGTTTTACAAATACTAACTTTTTTTATTCATAAAATGTAATAGTAGTATTATCCCCAGTTTATACATCAGAAAACCGAGGCACAAAGAGATTAAACAACTTGCCTGTGATCACGCAGCTAGTAAGTGGCAGAGCTGGGATTCCAACCTAGGAGTCTGCTCCGGGTCTGTGCTCTCAATCTCTCACTCTACCTCTAGATGCGTCTGTCAAGCAACGCACAGGGGTCTCTTCCTGCCTGTGTGTGTGGCACCTGACAGTCTCTCTGCCTGGAACACCATTCTCTTCTTCTGCTCCTTCATCTTTTTCCTCTCATATTTTCGGAGCTGGCTCAGATATCGGCTCTGCCGGAAAGTTCTCCCCAGCCTCCTCTCCCGGGCGCTAGCTGCTCTCACGCTCAGGCCCTCTCTTGGTTGTTCTGGGCCATCAGCGCTGGTTTGCAGCTTGGTATCCCCCACCAGACCGTGCGCCCCTGGGACCATGTGTTACTCATAATTGCATCCCCAGGGTCTAGAAGTGCTGGATGTGGTTTGAAGAGTGAATGGAGGGAAAGGTGAATGGTCCAGGCTCAGCCTCGAGGATCACGCTGAGAGCAAAGGGCTGTGGGCCAGCGCAGTGACCCAGTGGCTGGCCAGTTCTGGAGGCCTTCCTGCCAGCCTTGGGTGGACAAGTTGCTGGTGTGGGCTGAGCTCCTGTGTCTCAGAGGCACATAGTGAAATCGATCCCTGATGGGAATGCCGATATGTCTCCCTCTGAGTCTCGCAACACCTTGCTGGGAGCGTTACGAAGCCCCTGCTGGCCCCCACGTCCCTCTTCTCTTGTGACTGGTCCCTCTTGCTGCCTTCTCCTGTGTCTGCAGCAGGCTCCCATTCCCCATCTGCCAGGAGCAGCATTCCCCCTTATCCCTCATTCAAAATTTAACTCCCCCTCTGACTCTTCTGACCAAGTTGCTCCCTCCTCCATCTACTAGAAGATCTTCTTAGAATCAGCTGTCAGCCCCCAGGGCCCCACTCGGCCTCCCAGGCTTCATGCACTCCACACAGGGTTTTTTTGTTTTTCTTTTTCCTGCCTCGAAGACAGAAAATGTGCCTCCAATCTTCCTGAGAGGTCACAGGGGTCAAAGGTGCTTTCCGAGGATTTGGACTCAAAGGTCCAGAGGTGTCCTGCCTCTGACCGGCTACGCAACCTCAAGCTGAGTCTCTTACCCTGGCTGGGCCTCAATTTCCTCATCGGATTAATGGGGATAATACCACCTTGTCTTCCTCATGGGATATTGCGGGCTTGAAAGAGAAAGTGTTCATGGTAACCCATTCCTCAGTTTACCAAAACTTTAAAGACAGAAAAATAACTCCAGAGGCCTAAAAATTAGGACAACCACTTTAGTGCACAACTTGGCTACAACTGTCTAAGCTGAAGATACACTGCTCTGTAACCAAGCACTGGTGGACAGAACACACGAGGAGCCGTGTCCCAGCACAGTCTCTGAAGGATTACTTGCAATGGCAAGAAAACTACCAACAACCTAAATGTCCGTCAACAGTTACAAAAAGGAATGGTGTATGGCAGTTAAAATGGCTTCACACTACTGCTCGTGTTTCAAGACAGTTAAATCTCTGAAACAACATGGAGGGAAAAACCTAAATTCAGAATACGTACAATACACCATTTAACTCAAGGGCAAAGCCATACAAAACAGTACTGTGTTACTGTGGATGCATACATACACAGGAAAAAAAAATCTTAAAACAGGCACGAGAATGTAAACACCCAAATCAGGACTGTCGTTTCTCCTGGGGAGGGAGACAAGGAGGCCTCCATCTCTGTCTAAGGCAAATATGGCATAATGGTAAGATTTGACCAAGCTAAGTGGTAGGTGTTAACGTTATTCTGTATACTTTCCTCAGGGCAAATACTTAATGCTTTTCAAAAGATTTTAAAGTATTAAAAAAAAAAAAAAAGGCCCCCAGAGGGAGAACAGCTTCCGGGGGGTGGCCCTGGGTCTTCCATGGGTGGATTTCAGCAGTGGCATCTGCCAGGAACAGCACTCCCCCATACCCCTTGGAGCCCCAAGTATTCCTTACACTGTCTCCTGGTAGGAACCCCATATCTGTGGAGCCGGAAGGAAGGTCTCACCCGAAAGGATGCCTTTCAGAGGAGGGCGAGTGGCTGACAGGTTGCGTCAGTGGGGTGTCTGCGTGGGCTGGGGCCCCCTTTCACAACCACCCCCGCCCCAGTAAAATGTCAGCTAGCTGGGGAAGGGGGGCGGAGAGACAGGCAAGCTGTTAACCCGCGAGATGCTGCGGCGTGGGCGGCGCGGCCCAGGCTCCTAGACAGCTATTTTGGTTCAGCCCTGGCAGGGGAGAGGCCTCTATGTGGGAGCTCTGAACTGGCGCTAGGCCAGGTGCAAGCGGCGGGGAGGTCTCTACAGTGGAGGGAGAGAGCTCGGGGGCCCTCCCTCTCTCTTCAGACCTCTCACCGTGAGGCCCCGTGCGCTGTGTTCTCCTCCTTAACACCTCCCCCCAGGCCACAGGCCCCCCACTGACTCCAGGGTGATATCTGGAGCTCCTGTGAACACGTCCCTTGAGTCGTCTGCTCCCTGCACTTTGAAAGCAAGATGAAAGGTCCCAGACTTGCTCCTCCACTCCAGATCCAGCCAGGGAGCCACATGACATCCTCCTTACAACCCGAGTCTCCCTACCCAAGGGTCTCCCCACCCCACCCCGCTCAGCCTTGCTCCCCCTGGGGCTAGGATCCTGGTGGCAGTTCTCCCTTGGGGTTGGGGCACAGATCATTTCAAGGGCCTCACTCTACTTCCACACAAGATAAAGATCTCTCAATTTCAAGGGGTTCAAGCACTTAAACCCCTTCTTAGGCTCTACCAGTTTGGTGATGGGAAAATAGAAGAATAGAAGAAAGGAGTGATAGTAAGTAGGGCAGCCTGGCGTTATGAAAAGATACTTGGGTTTGGGCTCCAGCGTAAGCTGCATGATCCTGGGCCAGGCCCCTGACCTCGCTGAGCCTTGGTGTCTCATCTGTAAAATGGGAATAAAATCAACTACAAGATTGTTCAGAGGATTACATGAAATTGATGGATTGACAAGCTTCTGGCCACCGTTAATGGCCAGAGAGAGATGAGCTGGCACATCCCCTGCATCCAGATGAGTGTAAGAGGGGCGGCAGGTGGGAGTGCTCACCTCCTCGGCCTCTCCCTCCTCTACCTGGGCCACAGAGCCCTCGGTCTCATCAAACCTGCTCTGCACCACCTAACCATGCCTCTGGCGTCTCAGCTGAGGAAGGGGGCAGATGAGGAGAGACGGCAGAATGATAGCTCCTCAGGGGCACCTGGTCACTGCTCTGGCCTGCCCTCTTCCACCTGAAACTGCCTTCCAAGACTCCCACCTGTGACTGGAGTGCCCGGCAGGCCCGGTGCTGAGAAGCCATATGGCAGCCCCATGTGAGGATGATATCCTAAGGGCATCAGGGGCTCCCACACGTGAAGCACAGGGGAAGCAGTTCAGGGGGGCAAGAAACGAGTGCCTAGCATCACCCAGAGGTGCACCCTGCTAATCTCGCCCAGGAGTGAGGGGAGACGGTGAGCCTGGATGCAGGGGCAGGGCTTGCCCCCTCCCGCCCACGCTGCCCCGCCCCCCATGCCGACCTAGAGAATTACTCAGGTGGTGGCAGCGGGGAGGGGAGGCGGAGGGCAGGTCGGAAGGTGCCGGATGAGGATTTCTCCGAAAGCAGGGAAGCCTTTGGGATCCTGTGATGTGGTACAAATTGACACGCTGCTGAAGTTAGGGGACTGGCACTGAAGTCCCAGATAACCCCTAGTTAGCTGTGAGACCTCAGCCCAGTCCAGGTCAATGCACTGGACCTCAATCTTCAGAGAGGGGGAGGGGGAGGGCCAGGTGATGTGGAAGCTCACGCCCAGCCTGCCTTCTGCCGCACCCAGAGTATCAGGTAGCTCAGCAGCGGGGGTCTGTGCGGGTCCACTCACAGAAGGCCTGTGGTACAAGTGGACGGACGGCAGCAAAGGGACTCTCCCCTCTCACGGCCCCACTGTGGCAGCTGTCGCCCCCTTGTGTCACTCTAGCGACACTGCAGGTCAAGTTTCCAGTCAGCTCCTGGACCTGGAAACTCTCTCGCCTTTGTCGGGGGACAGGGATCCAACCTCTGCTTCTCTAAGGACCAGCACAGGCCAAGCCTCGGGGCCAGCATGCCCACTCGGCTCCCCCTCTGCTCGGGGGGCGACTGGTGAATTCTGGAGAGGGCTCTAGGAAGCGGCAGAGGCAGGCCTGTTTCTCCCTCTCCCAGGGTCACTCAGTCCTTCCTCCGTCCTTGCCTGGGAGGACACCCACTCTCGTGCTCTCTTTTGCCAAGTGAGAGTCCCGGGCGGCTCCACATCCTGAGACTTGACCTTTTCGGAGGACAGCACGGAGAAAAAATGACGAGCTGCCCGCCCCCTCCCCTGGCCTGTAAGCCAGAGCCGCTGGCGGGTGTGTGGCAGCAGAGGGAAGACCGCGGGCTCCCAACCCAGGTCCCGGCCTGGCCGGCTCCACGCTGGCACACCATGTCGCGTGGGGAACAGGCAGAGCGAGGCGAGCCGATGCACGGCTCAGTCACCGAGGCCCCTTTTTCTTCCCAAACCTGCGGGAACCCAGGGATTCTGGCTTACACCTGCCTCCCTTGGCCACCTGGGCAGCTCCCAGAATTAGCCTGAGCAAGACAAACCACTCAAAGAGGCACCTTTTGCCCCCAGACATCCCGGCACCACAGCCCAGATTCTTGCCTCCGAACGTGGGGCATCCCTCAACACGTCCCTTCCGGATCATTGCAAAATCAACCCAAACCGGCACTGCTTCTGCTCAGGCTGCCCGGCGGGGACGCTCTGCCACCCTGGACTTCAGGACACCTGGCCCCGCGTGGCATCACCTCTAAATGGGACCTACTGTCTCAAACTTGTCCCACAGGTGCGTTTTCTGCCCTCTAGGAATGAATGACTTTAAGCACTAATGAAGGGCAGGGGTGGCAGAGCCAACGCTTAGGCTCCCAGGGGCTCTGCAGGCTGAGGTGCCTTCCGTCTAGATGTGTGAAGTGCTGGTAATTTCTGATGCCGCTGAGGTGCAAAACCACAAGGTGTTAATCCACAAGCTGCGTGACGGACAGGGCCAGAGGGTGAGGGGGTCCTCTCCAGGTGGGCCCTGGAAGAGCAGGAGGAGGCAGAGTCAACTTCCCTCCCACTTCTGACTGACCACCCCTCAAGGCCAATAGAATCTGAACGGTAAGGACAGAGGAAACCCAGATGCCCTGGGGAGGGCAGAACCTACACCTCCTCATGTGGCAGTGGCTGACGTTTCCCGGCAAGGACAGACGAGGTGGAATGGAGCTGGGGAGGAGCATGGCTCAGCCATGTGCCTTACTGGGCTAAATAAAAAAGGGGAGACGGCAAACTGCTCCCCAGAGTCCAGAGGGTGAACCAGATGTGGGAGGCTGCAGTGGGCTTTAAGAAAAAGCCTCTTTAAGGAAGATGCCAAAGAGGCTGCCATTCACAGACCGTTCTACCAGACCAGACCAGGAATGGCAAACATGCGGCCCATGTACCATCACTACACCTCCCAAGCCCACAGCAGAGAGTGCTAGACGATTCTAGAACTCTACCACTGAGCCAAGATCCGAATGCAGAACTCTCAATACAGCTTCCGCAGCCATGACCAATCTATTTGTTATCCTCCCTTCCAGCCACTGTCTGTTTGCCTTGCAGGTCCCTCAGCCCCAAGGCCTGAAGTGTGTATGGCTGGGTGGGGGAGGGGAGCAGGAAGGGGTAAATTCAGAGGGTGGATGCCCAGTGAGCAGCAAGAGCCGGACTGAGAATGAGCTTGGAGCCTGGGGAAAGACGGAGGGCTAGGTTCAGCTGGGGCACTGGGGAGTTTTGAGACTGGCAACTCGCAAAGGTGGCAGGACCAAGTAAACAGCATTAAAGGGACGGTGCCAAGGCGGTGCACTATTCCAAATATCTGTCCCCCCAGCCTCCAGTCAAAGCAAGGGGAGGCAGATCAGCCCCGTGGACATCTGATTCTCCAAACGCCCAGGCTTGTCAGGGGGAAGTCTTTAGTCTGCTGCCCTCTCCCTGACTCTACTGGGTTTTCCAAATACATTCATTTCTGTGTGCCCCAATGCCCCAGCACAATGCAACTATGCAGGGGAGACTCCTTACACACTCCCGAAGATGCTGTTTGATTTTATTCTCATTAAGGCATCCTGTCAGATCACTTACCATCCCCAGAGTGAATGTAATACTGTGGTTCTCAAACTTGGTAGCACCTTAGAAACACTTGGGAAGCTTTATAAAATGCCCAGCCCCGGGACTTCCCTGGTGGCGTAGTGGTTAAGAATCTGCCTGCCAGTGCAGGGAACATGGGTTCGAGCCCTGGTCCGGGAAGATCCCACATGCCGCGGAGCAACTAAGCCGGTGAGCCACAACTACTGAGCCTGTGCTCTAGAGCCCGCGGGCCACAACTACTGAGCCTGAGAGCCAAAGCTACTGAGGCCTGCGCACCTAGAGCCTATGCTCTGCCACAAGAAAAGCCACCGCAATGAGAAGCCTGTGCACTGCAACGAAGAGTAGCCCCCGCTCGGCGTAACTAGAGAAAGCCCATGCACAGCAACGAAGACCCAACGCAGCCAAAAATAAAATAAACAAAATAATTTAAAAAAATAAAAGGGGCTTCCCAGGTGGCGCAGCGGTTAAGAATCTGCCTGCCAATGCAGGGGACATGGGTTGGAGCCCTGGTCAGGGAAGATCCCACATGCTGTGGAGCAACTAAGCCCGTGCGCCACAACTACTGAGCCTGAGCTCTAGAGCCCGCGAGCCACAACTACTGAAGCCCGCGTGCCTAGAGCCCGTGCTCAACAAGAGAAGCCACCGCAATGAGAAGCCCGCGCACTGCAAAGAAGAGCAGCTCTGGCTCGCTGCAACTAGAGAAAGCCTGTGTGCAGCAACGAAGACCCAACGCAGCCAAAAATAAATTAAAAAAAAAAAAAAGCCCAGCCCCATCTCCAGACCTGATGAGTCAGACATGCCAAGGGTAAGATCTAGGAATCTGTAGTTCCTAAAGCACCCGAGGTCACTGTGATGTTCTGTTTGGGAACCTGGTATAGAGAAAAGGATGTGGGTTTTGGAATCAGACTAGAGTTCAAACTCTATCTCTGCCTCTTACCTGCTACGTGACTCTAGGCAAACTACTCATCTCTTTGAGCCTGTGTTCTTCTCATCTATAAAAATGGAGAAATAACATCTGTCCTGATTATTTTAGAGAATTATGTAAAGGTACTTGCTGTTCTCTTACTTCTTATCCTTCCTCCTGAATGTGTCTGAGGTTCACTGCTACACGCACAAACCTGTGCCCTTCACAAGGGGCAACAGCCAGAGGTCAGAAGAGCCCGACACTTGGTACCCTGTGGGCAGGGACAGGAAGCCTCTGGCGGAGCCCCTCCCTCCCCCTCACAAGCCTGTGAACACTGGAGGCTACATCCTGCAGAGCTGGGTGTAAACTGCTCCGGCAGGCAGGGCTGTGGGTGACAAAACAGAGGTACGAGAAGCTTTGTTCCCTGCCCCGTTTTATGTGGCATTGAAGCCTGCCTGGTTTCACAAGGGCCTACAGAGCTCCATCTGCCAGTGTGAGGATCCAGATCTTTGTGCGTGGCAACACAGTGCAGGCACAAAGAGCAGGGCCCTGCTTAGGGTAGGGCAGGCAGGGGGCACAGGTCAGCATTACAGGAATGCCAACTTGTACAGAAAAAAACGACCCCTGTTATTGGTGGGTGAGGTCAACCCTGGGAAGGGACAGGGCAAAGCTCGGGGGGCCAATTGCCATGAAGCCTGAACAACTGAAGAAAAGTGAGAGGGAGGCCCTGGGCAGACTCCAAGCGGTCAGAGTCCAGTCTGAGTTGGCTCTGGGGTCCTGAGCTGACAGGCTGCAAGCTCCGTGGCCACTGTAGAAGGACAGGGTAAGCCAGGGAGAAGTCCAGGGAGCCAGGTGGAGTCCTCATGGGGCTCCATCTCCCCTCACCTTCCACCAGAGCTGCACTGGCAGGAAGCGGCTCCCAGCCAACACCAGCACACATGCCACGGGTTGCCTGCACTCAATCTTTCCACACCCTCCCCACAGTTCCTCACCAGAGTCCTGGTCAAAGCCCCGTCAGAGGCACAATATGGTGACATTTGGCGTGCTGGGGGAGAGGCCAAGATAGAGCTTGAAGAGTCAGCACCCGATCCCTTTCCCAGCAGGGCTAGACGCGGGTAGGGGGAGATATACCTGCTGCCTAGCAGAGCAGAGGTTGAGGTCTCCCTGCTAATTAAGAGCATTGTAAAACAGGTGGCCAGGAACCCCCAACTCCAAGGAGAAGCTGAAAATGCTGAGCGATTAGGTCTGTGACCAGTGCTCCGGGACAGGCATGGGTCGTTAACAGTAGTATCAACGAGGCCATGTTCTGCGGATGTCACGCAGTGGTGGTAGGCAACCCGGCCACACCGAAGACCAGAGTGGCGACGTGACCGCCCACCTCCCTGGGGCCAGGAGGCTCAGAGGGGGCCCTGTTCCATCAGTGCCAAGAAGGGGATCGTGACCAGTCATGGGGGACCTACCTGCTGGTGCCAGGGGTTTAGGTAATTCTGTCTCCCTGCTGGAGAGTTGGAAGCCGCCCCTGCCTCGGTACCACAGAGAAGGCGCGCTAAGCTGCCGGTGCCAGGGAATGACCCCCACTCGGTGCCAGTGCCCGGATGCTGGGGGATGACCCCCACGCAGAGCCAACGCCAAGACAACCCGGATCGCCGGTGCCCGGGAACACCCCGCTCGGTGTCAGTACCAGGTGGCCGAGGGATGCCTCCCGCCGCCGCCGCCGCGCTCACCTGTGCCCGAAGAGACGCAGTCCTGGGAAACGCCGCTTGCTGAGACGCCGGGGCGCCTTGTCCGGTTCGGGACCGGCGTCGCGCTCGCAGCCGCTGGACGAGGCGGAGGCCGACTCGGAGTCGCTGCTCCGGGCCTCGGGGCTGCCGTCCCGCGGCTCCATCCGGCCCTAGCCCCGGCCGGCGGCGGGCCCGCGGAAGACGCCCATGCCGGGCCGGCGGCCGGGGCTCAGCAAGCCGGCTCCTCGCCGCCCGCCGCGGCCACGGCGCGCGCTCGCTCCGCCCGGCCCGCGCCGCGCGCCCCCGCGCTCCACGCCCAGGTGCTGGGGAAGCAGCCGCAGTCGCCGCTCCAGGAAATGCCGCCAGCTGCGGCCGCAGGACCCCGCATAGCTGGCCGGGCCGCTGCCTGCCCGCCGCCGAGCACGCCCCCTCGGCTACGCGGTGGCACCGGCCCGCCGCGCCCTCTGCCGGCCGCCGACCGAGCTGCAACCCGCCTGGGCCGCCAGAGGGGGCGGGGGGTCGAGAGGGGGCGGGGCAACCGAGCCCCGCCCACAACCCCAGCTGGTCCGCCTCCGGGATCAGAATAGGATCTCCAGCCCGACACACCCGCCCCGCGCGCACCCAGGCACACGCAACCTTTTTTTCTCCCTCTTAGCCCCGTCTCCCCGCACCAAACAACCTACATACTCACAAGTGAACACTCGCGAGGGTGGCTATCACCACCTCCCCTCCCACATCTACAAGGAATAGACACCTCTCTCGCACACCCTGTGCCCGTCACAGCCACTCATACAATCTCCACTCCTACCCTCTTTGCTCTCCCAAATCACGCCCTCGGGAACAAAAGTCACACAGTGCTCCCCATACGCACAGAACAGACACGCTTCTCACACAATTATGCTCACTCATTACACAAACTAACACTTCCCACACCAGCCTCTCACACTCAGAAATGTATACCAGGACCAAAGTCACTTAGTGACCCTCACACACACTAACAACACGTTTCTCATTCAAATTCATCTTTCTAAATCCAAAGCTGTTTCTAATCCTTTCACACTCCTAACACGTAGCACTTTCCCAACACAATATCCAACGGAACCTGTAAATCTCTTACACTACAGGAATCACCTGCACACCTCTTACATACTCATAAATACATACACAAAAGCAAGGACCACACTCTCATTCCCCAACATCCATGCCCTCAGTGAACATATACATCTTTCTCCTATACCCAAATATAACCCAGGACAGCGGTTACATGTTGCCACATCCCTCTTACATATACCTCACCCACCCAGAAATATACCTCGCAGCCACACACAAACACACCCCTATGGGCAGCAAAGGTTGTCCCCCTCAAGAGATGAGGACGGCAAGTGGAACCAGAGCAGTCGCCTGTGGCGGCACAGCCAGTACACGTGCTTGAGAATCAGCAGCTTGGGGGCAGCCTCTGATAGCCCCTGCAGGGCTGACAAAAGGAGCCCAGGAAGTTAGAGAGTATGGGTCTGCTCCCTCCAAACCCTGCCACCCTGATGCCCATATCGGCTGCCTGCTGTTTCTGTTAGCACTCCTCTCTGCAAAGCCACATCCTGTGTCACTTCACTTTCACCCTCTCTGGGGTTCTGGCAGCCCCTTTTCCAGCCTCAGCCTGCCACACATAGCCAGTGCTGGGAGCTGTGACATGTGGGCAAGCCTGCCGTTTTAAAAAATAGCCAGCATCTAGAAGCTCAGAACCTTCTCCCAGCTTCCTTCAAGTTTCCTCTAGGCCTGGAGACCAGGGGAATGGGGCACCAGCCCTCCCAGCAGCTGCAGGTGCCAGGGTGGTAGTGAAATCTGCAAGTGGGCCGGACACGGTCCTCCCGGGGTGCGTGGGTCCCTTTGGGAAAGTTTCCCAATGCTTCTGACACCAAGCTCTGAGGGAGGAGACCAGAGGCTACTGAAGACCCCACTGAGTCTGCACAAGGCACCCAATGCCACACTCCTGTGGGGACTTCTCTGCCCAGACCCCCCCGCGGTTAGCTCCCTCTACTCCTAGCCTTCTGCAAGCTCAGGCCCCACCACACCGCCCCAGCAATTCAAACAACAGAGCCCTTCTCACCCTGCCAAGAACCCCTTTGCCCTTTTCTGCGCCTCTGCAGAGCCACTGGACACAGGGAGGGGCGTAACCCCACTTCTGTCACTCCCCCAACCCCAGATAAAAGACTCATGGAGGGACTGAGGGCCAGAGGTCCCTGTGCTCATTCTCTGGCCACCCAAGTACCTACTGTGACTGGGGGGCCTCAGCTGGGATCTGTGGCACGTCCCAGGAGCGGTAGCGCCACATCTGCCTCAGTGCGCCGGGCCGCTCTCCTCCTTCTGTCTCCAGAGCCTCCGCGGGGCCCAGAGCCGCAGCCTCATCGCAGCCTCCCCCGGTACTGTGGCCGGCCCCCAGTGTGCTCATCCTGCCCGGCGACTCTCTTCCTCTTTCGGCACTTCCTGACCAGGGGGCCCTGCGAGAGGCCGGCCGGCTGCCCCGTCGAGGACCATAGGCCTCGTAGGCGCCTTCCGCTGGCCAGGGTAGGAGGCTGGCTGGGAAGAGGAGCTGCCCCGGAGGGCAAGAGGCAGGTGAGGACAAGCCCAGCCCAGCAGCCAGGAGACAGCACCAAGTCAGAGGCTGTCAGGCAGCCAGCAGGCCTGCCCAGGCTGGAATCTGAACCTGGGCCCCAGTCTGACCTTCCTCTCCACCTAACTGCTCCGATCTTCACCTCTTGGTCCTGCTGAGGTCTCCTGCTCCCTCACAACCTCTGGGTGCACTGGGACCGTGCCCAGCCCACACACAGCTCTCTCTCCTCTCAGCTCTGTGAGCACCACATCGTCTAATATACGGACAGTGGCGGAGTGGAGAGAGTAACCAGAATGGAGCTAGAAGATGTGGGCGCACGTCCTGTTTCTGCCACTTACCAGCTGTGCACCCTGGATCAGGTCAGAGAGGTTTACCTCTCCAGGTCACCTGAAATCCTTTTTGGAGTAAGGTAGGCTACAAACAGATAAACCGGTGAATATGCGTGTCAGGGAGCCTTTCTGAGCCTCAGTTTTCTCATCTGTAACATGGAAGGGGGCAACAGTAATAACTGAGCTTGTGGAGTTTTAGGAGGATTAAATGAGAGGCGAAAGGGTTTACAAATGAATTCATTCAATAAATATTTATTGAGTGCCTTCTATCTGTGCATCAGGCACTGTATCAGACTAGATAGCAGTGTGCAAGGAACCAGCGCTCTAACATTATGTTGCTTAGATTCTATTCTAAACAAATAATATATGAAATAATGTCCGGTAATGAGATGAGATGAGCTATAGAGAAAAATAAAGCCAAGGTGAAGGGGGAGGAGGATGATGACGGCGATGTTACTTAGGTTAGGGGGACTGGGGAAGGCCTCCTGAGGTGACATGTGACAACAGACCCGAATGAATTGAGAGAGCAAATTATGTGACAGTCTGGGAGAACAGCAGTCCAGGTGGAAGAAACAGTAAGAGCAAAGGCCCTTTGAGTAGGAATGTACTTGATGTGTCTAAAGAATAGCAAAAAGGCCACACTGGGTGGACTTTGAGGCCATCGTGAGGATTTGGTAAATAAATAGTAAGGCGTACGCTCGCTCTTTATTATCAGGGTTGGTTCTGGGATGGAAATCATACCTTCCTTAAGCACTCTTTAGTCATGCTGCTCTATAATTAGTTCTTGAGTTCTGTATGTGTTTGTTACCCCAGAAAGATTGTAAATTTCTCGAGGACAGAAAGGGTGTCAGTTCAATTCAGTTCAGTTCAATAAACGTTTACGCTACAGAACCTGCAGACACAGGAATGTACACGATGCCATCCCAGCCCTTAGAAACCTCCATCTGGTGCTGTAATCACCTTTGTGTCCCTCATGACTGGAACATAATATTTCTCAATAACTATTTGCTTAATAAATCATGCTATGTCATGACTAATTAATACTTGGTAATAATAAAAAATAGCTAATATTTCTTGGACATTTCTGTGCCAGAAATCTTTGAACTCTTGTGACAATCCTATGACATAGATCTTGTTATTTTCCTCCTTTTACAGATGGAGAAACTGAGGCACAGAGCGGCTAAGCTCATTTGTCCAAGGTTACCCAGCCTGTAAATGGTAGAAATAAGAATTTCACCCCAGAGTCTGTGCCCGAAAACGAGATATCCTATTGCCCCTCTAGGATTGGGGACATAGCCAGGTGATGCCGCTGAAGCTTGGCAGCCCCTTTCCCAGTGGCTCTCCCTCCAGCCCATCACCCTGCCTCAAGGCAGGTCCTGTGTGCTGTGGCCCAGCAGAGACTCTGCCAGCCAGGCCAAGGTCTATTCTAGAAGGAGGCTGTTGCAGGGCCCTGTCCTCCTCTCCTAGGGATTTTGCAAGTAGCTTGAACAGTTAAACAGAGGAAATGGGGCTGGGCTTGTTTTCAGTCTGAGGCTTCTGGCAGCCCTGGAGTAGCAGGGAGCAGGAAATGTGACGCCTGGAGGGGAAGCTGGGCAGGCTGGAGGCTCTGAGAGGCAGAGCAGTCCTAGCTGTGGGACCACAGTCCCCCTGGGCTTGTACTCACTGAAGCTGTCAGTACTTTGCAGGTGGGGTGGGGAGGACAAGGCTGGAAGGGACAGGTGCACAGGGCTGGGGAGGATGCCCTTGGCAGTTCCTAGGACAACGTGTGCCAGCACTGGGGAGCTGGGGACCCCTCAGAATCCACCCAGATACACACAGGAAGAGGAATCTGGGTAAGAAAATTATTCTGGGCTTTTTTGAGGCCCCAGAGGGTGAGGTGTTCTACTTTCTGTGGCCTGGATGAGCAAGTGGGAGCTGGGGAAAAGAAATGTACCAGGGCACCAAACACTTAACCCACGATCTGGACAGCCACTGCTCTCACAGCCAGCCAAGCCAACCTCCTTGGCCTGACCTTCAAGACTCCTCGTGTTCTGGTTCCTTTCTTTTTTGCCTCTTCGTCCAAGCTTTCCCTGCAGAGATTTTCTCTCAGCTCACACCATGCTGGTGCCGGCCTCACAGTAAGTACTCAATAAACATTTCTTCCCTCTTTCTTCACACTTCTTTTGACATGCTGCCCTCACCCCTGCCATTTCATTCTGCTTATGCTGCTCTCCTTGCCCTGTCTGCCCATAAATCTTGGCCAATCAAAATCTCCATCTTTCAAAACCCCAGCCCAAAGAGCAAAAGTGAGAAGGTGGAAAGAGTTGGTTCAAACCCCAGCCCTTGCTGTGTGATGCTGGGCAAATCACTTAACATCTCTGGGTTGGATCAGATGATTTCTAAGATCTTGTCTAGCTCTGACAGTTTCATTTGAATCTCCTTCCCTGATCTCCAGGTTTTCACTCACTCATTCATTCATATGACAAACATTTTATAAATATCAATACCTACTAAGTGTCGAATGCTGCTCCAGAGCCAGCACTCCCATCCCACTGATGTGTCTCTGACACTCCCCTTTGTTCCCCCCAAATATTCCTCTATTATGTGACCTTTTGTGCATATGAGTCTTGTCTCCTTACAAGAGTCTTGAACCCAGTGTAGCTCCTAGCTCTGTGCGGGGTGCACAGTACGTGCTTAGTAACTTCGTATGAAAGTCGGAATGAGCTGAATATAGCTGTCCAGCAAGCAGAGCAGAGGGAGGGGGGCTGGCTTCCCGTTCGCATGAGTGGCTGTGGTGAGACATGAGGGACTTTGGGAGCCCATGTCCCTTCCCAGCAACTAAGCCTGTGATCCAGGTACCTGCTGGGGGCCCTTGGGAGCAACCTAGAGCCGAAAAGCACCTGCTGACCTTGGCCCCTGCCCAGGTTCTGGGCCTCTACCCCCACAGAGGAGACAGATGTACCTGAGCTGGGTTGCAGGTGCTGCTGGCTAGTGACAGATGGAAATTTGATTAGGCTCCTTCTGGGTAGCCTCATTAAAGTCACGTGTGGGATGAAATCTGGAGGAGGGGCTGGGGACCCTTTCCCACTGGGGCAAGAGAGCTGTGGGTAGAGCACAGGCAGCTCTGCAGTGAAGCGTGGTCCCTCAAACCATGATCGCTCTTGGAAACTGCCTTTGGCACCTTCCAGGTCCCCAGGCTGGAGGGCAGAGGAGCTTGGGTGTCTGTCCCCTTGCTCGGGGTCAGCTACATCTGCCCTGAGGAGCTTCCTGCTGCTTCGGGCCTGGACTGCAGCACCAAGCTCCCAGGGCAAGATCCGCAGGTCTCCTGTCCTTCAAGCCTCCCGTCCCCATCTGTTGGATCACAAGCCCTGATTGCAGAACCACCTTCCAGCCCTCACACCCCTTTGCTATTACCCCTCCCAGGGATATGTGCACTTAGTACAGAGCCAAAAGAAGAGAGCCTTAAGGATGAACGTCCAGGCCCTTGAAAGCCTGACAACGGGTTTGGAGTGAAGCTGAACTGAGTCTGGATCCTGGCTCTACCAGTTACTGACTGCGGTCTTAGCAAATTGCTTAACTTCTCTGAGGCTCAGTTCCTCAACTGTAAGATGCTGCCGAGTGATCCTCAAATCCCCCCCTATTCTGTAAGTCCAGATGAGTCTTCCTTCCCCAAACACCTGTAGGCCAAGAACACTGGTTAAGCACAGTGGGGCCCAGCAGAAACCAGATGTGTTCCCGGTGCCTTCCCTACCCACTTTGTGCATCCTTAAAGACAGGTCTTGGGCTTCCCTGGTGGCGCAGTGGTTGAGAGTCCGCCTACCGGTGCGGGGGGCGCGGGTTCGTGCCCTGGTCCGGGAGGATCCCATGTGCCGCGGAGCGGCTGGGCCCGTGAGCCGTGGCCGCTGAGCCTGCGCGTCCGGAGCCTGTGCTCCGCGATGGGAGAGGCCACGACAGTGAGAGGCCCGTGTACCGCAAAAAAAAAAAAGACAGGTCTTCCTTAGCCTGTGCTAACCCTTGTCCTTGGGACCTGGATCCTTGGGGGCTTCTCGGTATGCCCTGCTCTGAAATGGCACCAACTGAAGCAAAGATGAGACTCTAACCCAGGCTTCCTGATGTCTTTTTAGCAGCACAGCAGAGAAGAACCTGTTCAAGTGCCTCTGCTGGAACTGGTCCTCCCAGCTCCCCTCCAAAAGGCCCAAGGGACTTATGTCCCCTGGTGCGGGAGGTGCGGGGCATGAGATGCTGAGGGGGCCTGTCTCAAGCATCCTGGGCTAAAATAGGCTCAGATAAGACCCTCCTTCTGGAATCCCAACCCTACAACGCCCGCCTTCACATAAGCCTGGCCCCACCTCTAGGCACAGCCTTCCTGGCCTTTGACTCACGAGTCAGCAAGAATCTTGGGTCCCTGAGGGGAGGAAGGAGTTCCGGGCCGGGCCTGGGCCCGCGCCCTTCCCAAAGGAAGGAGAACGATAGACCCCCAGCTTCCTGCTTCCTCTGGCAGCGGGCCCCCTCCTCCAGCTCCAGCTCCTCTCTCTGCCCCCGGTTTTTGCATTTTAAATTCAGGACAGAATGTGATCTCTTGCAGCTCTTTGCTTTATCCCGTTGCTATTTAAATTACAAATCGGCCCCATCTCCCTGTCACTCTTTGGTTATTTTTAGCTTCTGGTAAATAGCAGCAGGGAGAGTTGGATCAGGTGCCCCTCCCTCGAGGAGCTTGGTACCCACAGTCCCATGCCCACAGCAGGGGGCACCCTCCCCTGCCAGCTGGCACCCCCAGTCGCTTCCCCCCAGCCCCTCCGTGGGAGTGGAGGGGGCAGGGGGAGGATTGCAGCCTGGGACGTGCACAGAGGCTCAGCCCTTGCTCTTACCCTTTGTTAAACTCTGCCACTCCCAGGTCTCAACAGCCATCCATCACTCAGGGTGAACCTCGTTCAGGGGCCTTCCTGAACCTCTCCCCGGCCCCAACCCACAAGAAGGTCCAGCTATAGAGGGCAGAAGATCTAACTTGTGTCTCACCCACGCTACAAGTCAGGAACTTTACATCTCTTATCTTCTTTCATCTTGCCAGCCACCCTCTTGTACAGGTATTATTGTTCCCATTTTCCATAGAGGAAATGGGGTCGGAGGTGAAAGTGATTTACCCAGCTAGCAAGGGGCAGAGCTGGAATTCGAACCCAGGTTTCTCTGACCCTGAAGACTGCATGCATGTGCATTGCACTGCCTCTCTCAGCGCAATGCATGTGCCACTTTGCCCAATGCCCGTGTTAATTCCTAATGCCCACCATCAGCTGTCTTTCCCATGTGTTTGTCCCATCCCATCTGCTGGATCGGGGGTTGGCAAACTATGGCCAAGGGCTACATCTGGTCTGCTGCCTGATTTTGTATGGCTGTGAGCTAAGAATGGTCTTTACAATTTTAAATGGTTGGAAAAGAGCAAAAGAATATTTGTGACAGTAGAAATGATATGAAATTTAAAGTTCAGTGTCTATAAATAAAGTTTTACTGGAGTCCAGTCACGCTCACTGGTTTCCGTATTGTCTGTGGAGGCTTTTGCACACTGTGACGGCAGAGCAAAGTGACAGAGACCATGTGACCTGCGAAGCTGGAAATATTTACTGTCTGGCCCTGGATGGAATCATACTTTTTTTGAGAGAAGAATGTTATCTCATGCTTCCATCTCATACAGTGTCTGGCCCAGGGTCAGAGCTGCAGACAGAGGTGCTGACCCTCCTTCAAGGTCTTTCTAGGGCCACAAAAGCACCCAGGACTGGGAAGCCCCCTACCAGCCACACCCCAGTGATCCAGCTCACACTTTACCCTTGCTCTCTCTCCTCCAGCTTCTCCGCAGGTGAAGTCAGTGGTTTCTGAACCTACTTGACTGTCAAAATTACCTGGGGAGGTTTTTAAAAGTTGGCATGCCCAGGCCCAATCCCAGACTCTCTGTAACAGGATCTCCAGGAAGGGCTTTAGAAATGATTTTAAAAGAGATGCTCAGCTGATCTGATTTGGGAACCACTGGGCTTATCTCCAGAGGTTCAAGTTCTGCATCTTCTGACTGCTCCTTTCAGACCAAATCCAGTGTCCCTTGTACCCCTGGCTTCTCCCAGGCTGGAGGCCACCCTCCAATGGTCCCTTGAGCCCAACCCTGAGCATTTAGGACTTCCTTGAGTGTCTGGGAGTTTTCCTCAGGCCCAGATGCAGACACAAGATGTCCTCCCACTTCCCTCTCCCCGAGAGTTTCCACTGGCAGAGAACTGCCATCTCTCCATCCCCCTAAAACAGCTGCCAGGGCTGCTTCCAGCCCACACCAGAGCTGTGGGGTAAAGGGAACCTATTTCCCAGAAACCTCCACGTCCCTAAAAGCTCCTACTGTGCTGCTGAAAATCCCCATCCTCACTTATGTCAGAGGCAGCCAGGCCTCAATCCTGCTTCTGCTGCCACCCCTCGCCCTCAGATTTTTTTGCCCCCGCATTTCTGTCTAAAAGCCTTTTCTGTCTGTGAATGGCTTTCAACTGCTTTTCTTAGCAACTCCTCACAGCGGGGTGGGAGGTCTAGTTGCAAGCCAGAGCTGCGTGGAACTGTGGCAGGCAGAGGATGTGGGAAGGGCCACGGTGGGCCTGGCTCTTGCCAGCCCCCAGCGGCCTGTATGAGGAAGAACAGCATTGGTCACAAGGCTGTTTAGGATGGCAGCCACAGGGGAGGGCTGAGTCATTCCACTGGGGTCCCCTGGGCAGCCCAGGGCTCTGTCTCTTTCCCAGGCTTCCTCTCCCCTCTACACAGGGTGCTCTTCTTGACCTGACGCTCTGTCCTGCGCTGGTCCTAAGATGGAGCTTCTGGCCTAACCGCAAGGTATGAGGAGGTGCCTCACTTGATCTGTCCAGGGGTGACAGCTGGCACCCGCCCTGGTGCTTCTTCTGCAGCCCTCACACAGGTGACCCGGAGGCCTCCTGATCTTTTCACAGTCAGAGAGGAGCCACAGCTTGGTGACCCTGCATCCTTAGTGACTAGAGGCCTCAAGTCTGGGCTGTGGAGGGGCCTCCATTCAGGAACCACCCTGGGGGAACCCCAGCCCTTGTGGCTATCTCTGAGTGTGCGTGCGTGTGAGTGTGCGCACACAGCATCTTCTGTCGCAGCCTTTTGATTATTCTCTGCCCCCATCCCTCTAAGCCTCTACCCCACTCTGGCACTCTGGCTTCCTTTTCAGCTCCAGATGCTCTTTGTTCCTGACCTTGGGTCCCACTCTTATGTCATAGGTGAAGACCTGAGGCCCAGAGAGAAAGAGAGATTGTCTAGCTCAAGGACACACAAGTCACTGGCAGAGTGAGAATACAAGCCAGGCCTCCCGACTCCCAGACTAATATTTCTTTTATTCTATGCCCCATCACCCATCAGTCTCTTTGTACTCTCTCCTCCCCCAGGGGACTTTCAGGGGCCCTTCCCTCTGCAGCTAGGGGACGGACGACGCCCTTCTCTCAGCACGGTGTTCTAGAAGAACTCAGTAACATAGCTCAGTGTACTCCCGATTCCTAATAGGCCCCAGACAGTGAAGGTAGGGCCCATGGGGACGTAACTTCCTGCCCGTTTATTCTGAGCATCTCACTTCATGATGGTGGAAAAGTCCCCTCCTGTTCTCTCTCATCTTCCCCCAAGTGATGGAGGCCCGATGGTCTCATAGCCATTAAAAATAGTGGGGTCCTTCAAGCTCCCAGGACTGGGTCAGTTTTACGAAACACCCTCCCAGAAGCCCCACGTAGCAAGGCAGCCTCAGACACATCCCAAGTCCTCGGGTTGTAAACAGGAAATTTGTCCTCTCTAAACAGGCCGATGGTTTCAAGGACTGCAGACACCTCGTTGTCCCTGCTGGACCCTTCAAAGGTCCCTCTGGGCCAGGGGCTTTAGAGGGGCAGCAAGTCCTGGTTGAGGCTGTGGTCTGGGAGAGGAAGAGGATGGCGAGGGCCGCCCCTGTCCTGCCTCCACCGCCCTCCTCAGATCCCTCCTCTGTGTAACGTAGGCACCCTTACTGAGGGGCAGTCCTCCCCCACCCCATCCCAAATCATAAAAGTGGTCTCTGGGGCCCGCTCCAGCTGATTCCTCTGGGCATAGGTGGTGGGACCTGGGAGGCTGGGAATCTTTCACAGGCAGAAGACGTTTAAGAAGATTCGGGTGGGAGTGCAAGTTTCAGTCTGCCACTGGGATGCCGGTGAAGGTCTGCTTGGGCAGAGGGGTCCAGGAGGGGATTCCTTCCCCTTCTCTAGGCAGCAGGGTCTCAGCCATGGTGGCAGCAAGCATCATTTCGGTCACTTCCACAGGCCAGTGCCTAGCACAGGGTCAGCCTACAGGAAAGCTCAAGTAAGGCCTATTGAATGAGTAGGGGGTCCCTCTTTCCCCTAGAAGAAGAGCCAGGAGCATCTCCTGGCTCTCCCCAGCAGATAGAGGTTCGTAGGATCATGTCTTGGTTATTTTCCCCCTCAGCGCCCAGTACCGTACCTGGCACACAGCGGGCATCAGTAATTTCACGTTGAATGAACAGGGCTTTCACTGTTCATTAGAGAAAGGGTCCCAGAAGCTCCCCCTTGGACACAGAAGGCAGAGACCCCTTGGTAGTCATTTCTGAATCCCCAGGGCCTAGAGCAGTGTCAGGCAAGCCGCAGGCGCTCAATGACTGCTGACTGAAAAGGGGAGTGGTCCCAAGCGCTGGGCTCCCCTCTGCCCGCATTCTTACCTGTAAGACACCTGCTTTCGTAGGTGCATCTGGCGGAACCGCTCCTCCACCGGGGGTCCAGCGGCCATGCCCCGGGGCGCCTCGAGCCACTGCTGCTGCGAGACCTCGGCCTCCGCCCCCCGCCGGCAGCGTCGCCGCACCACCTCCTCCTCGGCTGCGCGGCAGCCTCCGCCAGCCCCGTCCCCGCGGGGCCCTCCGCCGCCCGGCCCCTCGGCCATCCTCAGGCCGCCCTCTTCCCGCGGCTCCTGCGGCCTTTCGGGGTTCCCTGCTCAAGTTCAGTCTCCTTTCCTCCTGGGCCCGGGAACGCGAGGCGGAGAGGGAGGGAAGCGCCGGGTCCCGCACGCCCCTCCCGACGCCGGGGCTCAGACGACGGGAGCGGCAGCTGCTGGACGCTGCGCCTCGGAAAGGCCGGCGGGGATCTTCCCGGGCCCCTCGGGAGGGGGTCTTGGTGGGTGTCGGGGTGCTGCGTGGTGAGCGCTGGGGCGGCCCCCGGACGGCTGGAGCCGGAGCCTGAGCGGAGCCAGAGCCCGGGCGATGAGCGCGCGCCTGCAGCCACCGCCGCTGACGCGCACCGGAGTGTCACCTTAGAGACACCCGCCAGCCCGCGGGGTCCGGTGCGGAGGGCGCCGCCCGGCCCAGCCAGCCCGGCTCGGGCACTGGAGGAGCGAGCCCGGCCCAGCCGGCGGCGGGCACGAACCCAGCCCTGGGCGCCCGCCAAAGCCCACCCCTGCGCCCCCTCCCCTGTACCCTGCAGCTTGGCAGCGGCCAATCACCGCCCCGCCCGTCACTCAGCGGCTGTGATATACCCACCTTGTCCCGCGCTTTCCGGCTTCGGCATTCGCCGCTGCGGCGGGCAGGTGGGGTGGCGGGGGCGGTGACACGAGCTGGCTTTAACCCCGTCGGCGCCACGGGACTTTACAGGCCCAATTCGATTTGGGGAAGGGGCACAGGAAGGAGAACATACTCTCGGACGCCTGGAATGTGGGGATGGACCCGATTGCCGGTAACACTGCCTCTAGGCCTAGAGCTCTTCTCAACCCATCCGGGAAAGGGACCCAGCTCGGGGTGGGTGTGGGATGGAGAGCTTCCGGACCCTGGAGCCTGGCAGCCTCCTCAAGGCCCAGCTGCCTCTTGTGACCTGCCCCCCTGAGGCTCCTGGGCCAGAGTCTCCCAGAAGTTTGAATCAGCCTCCTGGGTCGGGAGAGGGGGGGACCCAACTCCGGAAGGAAAGACTAGAGGTCTCCTTGGGGTCTTCTTCCCCCTGGAAATCCCATGGTTCCTCCTTGCATCATCTCCTCTTGTCATTGGGGTGTTCTTCACCTGAGCCTTACATCTGGATGATGGTGGGACCCTGGTTAGCTTCTCAGGTCTAATGCCTCCTATCTACTACCCCAGACTCATCTTTCTGAAGTCAACCTTTGACCGCAGCATTTACTCTCCCTCTGTAGTATTTAGTGGTTCCCCCTTGCCTATACTTCAGCCTGGCATTCGAGGCCTGCCTTGACCTTCCCACATCCTATCCTCCAGTTCCATCCATTTCCTTCCACTCATCTGTGTTCCTTATTCTGGGAATTGGCATCAGGGCTGTATAGCACTGTTCATCTGAAATCTCCTTCTGTTGCTGTACTTCAAATTCTGAGGATCCACTAAAATGCCTCCTCTTCCAGGAAGTCTCCCTGGATGGCTCCAGCTGAAAGGCACTCTTCTTCCTCCCAGATCCCATTGCCCTCTGCACCCAGTGTCTAGTCTAGTCTGTCTTATCTTTTCCCACTGACTGTGAGCCCAGGAAGGTGGGAAGGACCAGATTCTCAGAGGTAGAGAATGGATTACAGAGCGGGGAGAGCTGTACTGCTCAAGGCTCCTCCAACCCTCGCCAGCCCTACAGTGGCTGTCCTGCTCTGTGCTTTTGCTCACGTTGTTCCCATTGCCTGGAGTATGTCCCCTTCTCTGAAATCCTGTCTATCCATCAAGGCCATTCTCAGGTGCCACATCTCCCATGAACCCTTCCTGGCACTCCACTACAGATGCTGTCTCCCTCCTTCAGCCCCATAACTATTTCCTGGGCCCCTCTCTGGGCATTCCCCTTCACCCTCTAACAATAATTAACATCTCATTTGATTCTTACCACAAGCCTGGGTGGTGGGTATTATCACTTCCTCCATGTTACAGATGAGGACCCTGAGATGTCATTCAAGTGCTTTATTTGCTCAAGATAGCTCAGGTGAGGTGAGTGAGTGGTGAGCCAGGATTTAAATCTAGGTCTTTTGGCCCCAGAACTCATGCCCTTTTCCACTCCCTCGTGCTGCCTGCCACACAGGAACAGCCTCACATTTGCCCGTTTCCCTCATCTGTAAACTCCCAAAAGGCAGATGCCCCAGCTCTGCCTCCCCCCTCTCTCCTGGTCCAGCAATCCCATCTTGGATGAATGGTATAAATGGAATTGCATTAAACAGCTTGGCCACAGGGGAGCTTCCTCCCTAAAGCCAAGTTCTAAAGAAGCCCTGTTGCTGAAGAGGGTGGGCTGGGGCACTTGGGAGTTCCTCCTTCCCCACATCTTCGCCCCTGAGATTGCCTTTAGGATTGCTAATTTTCCAAACACCCAGGCCTCCTATAACAAGAATTATGGTAGTTCTAGCTGGATTTGACATTCCCTCACAGCTGCTTAGCTGCTGGGTTGCCGGTTGGTTTCTTGTTCAGCTCTTTCCTTCGAAGCTCTCCCCGCTCAGTCCTTTTTAAAGTGAAGCTTCTCCACTCTGTCCTCACACCTTCCCCACTTAGGACCAGTTGCTGACTGCATTATTTTTTAGCTGTGGCTCTGCCCTCTTCCCAAGAATCCAAGGGAAAAATGAAAGCCCCCCTCGCTCCCACCCCGACCCGCTTGACCACCTTCTGCAGCCTCTCCCAGCTGCAACTCTCTCCATGGAACCACTGCAGCCATCGTCTCTGCGCTCAGAAAACAATAGCTAATGCCTTTTGAGTGTTTACTGCATAACTTGTACTAAGGCCTTCATGTACAAGCTTTCATTTACCCCTCACAGCAGCTTTAGGAGGGTGGGTACTATTCTTCAGTTGAGGATGCTGAGGCTTCGAGAGGTCCGGTAATTTTCCAAGGTCGCATACAAAAGTGCAGCATGGACGTCAGACCCATGCTCTTAACTGTCACTCTGATGACAGAGAGACTCGGGCTCCTTTGGAGGTGAATTCCCAGCCTGTCTCCTCCATCCCAATGCCCCAAGGGGCACCTGTTACCCACATCAAATAGGTGCCCCATTTGGCCAGATGGCTTCTGGGGTGGTCCACCCTCTGGAATTGGAGCCTGGCCCTGGCCCATCCCAGCTCCAGGCATCGCCCACAGCTGCTCTCCCTGCTGCTAGAGCTTTGGTTTCCAGGTGTAACAAAGGGTTTGTTGTGGCAACCTGAGCAGGATGACTAGCCCCGTGAAAGCCATCACACGTGTTTGCAGCAAGGCCAGCTGCCAGGGCTGACAGCAGAGGGCGGAGCTGCACCTCCATCACTGGGGCCATACTGGGGATGTGCCCCCTTAGCGCTGAGGAGGCGGGATGTCAACAGGTGGCTTGTGCGAGGGGATTAAGCCTGCCTCCTAACATAGGTGGGGAAGACTGCCTGGGATGGACAGGCATAGGGTGGTGACCGCAGATGACCATGCTTTGACCAACTTGCCAAACCCTGGGCTCCAGGACGCCCCACTGTGCTTGGATTTTGTGCAAGGATAAGAAGCTCGGCTGTGGGGAAGGAGGGAGGAAGCTGTGCTGGGATGAGAGCTGGAGAGCTGGAGGGGCAACATAAGCTCTGAAGCCAAACAGACCTGTCTTCAAGTACCCACTTTGCCACTTACTAGATGTATGACCTCGGTCAAGTCATTTCACCTCTCTGAACCCCACGTTGTTCATCTATAAAAATACTCACCCTTTAGGATTATTTTGATTCCTAATTGGACATGTAAAGTTCTCAGTCCAATGCTTGGCGGATGGTCACAACTCAATAATGGGAAGATGCTAGATTTCAAGCCCTTTGCTATCAGGAGCTGGGTCTTGTTTGTGCTCCAAGGTCAGCATGGTGCCATGTACATAAGGGATACTCCGTAAATATTTGGTTTTTTAAAATTTTTAATTTGGGGCTGTGTTGGATTTTCGTTGCTGCGTGCCGGCTTTCTCTAGTTGTGGCGAGCAGGGGCTCCTCTTCGCTGTGGTGCGCGGGCTTATCATTGCGGTGGCTTTTCTTGTTGCACGAGCTCTAGGCATGCGGGCTTCAGTAGTTGCGGCACATGGGCTTAGTATTTGTGGCACCCGGGCTTCAGTAGTTGTGGCTCATAGGCTCTAGAGAGCAGGCTCAGTAGTTGTGGCACATGGGCTTAGCTGCTCTGCGGCATGTGGGATCCTCCCGGACCGGGGCACGAACCCGTGTCCCCTGCATCGGCAGGTGGACCCTCAACCACTGCACCACCAGGGAAGCCTCCAGACCCAAGACTTTAACATACCACTTGGATGCTGACAATTTTCTCATCTGCCTGGGATCCCTTTCTGGCAAGCCCTAGACTTGCATGCTAATGTGAACATTCTACAGGCAGCTCAAATGCAAGATACGATAAAACGAATTCTTCTTCTCTCCAAACCTGCTCTTCCTCCTGCATTCCCTGTCTCAGCGAAAGGTCTCATCCACCACCACCGTGGCCTCCAAGTCAGACATCTAAATGTCATGCCGGGCTCCACCCTCCCTCTTGCACTCCACAGCCAATTTGATGTCAAAGCCTGTTGATCATTCCTTCTAATTATCTCCAGAATCTGTCTCATCTTCACTATACCCGCTGCAGAGCCCCAGGACAGGCAAATCTGATTATCTCCGGCTTAACAATATTCAGCGGCTCTCTATCACCTTCAGGATAAAATGTTCTTTCTTTAGATCCCTGCAAGGGCCCTACTTTCTATCAGGGCCGGGATGAGGGTGAAGCAAGTTGGGGCTCCTAGGGTGCCAAATTTAAGGAGGTACTCACTCTCAGGGCTATACAAGCGCCTCCTTAAATTTTGCAGGCTAATCACCCCCCTTACCTCAACCGGGTCCTGGCCCTGCTTTTCATGGCTCTGTGTCTGCACCTGACATTCTCTCCACCCCAAACACCCTGACCCCTTCTGTATCTCGCCAACTCCTACCCATCCTTTAAGACTCAATCCAAGTTGCCCTCCCTGACCCACAGAATCTGAATTACATGACATTCTTCTGCATCTCCTTAGCATCCTGTACACCCCTCCATCACACTGACTCTGATGACTGGTTTACTCCCCAGCCTCCTCCACAAGCCTGGGGGACCTTTGAAGGCAGTTTGTTGAATGACTAATAGAGAGAATGGATGAATCAATCAGGAAAGGGGGTGTGCTAAAAGTTATTGTTAATAATAATCATAGCTTTGGCCCAGAGCCCAGACTTCAATGGCCTTGCTGCAAAGGCCTGTGTGTTCTAGCAGTTAAAACTGATGCCCCGCAGCAGGCAATGAGGTCCCCATCAAGTGGTCAAGATGAGGCTGTGGGAGGAGGATAGAGGATGGGGCTTGAAGGCCAATTCTTTTTATTTTTTAAAGATTATTTTTTGATGTGGACCATTTTTAAAGTGTTTATTGAATTTGTTACAATAATGTCTCTGTTTTATGTTTTGTTTTTTTGGCCGCAAGGCATGTGGGATCCTAGCTCCCCAACCAGGGATCGAACCCGCACCCCCTGCATTGGAAGGCAAAGTCTTAACCACTGGACTGCCAGGGAAGTCCCTTGAAGGCCAATTCTGCGGCTCCATAGTTCTGTCTGGTCTTGTCCATCTTTTCCTCTGGTGGGCGGCTGGCCCAGGCGCCATCCCACCACCAGGCCCCTTCTTCCGAGTATGAAAGTATCATGCCTGCATGATAAAGTCCAAATGCCAGAGCAAGGCATTCAAGGCCCTTCTGGATCTGGGCCCTGATCACTATCCAGCCTCAGTTCTCAGCATCCTTGCCCTTTACTTTCTGGCTGTTCTGAACTATTTGAGGTTTTCTTGAAGTTTTCCTGCTCTCTCTCCCACCTTTGAGGCCTTAGCCCAGGCTGTTTCTTTCTGGAATGCCCCTTTCTCTCTCCTGCCTACTTTCAACAGTCCTTCATGTCACCTCTTCCAGGAAGCCCTTACTGCTTGTCTGGGTGAGGCACCCTCCTCTGTGCTTGTAATAACACCCTTAGCTTGGCTCTTAGCTCACTGTATTGACACTGCCTCTGAATGCACAGCTGATCTTTCTCAGAGCCAGTGTACGTTGGGCCCTGTTCTCAACACCTTATATGATTTACCTCATTGAATCCCTACAACAGCCTCATGTACTGAATCTTAGTTATATCCTCTTTTTATAAACGGAGAAGTGGAGGCTCAGAGAGGTTCAGGTTATGTAGTGTCTTAGCTTCCTACACGGCATAAGGAATTACTACAAACATGGCTTAAAACAACACATGTATGATTTCAGTGTCCATGGCTCAGATCTGGGTACAGCTCAGCTGGGTCCTGTGCTCAGGCTCTCACCAGGTGGCAGTCCAGGTGTTGGCTGGGCTGGGGTCTCATCTGGAGCTGAGGCCCTCTTCCAAGCTGCTCAGGTTGTTGGCAGAATCCGATGACTTGCCACCATAGCGTGAGGCCTTCAGCGCCTAGAGGCCACCCTCTCCATGTGGTTCACAGCAATATGGCTGTTTGCTTCTTCAAGGCCAGCAGGAGACTATCTCTTCAGGAAGGGCTCAGTCCCTCTTTTAATGGCTCTCGCCTGATTAGGTCAGGCCCACCCAGGATAACCTCCTTTTTAATTAACTCAGAATCAACTGATTTGGGACCTTACTTACACCTGCAAAATCCCTTTACTTTTTCAATGAAAGGTCACCTAATTACGGGAGTGACATCCCCTCACATTCACAGGTCCCCTCCAGACCTTAGGGGAAGGGATGAAACAGGGTGTGTATGCCAGGGGGCAGGAACCTTGGAGTCATACTGGAATTCTGCCCACTGCACATAGCTAGCAAGTGGCAGCTCCAGTAGCCAAACACAGCTGTTCTTACTCCGAAGTCTGTGCTTTTAATCCAGCCGAAGCAAAGGATACAAGAACCAAGAAACTGGCAGGTCTTAGGAGGACCAACCTGAGTATGGCGTGTACAGTGCCTGGTGCAGTGCCTGGCCACCCTAGGTGTTCGTTATCACAGTCACCACCCCCTAAAGGCCATCTTGGTGGCTTATATGCCTTTCTGCTTCCATACTCAGCAATCGTAGGTACTTGGAGGAGCCTTGGGGTGGGGGAATTGCTGCAGAATTCTTTGACCATCTAGTCTGAACTCTCGCCTGGCTGGAAGAGGGAACTCAACGCAAACGCTTTCTCAAACCCCTCACCCCCAATCACCTCCGGTCAGGATATAAAATAAACTTACCCTTCTTACTCCTTCATCCTTCAGTCCCACCCCCCCGCCCCCGGCCCAACGATGAAGAAAGGCACAAAGTCAGGAATTGATGCTGCATCTTTTTTTTTTTTTACTTATGCCTTCTTAAAGCATGTGCTGAGCTGTTGGGTGAAGCAGTTTGGCAATTAAAAAGGCCCAGCGCTTGGGCAGCGGCAGGGGGAGGCCAGGTGAGGGGTGGGGGGGACCCTCTTTCCTGGGCCAGGGAGCAGCAAAGCCCGCACTAACTTCATAAAATATAAAACAAGGGAGGGGTGCAGGTCGGAGGGAGACTTGTAAAATACAATATCTTAGGGATTGGCAATAATAAAAAATAAGGTTCATTATTTACAAACAATTTCTGTTCTTGGTCTCTGTACAGTGGGGGGAGGGGTGGGGGTGTGTGTCGGTCTGTTGACGTGTGTGTGTGTGTGTGTGTGTGTGTGTGTGTGTGTGTGTGTGGCGGGGCTGGGGCAGGGAGGCAGTGGTCCTGTTGGTCGTTATAAGAAAGGTAACCCGGTGAGTGGTTTATCTGAGAAGGACGGATGGCTGTGGAGTGGTGGTGAGAACAGAGTGGTTGGCCTAAGGGGACAGTCCAAATGTGCGGGGAGAGGAGAGGCCCCAGTCAACATGTGGGGCAAAGGTGGGCTGGGGGGAAGACGGACCCCAGGGGGCAGGGGTACTAGCCGCATCCGGGTTAGTGAGTAAGACAACCCCTCTTCTGAGTGCCAGAGGGTACGTCCTGTGTCCTTGGTCTTCGCACGGCCTAGGAGAGTTTGATGGTGGTGTTGGGGCCCAGATCCCTAGAGAGAGAAGAGAAGTCAAGGGTGACTCTGTCCAGGGACGACCCTCTCGCCCCTCTGCAAGCTGTCTGGACACGGGAGGGACAGGGCCTTGGGAGGGTGTGGCTGAGGACATGGGGACCAGAGGCAGGCAGAGGGCGGGGGGAGCCTGGGACCCCAGGAAGGGAAGGGGTCACCCACCCACCTCTCGTGGAACCACTCCTTAGGGTGGGAGAAGTCAGGACTGGTGCTGTTTCCACCGACGTCCTTGGGCCAGGCCTCACTCAGGTACTTGCTGGTCTCGTGGGTGCTGTCCAGGTGGTCATGCTGCAGGTGGTCCTGGGGTCGCTGCTCTGCCGGCCCCCCGGGCTTGATCTCCCAGCCATCCGGGGGCTCCACGGGCAGCAGGGCGCTGCGGCCATCCTCCCACGAGCCTGGTCCCTCATCATAGAACAGGAGGCTTCGGGAGGGCACTGGAGAAGGAGCTCATGGTGAGCCACGGTGCCAAGAGGCTCCCTCCCCATCCAGGCCACATTCAGGGCCTGGTGTTTAAGGACCTGGGCCCTGGAATCTTACGGGCCTGGATCTGAATCCCAGCTCTAGCAATTCTGAGCTGTGTGACTGCAGGCAAGTCATGCCTTTGCTTTCACCTTTCTGAGCCTCAGTTTGCTCATATGTAAAATAGGAATACGGGGGCTAACCTCCTGTTGATGTGAGGTTTAAATGAGATAATAGAGTGATTGAAACTGCACTCAGAGAAAGTTAGATCTTCCTAAGCAGAGAGTACTGGGCTGGGGCATCTGAGACCTGGGTTCTGATCCTACTGTACCACTCACTTTCTGTGAGACCTTGAATTAATCTTTTTCCCGTTCTAGGCCCTAGTCTGCCCTTCAGGGAAATAAAAAAAAAAAAGAAAACACAATTTTTGGATCTCTATCGTGTGCCAGGCATTGCAGGCATCCTTTAACCTATATCAAATCATTAACAGAAACTCTTGGAATGAGATATTTTTAGCTCCATTTCACAGAACAGGTAATTGAGGCTCCAGGTTGGCAGGCACGCTGTCCCAGGCTAGTCTGCACTGAAGGTGAGATGCAAACCCAGGTGTGCCTGACTCCAGGACCCACCACCGCCCTTCTCACTCTCAGGGCCCGGATCTCACAGTCTATGTGAGCGGAGCCCCTGGAGCTGTGCGGTGCACCAGCTCTGTAAGCCAGCCTGCTCCAGAGGTCATCTCCTCTTCGCCCTGCGGACACTGGGCCTGAAACGCACTGCGCTCACTCGGAGGGTTTTTTTGAGGTACGCGGGCCTTTCACTGTTGTGGCCTCTCCCGTTGCGGAGCACAGGCTCCGGAGGCGCAGGCTCACAGGTCATGGCTCACGGGCCCAGCCACTCTGCAGCATGTGGGATCTTCCCGGAACGGGGCACGAACCTGTGTCCCCTGCATCGGCAGGCGGACTCTCAACCACTGCACCACCAGGGAAGCCCTGACCATCAACACTCCCTCCCTCTCCCCCTAACCCCAGGCTCCCCACCCCCCGCCGCCCCATTTCCATTCCTTCCTCTCCAAGGTTCCCTGTACCTCCCAACACACATAGGCCCCTCAGGCCTTGGGAAAATGGACACGTGGCTCTCAAGACCTTACTTCCCTGCCACCCACCTTCCTTAGTAACTAACTGTCCTGTTCTCTCCTTCTCAGGCTGCTCTGGTCCAGGGAGTGGTTTTCACTCCCCGCCTCTGCTTCCTCTTCCCCTAACCCTCCCCACGCCGCTTCCTCCCCTCAAGGCCCTGCAGGCTTAGCTCATTCTCCCTGAAGTATCCCTCCTTCTTGAAACTCACCCCTCCTCAGCTCCTCTCTCTCTGACCTCCCATCTGTTTCCTCTTCCTCCTCCTGCCCTGCTGGATAATTCGCTCCTGGTAAATGATGAGGGACTGTCTGGAAGTTCTTCCACAGGTCTATCTGAAGTATCCTCTGCTTCTGGAAACCCATACTATTCTTTGCTGCACCCTATACCAGTTCTCCCCTTGCCACTGTGTGTTGTATCTTTTCTCTCCTCTTGTGAGCTCATCAAAAAGGAAGCGATTGCGTTCATTTAGTAGGTGCCTGCTGTGTACCAGGCACTGTGCTAACGGCCTTTGTGCACCGTGTCATTTAGTCTTCACAACAAATGTGCTCAGGAAGTGTGGAACTTGTAACTCCCATTTTCAAGATAAAGTAATTGAAATTTAGTGTGAACACACATGCCTGAGGTCACGCAGTTAGTGAGTGGCAGATATGACTGACTCTGAAGCTCTATGCTCTTAACAATCCTCACAGTCCCCTGTGGGATGGTGGCTATCTGAGCTCACACTACCACTACCCCGCCTCTGCCCATGACAGACATTACCAGTGGATCCTGGCACTCCTTCCTGTTGATCCTGAGTGGCGCCTCAGAGTCCTTCTTAACACAGTGCTTCAGGCAGCCACCACCATCTTACGGAAAATGTCCCTGGAGCTGAAACTGTTTTCCTATCCCAGTTGTAAAATACTGATGGTGCTTAGCAGATGTCCCTACCAACTGGCACCATAATACATGGGGGCTAGGGTGGAAACATTCCTGTTATTCCCTAAACCTACCCCCGCAAGCCACTCCTGGGTGGGCTGGGAATCAGGGGCTCTTCACTGTAGTCCTAATTCTATAACTAACATTGAACACATCATAGACCCTTTGGGGGCCTCAGTTTCCCCATCTGCAAAATGAGGAGGTAGAATGAGACGGCACCAGCCCCAAACCTGGCTCCTCTCTTGTGTCTGGCTTCTGCTCTGAAGTTGGGGCTGGCATGGGGGGAAGGCAGCCTGGTTCAGAGCACTCACTCTGACTGGCAGTGTAGACGCTGTCAGTGGCCATGGGGTCTTCCTTCACAGTCTGGGAGCCGGAGGAGAACTCAGGGAGGCAGGGCACGAGGGAGCCCAGCACCAGGACAAAGCACAAGGCTGCCACCTGGTAGTGGAGAGAGAGCGGAGGGGCTGCAACCCTGGCCACCCCAATCCTCCCCCTGCCCCCGAGCCAATGGGGGCAAAAGGCTCAATATTTTTCCAGGAAAGCTGCTGCCAGAGCCAACCACCTCCTGCACATGGTGGAGGAGAAGGTAGAGGCTGTCGGGACATATCAGCCCATTGTAGGGGGGCCACCCCAAGCAGGGCTAGAAAAGAGGGGGAATTGGCCAATGTGGTTATCACCTATGGGGTGGAGGAATCAGGAAGGGAAGGAAGGGGTAGGTGTGGGAGGAGGCTGAGATTGGGGCAAGGGAGGGGAACGTATCTTCACACCAGATTCCCAGCAGGATTCCCAGGAAGGTGGGCCAGCAGGAGGAGGTTAAGAGTCACGGAGCCCAAACTAACCCCTGCCTCTACTGGGGCTTTGCCACCTGAGAGCTTGAGGATCTCGGAGGGCCTGGGGAGTGATTAGCCAGGAGGCAACAGACTGTACAGCTCCAGGAAATGTGGAAGAGGGGCTAACAGAGGCCTGAGCCACAGCCTAGGCACCCACCCTCCATTCCAGAAAGAACCAGGTCCATACTTCCTCTCATCCCCCCAGGCCCATCACTCCACTCCACTGGGCCTGCAGAAGCTGCCTCCTCACGGGACTCGCCCTGCCATCCTCTAGCTGAGTTCACGTGAGTCACTACATATCCGCACCGTGTTAGAACTGGTCAGGGAAGGTCATGTACTGGAAGGTTCCATGGACTTGGGGAAAGAGGCTGGGGTCTGCTGGAGCCAGTGCACCAGGTACTAGGATGGTTTACTCTGGTGACACCGCCCACAATATGGCCAGGCCCTTGAAGCTCTGCCCGCCCCCCACCCGTAGAAAGCCAGCCTGGGGAAGACCTGTCCTCCTGTGGCCCTGTGGTGAGGGAACAGCACCTACCATGAGGCAGGTCCCAGTCTGGGTGGCAGCCATCTTGTAAGGCCTGGAGATCTTGTTGGTGACCAGAGTCTGGAGTTTCTGCAGCTGCTGGAGCAGGGTCCTGAGGAGGGCACAGCGGTCACCCGGCAGGTTCTGACCCAGCAGGCATCTCTACCTCAGGGAGCTCTCCCGGGGAGGAGCTGGGCAGCCTCCAGACATGGCTTCCACGCCAGGTGCCCGTTTCAGTCAAGACAGAAAAGGTCACCTCCCACGTGGCTCCTCTGTGGTGTGGCTGGGTCACCCTATGGAGGCTCAGGGGTGCCCCACGACGCGCTCCTGGCCAAAGGGGAGGTTGGAGGCGAGCCTGGACCACCTCAGCTGAGGCCCCTTTCTTTTTCTTACCCTGCACCAGCCACAGCTAAATTGACCCTCCCTCCTTTGTATCCACGGCACCTTGAGCTGATACGAAGGACACATCTGGCAGCTGCCTGGCATATGGTGAGGAGCAAGTGTCCAGGAAATGGTAGCTACCAGTTTTGTTAATTTTGTTGCTGTTTTTGCTTTTATCACGGCACCTGTAACACTTCGTTTATTTATGAATGTCTATGTCAGCCTCCTTCACTAACTATGGGCTCCCTGAGGGCAAGGACTGGGTCCCTCCCGGCGACGAATCCTCTGGGTACCCACAGAGGGTGCCCAGCCCACCCTTGGTGAAC
This sequence comes from Delphinus delphis, assembly GCF_949987515.2. Classification (NCBI taxonomy): domain Eukaryota; kingdom Metazoa; phylum Chordata; class Mammalia; order Artiodactyla; family Delphinidae; genus Delphinus; species Delphinus delphis. The sequence goes on along the minus strand of NC_082690.1, from coordinate 96,673,347 downwards.
AAATGTTTAATTCTCTCTTTCCTCCACCCAGCCGGTCGGTGGGGTTGCAGTTCCCAGAATGTACAGCAGGTGGCGAAACAGCTCCAAGGGCCTCGGCCTATTTGGGACTAGGGAGGAATCTGGGCCAGAGGAAGGGGGTGAGGGGTGAGGGCTCCCGCCCCCCATCCCTGAGTCAGGGGGGCATTCTCCAGGTCATTCAGGGGAGTGGCTGGATCCCGCTGGAGAAGCTGGGGGAGAAGGAAGGAAAGAAGGAAAAAGCCTTCTGTTGAGCACCTGCTACATACTAGCTGTTGCCTGTTATTTTAATTACTCCCAGCCAACACTTATTACTCACAAACCTACTGTGGGCTCATGGCTGGTCACTATCAAGAATTCAGAATAATAACAAGAAAAAACGAAGAAGAAAAGCTAACATGAATGGAACATTCTCAAATGCCAAGGACAGTGCCGGCCCTTTACTTGCTAGGTCTCATCGCATCGTCACATGAATCCTGGGAGATACTGCTTCTATCATCTCCATTTAGACAGAGAAACTGGGGCCCAGAGAGGTGTACGTAACAGTTTTTCCAGGGTCACAAAAATGGCACCCAGAGTTGTGACTTTCCGTGGCTACTGCATGCCAGGCCCTGTGCGGGTTCCGTACGAATGTTTCTCAAGCTTAATTGTGCACGTGAGTCACCCAAGGATATTGTTGAAATGCAGATTCTGATTCAGTAAGTCTGGGGAGAGTCCCGAGATTCTGCATTTCTTTCTTTTTTTTTTAAAGGTTTTTTTGACGTGGACCAGTTTTAAAGTCTTTATTGAATTTGTTACAATATTGCTTCTGGTTTATGTTTTGGTTTTTTGGCCGCGAGGCATGTGGGATCTTAGCTCCTCGAACAGAGATCGAACCCACACCCCCTACATTGGGAGGCGAAATCTTAACCACTGGGCCGCCAGGGATGTCCCCTGAAATTCTGCATTTCTAACAAGCCCCCACGTGATGTTAATGCTGCTGGTCTGAGAAACTCGCTTTGGGTGGCAAGCATGTACACTGGTAGGTTCTAACTTTAGGGTGCATCAGAATTACCTGGAGCGTTTATTAAAACACAGACCATTGAACCCTCCCCCTGGAGTTCCTATTCAATAGGCCTGGCATGAGGCCTGAGAATAAGCATTTCTAACAAGTTCCCGGGGGCTGCTGCTGTGCTGGTCTGTATCATCACTTTTAAGCACCTTACCAGCCCTGTCTGGTATCTAGATGGGAAACTGAGGGTCCCAGGCTGCAGAGTCCCTGTTTCTGGGGTTCTGCACTCAGTGACCTCTCCTCTCTCCTCCTCCCAGAGCTATGCCATAGCCAGGCACTGGCTGCAGGAGGGCAGGGGCCGGGGGACGCGGGTGGAACCACCCACCTGTTGGCATTCTCCAGGGTCTCCACCTTCTTCCACAGTTCGTTGTTCTCCGATGTAAAGGTCTCCACCCTGCGGGGGCCAAGCAGGCACAGGCTCGGGGGCAGCCCCCAGACTCACTGCTGCCCCCGTAGCCCTGCCCACCAGCATCCTAGTCCCCATGCCCCCCCCCGCCGCCCCTGTGAGAGAGGGCTGGGGCGAGCAGGCCAGGCTGGGGAGTGGGGCCCAGGCCACCCAAGCCGCCCACCTGCCCAAGACCTCTTACTTCTTTTCTAGACACTCCACGTACTCCTTCTTCTTACGGCGGCTCTCCTGGGCCGAGATCTAGAGGGCGAAGCCCCCAAGCGGGAGTTACACAGCACATATCCGCTTCCTGGGGCTCCCCAACTTCAGGGCTGGCATCACCAGGGGAGCAGAGCCCTCCCCCCCGAACCAGGGAAGCCCCAGGGCAGGGGCAGGGCCTGGCTCACGCTTACCTTGTTCTTGATTTTCCTCCGGACCCTCTTTAAGGCCTTCTCCTCAGCTTTGGTGAGGGGGAGTTTCGTGGGGATGGGGTAGCCCTCAGCAATCAGGGTGCGCTTTTCCTCCTCCGTCAGGAGCAGTGGCCCCGACGTCCCCTGTAATTTCTGTGGGAAGGGGGACACGATAGTTAGGAACCAGACAGCCCTGCATTCAAATTCCAGGTCTGCCATTTACTCTTCGCGTGACCTGGGCAAGGCACTCAACTCACTGAGCCTTGGTCTCCTCATCTGAAAAAGGGGCAGATCTGAATTAAATCCAATAACATGTATCAGGTGCTCAGGACGTTGCTGGGAGCCTGGCATGTTTGGCCCTCCGTATATTGCTGGGGGTGGGGTGGTCCCGAGATCCCATCCTGGAACCCACAGTTTCAAAGCTTACTTGTCCAGGGCCCCCTAAACAGCACCCACCTCAGACACCCACCACCTCTTGGGAGGTTCCACACCCATCCCAGTGGATTCTGGGCCTCCTGAACATTGTTCTCCAAACAGTGCCCTTTGGGGGCAGCCTGGGCCGTCCCCCTGAAGGTGAGGAATGTCAAGTTCTAGTCCTGGCTCTGCAATAGCGTGGGTTCGGCAGGCTTCTTGGACTCTCTACCTGTTTCCTATTTACCCCAAGGCACGATTAAAAGACTGTCACTCCCATCTGCCAGGCAGGCACCTCTCTGAATTCTGATGGGGGTGGGGATCAGGCACTCAATTCCTTGACTCTAGGGTCAATCCACCCCCCAGCTGCTTACGTGAGGGGCAGTGAGGAGCGGGGAGGTGGAGATGGCTGTGGAGGAGCGGGCCATGGGCCGGATGGGGCTGGAGGGGGGCAGAGAGCGGGGACTCTGGGAGCCGTCACTGTCGCTGCCATGGCTGCTGGGGGGCGTCGGAGGCATCTGCACCAGGTCCTCTGGGGAGAGCAGGAGAAGCCAGGTTAGCAGGGTGGCGCCCCAGCTCTGGTCGCACAATCAGAGTTCAGCATAGCACGGGCCTAAGCCAGCCCGGAATGACTGTGGGACTGGCTGCTGGGGCCTTGACCGCTATAACATCGGAAGCCCCTCTGCCATGTCAGAAAGACGAGCTGATGTCCCAGAAGACAATTCCTGGGTGCCACCCCATCTCTGACTCCGCAGAAGCCTGGCTCCTTTAAGCCTGGTTCTTGGTGGGGATATCACAGAGGCTGGATTCTTGGGGTCCCTCCCCTACCCCTGACTTCACAGGGCTCAGGAGCTTTGAGACTCCAACTTGACAACCCCAGGAGGTGACTGGAATCTGCCCATAGCAAGACCCATGGGGATCAGGCTGGGCAAGCCGCAGCCTCTGTCCCTTTCTTTCCACTGCAAAACCCCAGGGTGTCCATTTTCAACCTCAGGGTAACAGGACAGCAGGCACTGGGCTTTCAGCAGACCCACCAGGAGCACTGCTCTCCCCAGCATGCCTTCTGTGCTGCCTCTCTGAGGCCACAGCATCAGGAAGATTGACGCCCTGCAGGTGGTCAGGAAGAGGCCTGGGCGGAGCCAAGAGGACCAAGAGCCTTGCTGCAGGGAGAGCTCCCAGGCCAGCACAGAATGCCCAGATTTAAGTCCAGGTGTGGGAATCTGGAGCTGACTGCATCGCAGAGCCGGGCTGAGGCTGGCAGGAGGAAGCACGGCATCCTTCCGGGCTCGACCCATGACTGCCTCCTGCAGGAGTCGCCTCTCCCTTCTTTGGCTCTCATTTGTCTCTTATGGATGCCAGACTGTAAAGACCACTGAACTTGGACTCAGAGAGACCTGAGTTCGAGTCTTGACTGTGGCCACAACTGTGTGACCTATAGTTATGTTTACTTAACCTCTCCCAGCCTCGCTTCCCTGCTGAATGGGGCTGAAAGGACGCCTTGCACGGAGCCAGGAGGATGCAATGGGCTAATGTATGGAAACACGCTTTATGAATTGAAGGGCACTCTGCAATGTAAGGTGTTTTCACACTGGTCCCTTTCTACCTCCTGTTAATTCCGTATCTTCTCTCAGAGGCTGGGACCAAATTGAGGGTGAAACTTGGGCCTTATTCATCTTTCTAAACCTTGTGGTACTTAGTCCAGGGCCTGAATAAGCACAGTAGATGCTTAATCAATGTTTGATGAATTAATGAGGTGGGGTTGGAAAGATTCAGTTAGCCCTTTCTCTTTCTGGTCAACCCAAGAAGCTTCCTCTGTTCTCTTCTCCCCTGTCAGGTCTGGGGATGTGCTTTCAAGGCTCCTGGGGATCTGCCATCTTTAATCCATACACTGCTGTATAATTGGTGGTTTGTCTGTGGCTCACACTACTGTGTGATCTACTTGGGTACAGGGACTGTCTTCTCTCTCTGCTTCCCCAGCTCCTGGGACTAGGAGATGTCCAGTGAACTCTAGTTGGATGGATGGATAAACGGATAGATGGATGGATGGACAGATAGATGGATAAATAAGTAGATGGATGGATGGACTGATGGCTATAGAGTGGACTTCAATGAATGAATGATGGGAAGGGTGAGAAGGTGTTGATAGTAGTGATGACAGCTGTAGATTGTGTCAGAAGGGGACTGGAGGGATGGAGAATGGGCAGGGTGGGGAGGAGAGAATATTCTGGGGAGAGGTGGGAGGTGTCGAGGGAGATGGGTGGGCCGGACCAAGGGAGTAAAGAATGCGGTCTGCCCAAGACTGGAGAGGAAGAGTCCCTCTCTGGACACACTTACCTGGTGTCACTTTGAGGAACTGGTTTACCTCCTGAGGCTCTGCTTTGATCACTGGCAGCTGAGTCATCTCTCCCGGGGCCTGAGGAAGAGACAGGTCCAGCTCCGTCAGCTGCCCCGGGGGCCCGTCCCCACCATGCCATCCAACCTCCCTCTCTCCCTGGGCCTGGGGGTCTGCCCTGCAGCATTAAGGAAGTATCTGGGCCCAGGGTTCCAGGCACATTCCAGAGGAGCAGAGGCAAGTTCTCGTGCTTAGAGAAGTCAAGTAGACCTAAGAAAAGAGAATGGTGGCCAAGTAGCATCGTTTAGCCTCTAAGCTCAGAGAAAGGAGGGCCTCCTGTGGCCTCTGAGGCCAGGGCCATCTTTCTGGTGGAGGCTGACCCTATACTGACTGTGAGCCCATGTGGGTTGCCATGAGGACGGGAGGTAATGTCTGGCAGGTTGTAGTTGTTCAATGAGCGGTAACAACAGCACAGACGAAGGAGGCATTAACTGGCTGGGGGCCCAGGGAAAGCTCCCTGAGCAGCTGAAGTTTGAGTCCTGATGTATAAATAGGAGTGTTCCAGATAAAGGATGGGGCAGTGTGTAGATGAGGGGAGAGGCATTCCAAGAAGAGGGAAAAGCATCTGCAAAGGCACAGAGGCCAGACAGAGCACAGCTTAGATCTGGAAACTGCAAGTATTAAGGGTGTCCAGAGTGCAGGGGTGTGTGTCAGAGGTGGAGTGGTGAGAAACAAGACCAGAAGATCTGGGGGGAGGGTGTGGGGAGGGGGTGAGTAGAATCCAGACAAAGAAGTTTGAAACAATGAGGAGCCCCTAATGGGTTTTTAAGCACGGGACTGATAGAATTAGATTAATGCTTTAAATAAACATGCATTCCTATTTCTTTATGCCGTCCCAACTTGCTGTTCCAGAAAGGACATCAACAGGCATGGCTTCCTACACACGAGGACCAACACACATACAAGGGGTGTTCTCTTTGAGAAGGCGCTGTGTTGGGTGTTGGATTTCAGGGCCATCTCTCCCCTCCAGGTCTGCAGCCAGCAGAGAGGTCATGATATCGTGGGTGGGACCCAGAATCCCGAATTTAGGCAGGTGAGTAAGAATCCCAGGAGGTTAAGGCTGGCAGGGACCTTGGAGATTCCCTGGTCTACATCCCAGCTCAGGCCTCCAGTGACAGATGAAGGGACTGCGATGCAGTAGGGTGACAGCTCTCATGTGGGTCCCACGCTCATCATTGTCATACCAACTCCTGGTTCCTGTGCCTTCCACTAGGGGGTCTCGGCCTCACTAGAGTGGGAAGTGTGGGCTCTGGGGGCTGGCGGCTGAGTTTGGAATGCAGCTCCATTGCTTCTGACTGTGCAATGTGGGGCAAGCTGCTTAACCCCTTCCACCTCAGTTTCCTTCTCTGAGGCATGCGCACAGCTTCCAAGACCCTGGCTGCCGCTGCCGTCATGCCTTCCCTTCCTGCTATGGCGAGGGCTGAGGAGTCGCAGAGCCAGTCCTAGAGGTGGTCCGCAAAGATCCTCCCCGTTTGCAGCCAGCCCTGAATCCTCAGGTCCCTGGTGGAGTAGGAGGGGCTGACCTTTCTCACTTTTGGTCCCGTACATTTTGATCAGGTGAGCTGTGTGGCCAGCAGGGGGCAGTGCCAGCCAAACCTTGACTCTAGGGATTTCAAGGTAACCCTCATGCTGTAGACTCAGGGGTAGGACCCCCTTAGCAGTAGTTCATGCTCCCATTTTACAGAGAAGGAAGCTGAGGAAAAAACAGGGAAGGCAACATGCCCAGAGCACAAGTGAGAGCAGAGCTGGGACCCAGGCAGGGCATCTCCCAGGAGCCAGGGGTCTGGGATGTCAACTTTGGATTTACAGCCAACTGCTCTTATCTATACATTCACGGCGGTGAGGGCTGGCATGAGGGTGTGGGTTAAAAATACTCATCTCGTGAATATAAACAATTGAAATATGGCATAATTTTTATCTTTCCATTTAGGTGTTTCTTCCTTTTTAAAAATCCAGACACTTTGAGAAAATTAAGTGGCCTGGGCTGTCTCCTTCCCTGAGACCCTGGACTGGGCCCCTGATGCCCAGCCCTGCCTGGGTCCCTGTCATTTTTCTTCGGCACACAGTGAGGGCCCCAGCTTATTCCGAGGGTGCTGTGGTTTGAGCCCGTTCTAGGATGGTGAAGGGATGGCTCAAGGGATGGGCAGGGGTCTGGTCTGGGAGTTCCGACTCTCAGTCCTGAGGGTCACATTGCTCCCTGTTCACAGAGACCCTGTGTGCACAGGGCTTTGGATTGCTCTTCCCACAGAGACCCATCATCCCTCCTCCCTCCCTCAGCCCCTACTAACAGTCCCCAGGCTCACCTGGTGGGGGATGGGCAGCCTGGTCAGGGGGCTGAGGCCCAGCAGCGGGGTGGTGGCCATGGCAGCAGCGGCAGCCATGGCTGAGGAGGCAGCCAGAGGGTCCATGGGCAGCTCCGGGCTCTGCTCCTGCTTCACCATGACTGAGCACAGTTTGTGTCCCAGCACCCACGCTCCGTGTTCCATATCTAGGGAAGGGGGCAGGACCCAGGCTCAGGGGACTCCTAGAGCAGAGGGCTCAGCCCCTCTCCTGGCCTCTTGGAGCTGCTCTGGACAGGACTGTGGAGAGATGCTAGGGTATACCGGGAGGCAGGCGGAAAAGGGCAGGGGGCGGCGCTTGTGAGGTAGGAGGGCGGAGTGGGCTGGGGTCAGAAGAGGTGGGGGCATCTTCTTCATTCAGCAGTTTACAGAGTGGGCTTGGACAACAGACCCCTCCTGACTGGCTGTGTGACTTTAGGTAAGTTGCTTAACGTCTCTGAGCCTTAGCTTCCTCATCGGTAAAAGTACCTGACAAGAAGTAAATGTTCAATAAATGGCAGCTATTGTGAATACAATTATTGTTATTCAGTAAACATCTGCTGAGCACCGTGCTAGGTGCTGGGCATCTGGTGAGAGTCACGAGCAGTTTAGTGCAGTTAGAACGCAAAGGGAAGGAGAAGATGGGGTCAGAGAGGCCAGTGGGGATGGCATGGCCTTGGAGCTGCGACTTTGTCCTAAAGGTAACGGGGAGGGACTGAAGAGTTTTAAGCATGCTCAGATTTGTAATGTTAAAAAAGATCATTCTGCCTGTGTGTGCAGACTGGCCCGGCAGAGGGAGGCAGGGAGACCCGCAGGAGGCTGTTGAAATTGTCCAGCGAGAGAAGGTGATGCACATGCTAAGGCAGTGGCAGTGGGGATGGTGAGGAAGGAACATACTGGAGATACATTTAGAAGGAAGAATCCACAGGACCTGGTGCCCGGGGGGGCATGTGGGGAGTGAGGGCTGATGCTCAGGTTTCCCAGGGCAGTTTCCACCTCGTGGGCCTCCTGGCCTCACCTGGGTCACAGAGCTGCTGGGCATCCCGCCTTTTCCTGATGGGTGTAGCCCTGCCCCTGTTGGCCCCAGCACCTGGCTCTGGTGAGGCAGAGGTCTGAGGAGCCAGCATGGGTGGGCTAGAGGGGACTCTAGCCTTTGGAACCCACTGTGGGTGGGGAGAGGGGTCAGCAGCTGCCTGATCCCACCTCAGAGGCTAGGCCCCACCCTGCTGGGAGGCTGAGGGCCTCAGTTCTGGGCTGCAGGCTGCCCCTGGGCTCCAAGAACACCCACAATCTTCCCAAATTACAGGGCCAGCCCGCTGGCCTCCGGGAAGCTGCCCCCTGCAAAGGACCCACAGACAAACTGCTCTAAAAATAGACTTGGGGTGGTGAAGAATTGCCGGGCTGGGAGGCTGTCCACCCCACATGCTACCCTTCCCCAGGCTGGGGTCTGACACCCCATCGAGGTGACCTCCAGAGGCTGGGCTGAGGCCAGGGCACACAGGGAAGTTGAGACCTCCACAGCCACAAGCCCTGGAGCCACTTAAAGCCCCAGAAGGTGTCCCTGCCCTCAAGCGGCTGGATGGGGGCCGGGTACAAAGTCCCGTCTCTGCCCCTGGGGAATCGCAAAGACCCTCAGAGGCAGCTCACACTTCTTGCACTGAGTCTAATTCTAACTCTTGCTGCATAAGAATTTGTGTATTCCTCCCACCAACCCTGGCGGCGGGCACTGCTCTTCTGCCCATTTAATAGTTGAGAAGATTAAAATACTCACTCAAGACCATTGTCCTCCAAAGGGAAAGAGGAATAAGAGCCCTGTTCATGGTTCTAGACACGATAGTTTTAATAGGACTTTTATACACATAAGGAAATAGTCGCTAATTTTATATATATATATATATATATATATATATATACATATACACACATACACACACATACACACACACACACGAAATGTGCTGGGCACTGACTGAGCTGGGAACTTTTCATATATATATTTTTAATCCTGGCCAGAATTCTCAAGATACCTAGAGTCTTCATTTTGTAATTGAGGAAACCGAGGTCCAGAGAGGTTAAGCAACTTGTTAAAGATCACACAGCAGCCGGTTGAGGCGCCGGGATGCACACAAAAGCCAGTATCCTTTAGCGCCCCTTAATGCCGGCAAGTGTGGTGGGTGGCATGGGTGTGAGGTTTAGAATCAGGGGGCCTGCTTGCTCCCAAGTCCCTGCTCTGAATTTACTGTGTGCGTAACCTAAATAACTCAGCTTTCCCGAAGTCTCATTTTCCTTATCAGACAAATGGGGAGTATGATAAAAATGATTCTGACCTCACCTGTGAGTTGTGAGAGACAAATGAGATAATAACACGAAGGTACTTTGTGAACTGGAGAGTGCTATAGAAATGTTTATTGTTATTCCCATTTGTAGATGAAGAAACTGAGGCTTATCAAGGCTAAGACATATGTCCAAATATGATGGAGCCATATGAGGAAATGCCCAAAGAGACCATTTTTAGGTGGGGCACAGTCTGGAGTTCTCAAATGTTGATCACCTGAGAGGAAAAACTCAAAGGGCCCTTTGCTTAAAAGGGAGGGAGGTGGGGGAGAGGAGAGCTTTAGAGAACCCTACCTTTGGCAATAAAAGTAGGGTGCAGGGGAGTTCCCTGGTGGCCTAGTGGTTAGGATTCCGGGCTTTCACTGCCGGGGCCCGGGTTCGATCCCTGGTCGGGGAACTGAGATCCTGAGATCCGTGTGATGTGGCAAAAAAAAAAAAAAAAAAAAATAGGGTGCAGGTGTTTTGCCCAGGTAACATCTCAGAGGACATCACAGTGTGAGGAGGTGGTAAGTTTCTAGAGTCTTGGTGACTTGTCCACATTTATTGTTTAATCCTCCCCTCCCCCCCAGCTGTTCCCTCTAAAGCTGGTTCCCAGACCTAAGCATGCATCAGAATCACCTGGAAGGCTGGATCCTCCCCACAGCGTTTCTGATCCAGCAGGTCTGGGTGTGACCTGAAAATCTGCATTTCTAACAAGTTCCCAGGTGCTGCCCCTGGTCTGGGACCCACCCTTTGCACATCACTGACCTAAGTCAGCCAAAGACCCTCTTGAGAAATGCCCTTCTGGGTCTGACTTGCGGAAGAACAAAAAGGCGGGGGGCTCCTCGGGTCTGGTGTCCTTCCTCTGGGTCTGGTGTCCCTCCCCTGGGTCTGGTGTCCCTCTCGGGTCTGGTACCCTGGGCCCCGCCACCCCTTCTTACCTTGGGTGGTATCCTCCATCTTGATGGGCACAATGGGGCTCTGAGGTGCCGAGTCACCGCTCAGGGAGTAGCTGTGCTCGGCCTGGATGCCCGGCGTGGGTGAGTCCAGTTCCATGTCCAGTAGAGGGCTCTTCTCGTCCAGCACGGGGTCATCAAAGAAACTGCTGAACAGGTCGTTGGAGAAGTCCTCCATGTTCTCTGCAAAGTGGTCCAGGTGCTCAGGGAAGTGCTAGCAAAGGGGGAGGGGAGAGGAGGGAGTCAGCTCACCCTGGAAAGGGGGCGCAGATGCTGCTCTGGTGGTGCCACCAGCCCTGCCACCAACACCACTGTCCCCACAACCTCCCCATTACTCTTCCCTCCATCATTAATACCACCACCACCAACACCAACTTCTCCCCAGCCCACATCATCATACCAACTATTATCATTTCTATCACTACTGTCACCCCGTCATCACATTACTGCCACCACCACCTCCACCACCGTCTCTAGCCTCTCTGTCAGTATCCTCAAGGGTGAGTCCTGGATGGTGTGAAATAATCCAGGTGATAGGACATAGGGCTTTAGTGCTGGCTCTGTGACCTTGGTCAAATCACTTAGATTGCCCAAGTCTGTTTCTCAGTCCACCCTACTTCCTTCACGGGAGGACTAAGTACTAAAGATTAAGTGTATCTATGCCAGCAAGTTTGCATTCCAAAGGCAATATCAGTGACTTTTGTATTCTCTTTTGCTGGAATGCAAGGTGGTGAGATTATTGAGGACTCTGCCCCCCTCATTAGTACAGTCCCCATTTGTCCACATGCCTCCAGTGTCTCCCTTTTCCCAGCCATTCTTTATACCAAGAGATTAGGCTCCAGAGCCATATCATTTGGATTTGAATCCTGGCCCTGATGCTCCTAGCTATGACTCAGTGCCGTTCAAACTGTGGGTGGTGACTCATTAATGGGTTGTGAAATCAATTTAGTAGGTCACGACCAGAATTTAAGAAAAAAGAAAACAGAACAAAATAGAGTAGAAAAATATCAGAGTGCACATAGGGAAGTTAAATACTTGGTAGATTTTTTTAATCTCAGTTTTGTGTGTGTGTGTGTGTGTGTGTGTGTGTGTGTGTGTGTGTTCTTGGGAAGGATGTCAAATATATTTCTCAGAAACAAAATAGTCTGAAAAATATTGGTCTCCACGATCCTGGGAAAGTTGATTAGTGTCTCTATGTTTCATTTCCTCCTTTGTACAGTGGGGATGATTATAGTTCCTATCTGCTAGGGTTATTGTGAAGATTAAACAAGTTAATGCATGTCAAGCACTTAGAATAGTCCCTGGTACATAGTAGCTACTCAACAAACCTCTTATTAGTAAAGCATCCAGTGGCTGGCACATAGGAGGTGCTTGTTTTTTCTCTCTAAAGAATTATAAATATGTAAGGAAATGTTGTTCATTCTTTTTTTTTTCTGGCCGCGCCACACAGCATGTGGGATCTTAGCTCCCTGACCAGGGATTGAACCTGCGCCCCCTGCAGTGGAAGCACAGAGTCTTAACCACTGAACCGCCAGGGGTGCTCCCTGTTCATTCATTTTTTACTGACTGAATGAATTTGCTGGGGCTTTGCTTCTGGCCCTGGGGTCCCACCTGGAGAGTGGGTAAGGACTGACTTCTGGAGTCCGGAGTTGTTGGCTTTCTGGCCTGGAATACTTGGAGCCTGTCCTAGTCTGGAAGGGATGAGCAGAAAAGCCCTCTGTCTGAGAATAAGATTCAGAACCACATGAGCATCTGTGTGGGGGGGGCAGGGGATGAGCCCAAGCTCTGCAGATAAGCTTGCTTTTGACTCCTAGCTCACTCCTTGCTAAGTTTACTTCACTTCTCTGGGTCTCAGTTTCCTCATCTGTAAGGGGGAAATAATAGTTCCTACCTCACAGTGTTGTAATGAGGATCAAATATTTGTTAGGTGCTTAATGCTACCCTCATAGGATTATGAGGATAAAATGAGGAAATACATATAACACATGTATACAAATAACATACGTATATATCTGTACAGCAGACACATGTAACACTGAGAACAGGGCCTAGAATGCAGTGAGTGCTCAATAACTGTTAGCCATGGTTATTATCAAAAGCCTAACTCTGGGCCTGAGGTGAACGGAGCCTGGAGCCAATGCAGGGAGGTGGCTTGGTCCTCCCCCCAAACAAAGCATGGATCAGAGAATCCATGATAAAATGAGCTCAGAAACCCATCGTCTTAAGTACTCTCTCCTCTCCCCAGCTTGTCAGAACTTACCATCCCTATCCTACACTTTTCTTGTGGTTTTAACTTTCTGAAGTGCTTTCATACACATGGTCTTATCTAATCCTTACAATTACCCAAGGAGACAAGGAAGTTGCGTATCTATATTTGACAGGTAGGGAAACCGAGGCTCAGGGAGCCAAGGAAAGCAGGGAAGCATCCACAACCACAGTCACACCCCAGTCCTCCCCCAATGGCAGCAGACGTTCCCCTCATCGGGAATTGCCTGCCTGTCAGACTGTGAACTCCCTGAGGTAGTAGGGTCTGGACTTGTTTACCTGCTGGGTCCCATCCCCTGGCCCAGGATAGACACTCAACAGCTATTGGTGGAGGGACAGCGCCTTGTACCCCAGAGGGCAATGCCATCAGTATGTCATTCGTCCCATCAGTGCCTGGGGTGCGGCAGTACCAGGAAGTCAAGGCTGAACAAGTCTCCAAGACTGTGATCTCAGCCAAAGGCCATTTACAGTGTGCAATGCCCCCCAGCCACCTAGCCAGCCACAGTCTGGACTGTGCTAGCTACACCCTCAGCAGAGTCTGGGTCAGCCCACCGGGGGGCGCCCTCTCTCTCCCTCTGTCTCTCTCTCTGTCTCTCTCTCTCAGGGTCTCTGAAAGGCCTGGTGTGAGGCCCAGTGGGAGGGGGTTGTGAAGAGCCTAGTGAGTCAGCTGCTAAGGTATTTCTGCGGCAGCTGCTTCTCAGGCGATAAGGGTTTGCCAAGCCCTTTCCCTGGGCCTGGGAGAGGAGAGAAGCTTCCTCCAGTCTGGGCCGGGGTCCCTAAAGGATTCCAGGCAGATGAACCAGGTCCGTCTCAGAGACCCCTTTTGGGGTGCCCGCAGGCACCTGCTGAGGGAGATCAGTTGGTCCCTGCTTTGTGAGCAGTCCCACCCCACCTGCTGGAGACAGCAGCAAAGGCCCAGCAGGACAGAGCTTCCAGAGGGTGGGAGCCAAGTGGAAGGGGAGGGCGGCCAAGGGGCAGGCGGATTGGGGGTGGGGGACACTCAGAGAACCCAGTCCTCCTTGCTCAGGGCTTCCCTGTGTGCTGGGTGGACCTCTGGGGGCAACGGTGGGATGTCCCATCATCCCCAGGCCCACCTCCTGCTCATGCGAGCGTGCCAGAGGGCCTCCCTTTAGAGAGCTTTGAGCCCTATTTCTATCTGGTGTCTGGCCCCTCAGAGCAGCCCAGTTATGGCTGGTTTATACCATCAATTTAGAGGCAGAAGGGACCTGAGAAAGCCCATGGTCCACACCCCCTCTCCCCACTTGCTAATGAGGAAACTGAAGTCCAGAGAGGGACCTACCAGGGTCACACAGTGAATTGGTGATGCTGAGGGAGAGGTTATCCGCAGCTCTGGGGCTGCACAGGAATGTGGAGCAACTTCTCCTTCCTGTCCTCTCTTCTTCCTCTGTACCCACCCTCCCCCCAGCCCTGGAAAGCCCCCTCTGGAGATCTCAGGCCTCCTCAGCTTGAGCAAGGCCCCTTGTCCCTTCTCCCACCCCCCCAAAACCACACCCAGCTCTTTCTCCAGTTCACACACAAAAAGTTCAGGTTTCAGACTACCTGATGGAAAACGATTGGGGCAGCGAATCAACGTTCTGAGGGGGATAGGGTTCTACTGGGGGTGAGCGTTCTACCGGGGTTGCCTTTCCAAGCAACTGGGGTGGGAAGCCAGAGAAGGAAATATTATGATTTGTTTCCCTCCTTGTTGAAGACTTTTTCCAACAGTCTTGCCAATGTAAGCTCCTTCCCGGCTGCCACGCGCAGCCGGCGCCGGCTCCCCTCTCTTGGAGGACAGGTCCCGAGCTCTCGGGCTCTCAGCCCCGCGCACCCCTCCCCCTCCGCAGCATCTCCTCCCGGAGCCGGGTCCCAGTCGCCGACCCTTTAAGTTTAAAGGAGAGTGTCCAGTCAGCCCCACGTGGCCCAAGAGAGGTTAACGCCGGCGCGCGGGGGGCCGCCCCGCGCCGGAACCCAGCATGCTCATTGGTCGGATCTGCGGAGGTCGTGGCCAATGGGAGGAGGCTGCGAGACACCCGCCGCTGGAGCCGCGGGGAGGGGGCGGGACGAGGGCACTGCTCGCGCGGGGGAGGGCTCGCGGCCTCCGCCGAAGGCGCGAGCTGCGCAAGGTTAGAGTGTGTTTGTCTTGTGTCCCTTTCTGCACCTGAGGCAGAGGCAGAAATGGCCCCTTTGAGCTTTCAGGTGCGCCTGGCAGTTCTGTGGTGCCCTAAGACCCTTACCAGCTGTGTGGCCTCGACCCTGCACCGGGAGCCCGAGGAAGTGAAGACAGAGGGGAGGCCAGGCCCCAATTCTTAAATTCCTTCGCGGCTCTTCCAGCTCAGCGACTTCCTTCCCTCCTCGAATAATCCTACCTTGGGCGCATTGATGGGGCAACGGGAGTCTCTGTCCCAGGTAGGGGGAGGTGGGACACTCCAGGGCGGTAATAGCGCCGTCTGAGGCTCCTCTCAGTTCCCCTCCTCTAATTCCTCCCTGGGGGTCGATGCAGAGAGAAGGAAAAGCTCTGGGGACGCGGCTGTCACCTGAGGGTGTGTGTGGGAAAGAGGTTTCCCCACCTGCCGCAGCCTGAGAGCGCCCCTTTCTCTCTGGTCCCTACCCCTCGGCGCCTGCACCCGCGTCCCGGGCTTCTCCCCCTCCCCCAATCCAGGCTGATTCAGTCTGTGTTTGGGGGAAGGAGGGAGGAGGCCGGAGTGGGTCCAGGCTGAGCTGTGGGATAAGGAGTGGGGGGAATGCCGAGCCCGAACATTCCTTCCGAGAGAGTGAGCTCTGGGGAGCGATGGGAGGAGAGTCCTCTCACATTTCCCCTTCCCCTCCCCCGCAGGTTAGCCCCCCCCCCCACCTCCTCCACTGACCCATACATTCCGGGACGGTTACTTGCCTCGTGGTCACTAGAAAATTGCCCCCATTTCTAGCTGAAGGGCAACCAGTCTGAGTCACTGTTGTGCCCTGTGTGTGGCGGTGAGGGGTGGGGGGTAGGGTCAAGAGAGAGCAGGGAGGGGCTTGGGGAAGGGAGGTGGGCCCCTGGGTACCCAGTGGTCCTCCTAGTCCTGAAGCATCACCATCCAGTCATTTGGGGATAGGGGGAGATCCAGGCATCTTCCCAGAGCTAGACTGGAAGGCTGTCCTAGGAAGGAAAAAAGGCCCTAGACTCAGACTCAGGAGGCCCCTGTTCAAGATCCATCTGTGCTGTGAGACCTGGGCAGGGGCAGGTGGTGTCTCCTCTCTAGGCCTGTTGCCCCATCCATTCCCCAACAGAGTCTGTGTTCCTACTGAGGCAGGGGTGGCAGGCATAGGGTGGAGTGGACTAGTCGTCAGAAAGTGGCCTCTTTTCCTCTGCTCTGGCATCTCTGGGGACTGTGAAGGGACAGAGCCAGTTTTCCTCATCCCTGGAGCCAGCCCCTCCCTGAGCCTTCCTGGCAGGGCACAGGGGTGAAGGGAAGCACATTGTTCCAGCCTCCAACCTCACTCTCATCCCCCATTCCCCACAGGCCCGGGGAAGGCGGCTGCTGAGGTTTCATATTTTCCCCCTACCAAACTCTTCACCACAGAGCCCGAGTCCAAATAAGCAGAAATGCTTCCCTGTGTGTGTGTGTGTGTGTGTGTGTGTGTGTGTGTGTGCGCGTGTGTGTGCGCGCGCGCGCGTGCATGTGCGCACATGCTACACAGACGTGGGCTGTGAGGTTCTTTCTTACACAGGGAAACACCATCTTCCTGACACCACACAACATAAGATCCCCACATTTAGACACATTCAGACTGTTCCCTATACAGCCTGGCACAGATACTAATGCACATACACACTCTCTGGGCTCACATAGGCTGACACTGGCAGGCACTGACACAGACCCAACAAGGAAACACTCCTCAGATGTGATCAGACAGACACAGACTCCCATGTGCGCACATACACACACATACGTGCAGTTACCCGAGACAGTCACGGTCACAGACGTGGGCATGCACACTCTCACACAAACACACACAACATCTCACAACACCACAGCGCTGAATGCTGACTGTGCCAAGCCACATGCCTGAGTCATGTGACCCCCAGCGAGGGAGCGTTGGGAGTCCCGGGCTTGCCTGGGGCTGGGACGGTGAGGGCTGGGACTGGAGGAAGAGGTACCATGGGAACTGAGCTCTTCCGTGCCTGTGTGCTGGAGAAAAGAAGTGGGAGAGGAAAGGGCAGGCTGGTGCCCGCCACAGGCTGCCGCTGTGCAGAGCAGGGTCCACGGTCTCTGCAGCCCCCAGCCCTGTTAGTCTGGCTCTCCAGTTCCCCCTCCTGACACTGTGGTAGCCCTTCCCTGGCCAGACCACAGGTCCCTCAGGAAAGTGAAGAGCTGGCCTACAAGTTCCCAGCCAGCCCCTGGCATCTTCTGACCGGGCGGCCCATGTGCTGTGGCGCAGCCTTGGGGTGGGTGCCAGGTACTGTCTGGGCAGAAGGAAGCGATGGCCGCTAGTGCCGCCGCCCAGGGCTGGGATTAGCTGTGACTGGCACCACTGAGGGCACAGCAGCCCAGGGTCTGGCTGCTGGAGATGTTGGTCCATAGGCAGTAGCCGGAGGATCCCTGTGGGACAGATCAAGACACTGGAGACTAAGTGCCAGGGCTGGCGCTGGGGGCCTCTGGAGAATAAGGGCATCTAGTCCCATCCACTTATTCATCACTCGTGCATTTGTTCAGTGTTTACTGAGGACCTACTGTGTGCCCAACCCTGTGGATACAGAGATGAACAAAGCCCAGTTCCTGCTCCCAAAGGGCTTCCTGACTAGTGGTGTGACCACCCATTTATGAAGGTAGGTGCAAGGCTTGAACTCTGATCTGTCTCCAGAACATTCTCCACCTTGGGATCTTCTAACATAAATATGACCATGTGACTCCCCTGCTCACTATCCACTAATGACTTCCTCTGTCCTTAGGCTAGTTTCCAACTTCCTTAGTATAGCTTGAAATGATCCAGCCATGTCACCTCTGTGTCTCGCTGTGTCCAATTCTCATCTGTGTCTCCAAAGGCTAGCACTGGTCCCAGCACATGGTAGGTGCTCAGCTCTTTGCTGAGTGACTGAGTGGGCGAATGAAGGAATGTGCCAGTGAGCAAATGGACTGAGGCCTTTCCTTCTGCAGCTGAGCCTCCAGGAGTGACTGCCCTGAGTTCCGCTCTGCTGCCAGCCTGCTTCTGCCCCAGGCAGTTTCCATATGCCTGGACGCCTTCCCTCGGCTCCTCCCTGGTGGGGCCCGTTGCACCCATTCTCTGGGTTGTTCTTTCCCAAGGCCTTTTTGCTCTTAAGCCCCAGCCGGACCAGGTACCTGGGGACCACAGCCCCCAACTCAGCTCTGGAGGAACTGTCCCCAGGGTTAGGCCAGGTCCCAGAGGATAAACGAAGCCCAGTGGCCAACCGGCCGAGCTGCTCTTCCGGCCCCTGGCCAGCTGGAAGGCCCTCTTGGGCTGGAGCCTGCCACCAGGCTCTGGCTGGAATTCCCTTGGCCTCTTCCCTCTCCTCTGTGCACTCAGCATTCGGCCTCTGGCTTCCTCAGCGGTCCCGGGCCTGTCTGAGTTGTCCTCAGGTTTTATTTTTGGAAGAAGTTGCATTCTCTCTCCTTATTTACTCCCTTCCTTCAGGGAAGGTGTGGGACCCCTGGGCTCGGCTGGGGATCAGGCTGTGACTCCAGCCCCTGGGGTTTGGACTTCCCTGGGGCTCCAAGGAGGGGACCTCCAAAGATTCCTGACCGATCTGATGCTTCAAAGCCATCTGACTCTGCCCTCCTTCCCCCACCCAGTGTGTGACTAATGCCTGCCCCTGCCCTTCTTGAAGAGCCCCACGATAGCCAAAAGAAATCATTACAATTTTAGAGCTGAAAGGAATTCTGGCATCATTAGGTCCATCCCCGTTTACTTGTAGAAGCAATGTAGTTCAATGGTTATAAGCAAGAGAGGCAGACAGATCCAGTTCTAATCCTGGCTCTGCTGCCTACTGTGTAGCCTTGGGCAAGTTACTTAACCTTTCTGAGCCTCTGTCTCAGCTATGAAATAGGGGAACTTATATCTACGCCACCTGTGAGGTTGCTGTGAGGGTTAAATGAGACAACATTTGTAAAGTGCTTTGTACAATGCAAGACACATAGAAGGCTCTTTTCAAATGTAGCTATTATTATTATTATTATTATCATTATTATTACAGAGAGGAAAACTGAGAGCCAAGGGAAGGAATGGACTTGCCCAGGATCACACAGCTCAAGGTAAGCAGCCATTCCCAGAGTCTTTCCTCTGTCTCCATCTCCCTTCCAACGAGAAGGGAGGGGGCAGGCACCAGCCCAAAGGAGGAATCTCCTTGAGTCAGTCGCATGGGCAAACCCCTGGGTCTTCCATGGCTGCCTCCTGCATCAGGCCCGGGCCCTCCTCTGACTCAGGCATTTCCTCCACTGCCCTAGGGGCTTCTTGCTTACTGGAGGTGAGAGGTCCAGGGAGGAGACCCCAGGCTGAGGGTCCACCTCAGCCCCAAGGTGGACCCCAGGCCAGCGGGACTATGAGAGGAGGGGGAAATGCTGGGTCCTGACATCACAGAGCAGAGAAGCTGGAGCCACAGCCATGCAGGCCAGCTGGGGCCCTTCCAGCACGTCCAGATGTCTCAGGAATGTGCTGAGCTGGGAACCACCTCACTCCTTCCCTCACCACCCCCAAGCCCTCATCCCCTCATATGCTTGCTCAAGTTCTGCCTCTGCCCCGCCTCCTACCCTTCCTCTTTCATCTCTCCCTGGGAGAGCCTCGTGTCCACTGTCCCTCTGGTTCCTTGCCACAGTCCAGCTGCCTCTCAGACCTCTGAAGGGGTCACCAGAGGCAAGAGCCCTTCCCATTCTGCAGACCCCCTGGTCTGACTATGAAGGGTGCGGGGGCGGGGAGATGGAAGCCTGAGCTAACTGGGAGGGGAAAGTTCTGAGCAGATAGTGCCTGCCAGATCGCAAATGTGGAACTGGTTTGCAGCCCTGGGAGAGAAAGGGGTGAAGGCTTTGGGGTGGTAGAGGGCAGGGTTGGGCCTCTTCTCCGGGAGGATGATGAAGGGGGCTTTGGGTATCTTGTCCCAGTTGATGGGTGGGAGGGCCAAGGAGAGGAGGTGCCAAGCTGGGCTGGGCTCAGAAGGAGGGCTCAGATCCTTCTAGGCCGCTGGGATCAATGGGGACGTGCTTTGCCTGATACTGGAGGGTCCTGAGAGTGTGAGGGAACCCCATTAGGGTCTTGGGGTTGGGCCAGGAGGCACGACATGGTTCAGACTGGAGCTCTCAGCCCCAAAGAGGGACAGCTTGTGTCTCCGCAAGGGTGGAGTTGCCTTGGGCCTCCCCAGGCCAGCCTGGCCCCAAGTGCTGGGGATGAGAGAGCCAGAAGGGAACTGGTGCTCCTGGCCAGTGTGAGAGTGACATCAGGGCAGGGGGTAGAAATCAGAGGAGAGAAGGGACCTGGGGTCAGTTGCTGCCTCGGCCTGCTCTGGGCACAGAGAGGAGCCCACAATGCTGTCTTGGGGGAGAGGCCGTGATCATCCAGACAGGCTGACAGCTGGGATGCCCTAATGGACTCTAGACCTCCTAGCACTGACACGGTTCAGGGGAGCTGGGACCACTGCCCTGTCCAGCTCAGAACTATCATTGAGAACTATCACTGGCTCCCTTCTGCCTGCTGAAAAAACTCTCAGCTCCTAAGCACAGCATTCAAGGTTTGTCACAAATTGATCTCAACTTTCCACTATAGCTGGAACCCCTCATCTTTCCTTTCCCTCCAGCCTCATTGGATGACTGCTCCCAGTTCCTTAAATCTGCTGTAAGCTGCATGGCTGCAGGGCCTTTGCTGGTACCATTCCCTGTGCCTGGAAGGCCTTTGCCTTTTATCTCCTCATTCTAACTCCTATCAGCCTTTAAGGCCCAACTCAGTGCTGCTTCCGCCAGGAAGCCTTCCTTGATCACCCAGCTGGAGGAGTCCTCTCCATCTTATACCACTGAAGCATTCATTAGCCACTGGTTAATATGGTGCCTTGAACTCTAATTATCCACAATGGGACCCATCTCTCCTTCTAAACTTTAACCACCTTGAGGGTAGGATATAGGATGGATTTCATCCTCGAACCCTCTGCAGGGCTTCACACAGGGACTGGCATACAGTATACCTAATAACAATAATAGCTAATATTTATATGCCAGGCACTGTTCTAGTTCCTTCCATGCAGTACCTGATTTAAGTTTCAGAAGATCAGGTAGCTACTATTAGTACTGCCATTGAATGGTTAAGGAAACTGAGGCACAGAGAAGTTAAGTAGCTTACCCAGTTTATTCAGTTAGCAAGTGGCTGAGCCAGGATTTGAACCCAAGCTCTGATTGCAGAGCTTGTGCTCTTAAGCACACATGACAACACTGGATGTTGAAGGAATAATGATCGATTTCCTGCTGTCCCATCCCAGCACCTAGGGCCAGATACAAAATATGGTCCCCCATTCCAGGCACTGTGTCCTCACATGGGGCCCCAGATTTGCTCATCCCTGGCCATCCCTCTCCTGATGCCCAGAAAGACATAGCCCTGAGAAGAGGCCTGGGGTCTTTTGCCTTTACCCAAAGAAAACAGCCTTTCAGCTCCAGAGAGGTCCAACAGGTAGGCAAATAAAATCCCTATGGTTAGGGGTCAACAAAGGGATGAAGATGGGACATTCCTCCAAGGGCAGTCCAATGCTGAGGACCGTCCTTTTGGGCAGGGACAGCAACAATCAGAATGAAAACAGCAGCAACAACTACTGTTTATAGAGGGCTTGCCGTGTGCCATGCACTGTGCTAGGCTCTTTGCAAGAGTTGTCTAACTGAGTCCTTGTAAGAACCCTGTGTGCTACAGTCATCCTTACTTAATGGATGAGGAAAATAAGCTCAGAGAGGTTAAGGCACCTGTCCAAGCTCACACAGATGACAAATGATGAGAGCCAGGATTTGCTCCCAGGTCTGGGCAGGGCTAAAACCAACCACTAATGGTCACCCCACACCACCTCAGGTATGGCTTGGCTCCCCAGCGCTTGTCGGGGTATCTGCCTTCTGACCTGTGGACTTGCTGTCTGGTCAGGTGGGGTCTGGGAATAGACACCAGGTCTCAGGAGAATTTCTGTTCAGAATCTGCCCAGAGTGGAATGGATTTAGAGTCTACAGCTCAACTTTTCCCCAAGCTCATGCAACTTTGAGAGCCCAGGATATTGAGAGCTGGGTCGATTTCTTTAGCTGGGTAGTGAGTACCCAGGTATCCATTTTATTACACTTTGTAATTCATACACATGCATTATATATATTCTCTTATGTGCATGATATATTTCATAATAGAAAAGGCCACCATAATTAGGAGATTGGGATTAACATATACACACTACTATATATAAAACAGATAACTAACAAGGACATA
Organism: Delphinus delphis; assembly: GCF_949987515.2. Classification (NCBI taxonomy): domain Eukaryota; kingdom Metazoa; phylum Chordata; class Mammalia; order Artiodactyla; family Delphinidae; genus Delphinus; species Delphinus delphis. The sequence goes on along the minus strand of NC_082690.1, from coordinate 96,651,405 downwards.
CTGTATAGCACGGGGAACTCTACTCAATATTCTGTAATAACCTATATGGGAAAAGAATCTGAAAAAGAATGGAGATATATATATATATATATAACTGATTCACTTTGTTGTACACCTGAAACTAGCACAACATTGTAAATCAACTACAATAAAAATTTAAAAAAAAGAAAAAAGAAAAGGCCATCATGATAGAGTGAAAGGTAGAGGTAGGATTTAGGTTAAGAGTCGCTACTTGATAAATAAAATCCACCTAAAAAAAGAAAAGTACCATCAAAGCTGAAGTGTGGGAGTGTCCTTTCTCCCATTACCCATCCACCCACTCGTTCATCCATCCATCACCGCTTCTCATTCCTTCCTTCCATCTATTCAATAAATAAACATTTCCTGAGCACCCAGTCACTATAGCTATAACTAGTGAATAGATAAAAACAATTGCCTGACACTCCCTGCCCTCAAAGAACTCTCAGTCTAGTTCAGCAATGAGGAAACCAAGGGGAAGTGATTTGCCCAAGGTCACACAGAGAGTTAGGGAGATGAGGTGAGGAGAGGTGAGAACATTCTAGGCAGCAGGGAACACATGGGAAAAGGCTTGGGCCTGTCTGCCTCCCCAGCAAGTCCCCTCAATTGCTGCTTTCAAACTGCCTCCTGGCTCTCCGTGAGGGCCTGAAGAGCCTGCCTTACTCCACTGCTGCTTTCATTTTTGTTATTCTTTTGGAAGAAGAAGAGGGGGACAGCTGCTGCTGTCCAGCTGTTCTGTCAGACCACACAGCCCAGCCCAGATGTGTCAGCCTCTCTGTGATGGGTGAAATGGCTCCTGGGCCAAGGGCCAAGGAAGCTGCAGTGAGGGCTCTGTCCCGGGAGAGTTGGGAGAAGAGGCACCTTCAGCCCGGCAGCAGAGAAGCCCAATATTCCTCCAGCTGTCAAGTTGGCCTCGCTCATGATGTGGTATGTCCAGTTCATAAGGATCAGGATTTTGACATTCCAAGGAAATCACCCTTGATCTATTTTCTCTGATGGTCAGAGTTCTGGGCTGTTTCTTGCCCCTCCCAGCTTCCCCAGAACCAGACATCCTCATGCCTACCTTCTGCCCAGTCCTGCTCCCCAGTTCTACCATTTGCTCTGCCTGCTGAAGCGGGTTACTTCGTGTTCCAGCCAGAGCAATGCTCATGGTCTTGACTTAACTCCACCCAAATCTTCTTCCTCCATCCTGCCCCCTGGAGCGCTGAGACTTCCAGAAGAACAGCCTGTTCTCCAGCATCTGGAGCTGGTTTCTTGAGGGAGGTTCAAGAGCAAGCCAGGTCCCACAGAGGGATGCTCTGAGAGGGCTTTGGTACCAGGACTTGCAGGAGGCACATCGTATGGGGAAGGGAAGACACAAAGCGGGGCTGGCCTTCGTCCTCCCCTGTCCTGGCACAGTGGCCAGGCCAGACAGAAACAGACCCTCCTGGGGAGTCCTGGAAACTGCAGAGAGCAAAGGTCCAAGTTCCCAGGTGGGCCGGGGAGTGGCATCCTAGAGTGAGGATGAGGAGAGGGCAGGGGATGGGGTGTGTGGTCTCTCCTCTGACAGGCCAGGCAACGTGCTGGCTCTGCCCTTAAAGCTCTAGGCATCCATGGTGCCCTAAGGATGGGAGTGAGTGAGCGTGACAGCGGAGCCCCTCGGATATCTGAGATCCCAAACGTTCCTGCCCTGGAGGGCAAAGTCCAAACCAGAACAAGAGCGGGAGAGAAGATGGTGATTTCTCCTCCTTGACTCCATGGGACCCTGTCCCGAGAACAGCATTTAGATGTCCCCTCCTCTGTAAGTGTCAGTTTTCTCATCTGCACAGGGGCCAGTGATGCTATATAACAGGCTCAGTAAAAGGGACACGGCCCCAGTCCTCCCTGCCGAAATACCTTCCAATAACTCCTTTGCCTATAGGGATGGTGACATTGGAGAGGGAGGGTGGGGAGGTCACCTCCTCTGAGAACCTTCCATGATCTCCAGCCCGGCTGGAGGCTCCTCTTTGGGCTCCCATCATGCTCTGCTGCATCATGGCACCCCGCGGTGCTGCTCTGTCTGCTTCCCTCTCTGTCTCTCTCATTTGGCTGTGAGTGGCTGGAGGTCATTCCGCACAGTGACCAACACTGGCGCTCCTTTAGTTCCCAGTTGTTAAAGGACGGATGTATGTATTGAAAAATAACCAAGCGAATTCCCAGCTGGTCCAGGGAAGCCGGAGGGACTTCACAGCAGATGGGGACACAGGCAGCATTTTTGTGGGACCCAGTCCGCATCACCCTCAGGGCTGGCTAGGCCAGGACCTGAGAATCCAGGGCCCCTTCTGGAATTATCAGTACACTTCTTGAACACTCAGGCCTGTCTTTTTAAAAACAGTCTCCCCTTCCCTTATAGGGACTGCCTATAAGGGAGTCTGAAGTCATTTTCTCTACAAATACAGTAGACCCTTGAAATAGAGCAAAGTACACTACAATGTGACCAAAACTTGGCTTCTGTCCTATGTCTGGGACCCATCTCAAATAAAGGTGGGAAAAGCTCTTATCTTTGTGGGGCTGGTAAAGAAGTGACTGCCTCGTGCTCCTCTGGAACTTCCTCAGCTTGGTTTGCTGCATATGCACTAAGGTTTCACAATCTTTACTTTTGTGCTTTTTGTGATAGTACAGACCAACTGAAAAATACCACTTTTCATTGATCCTACAATAACATAACTCCACATTTTGTATGATTGAAAATTTTGGACTCAGCTTATTGTTTTATGGTTGAGTTTTACTATACTAAACGCCTATTTTGTGCCACAGTACTGTGCTAGGTTTATGGCAATGAACACAACTGACATGGCCTCTGTTCTTAGGGAACTTGCTTTCTCACAGAGGAAGTGGATAATAAGCTGATAAAATAACAGCAAATTGAGATACGAGCTACGAAGAAATCAAAGGACTGAAACAGGGACTTCCCTGGCGGTCCAGTGGTTAAGGCTCTGTGCTTCCACTGCAGAGGGCATAGGGTTTGATCCCTGGTCAGGGAACTGAGATCCCACATGCTGTGCAGCACGGCCAAAACAACAACAACTACAACAACAACGGACTGAAACAAAACAATAAGGGGTCCCACTTGAGGTGGTTGGGGAGGCTTCTCTAACGAGGCTTCCTTTGAACTGAGTAAGATGAGATGGAGAGAACTGGAAAGCATTCTAGATGTCAGGGATAGTATGTGCAAAGGCCCTGCGGCAGGACTAGAAAAGACTTAGTTTTAAGCTGGGTGAGTGTGGATCCAGGAGTCCCCGCAAACTGGACAAGGGGAAACTGGGGAAGATGGAAGCCCTAGAGCCAACTGGTGCTCAGGGTGAAGCCTAAGCCACAAGTTCAAATCTGCTGTGCATCTGTCAGCTGTAGACTATCCTACACCAGGGGTTGTGGGGGTCTGTGCCAAGGGTAGGGATGACTCAAGGCAATGATAACTCATTGGAAACCTTCCTGAATTTCAGAGACAGTGTGGGCCGCAGTACCCTGATGGCTGGGAGTAGAGAGCATCCTTTTTCCTCTTCCTTAAAAAATGTGGGGCTGGCCTGAGGGTTAGGGAAAAAGGATTCATTCAGCAACGGTTGGTTGAAGCCTCCTCTGTGCCAAGCACTGTACTGGGCACTCAGCAGTGAACAAGACAGTTAAACGCCTGCCCTCAAGGAGCTCACATCCTAGTGGGGGGAGCAAAACCAAAATAAAAAGCTGCCCAAAACAAACTTAGTGTTTTAGAGGAGAAGGAGGTGTCTGGGGCGATCTCCCTTCCTGAAGGGGAGCGCTGAGATTTGGGCTCCTCCATTAGTTTTTCTCTATTAGTTCTTTTGTAGTGGATTCTACCTGGAGACCAGAGTGCCTCGGCCCTTGGGTCCTCTTTCCTGTTGGTGAGAATTTAAAGAGAAACACAGGCACATGCGCTCGCACCCCTCCCCTTTTAAGGGCTGTTAAAGGCCCACACACAGACATAGGAACACCCAAATGCACATACTTCTCTAATCTCCCTAAATCCCCCAAAGGCTGGGGTGGTGGAAATAGTAATGGTAGTGGTTCTCTGCTTCCCTACTCAGCTCAGGAGAAGCCAGGCTGGGGGCCTGAGGAGCAGTGATCAGGTTTAGCCCTCACCACCCCCCTTCCCCTGGGCTGGCCCCCGGTCCTTGTCACTCCCACACCTGGCCTCACCAGCTGCTGGGAGGTGAATGAGTGTGCTGGGCAAACATCCTTGCAGCTTCCTGCTGTGCCCCTCTGAGACAACAGACCTCCTCTTCCTCCTTCTCCTCCTCCCCACACCCTCCCAGATGGGGCTTCTCTGGGATCCAAAGCCATTTCCCTCTAAAGAAACCAGAGTCATCCTTTCCCCTGAGCCGGAGGACAGACCTAGTGTCTCTCTCTGGAGACATGACCTGTTCTCCCTCTGGTCCTTTATCCCAGTTCTCTGAGCGCCAGGCCCTCTCTCATACCTGCCCAGGGGCTGAGGGGTCACAGGGTCCAAGGGAAGACGGCTCTAGGGAGGCCACGTCAGGAACTGTGGGAGAGTGGGGAGGGGATGGGAGGAGAAGCACCCTCATCTGGCAGGAAGGGCAGCTCCTTCCGAGGGATGTCTCTGAGAATCACATAGACAAGATTGCAATAGGATGAAGGTATTCTCACAGAAGGAAAAATACAGCACCCCTGGCCACCTCTAAGCACACATGGCTTATGCAAAGTATGCAACTCATTCTCCTGTCTCTGTCCAAGCGATTGCATATTTCTTACACAGTTGTGTTCAGGGTAAGCATCCTTTTTGATTTTTGCCTTTTGTACAGAGTAATAGAGCACACACGGTTTCCACCGTGACTTTATGGCTTTTATCTGGATTTTTAAGGATAGTGAATAACCTACGCTCCATTTTCCAGACCGAGAAGCACACAAACTTCACCCCTTTCCATCTTTAACCCTGGAAACACTTTCCTGTCCTCATGCAGGATGAAGAGGGAGTTGGGGATGGGGTTGGTATGGGGTCCCAGCTGGGAGGGACCTTAGACATCTAAACGATGGAGGCACCAGAGAAGGAAGGTGACCTGCTCAGGGTCACAAAGCAACTCCTACCAGAGTATTCTTTACTACTACCCCATCTAGTCTCCAGAGCATGTTAACTATGGAAACTTACCTGGCAGGCATCATCCTGCATTAATCTTTAATTAATTTTCTCACTAAATCTCTATAATAACACTATGGGGAAGCTTCTGTATCTCCATTTTTCAGATGAGGAATCCAAGGCCCTCAGGAATAAAAGTCACTTGTTTGAACTGCCCAGCTGGCTGGTGGCAGAAGCACAGCTAGAACCAAATTTCCTGATTCCCAGCCCAGGAGTTTTCTTTCCTCTTAGAAATTCTTTCCTCTCCCCCTGCCTCACCTGGCCTTGCTTAGGCCTGAGATAAGGAGCTTTCCCAGCAGGGCTTTCCCTCCCCAGGCCCAGTACTGGATACCACTGTCTGATCATGATCATGCCTCCTTTCCTGTGCTGGACCAAGGCCCAGATGAGCAGCTGGGGATGCAAGGCTGAATGGAGCAGCAGGAAGAGGCTGTAGGCGGCAGAGTTCATTCAGAAGAAAGTCCAACTCAGAGCTTCTGAGGGCTGAGGGAACCTCACAGGGGGGCTCTGCCCATAAAGGTACACGCTGCAGCAAACTCCCTCCCTCTGACCAGTACCTGTTACCAACTCCAGGAGGGGCGTATGGAACCCCAGATCCCTGCTACTTCATTCCTAGGATCTGTGCCAGACCATCCTTAGAAAGAATGATCCAACCTCTTCCCATTTTACAGACACGGAAACAGGACCAGGAAGGAAAGCTGGTTGCATGGCCCAGGCTCACAGGGAAAGGCAGAAGCAGAGGCAGGACTAGAACCCAGGTCTCCCCACTGCTGGTTCAAGCCCTCTCCCCTCTTCCCCTCGGCTTGTCTGCAGAAGTGTGCTCTCTCTGACTGGAACCAGGGGCCTTCCTAGAGAGCAGGGTGACCTGGATCTACTGCCTAATGGAGGACCGGGAGACCTCTCACCCCATGCCTCCCTGACTCAGGTTCCCGTCCCTGGACTTGTTCCCCACCAGCAGCCTGGAACAGTTTAGGTGGAAGTCCAAGATGCCCAGTCCTTTAACTCTCAGTGCATTTGGCTCTTGTCTGCCAGGTTTATCTTAGTCCCAGGAGTTAGAGGCCAGCAAATAGAGACCCTTGAGATGATCACTGGGGGTGTGTGTGTGTGTTTGTGTGTGTGTGTGTGTGTGTGTGTGTGTGTGTGTGTGTGTGTGCTGGGGGGGAGGAGGGGAAGAGGGAGAGACTGGCAGGTCACTGCATGGGGTGGGGGAATCCCCCCAGATCCCCCAAGCAGCCCACATTTCAACCCGGCAGGCCCTTCTGAACCCAAAGATTTTCTCCCATTACCGAGCCCATCCCCCCGCCCCCCAGGGCCTTAGGGCTGAGCCTGAGAGAGGGAGGGAGGGAAGAAGAAAGAAGCCACGTTTCCTTAGGGAGGGAGGGGAAGAGAAAGAGAAGGACAAGCCCGGAGACAGAGACAGTCACGAAGCCACAGGGAGAGAGAGACAGTCAGGGAGACATAAGGGACAGAGAAACAGACCTAGAGAAAGACCTCCCTCCTTCTGAGCGATCACCCCGTGCTGCCCTGACCAGTTGAGGTCCCTCCCTGGGGGATCTCTGGCCTGACTTCCTGGGGAGGCCAGGGCAGCACCCCACATTTCCGGGTCTGGCTCAAAACCCGGGTCGGCCTCCGGCCCCCCAAGGGGCGTCTGGTCTCTGGCCCTCGAACACTCCCCTGTGCGCCCCCCAGCGGAGAACCAGACGCAGAGCCACCGAGGTCTTAAAGGGGGCGCAGGAAAGGGCGCCGCCAATTTGCTCCCAGTCTGGTCCCGGAACCCCAGGGTGGGTGGAGGACGATTAGAAGACTTGGGGGGGGGGAGCAGAATTGGTGTTTCTTGAGGTCGTATCAGTGGATCCGATGGCCCCGACGCCTCGACGTTCCCTTCCCCTAGAAGGCCGAGGCCAATGTATCCATGGACGGAGCCTCCAGGAGGACCGTGCACGGGCGCAAGCTCAGAGGCTCCAGGTTCGGGGTCTAGGGAGGTGTCGAGGGATCTAGTCACCAAATCTCAGAGCTCTAAGCACGTGTCTCTCAAGGGGACCCTGCACCGAGCCCCCTCCCCCACTTCTGCCCAGTGCTGTGTAGTCCAGTCCTTCAGGGGGCCCCAGGTGCACCGCGAAGAGGAGTAAGGAGTGGTGGAAGGAAAACACAGACTCTTCATCTTACCGCATTGTTGAGGAAATCAGACTCGTTCAGATCCCCCAAGTCCAGGAAGCTGGATCCGGGAAACAGCCTGTCGGCCGGGAAGGGCTCCAAGACGGCGTCCATCGCGGCAGGCTCCGGAGACCCCCTTCGGCTGGGCTTCCCTCACTCCAGGGCGGCGGCGCGCCCGGCCCAGAGCTCCGGCCCGAGCGCTGGCAAGCGGGCGGGGGGCAGGTCCCGGGCAGAGCCCCGGGGGAGGGGCGGGCAGAGGCTGCGCGGCCCCGGGTAAGGGGCGCGGGGGGCGCGGAGGCCTTAGGGCAGCGGCGCAGAGCTGGCTGGGCTCAGGGGCCCCGGGCGCACCGCGGGCATTTAGCCGACTCCTCCTCCTCCCGCTCCTCCGGGGGCACAGCTGGCTTCCATGGGGAGCCCGGGAGTGGGGCTGAGGGCTTGAGGAGCCCCCCGGACTGGGTGGGAGCCGGGGGCGGGGGAGCTGAGCGCTCCCCCGAGACTGGGTGACTGCCGGGCGCTCCGCTCTCTCTGCGTCTCCCTCTGCACGGCTTCTGTCACTTTTCCTCTCTGTGAAACCAGGAACCCCTTGGCTGGTTAGCCCAGCTGGCTGAGGCGCCACTCCTCCACATCAATATTCACGATAATTTCATATTAATGAGGAGAAGGAGCGGCCTGAGGAATCGTCCCTCCTCTTTTAAAGAGACAGCTGCGAGCTAGTCTTGCCAATCTTTTTTCTCTGAAAAGATAGGGGCTTGAAGCAAAATTGTTCTAGAGCCAATAACTGTGTTCCTTGAACCTCAGCATCTTAAGGCTTTGCCAACCACACTCCCATAAGCTCACGAGGGAGCTGAGTTATTTCTATTCTTCCAGGCTTATGCTAGGGCCTGAACCAAATCCAAAGTCAGGGAATTCCATCTCTTGGGCCCCTCAACAAATCTCCTTTCAATGGGAAGATTTTCAGGTCTCCTCCTCCAGGAAGCCTTCCCTGACCCCCAGGCTGAAGCAGTTACCATCACTATACACCCACAGGGCATGGTGTGCTTACCTCCATGTGCTGAGTCTAATACAGTATTGTCATTGTTTGCTCATGTGTCTATAAACCCACTGGACTCTGAGATCCCTCAGGGCGAGGACTGTATCCAGCTTTCCTGTGTGTGAAAGTGCTGGGGGGGACAGGAGAGATGAGGTAAGGACCCCTCTTCTCATCAATCATCGAGTACCCCTAGTGTTTCTGAAGAGCAAGAAGTTGGAGAACAGTGGTCATGGGCTCTGCGTGAGCCAAGATGTAGGCTGGCTGCATGCTCCCTGGTCACAGGACACTCCCAGGCCCCCTGGATCCATTACCTAAGTGGCCCGCTCCAGAGTACAGCTTAATCTCTTGAAAGGGCTGATAAACAATCACCAGGCACCTGAACAAATGCAAGTGGTCAGAAAGTCACTCCCTCCGCGGGCTGGGCACACTGTTCCTGCCCAGAAGTCATTAATAGGATTAAGTGTGTCCTCCCTGTCTGGAGCTTTTAATTAGCTCAGGAACCAAAAGCCTTTAAGAAGCAGAGATGTCATCGCAGTTAAGCCAGGGATGTCACCCAAATTGCTCTCTCAGTGCCAAGGTGGGGAAAGGGCACACAGCTAGGCTGAGATAGCAGCTGTTTGCCTGGGGCGGGCAGGCAGGCATGTGGCTTTCCCCCATCTCCTGATCCAGTTGACATAGTTCTGGAGAATGACGTTCTGACCCTCCACATTGTCATATGACTATTAGCTCCTGGGCCCCCCGGAGAGTTTGCTCTTGAGAAGCTGGGAATACAGCCCATGCTCTGGGGACCAGTTCACCAGCAATGTAACTCTGAGAAGTTAGGCAGGGCCAAAAAGAAATCAGTTCACTCTCTAAACAGTGCCAGGTAGAATTAGGGTGCTGAGACCATGGGAGTTTTCCCCAAGTGTGTCACCTCTGGCCAACTGGGGAGCAGTCAGATACTGAGAATGTAGCTGATCCTTTGTGGGCGTGGGGGATTGCCGTCTCTGGCTGGGCAGACAAGTCAGTCCATGGTGGGTGAGCTTGCGACTGCAGGTGTCTGGAGTCCTGGCTCCCGAGCTGGAGTCCCTGCAGGTCCCCAGAAGGAACAAAAGTGCCCCTCTGCCTGAGGTTGGCTGGAAATTGTGCCTGTGTTCCTCCCAGCCTGCTCTGTAATTAGAGACATAAGCACCACTTAAGTGACTGGGGAAGATTATACAGTTTTAGATAAATAAGATTAGTGTGTCCTCTCTTTCCTGATTCTTACCCAGGTGAACACCCCAGGAAACCATTGAAAATAATCCTGGGGAGACACTCTGGTTCCAGCACCTCCTGTGGAGTCTGAGAGGCAGGAGGTCCCAAGAGAAATCCTGGGGGGAAGGGACGGGGAGAGGAGAGAAGAGGAATGGGCAGTGTGGAGCCTGGCACGTACAGTAGAGAAGGATGGCAGGGGGTTTGTTCACACATTCTACAAGTATTATTGAGCACCTGTGAACAGTCCCTAGACCAGGCCCTGGGGATACAGTCGTGATTAAGTACTTAAGTTCTAGAGTGAATGAGGAAAGAATGGGCAAAAAAAAAAAAAAAAATGTTACGAAGATAATTTCAAATAGTAATAGGACTATGAAGGAAATAAAATAGTGTGATATGATTGAGTAGGTAAGGAAGCCCTCTCTAAAGAAGTGATGTGTGATCTGAGAACTGGAGTCATTTATGGGGCAAAAATGGAGGGAAAAGCATTCCAGATAGAGGGAACAGCAAGTAGAGGAGAAAGCAAGAGAAAGACTGGGAGGGGCAGGCAGTGACATGGGAGAGAGAGGATGAATGTGAAACCCCAAGGCCCTATACACAGTCACTATGGTCTCACTGATTCTATTCAAGTAGTGAAAAGAATTGTGCCTGTTCAGGTTAGAGGGCCCACCTGAAGCCTTCTGTAGCAGTCATCCCTTCGGTATCTAGATCTCTTAAAGATTTTCCAGCAGAGGAAAGTAGACAGCTCACCAGGTCTGCAGTCTGGGTTCTGACCCAACAGGGAGGGTCTACTTCCTCCAGGCCAGTCCTGAGCTTGAGGCCCAGATGCCTCAGGCCCCTTCTCTACATCTGAAGGGGCAGGGGAAGGAGGCCCAGATTGGTGCTGCAAAATACTCCAGGTCAAGAAAAGCTCACAGACCGTAGCCCCTCCGGTTGTGGCCTCAGGAAAGTCTGGTTGGTGCGCTCAGCAGTGGCTCCAGCTGTGAAGCATAACGCATAAAGATGCTCCAACCCACACAGCGACACACAGGAGGGAAGGGACAGAGGTAAGCTTCCTGCCTGTCCCAGACACTGGAGGTCAGGTGGAGAGAGAGGCGCAGGGAATAGGGGGAGGTAGGGTGAAGGACCTGCCTCTTTAGGAAGCCTGGAGCTCCGATTTTCCAGGCTTCCATCCTGGAGCCTCCAGGAGGGTGCAAGGCTGGGTGTTTACACTTGGCAGGCAGGCTCTGGGTGGTGGTGAGAAGGTCGCCCAAAGTAAACCTGCCTTGTTTGCCTGGATTGTAAAGGAAAAAACGCTTTGGCACACTCTAACAGGAACTTCTGAGAAATGAAAACATATTCATCCTGGAGATTAGGCTGACTTCCGGGGCACAGAAGGGGGCCCTTTGTTCTCTTGTGGCTCCCTAAAATGGGCCTCATGGCTGCTCTCCCTGTACCCCCCACAGGGCTAGAAGTGGAGTCCCTGGGGTTGCACCCTGCCAAGAGGGCGGAGGTGGGCCTCAGGCCCCAAGCTCTCACTCTTCTCCATCCCCTTGGCCTGTGGTTCCTTCCCTGCTCCCCCCGGAACCATAAAAATACCTGACATTTATTGAGAACTTGCTTTGTGCCAGGCACTAAATACTTGACTTATATTACCTCGTTTAATGCTTGGAACAAGCTTGTGAGATAAATATCATACTCACTGATTCTGAGATGCACACTTACACCTCTGAAATCAGAATGTGTCTTATAATCGGTAGTATGTTATACTTGAATGGACAGTGTTTCTTCCTTCTTAGCGTACAGTACAAAAAAAATGGTGTAGCGTACAATTGATGACATCTTAGATTCGATGAAACATGATATTATTATCATCCCCGGTCTGCAGAGGAGAAAACCGAGCCTCAGAGAGTTTATATGACTTACCACTCCTTTATTTTGCAGGAAACCGAGGCCTCGAGCCATGAGAGGCTTTCCTCAGGTCAGCCAGCTTCAATGAGACAGAGATAGGACTGAAATCCGGGCCTCCAGGCTCCTCACCCAGGGCCCTTTCCACTCACCCCAGATGAACTGGGTTTGCTCACTAGGGAGAGGCAGGCGCTGAGGGGAGGGCCTTCCAGGGCCTTCCTCAGCAGCGAGTGAATCACCAGCCTTGGTGAAGGCTGCCTTCACTCTGCCTTGGAGAAGGGCCTTAAAGATAGATTTTTTTCCCTCTCCAAATTCTCTGAAGACTGAAGTTCCTTAAGGACTAAAAAAACACTTGTTTCCCTTCCAGCTCCTTTTCCTGGTAATTATTTTAGCTTCTCTTTCCCTGAATTTCTGCTCTACTGTCCCATCTTTGGACTGGAGGCAGGCCCACCCCTTGGCCCTCGGTCTGCCTGCTGCCTGGGGAACAGCTCCACCCGCTTCCTGCTTTGCTCTCGGCCCTGCTCTGATCTCACCCTTCTTTCTTCCACCTCGAATCACCTGCACCAACTCTGCTTCTAGATGCCTCTATAACCCAGGCTGCTGGCTCCAACCCCTAAGACATACACTCAGGCATACTATGTCCTCCATCTCCCTCGCTCTCTGAGTCTACAGTCAAGGGAGGAAAGTCAATAAGGCTAGTCTTTCCTCTTGCCTCAGTGAGCCCCCATGTTGTCGGGGACACTCCCCTGCCAATCCTGCTTCACTTAGGGCTGCAGAGCTGGAACTGTGGGAAGGGCAGGGGCATGGAAAGTCAGAGGCTTGACTCTGCCTGTGATCTACTGCACTGTAGATCTACCCCCACCCTACCCCGTAGCCTCGGTTTCCCCAACCTCCAAGGCTGGTGAGGCTGAACGGCCCGTCACCAGGAAGCGGAGAGGCAGCATCAGGCGTTTAAATCAAAGGCTTTGCTAAAATGCAACCAGGCACGGTTCACTTCAGCGGGGACTGATCGCCACCCAGGTTAAGCCAGGGCCTCAGATTCTTCCCAGTCAAAGGAGGGTTTTGGATAGCATAGTCTCTGAAATTCCATCCTACCAGCTCTGAACCGCTATGATTCTGTCTCCCTCTGCCCAGAAAGCAAATACAGGCCTTGTGTGTGAGGAGCCCATGTGTTCTCTGGGCATCGATTTGGCCAGGAACTGAGTGTGCTGCCTGTGGTGGTGTGACTGTGCGCACACATGCCGCTGGGTGGATGATCCCGTGTCTGGAGGTGTGGACCTACATGTGGGGCTCCTGCCATCCGTGCACATGTACAATCCTCTGGAGGAGAGAGTGCCGGTTCACACCGAAGAGCAGGCCCACCCCCCTGTGCACATCCATGCCAGAGCGTGCGGCTGCAAATCTGGTTTCCATCTTCTTCCAATAGGCAGCTGGGCTGGGGGAGACTGAGTGGAATATTAATTGTGCTTTTGCACGTGGCTGAGCTCCATGAATGTGGTGGTCGGAGGGAACAGCCTGAAGCTATGTGGGGAATGAGGGGGAAGCCACAGGAGCGGGGTGCCCTGGGGTTTACGGGCACACTTGGGAGGAGGCAGAGCCCTGAGACCCAAAAGGGTGGGTGGCAGGGGGAGGGAGAGGGCTTCTGAGACTAAGAATCTGGGGACAGCGGGGAAGATACTAGCTAGGTTTAGGGTGATTCGGATGTTTGCCTGATCCGGAGCCCGGCACATAGTAGGTGTTCAGTAAGTGTTTGCTGAATGATTAAATAGCTGACTGCTCGAGTGCATGAGAGATCTCACAGATACCCTTACCTGGGAGAAGATGGAGGACTGAGTAGGAAAAAGGAAGTGGGCGCATTTGAAGCACCTACCATAGCAGCCCACTCTGAGGGTCACCGTCAGGCATTTTATTTTATTTCAAACACAGAAAGGCCTAGGAGATAGTATCACCCTTGCTGCACACACCATCCCCTCCCCACTTGCCCTTTTTTGGAAGGCCCAGGTGAGAACTTTTTCTTTGACTTCAGGGCCCAGAAACGCTGGCTGCTTCCGAGAGGTGGGTCTATTTTTTTTTTGCCTGTGCCGGGCAGCATGCAGGATCTTAGTTCCCCCACCAGGGATTGAACCTGTGCCCCCTGCAGTGGAAGCATGGAGCCTTAACCACTGGACCGCCAGGGAATTCCCAGAGGTGGAATTTCTATCTATTTTCTATCTAATGGACACTCTGGATTTTATAGCTCACTGCCTTTCCTTCTTTACTTGGGCTGTCAGGAAGCTCAGAGATGAGTTTGCTGGGGCCCACCTCTTGCAACAGGGTCTCATGGGGGTGCATTTCACAAACTAACTGCATCCCTGGCTTCATCTTAGCTTTTTAATCCCCCTTCTCCATATCCTTTTCCCTCTATTAATAGCCATTTAATTCCATTGTCTGTAGGGTTTCTCAAGAAACTTTAATACACCCTGAAGTGAGACAGGTATAAATACAAAAATATTTTTACTTTTATAGGTGAAGAAGGTGAGGGGACTTCCCTGGTGGTCCAGTGCCTCAGACTCCACGCTCCCAAGGCAGGGGGCCCAGGTTCCATCCTCGGTCAGGGAACTAGATCCCTCATGCTGCAGCTAAGACCCGGCACAGCCAAATAAATAAATAAACATTAAAAAAAATAAAAACAATTAACCATAAAAAGAAAGAAGGTGAGGCTCAGAGAGGTTATGTTATTTGTCCAAGGTCACACAGGTATTAAGCAAGAGAGTTGGGAATTTGAGCTTGGATCAGTTTGACAGTATTTTCACTGTGCCAGACTCTAGGAGTGGACAAGATGCACAGCAAGCAGGAGGCTTTCAGGAGTTGGGAGGAGCCTTTAGCTCTCACTGGCCCTCATCCAGTCTCTGCTTCTTTTTTTAAATAAATTTATTTATTTTATTTATTTTTATTTTTGGCTGCATTGAGTCTTCGTTGCCGCATGCGGGCTTTCTCTAGTTGCGGTGAGGGGGACTACTCGTCATTGCTGTGCGCGGGCTTCTCATTGTCGTGGCTTCTCTTGTTGCAGAGCACGGGCTCTAGGTGCGTGGGCTTCAGTAGATGTGGCACGTGCGCTCAGTAGTTGTGGCTTGCGGGCTCTAGAGCACAGGCTCAGCAGCTGTGGTGCACGGGCTTAGTTGCTCCATGGCATGTGGGATCTTCCCGGACCAGGGCTCGAACCCGCATCCCCTGCATTGGCAGGTGGATTCTTAACCACTGCGCCACCAAGGAAGCCCCAGTCTCCGCTTCTTGAAGAGCAGGTCCAGGTGGGGATTCCCATCCCAGGTCGTGCACAAAGAGGGGGCACTGGGGGTCCTGGGCATCCCCAGTCTTCAAGGACCAGTCCTAGGCCCCATAGCTAAGCAGAACAAACAGAAAACCAGCAGAGCTGGTCTTGGCAATCACCAGTTAAAGTGAATATATATTCCAGATGCTCTGAGGAACGTTTCTGGAGCCTCCAGAACTGAAGGGCGGACCAATTCCCCGGAGGAAAGGAATGGATCTGGGCCCAGGGGAGCCACATTTTTTCTCAGCTCTATGGCAAGCAAGCACCAAGGGTCCAAGGATCAGGGCAAGGAGCTCCAGTGCTGCATATTCCGCACCTCTGTTCCTCGCTGTATCCCTTCAGACCTGCCCACCTAGAGTCTGTCTCCCGTGGGGAGCCCCTGGATGATGACTTTGGGATTCCCCAGGGAGGCCTTATACTTACCTGTTAGTGAATTCATTCCTTACAGGGGATCACGCATGTGCTGCACAAACCTGGGGACCCCTGGGGAGGGCACAAAGGATGAGCCTAATCTAGGGGAAAGGGGTGTGGTTATTCTGAAAGCCGTAGCGGAGAATGACAATGTCGGTCAACCCAGGGGACACCGTCACACTGACAGTGACACAGAGCCAATGAGTAAAGACTCATTTCCAGATAAGCCCTGAGGTCTCCTGTGTGATATGCCTTCAGACACAGCCTGCATGGCCTGGAGGAGAAATAATCATAGAAATAATGGTTTTCACAAACTGTCATTTGTTGTGGACCCGTTGCCCTTCAGTGCTCCGCCAGTTTGCAGTGCGCATCTCAATCTTCTGAATCTATAAAGAGCTCCTATAAATCAATGAGACAAAGGCCAACAATCCAATAAAAATATGGACAAAGAATATGAACAGTGAGTCTGGTACATTTATACAGTACTATTTATCATGTCCCAGGATCTATCTAAGCCCTTCCTCTGCATTTTCTCATTTAAGCCTTACCACAAGGCTTGGAGATAGATAACATGATTACTCTGTTTTCCTGAGGCTCAGAGAGGTGAAGACACTTGCCCAACGTCACACAGTGACTTGGTCTGACTTCATAGTCTGTGTTCTTAAGGTACGAGTTGGGATGAGAGTCACCATTTATGGGGACCCAAGGCCTCAGGAAAACCTGGCAGGCACTGGGGAGGGACAGTGATGGAGGGTCAGCCAGCTGAAGTGAAATCCTGTCTACTCAGCAACTTGGGAAGAAACCTGGAACCCCCAATACCTAGGGAGAGGGTTTTGGGTTTTGTTTTGTCTTTTTAAATTTGCTGAATAGATAATGCATCACATGACTCAAAATATATATATATATAATGGGGCTTCCCTGGTGGCGCAGTGGTTGGGAGTCTGCATGCCGATGCAGGGGACATGGGTTCATGCCCCGGTCCGGGAGGATCCCACATGCCGCGAAGCGGCTGGGCCCGTGAGCCATGGCCGCTGAACCTGCGCGTCCGGAGCCTGTGCTCCGCAACGGGAGAGGCCACAACAGTGAGAGGCCCGCGTACTGCAAAAATATATATATAAAATAATGAAAATTAATCCTCTCATCCCTACATCCTATGTCCTAACCACTAAGTTCCCACACTTCAACCAGCATATGATTAATTTTATTACTTTCTTGGGCATCCTTCAGTGGGGTATGTGTGTGTGTGTGTGTGTGTGTGTGTGTGTGTGTGTGTGTGTGTGTATTCATATGTATATACATCTTTTCTCTCTTTTTTATTTAACCAAAAAGGAGCATATTAAATACACTGTTCTAGGGATTTCCCTGATGGTGCAGTGGTTAAGAATCCACCTGCCAGTGTAGGAGACACGGGTTTGAGCCCTGGTCCCGGAAGATCCCACATGCCGAGGAGCAACTAAGCCCGTGCACCACAACTACTGAGCCTGCGCTCTAGAGCCCGCGAGCCACAACTACGGAAGCCCACGCGCCTAGAGCCCGTGCTCCGCAACAAGAGAAGCCACCGCAATGAGAAACCCACACACCACAATGAAAAGTAGCCCTGCTCACCACAACTAGAGAAAACCTGTGCACAGCAACGAAGACCCAACGCAGCCAAAAATAAAATAAATAAATTTACATTAAATACACTGTTCTACATCTCCCCCCCACACCATTTTATCTGTTTTGGAAATCTTCCACATTAGTACATAGAGAACTTCCTCATTCTTTTTTTTTTTTAAGTAGGTGCGTAGCTACCAATTGTGTGACTGTACCATAATTTATTTACCTGTCCCCAACTGATGAACATTTAGATTGTTTCCAGTTTTTTACTGTTAACAAATAATGCTATAATGATAGCCTTGTTCAGGCACTGTATATATGTAGGATAAAATCTCGGAAGTGGTATTGCTGGGTCAAAGAGAATGTGCATATGTAATGTTGACAGATATTGTCAAATATTTCATATCGACTTACCCCCTCACCAGCAGTATATGAAGCTGTTGGTTTCTCTACAGTCTCTCAAACAGTGGATATTATCAAACTTCTGAGTGGCTTCGTTTGCATTTCTCTTATCATTAGTGAGGTTGAGAGTCTCTTTAGATGTCCTCGAACAATTTATGTTTCCTTTTCTGTAGACGCTTTTCATTCTCTGACTTGTAAAAAATTGGTGGTTGGTCTTATCTTATTGATTTCTAGAAGCTCTTTATATGTTAGGGAGATTGTGATGTGATTTGCAGCAGCAGTGGGGCCAAAATTGGCCTCCCCTCTGGGAAAGGCTGTGGAGGTGGATTCTTGCCCACATCTCCACCCTCTCATCCAAGCCCAGCCATTGATTCAAGGAGCATTCATTGAGTATCTCTTGAGTGCCAGGCTCAGTGCTTAGGCACCTGAAACCAGAGGTGAATAGACAAAGTTCTCAGGTTGCTGGAAGTTCGGTGGGGTAATCAGACAGGTGGTAGTCCAGTGTGAGATGAACTGTAGTTCAGGGGTTCAGAATGAGTGCTTCAGGAGCCTGTGGGAAGAAGCAATAGCCTCTGCCTATCCCAGTAGACTCTGACACCTGTCACCTGTGTCCACCTGGGGCTGCCGAGGCTCTGCCTGCCTCCCCTCTCCCTGTGGGTTCAGCCCTCAGACTCTGATTGCAGAAATGCTCTGCTCCAGGAAGATGGCTCCCTCAGTACATATTTACAGAGTGCTTACCACACACCAGTCTTCCCTGAGCTCATCCTGTCGGCTCTGCCTCCACGTGGCCTCCTTCCCTGGCCTGCGCTGATCCTCACCGCCTGATTCTAACCTGTCATGCATTTCTTTTTACTTTTTCTTCTTTTTTAAAAGTATTTATTTATTTGCACGCCCTGGGTCTTAGTTGTGGCACGTGGGATCTTAGTTGCGGCATGTGGGATCTTTAGTTATGGCATGTGAACTCTTAGTTGCGGCATGTGGGATCTAGTTCCCTGACCAGGGATCAAACCCAGGCGCCCTGCATTGGGAGTGCAGAGTCTTAGCCACTGGACCACCAGGGATGTCTCTGTCGTGCATTTCTTGCCACCTGTTTGGGGGTGTCCGTGCCTCCACTGCTCAAAGGATTGTAATCTCTTTGATGGTATGATGGGAGACTTTCCTCTGGGTCCCCTCCCCTTGGTGCTTAGTATCCGGTGACGCTCAGTGAAGGCTTGTTGGATGATTGATCGTCAGGTGGCTTGGATGTTAGGGAAGTTGGAAACCATGGCTCACCTGAATTGGGCTGTGTATGTCGGGGAGGTAGGGATGGCCCATTAAGCATGGGAAAAGATGGTAAGCCAGCCCCAGCATCAGAGGCCAGCCAAGAAAGGGTTAAACTTGCCAGAGTTTTGTATATGAAATGGCACCGGGGGGAAAAAAATACAGACTAGCAATTGAGCCCTGTCTCATCCTGGTTCAAATGACATTGTCTGAGCTTCCCCAGCCTCGCCTCCTGCACTAATTACAGACCTTCCCTAGGGAGGGAGACCAGGGCCCGGAGGTCCTCATTACAGGCTCGCTCGCTGGAGGGAGCAAACCCCAATGACTGAACTCAATGACCAAACAAACTCTCTTGAAGAGAGACCCAGGGGTTCCTCTGTATATCGCTGCTGCTGCCTGGCTGGGAAAGGGTTAAGAAGTAGGCATGCATTGGAGGGACAGGCCAAAGGGAAATAGTGGGGGGCCAGGCTCGGGCTAAGGTACCCCTCCCCAACTCTACTTGCCCAGGCCTGGGCTCCCTTCTTGCCTTTGCCCCCCACGATGGCTGCCACCAGGGCTGTGTCAGGGCCTCCTCTCTGTGGTCAGTAGCCGGCCGCCTCTCCCTGTGGCCTGTGGAGACCTCGCCTTCTTTAATCTTCCATTTATCTCGAGGCCTCGCCCCTGTGAGATCGGCTTTGATGTGGGGCCTGCTCCCAGGGGAGAAATCAAGGGTTTCTGAGGGCCAGTCTGGACTCTGCCCACTGCCCCCAGCCCAGGCGGGGCCCAGAGGTCTCCCAGCCATCAGGGCCAGACAGACCCCCAGGGTGACCTCAGCAGCCAGGGCGAGAGCTCTGGGCCTTGACCTTCAGGCAGATGGAGGGGCTGCTGCCCCAAAGTGGAGGAGAGGGCTCCGAAGTAAGAGTTTTGTTAGCACATTGTGTAATTTATTTTTGTACCTGTCTCCCCCACGAGGCTGTGAGCACAATAACGACAGCAGCAGCAGCGTTCTTGCGTGCCAACCTAGCACCAGACACGAGGCTGAGCGTCTTCCATTTATAACACCATTCAGTCCTTATAACTGTGTGCCATGGGTATCATTTCAAAGGGGAGGAAACTGAGGGTTATTGATTCATTCATGTTCATAAAGATTTACTGAGCTCCTACTATGTGCCAGGCACTGCTCTAGGCGCTGAGAAAGTAGCAGTGAACAAAGTGGGCACTTTCCTACCCATCTGTACTGAAGGGGAGACAGGCCATCAACAAATGGTCAAATACACGTAGTATCATGTTCTATAGCGTAAAGATACGGCCTCGAATAAAAGTATCGTCTCGAGTCAGGGCCATCGTTTTGGACTCAGTGGCGTCCTCTTCTGTGAGGAAACAGAGACCTGAGGGGAGGGAAGGAGTTAGTCACATGACTAAGGAAGAGAAGGGGCAAAGGTCAGAGGTTGGAGGGATCTTGTTTTGCTCCAGGCACAGCCAGGAGGCCCGTAGGATGAGGGGTGGACAGTGAGAGGAAGCGAGCTGGGTAAGAGGGCAGGAGCTGGCCTTGCGGGGTCTGCTGAGGAGTTTGGAGCTTATTCTGTGTGTGATGGGAGCGATTGGAGGGGTTGAGCATGAGACGGACTCAGAACGTAAGTGGCGGAGGCTGACAACCGGCTCCGCTCACATGGCTGGAAATGGAGATTTAAACACAGGTGCGGTCTGACTTGAGGATGGCAGCTATGCTGCTGTCTTCCACAAGGGACAGGGACTGTGTCCCACTGGCCTCTGTGTCCCCTTGCCCAGCAGAGGGCCTGGCACAGACTGAAGGTCCAGCAAAGGCTTGGGGATCGGTTCTGGCACTTCCACTGGCCAGGCAGTGAGGTCGGGCAAGTCATTGAGATCTCTCTGAGTCTCAGTTTATCCATCTGGAAATGGGGGAGAAAACAACATCTGCCTTGCCTGTAGGACCCCACCTGGTGGGGGGCCAGTGAGACCTGATATCCGGAAGGACTTTGTGCGGTGGGAAGTGTCAGGAAACGCTCTGCTGTCTGATTTCATCTCTCCTCACCCCCAGGACAGCTCTTGACATCACTGCTTAGGGGCACAAATGTGTCCTCGTGGCTGTCCTGCCCCATGGGGCAAGGCATGCCCGTGTCACCTGCCTTCGGTACGTGTGAGCCTGTGTGTATGTCTGTTTACCTGTGGTGACAGCACCTAGAGGGTTGCTGCCTTGGCCTGGTGGTCTATGGGAACTTGACCTCCAGACTTTGGGGAGAGGGAGTGGAAGACGTAGAAACAGGGGCTTCTCTCCCCCTCATCCATATTGGGGCCCCTGGAATTCCCATAGCTCCTTCTATAGCCTCTGTCCCAACTCACAGTGGAAGGATTGTCTGTACACCTGTCATTCTATCCCACCTGCCTGTGGGATACTGATGGCCAGGACTGCACCTTGTTCTTTGTACCCGAGGAAGCAACACAGTGTCTGGTGTATGATGGGTGCTTCATAAGTGATGGATGGAGGAATGAATGGTCCATAGTCCCTGCCATCAGAAGGGCCTGGAGTTACAGGGCTTCTGGACTCTACTTTAGCAATGTCACTGCTCCTAGGTGGGCCTCAGTTTCCTCTTCTACAAACGGGGTTTTTGTCTTCATTCAGTCCGTCATCTCTTGTGACTGTTACGGTACCATGGTACGTTCTAGGGAAACAGACACTAATTAGAATCAGTGCTGCCCTCAAGAAGCTGAAAGGTGTCACAGGCAGAAACTGCAACGATTGCAATGTAAAGTGATAAATGTCTTTATGGAGAGAACCAGAGTGGCTCAGAGGAGGGAGTGGTCCGCTCTGCATTGAGGGAAGGACAGGAACATTTCACACTATAGAGGGTTCTTAATGTGGGTCTTGAAGGATGAGTAGGTGTTTGTTAGATAAACAAAAAGAGAAAAGGGCATTCTGGGCAAAGGGAATAGCATGCCAAAATCCTGAAGGTATGGCAGAGCCTGGCACCTTTGGGGCACTGCTAACAGTTGGGAATGGCTAAAACTTTTCAAGGCAGTGAAGGCATGGTGAGGGGGTAGGATTGGAGAGGGTAGCCCAGCGCTATTTCCTGCAGGGCCTTGTAGGCCCCCTAAAGGATGCTAAGAGCCGTTCTGAAGGCAAATGGGAGCCACCGGCAGATTTTACAGAGGAAAATGGCATGACCAGGATTGCATTTTCCATAAACCACTCTGCTGTGGTGTGGACAACAGGTTGGAGGCCAGCAAGACTAGGTAGGATCAGCAAGTGGAATTATGAGGCTGCTGCTGTTATCCAGGTGGATGTGATAAGGTCTCGCACAAAGTCAACAATGGCTAACGGTTCTCCAGTGTTTACAGTGTGCCAGCCATGCGCTGTGATAAACGTTTGCAAATATTATTGCATTTCATCCTCATAGCTACCCTGGGATTACATGTTATTATGATTATCACCTGTGTATTATAGCTGGTGGCACAGAGGCTCAGTCACAAGGCTAATAAGGGGCAGAAGAAGACTTAAATCCATCCACCCTGACTTCAGCCCCCAACATTCTGCTCACTGATGAGGGCAGTGGGTGGAGACAAGGGCTTGGAGTCCAGAGCTGGGTAGCAGGTGGGACCACCAGGACATCGGTCAATGGGATCAGCAGTGAACCCAAACAAACGAGCAGGTTTGAAGAACCCTGCCGCTATAGGTCTGGGATTCTGGGACAGTGTCCAAGCTCAGGAAAATTCCAGTGTGTCTCTGGTGCTCTTACCATGGACCTCCCCATGGCATGCTGACACGAGGCCGGGCGCTCCACCAGGCGTCTCTGTTGCAGCTGGAGTCATCACTGCCTTTACCTCTTTTCCTGCAGGAGTTCTGGGAAAAGGAGCCCCACCTCCCAGTTCAGGCCGTGGGAGGAAATTTTTGCGGCCTCCCCTGTCCTTCCAGGACCCTGCCCCTCACAGAGAGCACTACTAGTGTGTGCACACTGGTGGGTGGGTGAGCCAACACTGGTCGTCTCTGGACCAGGTCCTGGTCTTCACTTGGAGACCCATTTCCTTGGGCCCTGTGGACTCCCATACCAGAGTGGGGCAGAGTCCCCTGAAAGAGTCTGGCTTTTTGTTCAGAGCTGGGAAGATGGCATCTGCTCCCTAGTGGCAGTGTGGGTTCTGTTTGTGCTTCCCCTCCTGGGCCACAGTTTGAGACGCTGGCCTCCTCATTTACCTCTGTGGCCTTTTCCAGGCCTTGCAGCCGGCTGGGTCAGCTGATGTCAGGAGGCTGGTGGACCCTGAGCAGGGCTGCCGATTCACCCCCAGTGGGGAACCCTTTGGCCTCCGTGTAGAGCTTTGCTTTGTCCTTCACAGGTCAGGGTGCTGCTTTTCCTTTTTAATAAATAAAGCTGAACCTGACTCACAACTCAAGGGAGGCTCTGGTGCTCAGTCACCAGCATCACCATGGTAACCACGTCATCCATGAGCACTTGAAAAGGAAGTCATCAATAGCAACCTGCCTCTTCCTTCTTACCTCACAGCAGCCCTGGGCTTCCACAGTCCTGACCCTTGGGGCTGGGTGAATGGCCCAGCTCTAGGCCTGGGCTTCCCCAAAAGCAGGCAGTTGAAAGTAGGGACCTGAGGTTCCCACTCATGCTTACCTATCTGCCTCTTGGACATCCTTCCAGAAGGACCTGAAAAAGTCTCTTTCATGCTGGGGCACTAGGGGCAGACATGAAGTCCACATTTTAAAGCCATGAATCCATGGCTTTGTCCATGATTGGGAGGACATGATTGGGAGGACATGGCTTTGTCCATGATTGGGAGGACAAAATTGTGTGGTGGGTACAGCTGCAGAGATGATAAAACCTAGAATTAAAATGAATGTGAGGATGTTAATAATAATAATAACCGTTTATTGAGCGCCTCCACCATGAGTCAGGCAGCGTATAAGAAGCTTTATATACCTTGTCTCCCTTGCTGTAATTACTTTTCTAGAGGCAATTTTAATTAATAAATTAATTTAAATTAGTTAAATAATAATATCCAGAATTGGTTGAGTGTCAGACACTGCTAAGCACTAATGTTTATTTTCCCATGGGAAGCGCTATGATTATCCCCATTTTACAGATGGGAAAACTGAAGCTTAGAGAGGTTAAAGAATTTGTCTGAGGTCACTCAGCTACCAAAGGATAGAACTAGGGTTTGGGTTCAGTTGTGTCTGGCAGTCACCCTCATTATTTTATTATCTCCGGAGGCTTAGTCAAGGCACAAACTACATACTGAGCAGAGAGAGGCTCCAGGTTCGCCTGGTATAAGAGCTTTTCTCCAAGAGCCTTGATTGACATTTTTCCCCCAAAATGGTTCCTGGTCACCCTCATCAGGGTCAACTGGGGAGACTGAAAGAAATGCAGATTCTAGGCCCACCAACATCTATTGCATCAGATTTTTGGGTGTGGGCCCTAGGATTCTGTGTTTTAGGCAACTCTCCATGTTGAACTCTAACACTGGAGAATTTAAAGTAGACTAAGTTCCTGGAGAGCAGGGACCTCGTGTTCTCTGAGACATCCCCAGGGCCTGCGCAGGGCACGGCCCTGAGTAGAAGCTCGGAAAGCATTTGTTGGACTTGAATGAAAAATGAAACAGGCCCCATTGAGACCCCCCAAGCCTCGTCAGGGCCAGGTCCTCCCTTGGCTCTGAGAGTCCACTGGTTTCGTCCTACTCACTCCCTACTCCCACCCATCCCCCATGCGCGCACCCCCACCCTGAGCAGAGCTGCCCACTTGGCTCTGCCCACTCCGGTGACTTCCCTTGCAGCGGGAACAGCGGGATACAGCTGTTGCCAAAAAGCTCCATTTTTGGGGGTAGAAACAAACTCAGGCCCATAAGTCAGCTTTTAAGGCAGATACTACCCTAACGCCCCAGCCAAATGTCTTGGGTGGGTACCCACAGGGTACAGAGGAAAGCTTGGGAGCTCTTCCTCCGACAAGTTTTAACCGTAGAAGAGGCTTATTTATCAGAGCCAAACACCCAAGTATCAAGTAACAAGGCACTGGATCTATAAGCAATGCTATACGCATATTAGGGACTATTAAGCAGCCATTAAAAATGAAGAATTTTGAAGAATATTTAATGATGTGGTAAAGTGTTCACCAAAAACATAAGAGAAAAATACAGAATACAAAGCTATATGCACTGGAAAGATGTTTGTGAAATGTGGCAGAGAGGCCAGTGCTCCCCCAGCACCCACTCTCCCCTTCTGCTGTAGTCATAGAACCCCTACTTAGAAAAGATCCTATTTCCCAGGGGCCGTGGGGCTGAGTTCTGGTGGGTGAGGTATAAGCAGAAGTGATGCATGTGAATTCCAGGGAGTGTCCTCTGAGGAGAGGCAACTCCTTCTTTGCTTCTTCCTCCCGGTGCAGCTGTCTTGGGTCCCGAGTGGGGGGACACCTGTTGAGGATGGGGACCCCCAGTTAGAAGAAGCCTACCTAGGTCCCTAATGGTCACAGAGCTTCTGTACCAGCCTGGGCTCCTTCCCTTTGGATGTCATTTACTAGAGAGAGAAATGAACATGTTTAAGCCACTGTAAATTTGGGTTTTCTGTCATTTGTAGCTGAAACAATTACAATCAATATAAGGTATGTTGTTAAGTAAACAAAATATGCAGGTTCAAAATAATATGAATTGTATGATTCCAATTTTATTTTCAAATGTGTGTTTACATATATTTACATATGTACGTAGAAAAGTGGACAGGAAGGTTAAAAACTAAAATGTCAGCAGAGGTTATTTCAGGATGGTGAAGCTACAAGCATTTCACATGTACTTTTGTTTGCTTATCTGTATTTTGTACCGATCTACAACAGAAGTAGTACTTTTAGGATAAGGAAAAATAATAAAAGGTATAAATGACCCAATGTATGATCCATATGGGTCCAAATCCTAAAAAATATACCTTATTCATGATTACATGGAAAAAAGACTGAAAAGAAGTGTACTAATATTAAGTAAATATTAATATTCAAGGGCATGGGAAACTGTTCAAAATATAGTGTTGAGGGAAAAACGTTATTAAACAGTATAATTCTAGAGTTTTTTTTTTTTGTAAAAAGAATAAAGTGAACCTAAATGAATACAATGTTATGTGCCAATTATATCTCAGTTAAAAAAAAAAAGATACAAATACATGCTAGAAAAAAGACCAGGAGAAGATAAGCCAATATATAATGGTCTGATTCCAAAGTAGAGATTTTGGTGATTCTTATTTTTCTCTTTACACTGTTTGGCATTTTTGAATTTTTTTGCAATAAACCTGTATGAATCTTATTTATTTAGAGAAATTTAAACAATCCAGAAAAGAATGTTACAAAGAGCAATAACACACGCACATCCTCACTGCCCAGAGTTAAAATGATTAATATTTTGTTATACTTCATTCCTGTCTTTATTTTTAAGAAACAAAAAGGAACAGTAAAGTCCTCTTTATGTATGTCTGTCATGATCATTAAAAACACTTAAATTAGAGACAACTTGCTCTGTCTGGGACAGCCAGGGTGGGGCTGAGGGAGGGCAGGAGGGAAGCACTCAGGCCTGTTAACTTCCTTCCACCTTCAACCAAGGGTTTGGCTCCAAATGCCTATTTCCAGGACAGAGGCGGCCTGGGTACAAGGGTGCCAGATTGGCCTGGCGCTTCCCCTGGAACATACAGTGGCAGGCAGGGCCGAAGGAGGAGGGTCCCAGCCGAGCACTTCCCTCCTGAGGTCAGTTGGTGCCCAGCTAGTGTTTACAAAGAGGGTGCGGCCCCAGTCGCCCAGCTCTGAGGCCTTTGCTCTCAGGGGGAGCTGGCCCACAGCAGGCCACAAGCAAAGGGTGGCAAAACCGCTGTCTCCTGAGAAGCTCAGAGGCTGGGAGGATGCTGGGAAATGAGGGCCTGCAGCTAGGTGCTTATGTGGTCAGTGGAGGTAAGGAGGTCCAGGAGGAGGAGGAATAAAGGGAAGAGGCAGGGGCACTCCCATTTACTAGACCTTCTGTGGGTATAGTTATTACCTCCATGTTATAGAAGAGGAAACTGAGGCTCAGAAGTGTTGGGTCACTTGCCCCAGCTCTCACAGCTCCTATCAGTCTGGACTGAGACTCAGATGACCCCAAGGCCCATGCTCCTGCAGCCACACCAGGCTACGGCATGGGGCTGTTAGGAGGGAGCCATTCTGCATGACTCAGAGCCTGGAGCAAGGCTTGGGGTCATTGGGAGGTTGATTTCCAGGAGGTGGTGGGATCTGGAGATGAGGTTTCTGAGGCAGCCTGTCCTTACTCAGTGTGAGTCCACAAGGGCATCAGCCACCGTCTGGCTCAGAGGCTCAGAGAGGCTGGTCGAGTCTGAACGGATTTTGGAGAAGGAGTTTCCCAGTGTCCTTTCTTCTTGACTTTACGGAGAGTAAAAGCCTCCAGGCCCATAGCCAGCTCTGCAGGAAAACATCAGAGCATCTCCCCAGAACTGGGAGGGGGATGAGAGTGGAGCCACCCAGCCCTTCCCACTCACCTGCCAAACGAACATCCCTTCACTGTCCTCTCCTGGGCCAAGGTGGGGGTCAGGCCGGTGTGTCCACACGCGTCTGTGTGTATGGGGTCACCCCCCGCCAGGCAGCAGTAGCCACCTCCTGGTGGACCACCATTTTCAAGCCTGCAACATCTGGCAAACATCACGAAGGTGCAACAGGCCTGGAGGCCCAGGCTGAGTCATGGATGAGCTCTGTGAGCGATCCATTTCCCAGTGGGCCGCCTACTTCCTTGACTCAAATGCCAGGACCAGTGCCCTCTTGATGCCAGAGCCATGGGCCGAGAGAGACACATTAACTCCTCCTTGGGAGGCTGAAGTCTTCTATCAGGTGGAGTTGGTCGAAACGTTGGCTCTGCTGAATTCTGGCTATGGGATCTTGGCAGTTCCTTAACCTCTCTGAGGCTCAATGCCTTTATCAAATGGGGAATTTTCTGTTGATGATGATGATGACAACAGACACATACCTCCTCTTCTAGTGGCTGGAGGATTAAACCCGAGAGGACACAGGAAGTGTCTATGTGTTTCACACAGAGCCTGGCATATAGCAAACACCCAGTGGAGGCACCTGATGCTTGCATCGTCCTCCGCCTCTCCCACCCCCCAGCCCTTTGTTGGCATCCGGCCTTTACCTGGAAGCGGCAGGGGAGGGACAAAACCTCCATCCCCTTCTCAGGCATTGAATATTCCCCTGCTAGGACCGTGGCAGCTGGAGTGTCCGAGGACCAGCTGGAGGAAGAATTGTGACTGAGTCTGAGGTGTCAGGGAAATGGGTGCCAGTCCTCCAAGGGGGGAGACCAGCAGGTGGCCCCTGGATGCAGAACCCCAGATGCTGCTGCTTTCCGGCTTGACTGCTCCAAACAGGGCCCCACCTTATCTCTTCTGCCCCTGCTCTCTGAAGACCCTCACAGACAGGTCACCAATTCCTCTATTGCTGCCCAGGTTATTATTATTATTAACAACAGTTATGACTGCTACTCCCAGTCACTGACCACTGGCTCTGTGCCAGGCATGGCACTAGGCGTTATTTCGTTGTCATGACAACCCAAGAGGGGGTACTCTATTTCCCGCAAAATATGGAGGAGGGCACTGAGGTCCAGAGGGATTAGGTGACTTGGCCACACGAGGAGGAAGTGGCCCAGCTGAGATCGTATTGAGGCTGGGAGAACATGAGGGGCAGAATGGATCTCGCTGGGCAGGAAGACATCCTGTAGACTCAGACCTGCCAGTTGCCAGGGCTCTTGGTCTGGGGTCCGTGAGGTCCTGCTGGAGGCCGCTCCATTCTGTTCATGGTCACCTTAACTGGCACCCAAGGGGCACCCTAGAGGCCTGGCTGTAGGATGGAGCTTCTGCCCACCCTCATGCTTGGGAGTTTCCTGTCTGCTATGGTCTGAATGTTTGTGTCTCCTCCAAGTTCATATGTCGAAATCCTATGCCCGCTGTGATGGTTTTAGGAGTGGGGCTTTTGGGAGTTGCTCATGAGGATGGAGCCTCATGAATGGGATTAGCGTTCTTGGAAGAGACCCCACAGAGCTCCCTGGCCCCTTCTGGAAGAGGGCTCTCACCTGAATCCGACCATGCTGGCACCCTGATCTGGGATGTCCGGCTTCCAGAACGGAAAGAAATAAACTCCTGTTTTTTATTAGCCACCCAGTTTATGGTATTTTGTGATAGCGGCTCGAACAGACTAAGACATCACCGCTCTGCCCAGGGAGATCCTGACCACCCTGGTTGGGTCCAGTAGACCCTAACTGACGGAGCTGGCCACACTCTTTGTACTTGACTCTGACTGCCTGCTGGTCTTTGCCAGTCTTCTCCTTCACTACTGTGACTGTGTTTCTCTCTGGTCTTAACTTCTTCCCCATCGGCACTGACCTCACAGGTCTGGGGTCTCACCATGCCTTTCCCCCAGGCCCGCCTAAGTTATAAAACCAGAGGAGATGCCGTCAAATTACAAAGGTCTCCCAGCAAGCATCTGGTTAAGAACCTGAGGTCAAATCCCGCTCTGTCACTCCAAGCAAGCCATTTCACCTCTCTAAGCCTTAATTCACTTATCTATAAAATGGGGCTAGCAATGATGCATCCTACAGAGCCCTTGTGAAGAGAAAATGAGCTAATATATGTGCTCAGCACATGGTGAGTGTCCTATAGATGGTAACTTCAAAAGGCGTGGGAAGAAAGGATTGGAGTTGCTGCTGAAGCACCTCTGGACCTTCAAGGTCCTGGCTGACCAGGGTCCACTCACTGGTCATTTTCCCGGAGGTCTAATTTTCCCACATTCCAGTTGGCTGAGTAATGAGGCTGCCCTTTCCCCGGTCTGTACGAGTGGAGTTCTCATGGCTGAAAGAAGAAAGTGTGTTGCCTGGAACTGGCACGTGCCCTGTTTTGGGCACCACTGATGGCAGTCTGGATGGCTGAGCGATGGGCACAAGGAACTCGAGTGTCCTTGCTGCAGGATCTACTGTACGTATGTCTGAGCACTGTGAGGCCCCTACCTGCCTGCTTCTCAGCAGAGTCAGCCTCTGATTTCTTCTGGAAGGACAAGGCTGTGACAGTCCAGGCCCTCCTCTGGGCTTTCTCTTCTGTGCTGCGGGGCAAGAGGTCTAGTAGCCACTCAAAAACTTCCTTGTGTTCAGCGTAGTGTTACAGAATCTTGGGACTCCAGAGCTCGAGAAGGCATCAAACAGAACCCTAGACCGTAAGAGGGTGGGGGCAGGAGCCCAGAGGGCCCTCTTGGTAGACTGTACATTGTTAGTGCTAGAAAGGTCCTCAGTGTGGACACAGAATGACACAGAGAGCCTCGGGCAGAGCCATGGGACATCAGAGCTGGAGGGGACTTGGGATGTTTCTGCTGGAAGGTAGGCTAGAGTGTGTTTAATTCAACTTTCTGATTTTATAGCTGGGTCTGTGAAGAATTTTCTAGAGATGAGGTCCATGCTACTGCTTTAGGTGTTTAGGCTGCGGCAGAGAGAAAGACAAATGTTTATAGTTTATCTGTGATGTTGTCATTTCAGGTAAGAGAAGAAAAATAGTGACTGGGCATTTATTCCACCAATATTTATAGACCTCTTCTGTGCTAGGCCCAAGAGGAGTGAAACAATGTAAGGTTAGAAGTGGCAGAAAAGTAATGTGAGCTGGTTTCAACAAAAGGACATTTATTGGCTCACAAAACTGGAAGCCCAGAGGTAGAGTGGGTGTCATGGACTGAATTGTGACCTCCTCCCGAACTCATATGTCGAAGCCTTAACCTCAATGGGACTATATCTGGGGACACGGAAAATTAAGGTTAAAAGAGGTCATAGGATGGAACCCTAATCCGATGGGTCTGGTGTCTTTATAAGAAGAGGAAGAGACAACAGACTGCTCTCTCTCTCTGCAAGCACACAGGAAGGCCATGTGAGGACACAATGACAAGGTGGCTGTCTGCAAGCCACGAACAGAGGCCTCACCAGAAACCAACCCTGGACTTTTAGCCCTCTAGAATGATGAGAAAGTAAATTTCTATTGTTTAAGCCCACCAGTCTGTAGTGTTTTGTTATGACGACCCAAGCAGACAAGACAGTGGACCTCAGAGTTGTTTAGTCCAGAAACTCTGGCTCCATTTCCCTGCGGTTCTCTCAGCTCTGCCCTCCTTGTTTGTAGCCCATGTATTAGGCTGGTAGCAAGAGCACTGTGATAGTTCCAGGCCCAGCAATGTGCAGAGGAAGAGAAAGAGAGAAGGTTGCTCCACGATGTTCCCTCATAAAAACAAGAGAGATCTTTCCCTGAAACCCCTATTAAACCTTTCCTTGTATCTCACTGGCCCTTAGGTCACAGGCCTAAAAGACTCCAAACAGAAGTGTAAGCAAAACAGAAGTTTATGTCTCTTTCATATCATAGAAGAGTTAGGAAAAAAAAGCCATTCAAGACTGATAGGTGGGCTCCACCATCCTCCAAATGTGGCTTCCCTCTCTAGGTCCAGGGAGACTGTTCCAATTTCTATTACCTCTCAGAAAGGGGGGGAAGGGCAGGGGAAGGACAAGGGAGCACACGCACATTCTTTGCGAAGGCATAGCTTAGAAGTGGTACAATCGTGTCTGCTCACAGTCCTTTGGTGAGAACTTAGACTTGTGGCTACATCAAGCTGCAAGGGAGGCTGGGAAATGCAGTCCTTACCAGGCAGCTATCCGCTTGGCCCCAAACTGGGAGTAATGTTACTAAAGAAGGGGAGAGCGGATATTAGGGAACCAGAGAAGTCTCTACCACACACTGATTAGTTCAGGCCCAGGTTCCCGAACCAATTCTTGAGAAGGGTGGTGGGCCCACCCCTGGAGCTGGGCAAGGGGTCAGCTTCCCTTGAGGCATATGGGCTTGCTTCAGCCTCTGTACTCTGGGTCTGTTTGTTACGGCAACTTAGCTTGTCTGCTAAATAATACACTGTGCCTTGTATACTCCTTAGGAAGCTGGAAGTGGGGTGAATGGGTCTTGGGTAATCAACCAGCAGGGTCCACTGCATTGCCTGCCTTTGAGGCCCTCTGACTCTAGGAGAAGGACAGATTTAAATACGTCACTATGGGTCAACATAACAAATGGTAAACTAGCAGCAATATATAAATCCCAGTGAAAACAGAGGGAAGAATTAAGAGAAGGCTTCTAAGAAGCGATAAAGGATATCATGAGTTCATTTTGTCTGGGTCTTAAAGGATATGTGGGAATTCCCCCAAATGATTTTGGTTGGGAAAGAGCCTTTCAGATAAAGAGAACAGCAAAATCACAGAGGCGTGAAGGCCTACAGGGTGTGGCTAGTGGTCTGGTGTGGCTAGGGAGTGGGAGGGCGGGAGTGATCTTGGAAGCAGTTAACAAAGGGCACCTGAGAGCCGGGGGTGGGGGTGGGGGTGGGGGAGGCAGAAGCCCGTCTGACAAGCCTCTGGAAGCCATGCAGGGTTTCTAAGCCAGCAGAGACATGGGCAGATCTGTGTCTTTCTCTGAGGTAGAGACTGGAGGATGACTCGTTAGGAAGCTATTTCACAAATTCGGCTGAGTAATGAAGAGAGCCTGCATCAGGGCTGTGGTGGTGGGAAAGGAGACAAGGAGATAGTCTGCAGAGAGATTTTGGTGGCAGAACCGACAGAACTTGGTAACTGGGTGACTGAGGGGGGTTGAGCAACACCAAGGAAGAGGGGGGAGTTAAATATGATCCTAAGTTTATTTGCTTGTGCTAGAAATCTGGAGAAGGAGTACAAGGAAAGCAAGTTTTGGGGGTGAGAGGAGAAAACAACTACCCACTGTCCTCAGCCTGGTCCATGACAGACTTCTCTGGGTCCCTTGAATGTATGACGTTCTCTCTTAACTCAGCGCTTCTGAACACTCTGTGCCTACTCCATGGAACACTGCCTCACCCTCAAATCTCCAGCTGGCTAATTCCTCATTTCCTCTAAGAGCCTTTCTTGACAACCTCCTCCAACTTAGGTGAGAAGCCCTCTTCGATTTTCCTGTAGTGCCCCAGGGCTTTTCTTCACAAGCCTCTAACTCAGGCTTGTTTAATCACTCAGTTACTTCCATGAGGGACCACATCTGTCTTGCTTGCCGCTTCATCCTCAACACCTTGTCCAGTGCCTGGGCACTTGTGCTGGGTTTGAGGTATTCAACAGTTGTCAATGGAACTAGGAATTGGCCAATAGTTTCTATCAGGGCTCATTCAGATGTAATGCAAAGCAATGAGGCCACCGTGGGGACAGGTGACATGACCCTTTAATAGGCCTGGATCACTCTAGACCAGTGGTTTTCAACCAGGGGTGATTCTCTCAGACAAAGACATTTGGCGTGTCTGGAGGCATTTCGGGTAGTCCTGACTTGTGTAAGTGTGTGTGTGTGTGCTACTGCGTCCAGTGGGTAGAGGCCAGGGATGTTGCTAAACATCCTACACAACGCACAAGATAGCTCCCCACAACAAAAGGAGTATCCAAGCTGACATGCCAGTAGTGCCCAAGTTGAGACACCCTGCTCTAGAGATGGGTGAGCCAACAGGATGGCCAAGCGCCCATTTGGAGTACTGGCTTCTATGGCCCAACTGAGGAAGAGCAAGAGAAGCTTAGTAGCTGTCACAAGAAATGTGGACTTGTGATGTGCAGCCAGGAACCACCTTGGATTGGTTTCAGTCAAAGGCCCAACACCTTGGGCAGTTTCTCCTTAACTCAACTCCCAGCTGTAAGCCCAGGAGGCCCAGCCTGGCACTCGCCTCTCTCTGACTCACCCCACTGGGTTTCTCTTGCTCTTTGGTGGAAGTGGCCACCGCACACTCTTCCCACCCCATCTGCCTCGCTGATTATTTTCAGCTTGGCTTGCAGAGGCCCAACGCTGCAATTACACCCCAACCTCAATGGCTCCTTCTGAAAATAACATTTGGGTCGAAGAAAACCTCAGTCTGGTGGGCTGGATTTTATACTAAACAGTTAAAGAGTGGGTGTGGGCTTGGGGGTGGGGATGGGGACAAGGGAGTGGCAGGATGGTACAATTAAGAGAAGAGTCTGGAAGAAGGGGAAGGAAAAGGAAGGGAAGAGAGGGAAGGAGTGGTGGCAAGGGCTGCTGCAGAAAAAAAAATATATTTACGGGGCAGGGGTCAGCCATCTTTTAGAAGTCTTATGCCAAGTCTTCATTTAAACCCCTAATTGAGGGTTTTGTTTGCTGAAATAACTCACCCCTACCCCCAATCATTGAGGCCTGGGAAATTCATGTCTGCCTGGGGCCAGATGGATTAGTCTATGGGCATACCAATCTTTGTCCTAGCTAGTGACCAGATTTTCCGACCCCCAAACAGGAGCCACATGGTTTGACACAGGATTTTTGTTCTCTTTCCAGGCGAGCAAGGCAGTCTGGGAAATGTAGTTTCAACGCCGATAGGTGGAATTTCTAAGCAGTTCCATGGTCAGTGGAGGAGAGAAGACAGGACCTTCAAAGTAGGGATTCCCAGGGAAATCAGAGATTTATGGGTTACTTTAATTCAGAGAAGAGAAGAAAACACTAGAACAGAGAAACTCTGTCCCACCCAGGGGGCGGGGGAATAAGGAGAGAAAGACCTGGAAGCGCATTTTGGATTCCAAAGGAAGCGGACAGAGAGAAGGCTGTGTGAGGTGAGATTTGGGAATATAGGCAAAAGAGTCCCCACACGTTAGTTAAAAGCTCAGTTCTGCAGTCAGTCAGACTTGGGTTCAAATCTGGAGTATGCTAACCACCTGGGGGATCTCGGCAGTAACTTAGCCTCTTTTTAGGCCAGCAGTATAGGTCTAGAGCGAGGCTAGTAGAGTTTGCATCCTGGCTCTGTGACCTTAAGCAAGTTCCCTAACCTCTCTGTGGCTCACTTTTCTCCTCTGTAAAATGTAAACAACACCCACCTTCTAAGGTGTCCTAAGGCCTTAGAATCTTAGAACAGTGCCTGGGACATTGGCAACCACTCAGCATATGTTAGCTATTGTTATTACCTCTGGAGTTTTTCTTCAAATGTAGTAGACAAGACACATTTTAGCTAACACATACTTTTTTAATTTGACTAGTTATGAGTTTATTTTCAAGTGTATTAAAATATATGACTAGCACATCAGAGCTGTGGTTTCACTAATGTTGTTGCTTCAGGCAAGGCTATGTAGAAAAAGGGAATCGACTTAAAGTTAATTTTAAAAATAAGGAAAGTTAATAAAAGTCAACTTAAAATATATAATATAGGAGGAATGTGAGTATGGAAGAAAATCATGCAGGCAATACCTAAATGGCTCAAAAATTTGGGAAAAAATCCGTGATGCCATGTTCCTTTTTGCTTATAAAACCTTCTAAGGCACATGGGTGGAGAAATGAAGGAGGAAAGATACTGATCTAGATGCTATCAAAACTTTGCCTCTTTTCTCCTCTGTAACCACTCTTCTTCCCTCTTTGAGAATTCAGTAGAAGGGCCCAGGCAAGCGAGACCTGACGCCCTAGTGAGCTTTGGAACCCCGAAAGCATTGCGGACTTGGGGGGCTCGGGGAAGAGAGGCCGAGCTCTGGAAACCGAAAGCCAACTCCCCAACTTCGCTCTCCTGTCGCGTTTAGGGCGATTCGGGCCTCTCTGATTTTTTTGGATCACTGGGTCAATCAGTCAGCCAATGCCTCGGGAGAAGTTTAATTAAGCTCAGATCGCCGGCGCGAGCTGCCAAAGGTCTCCCTGCCCGCCCCGCCCCCAGCACATCTGGTGAAAAGCTTCTCCCGCTCCCGGCAGGACGGGCCGCAGCCCGCGCAGGCGCATCGGCAGGACGCCCAGCGCCCCGCGGCCGGCTCGGCTCCCAGAACAGCGTTGCAAACTGTTGCATCAGACAGCAAGCAGCCGGCCGGGCCGCCAGGGTTTCTAGGAAGATAGGAAAGGTCTGAGATCTTCTGTGGTCGCTTGGGAGCGTTGGCGGCCACTCAAGGTGTTTACACGCTGGTAACACGATCCACTGAAATCTCACGCTTGCGCCAGTCGTGGGGGGGGGGGGGGGGCGGGTAGGGACTTAGCCACAGGTGAAATTCGCTGTACTCCGCTGCTGCATCTGCTCCCACCCCAAGGCCCCAGGCTGGACCAACCAAACTGGGATTCGCTGTGCTTTACTAAGAGCCAGGGCCCTGAAGGAGTGAGCAGGGTTTGATTCCTCTTCCCAAGAACAAGAATGCCCCCGAGGAATTTCTCGCTCCGTGAAAGTGCAAAACTAATTTCCCCGGATAAGCGCTGTTGCCGATTCCCAAAAGGACTTGGAAAGATCCCAGTAGGAATGTTTAGTGGTTTCCAAATCTCTTCATCCAGCAGCTGAACACGCAGACACTGACCATCAAAAACTTCTTGGTGGGTGGACACATGTCCTCCTTCACAGATAGGCCTTCTTTTGGTACATCTCAGTCCCCATGTTATGAAGACTTTGGACATTAGCCAGAGGATGCACAGTCATGAACTCAGTGCAGACACAGCACACATATACAGGTTCTCTAGACCCAAACAGCTCTGCAACTCAGGTAATGGAAAAGTCTTCCTTACTCTCCCTCAGTCTTCTGGTCTCTGAGCCACTCCTTCCTCAAGGGGAGAGAAAATAATACTGTATCTAGGAGGGTTGGGCCAGTCTTGGGGGTGGGATGTTCAAGAAGAATGAGTACTGATTTAGAATCTACTTTCTAAAGGGATTTCCAAGGATGTAATCTGAATCCTACAGTTCAGTCCTCTCTCTCATTTTTTTTTTGGGGGGGGGGGGAGTGGGGGAATGGTTTAAAACCAAGATCATTCAGTATTAATGGATTTTCCAAAAAGACAAAACCCGGCAATTTACCTTATGCATTCTGTCTTTGCTAGGGTGTTGATGGTGGAAATCTATTCCATTTGAATAATCCTGAAAGCTAAAACAGGCCTAGTGTTCTTCCTTGCCCTCATTATTATGAATCACTCAGTCCCAAGATTCAATAGAAAAATGACCGAAAAGACTCATAAGCATTATCCCACACATCCTTTTGCCAGATAGTCACTGTTGTTTGTTTAAGCCAACATTTTCCTTTGGACAGTGGGGTATTATGGCACTATGGGATTTTTCACCAGAGTAGATGCTTCATAAATATGGCCTGAGCTATTTTGGTCAATAGTGATCTTATAAACGGAAGGAGTGACTACTAGAGAAGGAAGGAGCATGGGCTAGTGCTGGAGCTGGAGCATTTCTGAGCCCTGCTTCTGAAGTTATATCAGGACCCAAACCTTCAACCAAACAGGTGTCACCACAGTGGCGTCTGTGGTCACAGAGTGTGATCTCAGGGAGCTGCCAGAAGCTGACAGAATGTCAGATATGTCTAAGCAACAGTCCTCACCTGGAGAAGCAAGTCATTTACTATTATGGGGCCTCTCCAGGCATAGAAGTTGGAGCCAGGAGGTCAGAAGCTAGGTGGGAATGGGAGAAAGTAACCTTCTGAGCTCATGTTAGGTTCTCTGCTGTACTGCTAGGATCTACACATCGTGGGCCCTCAATACATGTTTGTAGAATGAATGCACTGAAAGAATGAGGGAAGCAGCAGAGAGAGGAAAGGTCAAAGAGGTCTAAGAATTTTGCAAGAAGCAGCCTAGGATGTTCAGGACTCTCTGGTGTTGGGTAAGAGGGGAATCCTTGTAGTTCAAAGACGTAGGGTGAGAGAGTCACAACTGTTAAGTGACAAGTCTCAAGAAGTTCCTTCTGCTTTGGTTTCCCAGTTTGGAAAACCTCCAGTTAGTGATTCCAGAGCTGGCCAGTCAATCTCTTCAACCAAGCCTAGTGACATCATCAATCATTGCTTCACCTCGACAGAATTCCCGGAGCAAACTTCTGGAAAAGTAAGGGGTCTGAGGGAGGGTGTGTGACTGAGATCCAGAGGACAGGAAAATCCCCCAGAAGCCATCCTTTAAAGCCATAAGCAAAGTGGTGGCCCAGATGACTAGATGATGGAGACAGGCACTAAAAATGTGATTCGTTTTCCACATTCTGGGGGCACTCATAAATTCTCAACACTATACCCAGCCTAAACCCAGACAAACCTTCTGTTCTAAAGGCTTATGATCTAAATTCCTTGTGGAAAGTCTGTCTTTGAAATGTTTAAGGCACCTCATTTAATCCTCATTTTCACTTCAAGTCAGGTACCTCCTCCCTGAGAAACCCACCACATTTGAAGTTTGTAGCTGGCCTTCCTTCTGTTTTTGCTATTTATGTGCCAATTTAAAGGGTGGAGAGAGCCACATTAGTTTAAAAATAAAACACAAATAGCAAAATGAGTCTTGGTTAAAGTAAAAACCACAGAAGGGATTTTTTTTTTCCCTCTCATACTTTTCAGATTTTCCTAGAACCACCTTTATTTCCTCAGAGCCCAGACATAGAAAGTGAGTGGGCCTCTCCAGATGCTCTTCCAAGGGAAAGCGAACGCCTCATTCCTATTCTCCTCTGATTGCACCTTGAGGATTTGTTTTCCTATTTTAGACAATTGAGTCTCAGACTGGGTCTCAGAAAGCTATTGAAGCCTTTGCTACACATGTGGTATTTTTGAGCAGTCTTAGAATAGATTTTGGTTTGTTTTTGCATGGTTTGTATCTTACCTCTTTTGTTCAGCTGTATCACCTTGTATATTCTGCGTGATGGGTGACGGGAACATCACTTTAAAGTCAGATACTCCTGGTAGATTCCCAGCATTGCTACTTACCAGCCTTGTGACCTCACCTGTCAAATGAGAATAACGATGCACACCTCTCAGGGCTGTAATGAGGATTAAGGAGTCAAGACACAGAGAAGACTCAGCACAAAACAAGCGCTTAATACACTGTAGCTATTATTAAAAAACGGTCCTTTTATCTCTTCGCTCCTTCCTTAACCAATCCTCTCCTATTTTGGAGAAGGAAAGAAAGTTAGTCATCTGTTTCCATGGATGATTTTTATCAATTTTTGCATCACCAAAGGGTCTATCAGAAGGGGAGACAAGGCTGAGTTGACTTGTAAACACCTGGGCCTTTTAATGGGATGGGATCAGTGTTCTTGCCTCTCAAGAGGTGACCAAACCAGCAGTGCAGGGACGGGGGAAACATTGAAGGCCGATGGTTGGGTGGTAGGAGCACAGAAGATGGGGAAGAGTGGTCAGGAAAAGCAGGCCCAGGGCTAAGGCGAGGGGCCATATGGGGTGCCTGCTACCCGCTTTGGGGTTGTGAGTCTAGCTCCTGCAGGCCGAGGCCCGCCCACCCCGGGGTCTGGTAACCGTGGGACCCGAGGCGCATGCGGCAGCGCCCTCTGCCGGCTGCGCGGGGCAAGCCGCCCGCCCGGCAGTTCTGCAGGTGGGACCCGGGATCCCTCTCGCTGCCTCCGCCCCCGCTCCATCCCTTCAGAGGACCTCGTGGCCCGGTCCCCGACCGGATTTCGGGAGGAGCGTCCCTATCTGACGCCTGTGGGCTGAGCAGAGACGATGCTCGGAAACATCCAATTCATCCGGGATCGGAGGCCGCGGGAACCCACCCAAAACCCGCAGAGGCTGCGCCTCTGGGACCCGGGGCCAAAGCCTGCTGGGCTGTCGGATCGCCTTTGGCCAAGACCACGGGTTCTGCGGACAGAGAGGAGCCCTGGGTTCGCTTTCTGCCTCATCCATTTTCCAGCTAGGTGACCTTGGGCAAGGTACTTAAATTTCCATGAGCCTTAATTTCCTCATCTTTAAGATGGAGAAAATGATCCCGACTTTAGTGGGTTTACATGACGATTACGTGGGATCAGACAGCCTGGGTTGGAATTCTGGCACTGACTTCAGCTAGCTGTGTGCCTGGGGCGAGTTACTTAACCTCTCTGTGCCCCGGTTCCCTTCAAAATAGGGATAATAAAGGTACTTACCTCCGAGGGTTGTTGCCTGCAAAGCGCTGAACACAGTGCCTGGCACAGAGTAAGCGCTCAATAAATGGTGGCTATTGTGGTTGTCGTTATTATTGTTCTTAAGACCGCTGAGCACACGAGCAGAACTCTAGCTGGCGGCTATTATTAGTCTTTCCTGGGTCCGGCTATTTCTTTCCGGGCATTGTTAAAATCTTTTACCAGGCGCTCGCGTCCTAATCAGTAGCCGAAGGACAGCCGGCCTTCCCGAGTTTGGAAAATCGAGGTTCCCCTGGAGGAGGGCCAAGAACGCGGCCGCGGGCTGCAAGGACCGGGACCTCCCGGGAGGGTGCCTGCGCCACGCCGCCTCCGCCCGTGCCTCCATTAGCGCGCGTCAGAGCCGCAGTGACGTCGCCAGGTCCGCGGGCGGGGGGGAGGCGCGGCCTGGACACGCGGGAGCCTGGGGTGACTGGGATGACCGTGGTGCCCCGGCCGCGCAAGTGCCCTGCTGCCCCCGGCGGCTGCGGCCGAGGCAGCCCGAGGAGCTGCGGGAAGGCCCTAGCCGGGGTTGGCTCTCCCGCGCCTGCGGGCGCTGGGCGCGCCGGGGCTCCGCCTGCAGCCCCCGCGCCCCGAGCCCGCCCAGCCCCGCGCGGGGCTGACCTCCTGGCAGCCGCTTAGTGTCTGCGTGGTCTTTCCCCTCCTGTCCTCTCTTCCCCACACCCGCCCCAATCTTATTCCTTCTCGTCCCCAGCGACACGCTCAGTTTCTTCCTCCACCTTCCTTCTGGACCAACTCATTTGCTGTGAGTGGTTATTAACCACCCACAGGAGGCGCCTCCCACTCCAGGCTCCATCTGCAGCCCTCGGCGCGCCCATCTCTTCGCTGGCCTGGCCGGACAGTTCCACTTGGCTTGCCGTGCACGCATCTCCAACTCGCCGCGTCTGGTCCATCTCAGTGATGGCAGGACCATCATCCTAGACGCCTCGCCCCTCTAAACACCTCTCCAGGCACTCTCCATTTCTTCATTCTGATTCCAGCCAGCCTGGTTTAGGGGGCCGTCTCCCATTGGCTATTAACATATTCCCCTCAAGGATCTCCCTGCTGCGCTCCCGCCTCCTTCAAATCCATCCTCCACACACCGCCAGAGCGATTACCTGCAGTCATGCCTGGCCATGCCTTTCCCTGCTTAAGGCTGCCCAGCCTGGGACCCCAAGCCCTCTCCGTCTTCATG
The DNA here is from genome assembly GCF_949987515.2 of Delphinus delphis. Taxonomy (NCBI): domain Eukaryota; kingdom Metazoa; phylum Chordata; class Mammalia; order Artiodactyla; family Delphinidae; genus Delphinus; species Delphinus delphis. The sequence goes on along the minus strand of NC_082690.1, from coordinate 96,610,926 downwards.
GACACCCTCCTCTGCCGTTTTCTATCTGATACCTTTCAGAGCTAGCCCTGGGTGTTGCACCATGCTGGGACCACACGATTCAAGGTCTTCCGTACGTTTACTGCTGTTGGGCCCTATCAAGGGAATTTACTCCCCACTCCCCCTCCTGCCCCAGCTGGCTTCCTCTTACTCATTCCCCAAAGCTCAAGATGTGAGTCACGTCTTCACGACTGCCTTCCCTGTTCTGCTATCTGGCTGAGTGAAGTGTCTCTGGACCCCCAAACTTTCTATCCCTGCTGCTTTAGTTGTATTTGGCATAAAGGCCTGATCTTTCAGGATGGCCTCTGAGGCCCTGCCTGGTCTGTACACTGCCCCCCACCTTCACCCACAACTCCAGCCTCTTCCTCCCTGGCTCTGGCCACAGTGGGGGTCTCAGTTCTCAGCCTCTGTGTTCACCTTCCCATGCCAGTGGCTTGGTACAGCCTGTTCTCTCTGTCTGTACCTTTCTGCCCTTTCTCAGCTACTCAACTTTTGGCTCTCATTCTAAGTAAGCATCATTTCCTCAGACTTCCTCCCCTGACCCTCCCCCACCCACCCCCAATTCAGTTGAATTCTCCTTTGATGGATCAAAGCATACAAAAACACCTACAGAGAATAATATTCTTAACACCTGTTTATCCTGTACCCCTTCCCTGGCACCCCCCCTCCTTGCCAAAGCTTAACATTTGCTGTAGTTTCTTCAAATCTTTTTTTAAGGACATAAAACTTCACAGATCTAGGTAGAGTCCTCTGAACTCATTTCTGTCCCTCCCCTAAGGTACCTGATCTCTTGCATTTGGGGTTTATCGTTCTCATTTATGCTTTTGTATTTTTTTACTACATATGTTTGTGCCTATAAACACTTCATAGAATTGTTTGGCATGTTTGTAAACTTTGAAGAAATGGCATTTACTGGATATATCATTGTGTAACTAGTTTTTTTCACTCAGCATTATGACTATGAAATGTAGCCACACATGTAGTTCTAGATCATACATTTTCACTGCTGATTCGGGTCCCATTGGATGAGTTCAACACACTTTACCCATCTCCTTCTGGAGAACATTCAGCTTATTTTCAATTTTTTTTTCATTTAGAAACAATGCTACAATGAATATTTTTTATACCCATCCCTTTGTGTGAAAGTTAGCCACCCAGGAAGATTCTTGGGTGTGGAATCGCTGGCCTCAGGTCGTGTAAATTGGCAGCTTTACTGGGCACGGCTGAACAGTTTTTCAAAGCGGTTGTACCAGTTTACACTTCGATAGCAATATATGAGTTCCCGTGCTTGGCTTCCTCAACAACACTTGGTAATGTCAGGCTTTAAAACTTTTGCCAAGCTAGTGGGTGTGAAATGGTATTCCAGTGTTTTAATTTGCAATTCCCTGTTTACAAGAGAGACTGAGCATACTTTCATGTGTTTACTGGTTATTTGCCTTTCATCTTTTTAAAATTGCCTCTTGGTTTATTTGACAGTGCTTCTATTGGATTATCTCTTATTATGTGTAGGAGGCCTTTATATATTCTGGGTACCAATTCTTTGTCAGGCTGTAGCCCATCTGGTATCTCCTACTCCACTCAAGCGCAGTTTTAAATCTGTGTGATTGATTAATGGCTGACTTTCCCACTAGACTATAAGCTCTATGAGAAGAGGGACCAACCTCCACAAGGCATGTAGTGTCGAACACATACCGGGACTCAATAGTAAATGTTTCTGTACTGAGGTGTATTGACATTATTTGTCTTTTTACATGCTTATCACTTCATCCCTCATCCTCAGTGACCCACAAGGCTGTAAACTCCTTGAGAGCAGGAATCTGGAGCTATTTTATTCATTTTTCGTGTCTCCATCTTTGTATCTATCACAACATAACACCTCTGTCACAGAATACATATCCAGTCAGTTTTGCTTAATTTCCTTTGAGCTTTCTCTTTCTCTTCTTTCCTTTCTCCTTAACCCATCTTCTATCCCTAAGCCCAGTTATATTATCTATAAAATGAAGGAATATGAAAACCTCAGCTGTTTGTGAGAATCACACGATACAATGTATTCGAGGAAGTTAGCGCTCAATAAGTGGTGACTTTTCATTATCCCCAGAACAATCATTTTGGTGACTAAAGATACACTCTATTTAATTTTAACAGCAGAGTTCTTTCAGAGAGAGAATAAAACTGAACTTCCTGAAGATCTGGTGAGCGTTTTTTTTCCCCTCCCTTTATTGGCATTTGACCCACTATATAAGGCTCAGTCCCAACACGATCTCTGAAAAGCATCAAATATCATTCTTCTCCCTTTCTTTTATAAATTCCAGACATATCAAAGGCATATGAACCATACATAGAATTCAAACCTTTAAGTGGAAACATATAAAGGCCAATTCCACATCTTTGGACAGAAGTCAGAGAGCAGAAAAAAGGTCTGTCAGTGATACCAGAAGTGGGATTTAGTGGTTGCAGCCAGGGACAAAAGCAGAATTCTTACATCTGTTTCCTACATCTGCCATTGATTGTGTGACCTTTGATCTATTTATAAAATGAAGATAATAATTCTTGCTTTTTCTGGAGGTTGAACTTCATTAATTACTCATTTTAAAATGCTTTGAGATCCTCAACATGAAAGGCAGTTTGGCTGTATTTAAACAGCGCTCCCAAGAGGTAAATGGCCCAGCAACA